>NC_090834.1:52580400-53205400 GCF_028021215.1 Eschrichtius robustus
GTCTGTCTGAATACAAAGCCTGTTTGTCTCCTCTAAGCCACATAGCTTCCGTGAACACTTATCAAGGCTTCAAAACCAATTGCCCAGCTCCTAAATGTTTTGAAAACATAAGATTCAGAGAAGGAGCATGATAAGGGTAATAGCAGCAAATAGTCTTGGGAGGCTGTGCTAATATTCTGATTCACCAAAGTCAAGAAGAAATAATTCATCTGCATTTGAGGAGAAAATGTGAAGCTAAAAGCCTAAGTAGCTATCCGTGCAATTCCATAGGAATCAACTTTGCAAATAAGCATAAAAAAGAGAGAAAACACAGCAAAAAGTTGCTAGATCAAAAATATGACACGAGGGCTTCCCTGGTGGCGCAGTGGTTAAGAATCCACCTGCCAATGCAGGGGGCAGGGGTTCGAGCCCTGGTCTGGGAAGATCCCACATGCTGCAGAGCAACTAAGCCCGCGAGCCACAACTACTGAAGCCCCCATACCTAGAGCCCGTGCTCCGCCACAACTACTGAAGCCCCCATGTCTAGAGCCCATGCTCTGCCACAAGAGAAGCCATCACAATGAGAAGCCCACGCACCGCAACGAAGAGTAGCCCCCACTCGCCGCAAGTAGAGAAAGCCCCCGTGCAGCAACAAAGGCCCAACTCAGCCAAAAATAAATAAATAAATTTTAAAATATATGACATTAGATCATTCAAAAGCCAAGGGTAAACCAAATTATAGAAATTCAATTCCTCAAGATAAAAATATGGCTCCAGCTAAATACTGCAATGTTCAGAAAATGTGTTGAGTGAAGGAAGCTATTGATTATATACAGTCTAACTCGAGGGAGAAATTGAAAACCCACATTTCAGCTCTTGGATTTGAATAAACAAGAGAAAAACATCAAGATGGAAGAAGGATTCCCAATGCAGCATAAAAAATGTATTCATACTTGTTATTTTATCTTTATAAAACTTAGTGAAATGTGTTCACTTGATTTAGCAGCACAGCGTACGAGACACTGTAGGGATGGTATCTTCATTCCTTGAGGTGTCCCCATGGTGTCTATGAAAATCTTTGGAAACCAGAGTGTAAATCCTCACATTTTTCACACTTTACCTGAAGTACTTTAACAACTATTTGCTCATAATATCTCCCGTAAAAGTAATCGTCATCTTTCTTAAGTTAATGAGGTTAATCACCCTTTTTATTGTACATAATGAGCCAGACACTGTGAACAATTTCTGTCTTCCTTCTCTGGGTTCTTGTCAAACCTTGTTTTAGTCAGGGCACACTAACTGCTGTAACAAACAGCCCTCACATCTCAGTGACTTAACACAACGAGTTTATTTCTGACTCAAATCACAATCCAGTGGAGGTTGCAGGTGGTAGGTGGAGAAAGAGAGAGCCCCTTGCATAACAATTCTGCTGGATCCTCTGATAGATGAGGGAAGAGAGCATGGAGAATTGCATGGGAAAGCTTCATGGCTTGGAGGTGGTGTTGATCACTTCTGCCCGTATTTCATTGGCCAGAACACAGTAATGTGGTTGCAAAGGAGGCCAGGAAATGTAGTCCTTTTACTTGCCCATGTTTTGATGAACAACTAGTTAGTCTCTACCACACTAGTAAATCAGGAAGATTAAATGAATTCTTGTAAAGAGTTTAGCTCAGCATCTCTGAGCACACAGTGACAGTTCAATAGCATCATGTTAAATTCTTCTCAGTGAGGTACGTACTGGTGTTAATCATCCTCATTTCAGAGATGAGAAAAAGACTACAAGAGGTTGCTTTCCCAAAACTGCATGACTAGTAAATAGTGGAGCTGGGATTAAATCTAAATAGCTCTGACAAGGTCCGTTTTCTTAAAAAACAGAATGTATGCTTTTGAGCCACTCAGTGAATGTATGTTCTGCCTTTGTACAGACAGACCACACTCTCAAGAGGTTCAGCTATGCTCAGCATTTCTGATTTCCGGCAAAGTCATGTCACAGCCTTCCCATTTGTCACTCATAAATGAATCTGGACCAATCACTGCTAAAGATGAGACTGGGTATTCCCACTTCATTGCCGCAGGTCCTGTTGCTTAAACCACTGATCTCCACAGTGGAGTGTGCTCACTCTAGAGGTATGCAAGACAACCCACTGAGGTGTGGTAACAATTTCTGTAGCTTCTATGCATGTTTGTTATTCATCAGAAATAAAAATTAACCTCTATTAATATGAATTGAGCTTGGCATTCCCACACTGTCCCTATATTTGATGTTCACATGAGGTGTGAATGGGGGTTCTTTCACTTTCTGCATTTAGCGACATACTGCAATTCAAAAAAGGATTTATGGATTTTTAAAAAATCTAATTTTCACTAAACTAAATTTCACAAAATGAATTGGTTTAAAAAGATTGCTTTAAAAAACTCTTTGGGGGCTTCCCTGGTGGCGTAGTGGTTGAGAACTGCCTGCTAATGCAGGGGATATGGGTTCGAGCCCTGGTCTGGGAAGATCCCACATGCCACGGAGCAGCTGGGCCCGTGAGCCACACCTACTGAGCCTGCGCGTCTGGAGCCTGTGCTCCGCAACAAGAGAGGCCGCGATAGTGAGAGGCCCGCGCACCGCGATGAAGAGTGGCCCCCACTTGCCGCAACTGGAGGAAGCCCTCGCACAGAAACAAGACCCAACACAGCCATAAATAATAATATAAATAAATAAATAAATAATTAAAGGAAAAAAAACTCTTTGAACTGAAGAGGACACATAGAAGGACAAAAAATATGGCAGAATTTATACTTCTACTTAGTGTCAGTCACATTATGAGGTTAAATACAACGGTGATCTAATCAAATCTGACAATTTGACCAAAAAAAAAAAAAAAAAAATCCAAAACTATTAAGTAGTGTATTTGAAATATCAATTTATATCCACTATTAATAACAAGGTATAGAATCCTAAGTATACATTTTGCCCTGCGATAAAATTATTTAATTCAACTTCATTTTATCCCTAAATATTTTTTATTGTATCTACATTTCATAATGGACATCTTATACTAGTAAAGTAATATACATATATTGTATGCCTAAATTAAGTGTACTTAATTTGAGATTACTGACTTAGACAAAGCCTTTCCACCTTTCCGCAGTTAAGAGTTCTGGCCTGTGAACACAGCAGTGACTATAGTACCTAATGATCCTACAGTAAGTGTTAGTTGCTATTACTTATATTAATTCAGTTACAAAGCCCAAGGTTATATAGATGCTTCTGATACAGACACATCATTCATATATAACCCCCATTTTACTTCAAGTAAATAACATAATCTGGTCTCTCTGGAGATAGTTTCTTTGCCTGCAACTATAACATTTGCTGCAATTATAATGCTAGATCTAAAAGGCAGTCATATTGGCTTGAGGAATTCCAGAAAGGCCTCCTTCTAACCACTCTCCTTTAATGTGACTTGAGGAAACCCAGTAAGACCTCTCTTAACTCCTCCTCCATCAGCAAAAGCCTCCTACCTCATTCCTACCCAAAGCCCCACTGTTGGCATTTATTCCTGTGAAGGGGACTCGCTTCATTTCCCCCAGCCCCCCGAGTTCACCTTCCCTGCTCTGGGCTTCCAAGCACCAAGTACAGTTGTCCCTTGGTATCTGCAGGGAACTGGTTCCAGGACACTCCGTGGATGCTCAAGTCCCTTATATAAAATGGTCTACTGTATAAACCTCAATAACAGCACTTTGAATATAGATACTTGTTGATGCGTCTGCCTGCCTGCAGAATAACATGCTCCAGGGGGCATAAAGGCTCTTATTCACAAACTTTGGAGTTAGTGCTGACGAGAAAAATCTTAGGCATGTTACTAAACCTCTCTCAACCTAGGGTCTCATTTATAAAGTGGGAAAATACTTCATAGGGCTGCTGTGAACATTAAGTGAGACAACACATTTTAAAAAATATTTGGCTCATTTTAGGTGTTCAGAGAAAGTTCTCTATCCCTCCCACCGAACACACTAATAAATGCCTTTTGGATGTATGTTAAGTGAAAGAAAGTGAAATTAATTTTGTTTAAGCCTTGAGATTCTCATAAAATATGACTTTTCTCTGAATAATAATGACTGTTTCAAGAGTGTTTACTACATCTTAGGTACTGTGATATATGCTTTATACTCATTTAATCTTCACAGTAACTATATAAAGTAGATACTGCCTTACTCCCCACTTCGCACGTGAGAATACTGAGGCTTAGTAATTTATCCACAGTTGAGTGGAGGAGTCAAGACTGGAATCCAGGTCCATCTAACTCTAGGGCCCATATTCTTTTTTTAAAAAATATTTATTTGGCTGTGTCGGGTCTTAGTTGCAGCACGCAGGATCTTCCTTGCTGCAGGTGGGATCTTTTAGTTGCAGCATGTGTGATCTAGTTCCCTGACCAGGGATTGAACCCGGGCCCCCTGCATTGGGAACTTGGAGTCTTAGCCACTGGAACACCAGGGAAGTCCCTAGCGCCCATATTCTTAACAGAGGAATACTTAAGGTTTAATACCCAATTTTCAGCCATGCTTAGGGCTGGCCCTGGGGTTTTTATTGCCAAACCCAGAACAAGCTGTATATATTTGGATTTAGAGCAAACATTGCACAGGCCTTTCACAAACACTTCATGGAGACTATCCTGTTCTCTCCCCAACAAAGCTGTGCCCTCTGAAAAGCAATGGGCATCACAGTGTCAGGAATCAGATCCTTTGAAGTATACAGCCCATGAAATAAACCTGCCTGGGCTTTGGTCAATCCCTCAGCTCTGAGCCAGCTGACAGGCAAAAGGGCCAGAGGCTCATATGTAATCAGTTCCTGGACAGGCTCAACCGTGCCACCTCCACCTTCCTCAATCTTTCTTATCCTTCCAACCTGATTTCACTGCAAGAAACTTGTAGTGAAATGCACCACTTCTTTCAGAAATTGCCCAATAACACCCCCTTAATCCTCCCCTTACTGACTCCCCGCCATGGACAGCCACACTTACATCGTAAATGACAATAGTGATTAGAGGTAATTAACAATGGAAGCTTTGGTAGTGGATTGGAATGGAGTACAGACTTTGGTGTCAAATAAGCCAGGATACAAAGTCCCGGCTTGGCGATATTGCTGAGCAAATTGCCTAATCTCTTTAAATTTCAGTTTTCTTATTGATAATTTAATGATGACAGTATTAGCAGTATTTTAGTGAGTTGTTATAAAGATTGAGAAACACGTGAATGGAATGAATGTAATGCCCTTGGAGCAGCGCCTTTGCTTACAGTAAGCGCTCAAATGTTAGCTATAACTGTAGCTTGGGGTGAGTGAACAGTGGAAACCTGATTACTCTTCATCCAGAAAGTTCTTGTGTAAATTAAAAAGCCACTGGCACATAGTTAGTGATCAAAATATTGATCCATTTGATCAACAAACTTTTTGTTTTCCAGCTTAATAATAATACTAGTTCCATCACAAGCCTGGGTTAGATGTAGTCTTGCTGTCATGTATAAAAGGAACAGCACTATTGGAGATTAGGTAAACATCCAGATAGTTTCTCTAGTTAGACTGTACTAGGCCCTGAGGATTTTATATAAAGTTAGGGGCTAGATGTGTTTAGAAAGCTTTATACTTTACAAGGCATTCAGTTTTCCTTTAACCAATTTGGCCCTCACAACTTTATGAGGTAGTTATCATTCTACATTTGGAATTACTTGGAATGTTTGTTTTACACACCATTCTCCTCCAACTATGAGACAAGGACAATTTTTTCATCATATTTCTCTACCCAGATGAAAATTCAGATAAAAACACAGGCCTAAGTGTTTTAAGTGGGTTTCTGAATGGGGAGAGGTAAAAAAAAGAAATAGAAATCATTCCATCTAGAAAGCCAGAGATATGTTACCAACATAAAACAAGCTTTGGTACAAACCTTAATTTGTAAAATTACATAACCTCTACTTCAAAAACCTTAAAAAGATAAAGAATGTAATGCTGATCTTTTGGTTTGCACACAAAATTAATGAACTTAAAAGCAAGTTGGATACAATTTCTCCTCATAAAAGGCAAGCTGAACATGACTGTCAGTTAATGATCAGGAGGCATGGAGTAATTTTCTCAAATCTGTAAAGGACGGATAAAGGATGGCAGCACTATACAGTACTAGAAGCACAGCAAGTTAATGGAATATGTATCTAAGCTGCCTAAATACCCAGAGATGTTTCCAGGGTTGAGTTCTTACTCAGGTACATGAACGGGTTGCAGAGGGGCTGAAAACATTCCAAAATTATGGGTTTTGCACAAATGCAGATGTGGAGATTAGGGCAAGGAGAGGGACTTAGCTGTTTCTTTTTGTGTGTAATAGGAGAGGTGACATCCTAGATAGGTCCACAGATTTTCTAAAATCCTTAAGAGGTCCATGGATCCAGAAAATCCTTCTAGGGTATGAGTAAAATCCCTATTCATTCAGCAAACATCTGTCAAACACTTACTGTGTAGAGGCACTGTGCTTTCTGTGCCCTCATTGTGGAGAATGACATAAAAAACAAATATTCTGAACAATTCCCATGAATTCCTATTTGTCTTGTTATCAAGACAAATAGGCTCCCCTTTGTGATGTCTACCTATATGCTTATCTCAGTGACCTAAAGAAGATAGGCGTATATAAAGTGCCTAGCACATAGTAGGCCCTCAACTGTTAGTTCCTTTCCCTTCACATATCAATTTAAAGCCATATACATCTTCCCCTCTCTAGTGTTACTTCTAATATTCATTGAAATAAGATCTTGCATATGGAGGAATATGTTATCTAGGATGAGGAGGAGGAGGCATGGAGTGATTTTCCCATACCTGTACACATATAAAGGTCAGCAGCACTATAAAAATCCTTAAATAATGTAGGTAAAATACCCTACATTAAAAGTTCTGGCACATAGTAGGTATTGAATGAATAGTGGCTCATTAAAATTAAAAAAAACCAATGTCAGAACAGGTGAAAACCCGGAGGAAGTGAAAATAGAAGTAACACTGGTAGTTTTAATAGGTTTCATAGTCATAAAATGTGAGAACTACAGGGAACCTTAGAGTATATACAGTCATTCTATAAATGAGAAGACTGAGGGTCAGAGAGCTGTGTCACTGAAGCCCAATTCAGATCAGCCTTAACTGTGCTCTGCAGCTTCTGACATCAAACTACATGAAATTTTAGGGGATCATAATGCTTGCTAGAGTTTGGTTATTGTTATCTACAGATGGGTCTCTTTAGCTGAAACTGGAGGACAGAAATTCAGAAACACACACACACACGGGTTTGTTTCTAGTTGAAGAAAACTGAAATGGACTTCAGAATATACTTAATCCAAACTTTTTTATAGATGATGAAACTGAGGCCCAGAAAGGGGATGTGACTTTTTGAGAACAGGTTACTGGCAGAATCAGTACTAGAATCCCAGTTCTGTAGCTCCAGATAAAAATTCATCTTCACATGAAGGCCTCCTCTTCAGGGCTCATCTCTTTATTCGGTGTTCCTTATCTCTGAGAAACCAGGGCCCTTATACTAAACACAAAACATACTACCCATATCTACCCTTCCATGCACATTGTTCCACTGTCAGGCCCTAATCTCCAATTCTGCCCACTGACCCCTATCCTTTTTCTAACCCAAGACACACACACTACATACACCACGCACCCTTTACCTTTTCTGAGTCCTAATTCCTTTCAACAGCTTCATCTACACACCAAGGTGTGGATGACTAACAATGGTATAATGATTCAGCCCCTCCTTGGATATCTGTATTTCTAAAGAGGCTTAAGATAAAAGGTGCTGTCCCAAAAGACATACTTTTTTGAATTAAGAGTAGATGGATATACATAGAACATTCAAGCATTAATTTTTGAAAAATAAAATTAATTTTTATCACAAATTATAAAAAGAGAATTTTGGGGGGTGATCGAACTGTTCTATATCTTGATTGTGGTGATTACATGACTGTGCATTTGCCAAAACCTGTAGAATTATACATCAAAAAGAGTGAATTGTACTATGTAAATTTAAAAATTAAAAAAAAATTTAAAAAGGGGAATAAAAAAGTGATTTCACAGCCCGTTAATAACCTTTAGTTTTCCTGCCCAGAGGCAACCACAGTGCAATGTCTTATAATGACATTCTAGTGGTGGAAATTTAGTCACTGAGTCAGATATTGGGGAGATGTTTTTGGAAAGGATTTTTTTAGAACTCTTAAACCAGGAAATCATCTATTCCATTATAATATTACACTGCAGCTTTTTTGACTTACAGATCTATTTTTCCATTTCTCCTCCACAAGACTGTTAGACTCCGAATGGCATGTTCCCTGTTTAGTTACCTTGGTGTCCCCAGAATCTACCTAGTATAATAGCTGACACCTAGTGGATACTCAATGAATATTTACTGAAGAAACAGAAGTCCTGTTTTAAGCACAGCAGGAAATGTGAAAATAAATACGGTATAGCTCCTGGTCTCAAAGAATCTTCAAACTTAGTGGTCATGTTACCTCAATATAGTTAGTAGTACACAAACTAAGTGGTAAATAAGAGGACAGAAGGTAGGGAAAGATTTTTGTGTAGGCTGATAATGGAAGCTGTCATCTTATTTTAATGTTCTATAATGAGCATTAGTATATTGTGTGTAACAGGAGACCCTTCAATGTCCTTTCATAGAGCTGTGGTTGATGAAAAACCTGGGTGACAGGAAAAGAGACCAGATGGAGGTAGTCTATCTAAAAATGTTTTACCTAATTGCAGAGTATTTTTTTATTTTTAAAGAAACTGAGGATGGAACAGCCTTTGACAAAACTGCATCATCTTGGAATCTACAAAGAATCAGGTCCTGAAGGAAAACAATAACTAATATCACTAAAAACCAAGTCATTCTGGAAACATTTCACAGGCTTCCTTTAGAAGATGAACTTAAGTGTTACAGTAATGGCTTTATGGTCATGACATTAAACACATGATATAAAGCTCAGCTATTAATATTTTTATTCTTAAATATCAAGGCCCTCTCTGCACTGGGAATTAAGGATTCCAATTTAGTCTCCTGTCCAGGCCATCTAGGGTTTCATAAACAATGTTCTATTTCCTTCATTGTCTGTAACAGTCCACTTCACTAGCTAATATCTGTCACAAAAGAATCAGGTTATAAGAGGTGATGTAAGTCAATTATTACTTAAAGGATTAAGCAATCCATCAAAGTGTTATAATTTAACAACTTATTTATCCATTAAACAATTGCTGCATGCCTAACTGCGTATGTGCCAGGCAGAAGAAAAGAGTGTATTACCCACTGGTAACAATAACATCTGGCGGCCAAAAGCAGTTTACTGGTTTATGACCCAGTCATGTTGCAGCTTTGCGCTGAAAGGGGAGAGGTTAGAAGGTAGAATATTGTCACTGTATTTACGCTTCTAAGTACCAATCACCTAGATGACTATTCTGGAAAGAAAATAACTACAGGTCAACAATCCCTTATTGTAAACCCTTGGGACCAGGTGTGATTCAGAATTCAGAATTCCGTATAGTTTACAATGGCAATAAGGTCCATATACTGCATATTACGGAATGTCTCCAGCAGGGACTGGGGCAGCACGCTGTGATCAAACAGTATTTCTGCAGTGAAGTGAATGAATGCTCACACTAAGCAGCATGGATAAAGCCTATAAATGGTTTCACATAAGCACAGGCCAAGCCAGGTTTTACTTCCCAGGTACCCAATTTCTTCAAATGTAAAATGAAGTTCTATTGAACTTCTCCAAGTTATGGATTGACCAACATGAATGCTGAGTCAGAACTGAAATATGTATCTGTATCATGCATTAATTTAGATATTGGTCTAGTGCTCCCCATGTGGATCAAAAGGGCTTGAAAATCACTCCACTTTCATAAACATTTCCTTAGTCTAAACAATGATGTTTTCGTCTAAGCTGCTTTACTGCCTTCTAAACAAGCTATATGAAAATATACCCACTGATATTGGTGGGTATAGGTAGGAGAATGGGCATTAAAAAATCCTTTTAGCTGTACATTACCAACACAAACCCCAGAAACCTTGAAATGTTTTTCTGGGAGGGCAGAATAGAAAAGATGAAAAGAATATCAAGTATTAATACATTGTGAAAATAAAGCAGAGATTATTGCAGCATAAACTACAGCTTACCTATATTTAAAGTTTAAAAAATATGTATTTTCAAATGAGACTTTAAAAAATGTGATTTAAATAGTTATGGAACTTCTGTTTTGTTATCAAAAGGCCTTGGTGTCACATGGTTGTTGCACCTCTTTGGGAAATGAAGGGAAAAAACTACATTTGTGGTCTTAGCCAAATGGAAGCTACTTAGGTCTGGGATATTTACTTTTTCCTTTTTTGTTTCAACTAAAAGCAAAAGATACTAGCAGCAGTTCTTGTGCAGACTTTAAAAATGTCAAACAAACCTGGGCTCTATTTTCAACTCCTCTCTACTTGTTAACAGGTGACCCTCAGCTGATTTGTCCCTTAATTTTAAAATGCAGGTGATTTCTACCCTGAAGTACTGTTGAATGAAAATGGTAGCTAAACATATATTTATGGCAGTACTTACTAGCTTGCTACTGAGAAAAACAATATCCCTCGATTCACTTATTGAATGTCTAAGGAAGAAGAGGTATTTTTAATTTCCATAGTTGCAGGTAGGTTAATGTTGAAATGTTTGAGCAGTGTCTAGAGAAATAGAGGTACCACAGATTTGAGGCTGATTAGGTAAGGATAAACTAGTTGAGCGTGCCAGGAACTTTCCTAGGTTTTTGGAATATATCAGATACAGTGAACAAAACAGACAAAAATCCTTCCCTCAGGGAGCTTACACTCCAGTGCGACCACTTGAAGATACTAGCCCTGTTCTTTCACTCTATCTATAAGAGATACTAGTTATAAACACCTCCAATCTGTTCATTTATGGAGCAGAGCATGTACTCTCTAGTATGGTATTCCATTTTTCATGTTATACCTTGATGAATTTAATATTCTCTAAAATTGTGAACCCCTTATGGTAAAGGTTCATTCATTTATTCTGTTATCAAGCTCTTAACCACATACCAAGTATAGCAGATATAGACAAGCTTGGATACTTTCAGAAAACAGCAAAGCAGCCTCTTTCCCTGCCTGCCCCAACGAAACAAATGGAGATAATTTAGTACTTTCTAAAATTATCTATGTCCTCAACATGAGAAATTTGAGAACTTTCTTAAGTCCACTTTATGGTGCAACCATTTTGATTTTGAATATATGAGGTAGAGCGTCACAAGTTTTTCAGTGCTTGGGTCTCTAAAGATCTTAATTGGGTCTTGGGTACAACAGTGAAAAAGAGAAAGTTCCTATCATTAAAAAATTTAGCCAGGGTTCTTAATCAGGGGTTCATAGTCAGAATTCAGGGGTCCATGAAATTGGATGGGGAAAAATTACATCCCTATTTTCAATAACTTCTAATAAAATTTGAATGCAGGCAACAGATCACAGTAGTGTTAGGCGTAAACGTGTCACAGCTGAACTCTGATGTTTTCCTATTACAATTGTTGCAGACAACTTGCTTGAGCTTGTTAATGAATTATAAAGCATATATATTTCTATGTCCAAAATTTGTTTAAAAATTTTTTGATAATTATTTCAATATTATTGTCTCCCTTTATTATCCAATATACTGTATTTTATGCTTTTTAAAAACTTTTCTGAAAAGTGATCCATAGACTTCACTAGATTGACCAAGGGGTACATGACAGTAAAAAGGTTGAGTCTAATGGTCTAAAGGGTCATAGTAATCTTTGTACCTCCACAGCCTCTCACTAATCAATACGTATGTACAGAACGAAAGAAATGGATTTAGAACTGGTTGAAACAGTGCCCCGTATCCCCAAATACTGACACTCTGGATGTCTATGATAGGATACCATAGGGCTGCTTCTTATTCAAAATTTTTTAATCAAATGCTTTAGATGAAGACATGGATCATATAATTTGTTCATTTCCCTAAAATAAACTATACATCTGAATTAAGCAATACTTGATGTGGCTGGATTACATTCTTCATTGAACATACCTACAAAGAAACATTTAAAAAGTTTTGGCAACTGTGTCTTGGAATTGCAGCAATAAGAAATACTGAGCACAATGGAAAGTAGAGTTAGGAACACAAAAATGAGAGGAGGCCTATGTATTGAGGCCTGACTTTGGCAAGTTAATTTACCACAGTGCTTTCAAGTAAAACTAGGTGAAGAGGAAATCACATGGTGAGTGCCTTAAAAATACAGGTCCCCAGGGACTTCCTAGTGGTGTAGTGATTCAGACTCTGTGCTTCCACTGCAGGGGGTGTGGGTTTGATCCCCGGTCAGGGAACTAAGAGCCTACATGCCATGTGGTACGTGGCCAAAAAAACAAAAAAAAAACCTATGTATCTGGTGTTCTATGTTAAATGTTACTGTATTTTTAAAGATAAGGAAACAGATTCAAAAGTTAATTTGCCTAAGCTTATACCTTACTTACTAGTTTATTAGACCAGAAATCCAGAACCCAGGCCTGACTCAAAGGCAACTCTTTCAAGCTATGCCTTTGGAATGTCTTACAGACCTAACATTCTTCAAGTGAACCATAAAGATTGAACTCACTTCAGGTATTTGAAAATGGTTTTATTTTAGACAATACTTTCCTTATCTTCTAAATCTTTAAACTGTCAGTGATAGAATCCCTCAGTTAATTGTAAATTATGGTATGAATATCACACATATATATGTTATGCATAAAATATATAGCGTATAAAGTATCACTTACTAAGCTAGGTATTTGGTAAACTGTTAAAACTGATGGGGCATTAACTTATAACATCTAAAGCAGAGAGAATCATACTCTTCATGATTAAAAATGGTTTAATTTTGAAGGATATATGTACTTTCAGTGAATCCTAATACATGGTGAGTAGATTTGCAAAAAACTTGTTTTTGGCTCAAAAGTGGTCTCACAGGCGATACTGCTTTATATATGCATTCAATTCTCACAGCAACCCAATGAGGGAGGTACTATTCCCACTGCACAGATGAAGCTGAGGCAGAGTTAAATAACTTGCTCAAAGTCAACACAACTGGCAGAAGTGTGACTTCAACCCAGGCTGACTGGCTCTGAGACTATGCTCTAAGCCACTACACTATACTGCCTTTTGAGAGCTTATTAAATTTCATATTATTTTCTTAATTCTTAGGAAAACTCAATGAAGCTGACAAATACTATTTTTATAGGATTCAAAGTCTCAGACTGATGAATATACCCCAAATCACGTAAGTACTGAGATTCAAACCCAGGTCTTTCCATTGCTAACGCTCATACTACTAAATCAACTTCTCATGAACCTATGGTGATGATCTTAAGTGGATTTAACCATCGTAAGGTATAATATAAACAAATACAATGTGAGATAGGCTGTAGGTCTATTTTGACTTCAACTAGCACAAAAACTTTTAACAGCATGTCCTTGCCAGTGTTATCAGAGGAATTACTTTCCAGTTATTTGAACTGTTAAGTGCATTTTAAGTGAACTTTGCACAGTATCAAGATATATTCTAGAAATTTAGGGTTCTCTCAAGCTACGATGGGTTACACATAACTTTTAAGTTTCTACTCAGATTACTGAAAAGCAGAATGGGTTCAGGTATGTAAATTAACAGCCTATATGAAGTTTATCTTTATCAGACCACTGAGCAGGTATTAATAATTAACAATTAAATAAGTAACTAAACACCTTAAATAATTAACTCAGCAGTAAACAGGGGGGTCCAGTAACTTTCTGAATCTGGGTATAACTTTGGGCCCATGACAATTACTCTAATAATGTTGTTTTATCTTTTCCTCTCTCCAGATGGTTGAAGAGGTGGGAGACTGAGATATATTTTTTTATTTATTTAATTTATTTATTTATTTTGGCTGTGTTGGGTCTGTGTTGCTGTGCACAGGCTTTCTCTAATTGTGGCAAGCGGGGGCTACTCTTCATTGCAGTGCACGGGCTTCTCATCGCGGTGGCTTCTCTTGCTGCAGAGCACGGGCTCTAGGCACGTGGGCTTCAGTAGTTGCAGCATGTGGGCTCAGTAGTTGTGGCTCACGGGCTCTAGAGCCTAGGCTCAGTAGTTGTGGCGCACGAGCTTAGTTGCTCCGCAGCATGTGGGATCTTCCCGGACCAGGGATCAAACCCGTGTTCCCTGCACTGGCAGGCGGATTCTCAACCACTGCGCCACCAGGGAAGCCCCAAGATAGTCTTAAATTTGTTAGAAATAGGTTATTAGTCTGGACGGTCAAGTTTTAGCCTAAAATGGGGCATCTTGCTGATGTATGGAGGCTTGCACTATGCACTGCAATCCAAAATGTAACTTATAGCAGAGAGCAATTCACAGGTAGCCATAAGTTTGTCTTTTCATGGAAATACCTCAGGTTATTTCTTCTGGTACATCTCACGAAAAGCAACGAAACCTGGGTTACTGTGCCAAGATCTAGTAATAACCAACACTTTTGATATATTTTTTGATTATACAAAATCTTATCTGTCTTACCTGCTTCCTTCTTTTGCTGACATCTTTCCATTTATTCTGCCAGTTAAACTCCCAGAGAGAAACAGCAGCTCATTTACATTACTGGGTAATGGGATGAGAGTGAGTACAGGTTATGGAAAATTTAGTTCGTATCAGTCAGAATGTATTTTCCACTTTTGTGGAGGGCCTGGTTGCCCTAAGGTGTTTGTTGCTTTTCTCTCCTTGTGACAATTATTCCCTCCTCATTTAAGTAATCTAAAAAATTTGACTATCTCAGATTTCTCCTCCTTTAGGTAAATGTACATTGATAAAATCTTAGCTGAGCAAGAAACAGACATGTCTTGTTCAAGTCTAACCTCCTGGTTCAACTGAGCACCATTTTTTCTAAAAGTGATTGTGAAGATCATCCCAGTCAGTCTGGCTAGGAAGAATTAATGATATAGGTATAAAGGGCAGACACCACCTTTTAGAACAAGGCATTTTTCAAAAGAAGCTGAGGCTCATGGTCATTGTTATGCTTTTTTTGGAACTGTCATAAAAACCACTATTCTTGGAGTACAAGTTAGGTTAAATGAAAGACCTGAAAACTGGGAACGAAAAATAATCAAATCAAATGAAAAGCACTGAGTATTATGTACAGAAAAAAAAAAATCACAAAAATACTTCAGAGCTCTTCCCCCTCTCCTCCTGGCCTGATTTCAGGGCAAGGTAGAATTTTAAGTCCTGATTCCTTTGGGAAATGATCAGACTGCCGTGAAGTAGAATGTGATTTTGACCCCGAAGTAGGAAGATTTAAATATAAACCCTCTTTCAATCCCACATGCCCTCTGTAAACTCTTTTATTTCTTACCTCTTTTGGAGTCAAACTGCTTAAAAATTATCTACATGCAGTGCCTACTTCTTTCCGCATTCCTTTCACTCACTCCTTAAACTCCTGAAATCTGGCTTCCTCTCAGTACTCCATAAATATTAGAATTTCCATACAAGAACCCAGAACTGCAACAAATGCAAAACGGATTCCAAGAATGAGAAAGACGAGAGCGCAGAGTTTATCCGGAAAACAAGAAAATCCAGCAACCCATCTTAGGCAAATACACTGCCAGATGAAATGCTACAATAATTGCTCATAAATTATCTCAGGACTAGTAAGAAACAAAGAAGCAAACAATTTTAGAAAGACAAAAACATGAATACTGAAAACAGAATAGTCAGGGGACTGAAACTCAAGAGGCATAATACCCGATATTAAAGATACAAAGAGTAAACAAAGCAGAGATGAAATGGAGATTCTTCCATTGAGCTTGCCAAATGTAAAATAAATAAATGTAAAGTTCATCATCAAAAACAGTACTTCATGTACTTAGATTTCAAATGACCTTTAAAAAACTGAGACTGTAGGTTAGTATCAAAATCAACTTTTGAACCAAGGTTTCGTGCCTTCCAGTCCAATTCTCTTCCTACAGATGTGTTACCCATGCTGGGCCCAAAACAGCACATTTCTGTCCCTTCATCTCAAGGACCAGATTTCAACCAATCCACCTAGCCGTCCTCAGGCTTTGTGTCAGAACTCTCCAACCTTTGCAACTTTAATATCCCAAGCTCAAAGAAAAATGTCATAAATTCCAAGTATAGGCTTTTTAGTAAGCCTATCCCCAGAAAAGGACCAGCATTTCTATCATGTTTTATTTAGTCAAGAAGAAAATCCATCTCCTCTGAAGCACCTTTGAAGCCTTCCTTTTAGTAGTTCGTATGGATTTCTATATTCATTCATCAAATCTTTGTTCATAGACTTAATATTTGTCAGTTCTGCGTTGTTACTTTAATATTTCAGATCGTTCTGTTTAGAATGCTTGCTAACAGATCACTCTGATAGATATGCTTAGGTGTTTAGTAAATGCTGCTAAATTCCCCAAAGGGTATTACACAAACACATATAGAACTGTGTTAATTCAGAGGTATCTTATGTTTTTTGATGGAGTTTTTGGTGGAAGGAACTGTATTTCAGATTTGTTTTAATCCATTGCAGTATTAGAAAAGTATCTTTCTTGTACATAGTAGATACTCAATAAACATCTGCCGATTTGAAATACAAAAAACAAACAAAAAAAGCACTTAATTTTCACTACATTTTCAATTTTGGGGACAGAGTAAACGCTGTACCATCTTATTATTAGGAAAGTATTCCACTGAAATAGCATAGGACTGGTAAAGGTCATTTATATCACACTTACGTAAGACGTTATTTAGTTGCAGCTTAGCAATTGTAATGAAGTACTCTACTATGTTAATGTTATTTGCAATTGTATACTTTTGTACATCACCACTTAGGCAATTGCTTTATTTCAGCATGTTTAAAAAATAAGCTTTTCTATAATTTTTCTGTCTTGTATATAAAATACTATGAAACGTTCACAAGAAAATGGCTCTACATATGCTAACACTGAGCCACCAGCATAAATGCTGTCCAGTTCAATGGGGACAACTCAAGAAACTATGAAAGATCCCACTTAATACTACATTAATGACTAAAAGTCTGGTGGTGCAGGGTAAGGAAGGAGGAAAGCTGAGTTTTATTTTGGCTCAAAGGTGAAAAAAAATCATCATTTAGGTTATGCCAAGGGTTATGGTTACTGAATTTTATCTTATGGTGGTGCAGTAGCTCAAAAAGTCCCCAAGCTGTTCCATTTACAACCACCCATGTGCCAAATTCATCAGATCATGACTTAGGTGTAAAGAGGGTGACTCTGACGAACATTTCCTAAAATGTTTTAAGACAGAACTCATTGAGGACTAATCTTTACAGCAAGTTCAAAAACATACAGCACCATCAAATAGTCCATATCAAATTAAGAATTATGAATACGTACCCACTTACTGTACATTAATTGCTTACAATTGTATATCTCTGCACTTTCCTTAAGTGGCTATATTCATGAACATATTTATATTGGATTAAGTTCATCTTCATATTCTTGCAAAGAAATGTTTTTCTAGTGCCACTTTAATTATCCAAACCTATTAAAAACTGAGAAATAAAAATCATAGGATAGACGGCTCACTTTTCTGGTTAATCATTAGCTATGAGCATCTTGATTTTGCATCTCGACATTGGGATATTTATATTTACTACATATACCTTTTGTGGCATATTAAACCCAGCAGGTAAAATTATGCCAACTTGTTACAAACACAACAGTGGGCCAACTAAACAAGACTAGAAAACATACGTTTTAGTTTTCTGAATGTTGTTAAAGTAAAATGCTTAAAATATGAAACAAAGTTTGCTGAATGAGTTAAAGATCTTCCCTGGAGAAACTCCAACTGCTGAACCCTGTATGACAGGCTCATCTGCGTCTACTTTAAAAATACACGCTGTTGAACACATTTAATTCAATATAAAGCTATAATACAATTATAATAATTATAATATATAATATAAAGATAACTTTTGGTAAAATGTTTTTCATTTTCCCCCTTAAGTTTGCTTGTCTCAATTCTGTGATCAGCTTAAAATAATTCTTACTGTAACTGCTGGGTTTACATCACCTTTGGGTTGCCGGCATTTCATTTCTGAGAATGCTAAGAAAATTGATTCTATTTTGGAAGACACACAGACAGGTGGACAACATAACTGACGGCTGTTCTCTCAAATTTCATAGCTTAAAATATAAAAGCATTTTAGAACTTTGAAGGCATGAAACAATTCTAACATTTTTCATAATTTAGGACATCATCTTTTAGAGAATTAATCAACTACACTGATTCTCAGTAAAGACAGGGCCTAATTTTCATAATCAACTGCTGGGATTTTTCAAATTATACAAGAACACAAACAAAATTTTATTATAATGTAATTTTTTTGACTTCAGTCACCCCAGGCACTACCACGATCTCAATACCAAGAATTTTACATTCCTTACGTGGTATGGGCTGAAAAAAACTGTTGCCCTATATCATCATTTTATCAAAGGAATAACTGGAACTGTATTTTCCTAAGAATTTGGTCATATAAGTTTGACTTATCAACAAATTGTTAAGGTAATCCCTGTCTACTTTTTGAGACTACTTTTTAAAAACTTAAAAAAAAAATCCACAAGAAACTTACATGTTCCAAAGTCCTCTGCTAAATGCTTTACATAACTTTGTTTAATCCTCACCATCACCCCTATGAGGCTGCTATTACCACAGGTGAAGTGCATACCACTATTACCACTGAGGCTTAGAATGTTACGAATTTCTGTAAAAAATTAGCAAGCCATTCAAGACAGATTTAAAACTGAAGCAACAGGAGTCCAGAAAGGCCACTAATATTACTGTCCAACACACTAAAGTCAGTCTTCATATACCATCTCCAAGAGGACTTCCCTCCTCTGAAGGAAGACTTATTGAGTGTTTGACTCTTGGGGCTGCTTTAAAATTTTCATATGCTTGTTCTCTTTGTCTTGTCTTTATCCTTTAGCAGATATGAATGAAAGAATGTTACATGATTTTGAATGTAAAGATCACAAATGTAGTAATGAGTCAAAGAATTTTGAGCTAAAAGATACTCTCTTATATATCATGTACCCAAATACCAAGAATACTACAATAACATCAATAATTTAAAAAAATTAGGATTTAGGGCAAGGAGTTAAAGAAAAATTATTTTCAGGAAATTCTAATATCTTTTTGCCTCTGTCTAGATATTTCAGTTTCTTTTAAATATCTGAGTAACTTTACCATAATTCTGTCATAGCTTTGAGCTCTTACTGGTTAAGTGTCTCTTATGATCAGACTTTCTTAGTATTAGACTAAACCCTCACTCTAAGAAATATCCAGGAAGTCAGGATATTGTGGTATTCTTAAAGCTAAAATTGATGTCCCCTCCTCCACACCATGCATAAATTGATCCCTAGGTCATCTACACATCTTCAATTTATTTATGAATATATTTAGTAATAAACCTAAAATCCTTGCCAAAATTTTGTTATTACTTGTGTGACACACCACAAAAAACCACAAATATGGGATGTGGAAGGCTGCTCTACCCGACCCCTGTCCACTCACCTCTAGTGTTTTAAAAATACACAACAGCTGGTTACAACCCTGGACAATAATTCAGCTGGATGAATGGTGGGCAACAGCTACACATTTCTAGAGTTCTACAGGTGATCCAGACACTTGACCCTGTTGAAAAAACCCTTGATATAACAGCAACTAACTCAATACTCTTTAATGAACTACCTATAATTATAATACAAATCAATGTCCTAATTCTCTTTTGACAGAGAAAAAGAAGGTAGGTTTCTTTATCTACTTAAGGCATTCCTAATTCCACTTTTCAGCTTTCTAACCCAGTTTTTTCTCTGGGACACTGAGGTTATTCTCTCAGAAGCTGGCATCTTCAATTCCTCTAATACTAATTTTTTAAATTAAATTTCTACACAGAGTACATAATTTTTTTTCCTAAAAGTTAAGGGTCACGGAGTTGTTTTTTTGAGATAGTAACTAGATTTGTTTCATTTCTTTATGGTTAGATGTCCATTGGATATAAGGCTGGAAAAATTTCTAACTACCCAATCACATGACAAATTATAGAAATCACTACATTATACAGGTCTCATTTCTCACATACAGTATTTCTGAGAACTCTGCTGGGTCCCTCCCCCCCCGCAACCCACCATTTGTCTTCCATAGTAACTCAAATTGAGGAAGTTATTGCTTACATAAAGAAGTATCATAAAACGAACAAGATAAGTTCATATAAGACAGAACACCACCCCTGAATCACCAAGCCCTAAAAATAATTTGTAAGCGTTTGAAACTAAGCCTAAATGTAAACCTGTTCAGTCTATTTCATCTCTATTAAGCTTAAAACATGTCTATAGTTATACTGATGATCAGAAAGAAAATAGTAAACATCTTGTACCTTTTCCTATACTTACCAACATTACTTGCAAAAAAGGTATTTCTGAATAACAAATAATTTCATAAGCTCTTCCCATTGTTGTATCCATGGATAAGTGAGACCAATACATACTACCTTTGTTTAAAAATGAAACAAAGCCACTCATCTGCCTTGTTCCCAGAAATATGATATATATAAGATCATTCTTTATAAAACTGTTTTTGTAATCATCTGCATACATTTGAGACATGTTTCGACCATGCTTTTGTCGTTTATAATCACTCTGCCTAGTCTTTCCTTGATACGATAATCCATTTATCAGCTATAATTTTAACTCCTAACAGGTGAAGTGCATACCCCTAATGACCCAAAGTGTCAGTTAATTTTGTTTTTCAGGATAATACACAAAAGGAAAGGAGAAAAACAGCACAAATATATGGGCATTTTTAGCCCTTCGGACACCCTCAGGAAGAAAGAAATTTCCCATCTTTTCATAGTGTAGACAGACTCTGAAAAAGAACAAACACACAGCATTGTTTTAGTAACACAATGGGGAAAAAAACACAGTCCATTTGAAATACTGGGCAAAACAACTTAAAGACCAATGACTTTGGTTTCAGCTACCTCGTTTAAGAGAAAATTAGTTCCTAAAGTGGTCGTATATATGGAGTTCCACAAATTAAACACTAAATGTATTTTTAAAATAAGTCTGTGATCCATGCTACTGAAGATCCCGTCTCCGCAGTATTTTTAGCATAACACTCTAGGTTTATTCAAGAATCCCAGTTACTCCGGAACCAATCTCCAGCCGCCAATAGGTCTATCATCAATATTCCCTTTCAACACCTCCCTGCTTTCGCTGGCAGGTATGAAGATGTCGTTTTAAACCGGGTGTGTTACTCCTGTAGGACTCTTCCTGTCTTTTCTTTATTTCGGGGCCAAAGCACCGTCCCTTTCCACCTTAGCTACCTTCCAACATCGATTTCTTTGGAACCTTCTTCAAATCATTCCTGTATGAAAAACCAATGAGGGTACGACACCCCGGGAAAGGGTAAGAATGGTTGAAAAATTAATGACAAGAAGATAAAAATAAATTTGGGAGGGAGAGCCCAACTCCGTAGGTGGAAGCTTCCCCGACCAAAGGCGACAGAATCGCCACCCGGGGTCCCCGCACCCCCCAAAAATCACAACCGCCCGGACTATCCTGTTAGCGGGTCTCAATGATGCTCTGAGCCCAGGAGTAAACTGACTCCCTCAATGCCTTAGTTATAAAATGGAGCAAGAGGAGTAGAGGGCCTCCGCAACCCCTGCAAGACCGTGAGGTCAAGGCCCACTCGGTCTCTCATGCCGCCACCAGCCGGACGCGTCCTACTCAGTCCCCAGATGCCGCCTCCATCCCCCGGTGCCCAGGTTCGGAACCCAGGCTCTCCGACCGGCTTGTCCTCTTTCTCACCGTCCCCTCTGCACCACCACTCGGCTCCCGCGTTCCCTAAAACCTCAGCCGGCTCCGGGGAAACGTCCTGGCACTCGTAACATGGCGGCCGACTCCCCTTCGCTCCCTTTGCCCGCTCTGGGCGCGTCCGACCTTGGCGCATTTTGGGCATTGTAGTTCCGGCAATAGCCTCGGTGTCTCCGCCAGGCCTTGAGGAGACTACAATTCCTAGAATGCACCGCACCTGAGCATGGCTATTGGGGCCTTTTGGACAGAGGGATGATGTCATTGCAAAAACCCCACTGCATTCATTGTGCTAAGGTCTATCCACCCCCCTGCTGCTGCTAGGCTTGCGATTGCCGCTCGCTCCAGCTGAGCTAAGAGTAGCAGCAGCACCAGGGCAGGGACTGACTCCAGCCCTTGGACTTAGGACATCGCAACACCTTCCCTTGCGTGCGTGACTCATTCGCACATCCTTTCTGTTTATGCCTGGGGTGGGGAGAAAAATCCCAAACCAGGTGAGTTGAAGTGATTTATTCAAATGGTTCTTACCAAGTTATTCCTCCCGCTTAGTTCTCAAGGCTTTCTTTTGGGAAGATGGGGGCGGGAGGACTGGGGAGGTGCTCGCAAACGCTGCTAAGCGAAAAGCTCTGTGCAATTTGGGTCACTGCAAAGAACAACTCCAGCAACCTTCCCCCGCCGGAGGACCGATGCCTGCCAGTTCCCTAGTCGCAACTCCCCTCAACCTTTTTGGAGGCTGGGAGAGGGGGCTGGGCTGGGGAGGATGTTGGGAAGTGCTCTTGGAAAATCAGAGGAAGGCAGAGGTTGGGGGACTGCAGTCCTGTCACACACGGCCCGAGTGCTGAGATTTGAGTGGGAAGGGGTGATGCGTGGGGAGAAATGGAGACAGTGATTTAATGTGGTCGCACTACTTTGGAACATTTCATGTCACTTGGGCGAGCACACACTATTCATTTTTAAGATGAGCGTGCTTCTGAGTAGGTTAAGTTTTGTGGGGCTTTATTTTATGTGTGTGTGTGTCTACGTCGTTTGTCTCGCCTTTTCTGCTGATTTGAGGTGACAGTGTCCTTTAATGGTGCACTCCGTGCCTGTCAGAAACATTTCACGTGTCTGGGGAAGGTTCTCTTGGGCTTCTAGGTGCAGCATTTTTGTTAAGTGTTTTTCTTCTCCCAACTGCAGGATTTCAGGATTGTTTGGAAGTGGAGCCGACAGATTTGTGCTTGTGTGAGTGTTTTAAATTACATTGCAATAGGCTCCTTGCCACTGACAATGGTACCATAATGAGCTGACGTTTCCTGAGGCACAGTCACCAGGCACAAACAACGGTTTGGAGAAGGGATCATTAGGGACACTCCGTTTCATTTTAAAGCATTAGGGAAAGGAAAAGTTAGAAGCGCCATTAACCTTCATTTGCCATTACTGAAAGGTACGCGTGGAAGAGTGATCCTGGAGGTGGAAACCGAGGAGGATAGTAGAGTTTTTTTTGCTTTTTGGTTTTGGTTTTTAAACAAACTGACACGTTTAACAAGACAGAGAGCATTTTGACCCGTATGATATTGGCTCTCTTCTTGTAAGAGTTAGTAGGATGATTAGTACAATAAATATGTTATTTTGAAATAAACAGCTGGCTGACTCCAGAACAGATGGGGCCAGTCTTAGCTGAAAGATCTACAACCTTGGAAATGAATGGACCTGGGGTCAACCACACCCCCTCTTGGAATGTCAAAAGGAGAAATGCCAGACTGTTTTATGCTTAACTTCAAAATGCTAAACCTTTCATAGCCAAGGCAGGCATTGGGGGAAAGTCATTACTGGTTGTCTTCTGTTGCTGAACCAATTTTGTTCATTTTTAATTCAGACCCTTAGGTCTCCAAAGTTGCAGCTGGGCAATGCTTCGTTAAATGCTGCTTGTTACTGAATGCAAAGGACAGTCCATTGTATGGGCTTTGTGGTAGAGTGATTTATTGGGATGCAATGAGCAGCTTTGGGATTTGGGAAAAGATGGACTGCCTGGCTTTGCTTCTCTCTCTGTTTTTCTGTTGCTTACTGCCTGCTTTGCTGAGCATCCCTCCCGCTGTACCTTCCTTTCCCCACCCCTCTGTGTCTCTTGAAGTTCTTCCAGTTTCTCTCCCTGCCTCTCCATTTGCAATTCTCATTTTTCCTCTGTGTTTCAAAATCTCCCCCTTATCACCAGTAGATGACAACTCTTTCTCTAAGTCACTTTCCAGTCTCTGAATACCCTCTCATCCCTTCCCTACTTCACCCAGAAACTCCAGGGTGAATGAGACTGTGCTAATAGTTATTCTACAGAGTCCTCATTGAAGAGGCTTTGCCTTTTCTTTTTCTTGCAGTTGGTGCTTGGCAGGATGAACAGCAACGAACCTGACCCCTTGGCCTGGTTTGTGGCTTCTGTGACAGACATAGTTTGGCCTCAGCAGCACGTGGACAGTGAACGGTTGCAGTTGAGCTCATGCCACTTTTCCTTTCCTTGGTACCTGTATTAAGAGCTGCCGATGCATTAGCGAGGTTTTTAAATGCTCTGTGCAAAATGTTCTCATAATTCCCAAAGAATAAGTAGACTTTGAATGGCTTCTGCCTCATTTAATACTTTTTTTTTCCTTTCCCTGCTTTAGTATGTGGTGGGAAGACTGTCTTTTCCCCTCCCTTCCCTGTTGATTGCTGAGGAGCAGGCCCAGGTGGCCAAACTAGCCATTTGGGTTTTTTTTTTTTTTCTTAAGGTGCTTGGAGCGGCAACAGCTTTTCCTCCTGTTATTTCTTCTCCTTTGTGGATGAAAGAAGTTTGTTATTTTATAAACTTCCTATTAAGGAGAAGGATGTGGTAGTGGTTATGTTTGTGTAAGACAGTGCTTCTCTAGGCATGAAAAGTCTAACTGCTGCCCATCTGGAGGCAACTAGTGTGACAGGCAGATTCAGAAGCTGTCATCGTGGACCTCTCACTCACCATCTTTTCATCCCTTCTTCTAAGCTGTGCCCTCTCCTACCCAGGCTTTTTAGTGTTTTAGGGAGGAGAAATGAGCAGAATGGAAGGTTAGTTTTGGCCCTATCACTGCTATCTCTGTGACCTTGAAAAACTATGCATTTCTTTCTCCCTTAAGTTTATTTTATTTTATTTAAACATTTATTTATTTATTTATTTTTGGCTGCATTGGGTCTTCGTTGCTGCACACGGGCTTTCTCTAGTTGCGGTGAGCGGGGGCTACTCTTCGTGGCGGTGCACATGTTCTCATTGCAGTGGCTTCTCTTGTTGTGGAGCATGGGCTCTAGGCACGCAGGCTTCAGTAGTTGTGGCACGCAGGCTCTAGAGTGCAGGCTCAGTAGTTGTGGTGCACGGGCTTAGTTGCTATGCGGTATGTGGGATCTTCCCGGACTAGGGCTTGAACCTGTGTCCCCTGCATTGGCAGGCGGATTCTCAACCACTGCGCCACCAGGGAAGTCCTCTCCCTTAGTTTAAATCCTTTGCAAAGGGATAAGAATCCTTTCCCCTTGTTTTACTTGGCCTGATGTTATGGCCTCAGCCTGTCCTTCTGTCAGCAGATATGGTGAGCAGCTACTATATTCTAGGGACTGGATACCTCAGTGAAAAGAGACGCTTCCACTGCCGTCATGGAGCTTATGTTCTAATAAGGGAGATAATCATTGGAGAAGTAATTGCAGGTGTGATGAATGCTCCTGCCAAAGTGGGATGTACTGCAAGGTGGGATAGAAATGCCTAATGTGGTGTGCTTCCCTTGTCTGGGAGAATCAGGGAAGGCTTCCTGTAGGAAGTGACATTTCAAGAGACTTGGACAGTGAGTGTAAGTAATTTAGGACGGCAGTGGGAGGTGCTGAGAATGGGGACAAAGGGCAACTGCATGTTCAAAGTACAAAGGAAAGCGATAAATATGAGGATTTAAAAGGTTAGTATATGGGGGCAGAGCAAGGGAGAGAGACCAGAATGAAGACGAATGAGGCTGGAGAGGTGGACAGAGTCTAGATAGTGGGCAGTTTTCTGAGCCACAGGTGAATTTGGTCTTTATCTTAAGTGAACGGCTTTAATTAGCTAGATGAATTACATATGCAGGTAGAATGATGTTAAAACCATCATGGTGGCTGTTAAGTGGGAAAGAGACTGGAGAGAATTAGCCAAAGTGAATGTGAGATGAGGTAGCACGTCATTTTTGTAGTCTACGTGTGGGATGGTGGTGGCTTGGATCTAGGGTGGTGGCAGGGGCTAGGAGAGAAGGGAAGAGATTGGAGAGACACTAGGTTTGAAGATTATAAGTGATAAGACTGATTGGATGTGGGTATAGGGAAAAGAGGGAGTCGAGATGACTTGAGTTTTTCCTTGAGACACTGGAGATGCCGCTTACAAAAGAAAGGTAACATTAGCTGGGGACCAGATTTTTGTTTGTTTTTTCAAGGAGGAGGGACTTTTGGTCATATTGAGTTTGAGGTTCCAGGAAGACATCTAAGATCTTTCACTCACCCTGTGTGTAGGATGCAGCATGGTGGAATGGAAGAGAGCTCTGGTGAGGCTTTCTAAGACTGAGCACTACTTATTTATTAGCTGTATGATTTTGGACACGTCGTATTTTTTTGGTGAGCTTTAGTTTCCTCATCATAAGATATATTTATTCCACTAATTTATACTGATCACCAGGTATACGTGCACTGTGCTAGGAATACAGCATTGAATAAGATAGTATTTGCTTTGGAAAAATTGCTCAGGTGAGGGAGCCGAACATAAACGTATAATCACACACAGAGAGGTTTGTAGGCAGTGCTAGGAGAGCACAGCCCCAAGGGGGACTTTCATGCTTCCTTGGTGGGGGAGGAGCAGTGTTCACAAAGTTGTTGGTGACCTTTGACCTGAGACACGGAGGCAAGAAAAAACTCACCAGTCTGGGTTCCCAGGCACCTAATAGAGTGCCTTGCACAAATTGGGGACTCTCTGAATGTTTGTAGAATGAATAAACTAATCTAAGTCATAAGGGCCCATTCAAAAGCAGGAAATATCAACATACCGGAAGATGGCAATGAGTAATGCAAATATAAAATGGTTTTAACAAATGCATTAAAATGAGGACACCCAAGCTTTTGAAATGTTTTTTTGGATGACTTAAAGGGAAATTTCAGAAATATTTCAGATCTGGTTTCTTTTTGGGCCGAACTTCATTTATTCCAGTTAGTTTCTCAAAAATAATTTTGATTGTATAGAATTCCCTAGATCAATGGGTTTCATACTTTTGAATTTTATAGATAAGTAAAAATACAAAAAATAAGATAAAATTGGGTGAGTTGTTGCCAATAGTTATTTTTCTGTAGTAAAGATATTTAAAAAATATGTCCTCCTTCGCTCTATCTCATGAAATAAAGGACATTTTATATCAAAAGTTGTAGAAAGAGCATAATTTTAAAATTAAAAATATATTTAGCTTTGTGAAAAATTCTCTACTTTATATTTTTTATTTTGTTGCAGAATAGTAAAAAACAAGACAAACAAATACCAGAACGTTAAAATAATTTATGGAACCGTTGCCCTATTTTCTTGGCTATGGTGGAAAGGTGGCCCATCTCCAAATATTTCCAAGCGTGGAAGAATTTTGTATGGACCACAGATAATTTATTTTCAGTTTATTCTTCACAGGAATTCAACCCTTGAAAGCTAGGTAGGACTCCTCAAGATTAGTTTAAGGTAGGGCTTCTTAACTTGTCCCTGGAAGATCCTCAGGGAGACCATGAACCCCAGAGATCATTTGTTTGTGTGTGTGTGTGTGTGTGTGTGTGTGTGTGAGTGTGAGTGAGTTCACATGTGCATGTGTGCATTTTTCTATCACTACATGTGTGTCCTTGGGCAAGTGACTTAACCTCTTTGAACCTCTTTCTTTGCGTGATTGTCGTGAGGTTTAAATGAGATAATACATTTTGAAATGTCTGGCACTGTGCCTGGAATAGCTGGTGATCATTGAAGCTGTTTTTGACGTTATTTATTATTTTACATATTTTATTTATTGGCTGATGCTTTCTTGGTACCCACAGTGACACAATGAAGAAAAAGATAACTCAGTGTAACTAGACAACTTGATGCAATGGGAAGTACACAACATCGCCAAGGTAGAATTCTTGCCAGAAATGTTTAACCTAAACCTAATCATGCAGAAATAATCAGGCAAGTCCAGATTGTGGGACATACTGCAAAACAGCTGGACTGCGATCTTCGAAAATGTCAATGTCATGAAAGAGAAACAAAACAAAAGAAAACAAAATGAATGGGGTACTAATCTAGATTAAAAGAGACTAAAGTGCTGTGACAACCAAATGCCACATGCAACCCTTGATCGGATCCTGGACTTAAAAAAAAAAAGCTATAAAGGACATTGTGGGGACAGTTGGGGAAATTTGAATGGGAGCTGCATAGGAGATGACAGTGTAACAATGTTAGTTTTCTTGGATGTGATAATGATTCTGTCTGCTTAGCCTGCCACATTGTGGATATTGGTGTCCAGGTCAGTTGCCTGTTCCTGAATGTCATGTTTAGGAATGTCACAGCAAAGCTAGAAGACATCAAGGCCTGCTTCAGAAGATAGTGATTCTCTTGATCACTGCACATATTTAATTAGCCTATGGGCTGGAATACCATTTGTTGGCAGATATTGTAGGTGATCTTTTCTGTCCTTTCTAACCATGATTCTGTCATTCCCTAAGAGTGCAAACTTCTACAGCCAGCACTCTTTATTTCTAGAGGTAGTAATGCAGGTAGAATGCTAGCTGTTTCCAAAGTGAAGAACAAAGATAAGCAGGGCTATAACTCAGGAGTAGAGCGTTTGACTGCAAAGAGGAAAGGCCATGAAAGAGCACATAAATATATATCTTAAATTAGTGTTTTGATTCTAGACATAACGTAAGATTAAGCAAAATTCATTACAGAAATATACAACGAACTACTGTACAAAGGGAAAATTCCCTTGATTCCACCCCCCATAGTCAACTGTTGCGATTTTGATGTGAATGGCTGTCATTTTGTCCCACACATATGCTAATGATATTATTATAATACGTATTCTGCTTGCTCTTTTACTTAATATATTTCAGGCATTTGCCCCATGTATTTGCATGTTCCTCTAACTTACCCTTTTCAGTGGCTGTTGGACACTGCTGCAGTGAGCATTTGAGCATGCATCCTTTTGTAATGAACTTGTGGGAATATTTCTGTAGGATTCATTCCTGGGGTAGAAATGCTGGGTCAAAGGGCACGGACAGTTTCCCTTTAATTGCCCCCTGATTTAAATTCAGTGGGTAGGACTCCGAGATCCCAATGCAGGGGGCCCAGTTTCGATCCCTGGTTGGGGAACTAGATCCCGCATGCCGTCACGAAGACTGGTGCAGCCAAAATAAATAAAATAAGTATTAAAAAAAATTCTTATTGCAGTCTTTGACACTGCCATTTGTCAAGTCCATTAGCCACTTGGGCTACCCTCTCTTACTAAGGGAAGGAAGTAGTGATGGGTGGACAGAAAGTGGGGAAAAATGGAATTGAGAGTTCCTGCTGGTTTTTGTGATGGCTGTAGTAAAAGTTGATATGTAAATAACATGGAAACCTCTGGAAGAGAGAAATAAAATATATTTCCCAGTCTGCAACACAGCAGGATGTTTAAAAAGTGATCTGAAATAGTAAAGCAGCCAAGAGTTTTCCCCCAGAAAATTCTGCAGAAAAATTTTATTTTTGAGTTAAGGTTAACTTCACTAAAATGCGGACACCATCAACCTTGAAGTGAAAATAACCTCTTCTGCTCACTTCCTCTCCATCTCCGTCACATAACCACACAAGAAAGGGGAATTTAAGCTCCACTGTTTTAATATCTGAAGCACGTGGTTAAAAGGCCTGATTTTTCATCTTTCTGAATATCCATAGAAGCAATCCCAAGGCAGAGTTTTGGCATTTTTTTGTAGAAAAGGTCTGAGTTTAGGAGTGGCCATCAGTGACTCACTGTCCCAACAGAGACCCTGGGATCGCTGAGCTGTGAATTATTTCCATTCTTTTAGCCAGTTATTTTTGTTCTTCTGTGACTGGGTTGAGCAAACACAAATTTGAGTTGTGTGCTAGGTGGGTAATTTGTCTTTTCAAGCCTCAGTTTATTCATCTCCAAAATGGGGATTATTGTGAGGCTCAGATGAGATAATGTGTGTAATAGGGCTTTGGCAAATTTATGTGCACATAAATACATGCTTTTGTTAAGGTGTTGCTGTCTCTGGCTGGGCCAGCTCATATTAATCTTTCCTCTAATTCCAGTGGCATCTGTTGCCCAAAAGACTTTCTTTAGGCATTCTGTCTCATAATGTCTTATATTTACATCTTCATCCAATATTTGTGAGCATAAGCTAAATGCAAATTCTTCTGCTGGGTGTTCTGATAGGGAAACAAAGGTGGAACCATCCAGGAGCTTTCCTTCTCTGCTTTTATTCTAGGAGACTAATATCTTTTAATGAGAGTCTTCAATATTATATGCTTTACAAAGGTATACTATGTATGCTGTCTTATTCTCTCAGCCTGGGTGGTAGATTTTTAGCTCCACTTTTCCATGTAAATGAGGAAACAATTCTTAGTGACGTTAAGTAACTGGTTCTGTTTTGTTTTTTAAAGTTACCTAACTTAAAAAAATTTGCAGTCGTAGGCCCCAGGTAGATTTTCTGGAACCAAAACCTTACTTCATCTCCAGCTGCTTCCTGTTTTTGCCTTGCCATCTGATCAAAAGTGTAAGCATTCTGAAGGCAGGACTGGCTGGCTGGTGGTGTTTACTTTGATTTGGTTTATTTTACCCATGGACACAGGGGAGGAGCTTTTTGTAGATCTATTGAGTTAGTTGAAGCCATGATGGGAACAATCATAGCACCTACTGGGTGTCAGGTGGTTTACATGTTTGGTTTGATTTTTTTCCCCCAACTTATCTTGAAAATTTTCAAACATATAGAAAAATTGCAAAAGTATTACAGTGAACACTCTTACACCCTTCATCTAGATTTGTTTGCTTTACCATTCTGCGCATGCACGTGCACACACACACACACACACACGCACACATACTCACACACACACTTTTTTTTTCTAAACCATTTGAAAGTGAGTTGCAGACACCACAACACTTTACCTCGAAGCACGGGAGCATGTATGTCTAAAGAACAAGGACATTCTCCCCTGTAACCACAATATCATTATATTGAAACAATAATATTTTTCAGATTTCCCCAGTTGTTCCAATGTTGTTTATAACCTTTTGGGGGGAGGGGGACCCAGGATCTAGTAAGGATTACTTACACAATGTAGTCGTGTCTCTTTAGTTTCTTTTAATGTAGCAAAGTCTCCCTGCCTTTTTTGTCTTTCATAATATTGACATTTTGATCTAAGCTGCTTTGTAGACTGTAGACTGGATTTGTCTGATTGTTTTCTCATTCTTAGACTCAGATTAAACATTCGTGGTAAGAATTCCCTGGAGGCGATGCTGTATCCCTCTCCTTACATCACATTAGGTGACACATTCTGTCAGTTTGTCATGTCAGTGGTGACGTGAGGTTTGTATTTTGGATGAGGTGACATTGCCTGATAATCTGCATTGTAAAGGAACCCTTTTCTCTTTGTAATTAATGAAATTGTCTGTGGGGTGATACTTTGAGATTGTTTGGATATCCTGTTCCTCAAAAACTTTCATTCTGTGGTTTAAACATCTATTGATAATCCTGGCCTAGTTTAATTAACATCTATTAAAGGATGATTTTCTAACTCGCTCTTCCGTTCTGTATCTGTTTCCTGACATTTTTCTTTTTTCTTTTTTTTTTTTTCACACACACACACACTGTATTTTATTTTTACAAGAGATAAATAAACTGACACCAAGCATTGTAAATGGATGACCACAACAAAAGCAACAATGATTGCAATTACCAAACACGAAACACACTCATACTATGTCATAATATGGACACTCAGTCCAGTAATCCTCCACTGTAACAGCTCCTTTACTTTGCAGTGAAAATTGATTTGTATATTTTTTGCCTCTGAGTCCTTGTGGGATTTTTTTTTTTTTATTCAAACAGAAAGTCACAAAAATTATAATCATCTTCATCAGTTCACTCAGTCCCATGTAATTAATTTTTTTTTTCATCTTGATCTTTTGTTAGAACTTCTATGAATTCATAGTTCTAGTTTTCCATTAGAGTTCTGAAAATGCTTATTCATTCAGTTCAGCAGTATAGTCAGTTACCAGAAACCTGTACTTGTCAGAGTCTGACATTTTTCTTTTTTTTTAAAAATAAAATAAATAAAATTTATTTTATTAAAAAAAATTTAGGCAGTGAATTTTTTCTGTATTTGTTTCCTGGCATTTTTCTGATAGATTAGCTTTCAGCTCCCTTCCTCTTTTATTTTTTTATTTTTATTTTATTTTTTAGTATCACTTGGATTCCTGGATTCTTTTCCCCCCAATGTGTTATAATCCATTACCAACCTTCTGCTTCCCCTCCCCCAATATTTATGCTTTTTGATACAAAAATTGTCCCAAGTTTGGCCAGTGGGAGCCAGTCTTATCTTATTGAGCCCTAAAAGCAAACTGATAAAGTAGGTGGAATTTTGCCCACTTTATGAAGTGAGGAAATTGAAGTGAGGAAATTAAGGCTTGGAAAATACAAGTAACTTTCCTAGAGGCATGTAGTTAGTAGCTAGTTAGCAGAGGAGGTTAGATGCAGACCCTGTTCCAACTAACTCTGAAGTGGTTCCTGCTATTGGTGCTGTCTCCTGACAGTCCAGGAGCAGAATGTTACCTGATAAAACCAAGTTGAAAAGAAAGCACAAGCATTGTATCATTGTTGCTAATAGCAAATGATTGGAAACAACCTTAAGTGTGCATCAGTGGGAAACTGGTTAATTAAATGGGTACGTTCACAAAAGGGAAAGCTATTAAACTACAAACAAGAGTGAGGGTTTCTCTAAGTACTGATATGCAAAGATCTCCAAGGATCTTTTAAGTGAAAGAAGGATGATCCAAAAAAAAGAAGAAAAGAAGAACGCTGGGGTAGAAGAGTGAACACTTTGTGAAAGAAGTGGGGATAAGAATATATATTTGAATTTGGAAGGATATAAGATAACAGAATGGTTACAGGTACAGGGCAGTAGGAGTGAGTGGGGTGTGTGTGTACATAGTGAGCTTTCTTAAGATTTACTATTTTATATAACGCTGCCTTTTAAATTTGTTTTAAAAATTATTTATTTTATTTATTTTTGGCTGTGTTGGGTCTTTGTTGCTGCACGCGGGCTTTCTCTAGTTGTGGTGAGCTGGGGCTACTCTTCATTGCAGTGCGTGGGCTTCTCATTGCAGAGGCTTCTCTTGTTGCAGAACATGGGCTCTAAGTGCACAGGCTTCAGTAGTTGTGGCTCGTGGCTCTAGAGCGCCGGCTCAGTAGTTGTGGTGCACGGGCTTAGTTGCTCCGCCGCATGTGGGATCTTCCCAGACCAGGGCTGGAACCCCTGTCCCCTGAATTGACAGGTGGATTCTTAACCACTGCACCACCAGGGAAGCCCTATAATGCTGACTTTTAAAATAGCTTTATTGAGATATAATTCACACATCACACAATTCACCCATTTTAACTGTAGATACAATTCAGTAGTTTTTTAGTACATTCACAGAGTTGTGCAGTCATCACCAACATCAATACTTAGAGCATAGTGTTGTCGTGAAGATTAAACAGGGCCCTGTGTTTCAAGTCTCAGCCTGGTGCCTTTCACCTAATGGGCCTCGACGTCATTTGGGTATCCTGGGTGGGTAAGGCAGCAGTAGTCCTTAGCCGTTGTTTGGGAGCCAAACTAAAATTGACACTTAGCATATGGGGACAGTACTGTTCTGAATTCAAAATTGGCATGCATGGTCTGACAAAGAATTTTACCCTTATTTATAAATTAATTGCAAGGTCTTACAAAATATATGTATATCATCACATTTAGTCATCCATTTAACAGATCATCTCAGTATAGAGTTAAATTTACATGAAGTCATGATTGTCCTAGGAAAGTTAGGAGTTATGGTCCCTTGGGGTCACATTTTGGTCAAAATTAGCATTCGGGCAACTCTCTCTTTCCTTTTCTTTTTCTTCCCTTCCCTCTCCTCCACCACACAACTGAGTTTCTGATTTTGTCTCAGAGAGCCATTTAAATTAGCCATGGCAAATGTTAATTGTTTTGGCAGACAAAAAGAAACTCGAATAAGCTTTTCCTTCTAAGATTTAAGAACTCTACTTTCTAAGAGCTAACTTTGGAAGGAATGTTTCTGGTCTGGAAAATTTGGATAGCAACCTCAAAAGGAATTCATGTCCAAGAAGATCTGGGAGTGGGGTGGGGACACTCAATTTCCTTTGAGACAGATCGAAATAAATACTTCTGTCTGAAATAGTAATAAAGATCTATTTATTTCTTTCATCGTTTTGTTAAAACGTTCAAAACATGAATGATCAAATTCAAAATAGATTTAGCCAAGGCAGCAAAAAAACCCTCAAGTCATCCTGATTAAAAAAACGTTTATGAGGGACTTCCCTGGTGGCACAGTGGTTAAGAATCCGCCTGCCAATGCAGGGGACACTGGTTTGAGCCCTGGTCTGGGAAGACCCCACATGCTACAGAGCAACTAAGCCCGTGCGCCACAACTACTGAGCCTGTGTGTTCTCGAGCCTGCGAGTCACAACTGCTGAGCCTGCGTGCCACAGCTACTGAAGCCCACGTACCTAGAGCTCGTGCTCCGCAACAAGAAAAGCCACTGCAATGAGAAGCCCACGCACTGCAACGAAGAGTAGCCCCCGCTCTCCGCAACTAGAGAAAACCCACGCACAGCAACGAGACCCAACACTGCCAAATATAAATAAATAAATAAATTTATTTTTTAAAAAAAGAAAATTAAAAACAAACAAACAAACACAAATAACGTGTATGAGATCTTAGGCTGCTTTGTGAGTGAAATGATTCTTAGTACAACATTTAAGTCTGTCCCTTTGATGTGACAAAGTTTCCAGCTCCCAGAACCGCAACTGTATAGCTCAAGATTCCATGTTTAGTGATACCAATCTGGATTCATTGTAACTGCTGTATAGTGTCTTTCTGTTTTGACTATGACCTGTCATAAATTGTTTGGTTTCAGAATTCTGTACGTTCTTTGCTTTAAAGTCATCTTGGCCAGGAAGCTAAATGGCATGTTTGTATGTGCAATAAGTTACTTTTATTATATAACTTTATAATAATAATATTGGCAAACATTTTTTGAGTTTATGGTGTGCCAAGTGCTGTGCTAACTGCTTTACATAAGTTATAGTATTTAATTGTGGCAAAAACCACATAAAGAAACTGAAGCTCTGAGAGCTTAAGCAACATGTCTAAGATCATATGACTAAGAAGAAGCAGATCCAAGACCAGAAATCAAGACTGTCTTACTGCAAAGCCCGTGCTTTTCTGCTGTGTAATACTGCCATTTTGCAAATTTGTGTGGAAGATCATTACTTTTTTACTTCATCTTTGGAGCAGATTACTGTCTTATTTATTTGATAGGTATTTATTGAGTGCTCATCATGTGTCAGACACCTTGAGAACTATGGAGGTGACTGAGACCCACTCTTCATCATTGAAAAATTCACACTTAAGTAGAGGAGATAAAACAGATATACCTCTATACACCCATGTTCATAGTAGCCTTATTCACAATAGCCAAAAAGTGGAAGCAACCCAAGTGTCCATCAACAGATGTATGGATAAGCAAAATGTAGAATGTACATGCAATGGAATATTGAATAATCATTCAATGTATTCAGCCTTGAATGTAGTTCAAAGCTGAATAGCCTTGAAAAAGAAGGAAATTATGACACATGCTACAACATGGATGAACCTTTAGGACATTACGCTATGTGATATAAACCAGACACAAGTGGACAAATATTGTATGATTCTACTTATATGAAGTACCTAGAGTAATTAAACTCCTAGAGACAGAAAGTAGAATGGTGGTTGCCAGGGTCTGGGAGGAGGAAGCAGTAGGGGAGTCGTTGTTTAATGGGTATAGAGTTTTGGTTTTGCAAAATGAAAAAGTTCTGGAGATTGGCTGCACAACAATGTGAACATACTTAGCAGTACTGAACTGTACACTTAAAAATGGTTAAGATGGTAAATTTTACATTATATGTATTTTGCCACAATTTAAAAAACCAAACAGATACACCCCTCTACTCTAGGGTGGAAAGTAATTAGTGAGACAAGAAGGACTGAAGACGTCATAGGAATGAGAGAGGGCTTTCTAGACAGGGCATATATAGCTGGGTAATGGAAGATGGGTAAGAATTGTGTGGCAATGAGGAAGGTAGGAAGGGCAACCCAGGTGAAAGGAACAGTGAACAACATTACAGAGGCTACTTGGCTTTAAAATCCAATTCCAGCAAGAAACAAACTCCAAGTGCATGGCTCTATAATTATGGGTGTCCCAGCCACCATCCACGTGGGCAGAGATTTAAGTATAAAGTCTAAGCCAGGATCATGAAGTCGTCGTATGCTAGACAGGGACTCATTCATGATTCATTCAGTAAACATTTGTTTAGCACATAGTGCTGATGCTATGCGAGGCACTTTATGTTTGCTGGCAGATTTAATACCCCCAACAACCCTGGAGTTATTAATAGCCCCAATTAACAGATGCAGCCACTGTGACTCAGAGAGATGGAGCAATTTATCCAAAATCACATGACTGATAGGTAGCAGAAGATGTCACCGGGGAGCCCATGCTGTGTCCACCAAGCGACACTGCCTCCCCTTGGGGGTGAGTGTGAAGTGATGTGTGCCTTTGAACTCACAGTCAAAATGGCATGTGACTGCCACCACTTGTCATCTTCTTGCTGCCTTTGAGGCTACCTTGGCTGAGTCATCTTACATCTCTGAGCCTCAGCTTCCTTATCTGTGAAGTGAAGCCCTTGTATTAGACTAGATTATTTCTAAGGTTTCTCCCAGATCTAAAAACCCTATTTATTTATTCATCCATCGATCCATCCATCGATCCAATATTAATTCAGTATCTGTTACACACCAGGTACTGTGTTGGTAGGTTCTGGTAATCAAGATTTGGTAGAACACTGTTCTTGCCTGAAAGGAGATTGTAGACTAGTGAAGGAGGCATAAAATAGATGACTATTGTGTAGCACAGTCAAAGCACTGGTAGTGGTATATACAGAAGACCTAGAGGAGGGGCATGGCCCTGTCTTGGATAGGTGGATTAAAGAGGAAATGGTCCCAAAGACCAGGAAGGTAATGAAGAAGAAGACCACAAGATCCTCATCATTTCTGTTGTCCCTATGTTCATAGGCACACTACATATTGATTAAATTCAGTAAAGCTTTGGTGAACTCAAAACTCTTTTATTTTAAGCCTTGTGGAAAGTTTAGTCGAATTTGCCAGTTGTTAAGTGCAGCTATGTGCCAAATATCCATAAGGTTTGGATTCTCTTTCAGATTGGAGAAAGATTATAAGGTTGCATTTGTTTGTTTGTTTGTCTAAGGGAATTTAGTAAGCATGAAGTAGACTAATAAGAGGCCCAAGGGCCTGGAGTTATTTGAGATGTTCACAGCTAAAGTCGCAGATGGTTATATTTCAAAGAGGCAAGTGAAATGGCCGAGGTATTGGACAATATACATGATCCTCTCAAGACTACTAAGGACTGGTGAATTACTAAGAATTAGAATGACCAAGTATTAGAATTATAATACTAAGGAACTGAAGTGAGGATTGAGGGGGAAAAGAACTAATATTTATTGAGCAGCTCTTATATATCAGACACTGTGCTATGCCCTTTACATTAATAATTTTGTTTTATCCTCCCCACAATCCTGTAAGGTCAGTGTTGTATCCTTTACAGATATTGAAACTGAGGCTCAAAGAGGTTGTGACTTGCTTAAGGTCCCGGCTACCAAGAGACTGAGCAGTGGCTCAAGCCCAAGTTGTTCAAATCAAGGCCTTTGCTCCTTCCACTATCCCATGTTTCTTCAGGATCCTGGATTTTTCTATTTCTGGGGGAACAGTACCAGGGTATAGGACCTCCCTCTCATCCTTGGAGCCTGGGAAATAGTGATATTCAGGAGAGGCCCACTCCTCAGTTTTCCCAACACCCCAAAGGGCAGCTCCCCCAATTTCCCATGTCTTCTTTCCGAGGTGGTGGCTCACCAGCTGCCAGGGATAAATGGCTTTTACTAAAGCATTATTTTTTTTTTTTTTCCTTTTTCGTCTTTCCCAGGTAATATGTGTGTGTTTGATCTTGGCAATTTGTCTCTCAGAAGCGGCTCATGAAAATCGTCTGAGAGAATGCTTTTTGAGGCCAGCTAAGTTTATGTATTTGATCCCCTCTCCCTCCCCAGCAAAGAGTAACTTCAGTTCATTTGCTCCAGATTCTGTCTTTGGGGTCCTGAGAGAGCTTGCTGCCTGATTCTCAGAGGCTTCCAACCATAACGTTCTGCCAGGATTACATGAGGGTCTCAGCACTCCTAACCCCCTGCTTCAGGCTCCTTTCTCCTCTGTCAAGGCCTCCCTGTGGGCACAAGCTGTGGTGTCTTGTCAGGGAGTGTTTTCCCAGCTGGGTTTGCAGGCAGACCAGGCATTTATCCCAGGCCCTTTAACGCTCCCCCGCACCCCCCCGAGAAAGTTCCCACATATGACTGCATGAAACAGAAAACTACCCTCCAAATGGGTTGATGAATTATGGCAGTGGGGAAAAGTCTTCTCCAGCTTTCTCGGCCCTGGCATTCCATAGTTCGGGTGACAACAAAATGGACAGAGGATATGGGGTCAGGAAATTGGAGCTCAAGTCTTGGCTCAAACCACAAATCCTGGGGCTGTGAGCGCTTGACCTGTCTGAGCCTGTGTTTTTAGCTGTAAATGGAGAACTGACGACAATCCCAGCTTCTTACTGTCGTTGTGAGAGTCAGATTACTCAATGTATAGTGTAAAAGTGCTCTGTAACGAGCCCCTAGAAAGTATTATAGATGTCGGTGCTTGTTATAAAACAAACTTGGGCTCATTGAGAGACATTTCTGGAAACTGAGCAGGATGCATGCTCTGTCATCTCTGGCTCCCAGTTCAGGCAAAACTTTTCATTGCTCACGTAGGCATTCATGGCATTACTCTTCTGTTTATTTTTGTAATCTTTTCCTTTATAGTCTTATAAATGCTCCCTTAAGCTTTGGTGGTTCCTGAATATTTATTTTTGAAAACTCTGGTCAGGCTTGTATACTCATACCCAGAGCTCTGTGCCCCAGAGTAATTATCTGACTTCCTGGAGTTACATGTGGATCCATTTCCCAATAAATCTTGGGACAGCAGGGCTGACTATGTATGGTAAGTGATGTTTATCTCGCTTGCTAGGATTCTAGATGGGTGAGAACTCATGAGGGTATACCCTAAGGCAGGGTTATTACAACTTCATACATGTTTCTGTTAATAAAATGAGAATGGGAAGAGTATCTTACTGTAAGTGGCTTATGAGTTCAGAGCTAGAAGCCCTTAGAAACTGAAAAGAATCTTTTGTGATTTGTCATCAGTTTGTTGGAATTATTACTCTGTTCTGAGAAATTTTCTAGGTGTTCCCTTGACACTTAGGGATTGTTGCTTACTTTTATCTTCTTGCCACTTCAAATGACTGCAGTTCATTTTTCTTGGCTGTGTTCTTCAGAATTCTTCGAGTTGTAAATGAAAGACACCCAACTCAAACTAGCTTGGGCAAAGAGGGAATTTATGGGAAGAATCCTGGCATGTTTCACGTAACCATAGGAATGTTGGGTGCAGCTGGAACCAGGAAATATTAGAGCAGGTAATTGCCTTAACAATCCCCCCATATTTCAGTGCTTAACACAAATGAAGTTTATTTCTCATTCATGCAACAGTTCAACATAGTTTTTTCCTGGTTAGGCTACCTTCTATGTTTCAGGGACCCAGGCTCCTGCCATCTTGTGGCTCCCTTCTCTTTTAGGTATCTCAGAGTTCTCTCCTTTTCACCTGAAGATGGAGAAGAAGATTGAAGGATCTCATGTGTGAGGTTTTCATGGGCCAGGTCTGGAAGTGGCTTATATTAGTTCTGTCCTCATTCCATCAGTTATTATTCAGTACATGACCCCACCTAATGGTAAAGGAGGCTGAGAAATATGGCTAAGAAGAAAAAGAAATGGGTTTGGTGAGCATGTAGCTAGTTTGAGCCACACAGGCACTCAAATGATATCAAGACTCTGTCTCTTGCCTTTGCTTCTCTCCTACATGGCAGGGAGCATGGCCAGGGATTGCTCCTGAACGCTAAATCTCACTGTTGCTAACACCAGAGACAAACTGACCTACACTCTCATTGGCTTCAAGTAAAAATATCTCAGAGTAATGATTGGCTCACTTTGGATCATGTGACCACCCCTGGACCAATCAGTGGTAGGCAGAAGGACAGGGTTATTTAGCATAGACTGGCCACTGCACTGCTTTTAGAGAAAGGGCAGTCATTCTGAAACAAATAGCCACTCCACTTGCCAGCCACTAAAAAGTCCCAAGCTCTCTTTTTGTTTCTACTCTTGTGGAAAATTCAGTGCAACTTTACACTCATCTTTCCAACCCTTCTTACTGCAGCCGCATCAAATGATTGTATTTCACTGAATCTATGACACTATTATCTCTGAACGTGTAAGACTATTCTATGTACCACTGAGAAAGAAAGAGAAGGTTCCAAATAAACTATGACACGATGCCATCCATTGTAAAATGTATCCTAATTTCTAAGCTGTCAAAATGTAAGAAAACAGGTTTTTAGAATTGACAAAAGATGATATTTATTACTCCACAACCAAGCTCTATACTTTCATGTCCTAGTACCACTGGTCTTTTATTTCTTCGGTACATCCATTCATTCAAAAAATATGTATAGGCCAGGTAACAACGAATAAGACAGATTCAGTTTTTGCTCTCTTAGTACCTACTGCATCTCCTGCTTTTCATCCTGGTGTTATGAAGTACCTGCTGGGTGCTAGGCAGTCTATTGGGCACTGAGGGCTCAAGAAAGAATATGGGGGACTTCTCTGGTGGTCCAGTGGTTAAGAATCCGCCTTCCAGTGCAGGGGACATGGGTTCAATCCCTGGTTGGGGCACTAAGATCCCACATCCTCTAAGCCCGCACACTCTAGAGCCCATGCGCCACAATTAGAGAGAAGTCCATGCACCGCAACGAAAGGTACCCCATGCCGCAACTAAGATCTGACGCAGCCAAATAAATATTTTTTTAAAAAAAAGAATATGATGGGGTCCTTGTCCTCAAGGGACTTACAGCCTGGGGTAGTGGAAGCAGTGGGGTGTGGGGAGATAATCATACAAACAAACGAGTAAACAAAGGGTCACAGTTCCTGTTATTAACATCCTTACAGGGTCCAGTGGGCCCACAGAGTAGAAGAAATGGTCATTTCTGCTTTGAAGAGTGAGAATGGTTGTACCATGTTTACTAAGATGATTGTGCACTGTTAAAAGAATAAGCAGTAGTGTATTTTGAGTATTAATATGCAGTTTTCTCATATATACTTGATGATAATATCTGAGTAGTCCAATGTGTCTTCCATCACCTATTTGAATCGCCTCAAGCTTCCTATGAAACTTTACATTCAAAAGGCACGTGTGGGTCTCTTTTCTTTGTTCAAATGATAATGAATAGTCTGCAAAACCTTTTATAGAGACAGAGTGAGTAGATATCAGATTTATCTTATGGTGGAGGCAGTCAGTCTGCATTTCTGTACGTAAATTACCTAGACTCCTTCCAGGGATTTTTTAAAAACCATGTGATGATTTTTTTTTTTGGCCCTAGCGGTTTTGAATCGCATGCTCCAGCAGGGAGAAGAGCCAGGAACAAGTGCTCAGGGCTGTGCTGGGTCCCGCAGCAGGGGTTACAGTGATGGAATTTGGAGAAAATGTGGGTGAGGCTATTTGGCCCTGGGATCATTGCGGGGGGTGGGGGGGTCTTAGAGCTCCGATAATATAATCCAAGTGTTGGATTCTTTTTTTTTTTTTTTAAATAAATTTATTTTATTTATTTATTTTGGCTGCGTTGGGTCTTTGTTGCTGCACACAGTCTTTCTCTAGTTGAGGCGAGCGGGGGCTACTCTTCGTTGCGGTGCATGGGCTTCTCATTGCGGTGGCTTCTCCTGTTGCGGAGCACGGGCTCTAGGTGAGCGGGCTTCAGTAGCTGTGGTGCAGGGGCTTAGTTGCTCCGCGGCATGTGGGATCTTCCCGGACCAGGGATCGAACCGTGTTCCCTGCATTGGCAGGTGGATGTTTAACCACTGCGCTACCAGGGAAGTCCCCAAGTGTTGGCTTCTTATCTTTCAAGCAAAGATGCCATCTGGGATTAAACCCTTTTTATTGGTTGAAAAAAACCCATGAAAACAGCAAGACTGAGAAGGAATGGGATTTTTTTAAATTTATTTTTTATTTTTTTGAAGCTCATGCAGAGGTCAGCAGAGGGTCAGTGTCTGTCTGTCTGTTCTGGCTATTGGAAAAAGCTTACCTAATGAGTCAGGAAGAGAATCCAAATAAACTATTCTTCTCTCCTCAGGTTTCTGTAAAGCCTGGAATTAAGGATTGAGATTTACAGGTTGTTGTTGTTTTAACCTTCCGGGCCAGTATATTTGGAGCGTGGTGCCTGGGGGTGGGGATGGGAGTGAGATGTATGAATCCACCTCATCATTGGGTGTGGGCGCCTTCAGACTTCTCTGGTCAGCTGGGAGAAGAGAGAGCTCCAAGTAGCTTCTTTAGCAGAGAATGTAGAGGGCAGGATCTCCAGATCAACTTGGTTTTCCTAAGGGACAGTCTGACAAGGGAGGTTGGGGTTGTGTGTGTTGCACGTGGACCGGAGATGCGCAACTGAGGGGTTGTAGACAAGCACCCCCAGGTCCATTCAAGACTCCTTGGTAGCATCCAGAAAGAGGAAGAGTGAAGGTAAGGAAGAAAAAAAAAAAGAAAAACCAGAAACCCCTTCTTTGAAACCAGCAAAAGGTATATGCCCAGGAGTGATTTATGGGTGTACAGAGAAGGAACATTAAAAGAATAATTGCTGGCTGTTTATTTTGGAAAAGTATGGGTAGTGAGAGTGGAGGTAGGCCTTATTGTCTCTGTACTTTGCTCCAACTTCCATTAGTGATAATAGGATCATATATTCTAGACTCTCCTTGGCTGGCTGCCCTGACATAAGTGTTTGAATTCCTTGTTTTGGTATTATGTATTCTTAACAAGAGAGGAAAAGAGAAACAGAATGTTGGGAGCTAAATTATCCTATATGCCTTATTTTGGATGGGATTTATTCTCTTGGGCCCATGGCTGTTAAGATTATCTGTTTAGATGATCTGTGTTTCTGATAGCTACTTCTAGACAGCTTTACAATTTGCCCAAGGCGTCTGTTCAGAGGATGGCTAAGTGTATTTTTTATTTGGTGGAACAAGGTGAATCTTAATCCTGGTTATCTGAGCTCTGGGCCATTTTTGGTGCCGCTGTCATCCAAAGGGCCAGTAGAGCTGCTGCACGGTCCCCGTGTTTTATCATTTTATACACATTGACCCAGTGTACCCTCTTGGTGGGGGATTTAGTTCTTAGGGTTACTGCTGCAGAATCCATTTATTCAATTAGACAAATAGCAATTGCGCTCCTGCTGTGTGTACTGGTGCAGACTTGGGAATGCTCTGTGTGCAGAGCCAGAATGGGATTGATTAAGCAGAATCAGAATGCTAACATTTCTGGGTTTAAAGGGGCCTTAGAGCTCACCTAATCCAGGGTCAGCAAGCTTTAAAGGGCCAGAAAGTAAATATGTTTCGTTTAGAGAACCGCCTTGGCTTGGGGGGGGTCTCTGATGCATATTATTCTTTATTTGCTTTCATAACCCTTTAAAAATGTAAAAATCACTCTAAACTGGGGGGACCATAGGCTGGATTTGGCACAGGAGTTATAGTTTGCCAACCTCTGATCTAATCCATTTCCCTCATTTTATCAAAGAGGAAACTGAAATGATCCTCCCCCTGCATGCCTGTCCCCTCCCCTCCCACCCAGGGTCACACAGCTATTTCTTGACACTACTAGATTGGCGACCCTTTGTAAAGAATCCCCAGAGGTTCAGGCCCACACCTCAAAATGCCTAGTAACTTTGCAAATGTATAGTTCTGGTTTTGAGGGAAGTTTGAATTTTAGTTAATTAAGTCATTAGGCGTCTGCCACATTCCAGGCACTGTGTTTGGGACTGAGGATGCGAAGTTAGCATGACAAAGTCCCAGCCCTCAATCAATTTAGTTGCTGGTGCAGGCAGATAAGATGGCAGTGTGGAGAGTAGCATATGGGGACAAGTTGTGGGTGCCACGGGAGCACAGGAAGTCTCTCTTCCCTCAGTATGTGGGATGCTTGTGTGGGTGAATGAGTGAATCTATTCATTCAATGCTCCTCCCCCACTTGTATTTTGGAAGCCACTACCCAGCCTAAAGGAAGGGGACAGGGACCTGGCTTCCCCTGCACTTGCCTATTTTTCTCTCTGGGGACTGATACCTTGTGCACATCCTATATATGCATAGGTAGGTTATGAGATTAAAGGAACAAAAGTGAAAAACGACTCAGAGAAAGATGGTTTATTTGTTGTACCAGTTTATCTAAGCAGTGTTACTGAGACACATATGAAATCATATAAGATCAGTCATAGATCCTTTTAATATTCTAGTGCTGGAAGGGATTTTAGAGGTCCCTTAGCTATACCCTTTCATTTAACAGATAAAGAGGGTGAGGCCCAGAGATGTTAAATTTCTTACTCTGGGTCACAGCTAATTAATAGAATCTCAGGGTTATAAAGGACCTAAAAAGATATCTAGTATAACCACTCAGATAATAATAAATAATAATAATCATAGCCAACATTTACTGAAAGTTTACTGACGTGAATAGTAATATATATTATCTCACTTAATTCTGACAGTAACTCAGTGTAAGAGATATGATTACTGTCCCCACTTTACAGCTCAGGGAACTAAGCTAGAAGAGATTAAATAAATTTGCCCAAATTCACCCAGCCAAGTGGTAGAGCCAGGATTCAAGTCCAGGCTCAAGTGCTTAACTTGCTCAGAGCCCTTTACTCCAGCTTGTCTAAGTGTTTGGACTGTGCTTCTCCATTAGCTTATGAGCTCCTTGTGGGCAGGGGCCATGTCCCCTTCATCTCTGTTTCCCCATTCTGGGTTTGGCATGTAAAATTTCCTCAACATATGTTTTCTCAATGAATGAATCAATGAGTCTATCAATCACCCCATGCTTTAAGCAGTTAACACTTCCAGTAACAAGTGAATGGGGACTCTGGCTGAGCCAGACCCATGCCCAGGTCTGCTGATGTCTAGTCCTTCTACCAGACACATATGCTAATATGCAGATGTGGGCCAGGAAAGCCCATCATTCTGCAGCTGTCTTTACAGTGTCAGTGAACAGTTTTGAGAATTAATGTGCACAGAATTCTCTTTGAACATCAAAGGTCCCTTGAAGACATGACAGCCTGGTTGTTTTCTCTATTCGGATGAAGTTTGTGGAGCCACTGGAAGATGCTGTCTGTATATGGTACCTTCTTCCTTTTGCACAACCATTTTAATTTAAAGTTCTAGTTTCAAACTACAGTCTGAGACATCCTGGGGTTTGTGGGTTAGAGAACTGAGGGATTCTGTAAGAAAAAGTGGGCATGGATTTGGCTTTGAGTCAAATAATGCCTAAAACAAATATTTTTGCTGCATTAAACTTTCAGTTTTGATGGATGAGAACAACAACTCATTAAAGGTACAGTACCTTGAGACATTTTCTTTCCTTTCTTATATAAATTGAATGTTTTTCTTACCTGACAATGGTAACACATGGGAATACTTGAATGGAGTTTTTTGAAGTCGAAGACATTTTAATAGATTTGTAGAGATTGTTCTAAAAAATTAATCACTCTACCTAGATTACTGTTTTTATGTAAAGAACAGTGTGGGCTTTGTTTGCTGTTCATTGTAAGCAGACGTCCTCTGTATGGCACAGGAAAGCTGAGGTCCTTGGACTTCAGCTCAGAAAGCCATATCCTTTGAACCTAGGCCCCTGGGTTGGTTCATATAAGTCAATACACAGCATTAATAATTGCTGCGTATCACTTGGGGGAAAATTCAAATTAAATAAAGGAGGCTTTCATCTGGTTGTGAAAAAACAGATTTCCACTCTATTGATAAGAATCTTGAGGGATTTTCAGGGGGAAGAGATGTAATACAAGATACTTTTCTAATTTGTAGGCATTTGAGAAATCCCTTAAAATAGAGAAACATGTGATATTTGTTTCTAACACAAAATAATTCAAAGACCTGCCCATGGTTTTAGGCAAAGCTTTTTTTCTTTTCATGCTTCAGCCAACTTACCACAATTTTTTTCTGATTATATCAGGGAGAAAACCTCACTTAGGGATTGCTTGCTACTTTTAAACTGCAGTACCTCTGGTTTACTGCAGTTTCTATCTGTTCTGTCTCCCCTTTCAACAACAGTAGTCGCTATCTGTTTAAAGGGATGGGAGGCGGAGGATGGCAAAAAAAGTATGAGAAGGATCTGTTCACTACATAGTGGTGTGCTGGGTTACCAGATAAATATTTAATGTCACCATGTTCTGGAGATAGGTGGATAATTTTTCTTTCTAACTTTTTATTTTGAAAAATTTCAAATGAACAGATTAGTGCAAAGAACATTCAAAAACTCTTAGATTTACTAATTGTTAACATTTTGCCACATTTGCTTTCTCTCTATATGCAGATTTATGTTTTGGGGGGGCAGACATCGTCATACTTGGTCTCTAAATATTGTCAGTATTTATCACCTAAGTATAAGGACATCCTTCTGCATAACCACAATACCATTATCATGCCCTAGAAACTTACATTGATTCCATAATATTGTCTAATATACAGTCTATATTTAAATCGCACTTTTGATCAGTTACCTTTCACTGCATAATAAATCCTGCCAAAACTTTGTGGCTTAAAACAACCACTATTTATTAATGCTCATAATTCTGTGGATCAACTGGGTGGTTCTTCTAATGTGGCTGAGGCTCAGCTGACCTTGGCTGGGCCCCCTCAAAATCTGCAATCTGTGCTGGATCCACTAGGGGCTGGCTGGTCTATGTTGCCTCAGTTTGGATGGCTGGTCTCTACTCTAGAGGGTCTCTCAGCCTCCAGCAGTACAGCCCAGACTTGTCCACGGCACACAGGCAGATTATGAGAGAGAGTGGAAGTATGCAAAGCCTTTTGAGGCTTAGGCTTGGAGCTGGCACAGCATAACTTCTGTTGCAGTCTTTTTGCCAAAGCAAAGCACAAGCTCCTTTTGAAGGGAGGTGCTGCAAAGTCATATTGCTCAAGGTCATGGATACAGGGGAATGAACAAGTGCAGGCATTTTTGCAAGCAATCTGTCACACCCCTATTGTCCAAATAATAGGAATAATATTGTTAATTTTATAATGCTGATAACAGTTAATTGTTTTTAATCCAAGAGCTAATCAAGGACTATGCATTAAATTTAGGTATGTATCTTTAGTCTTTCTCTCTCTCTGTCTCTCTCTGTAAGTCTCTCTTATTTTTTTATTTTTATTTTTAAAATTTATTTATTTTTTGGCTGCGTTGGGTCTTTGTTGCTGCTCACGGGCTTTCTGTAGTTGCGGTGAGCGGGGGCTACTCTTCATTGTGGTGCGTGGGTTCTAGGCGCGTGGGCTTCAGTAATTGTGGCACATGGGCTCAGTAGTTGTGGCTCGCGGGCTCTAGAGCACAGGCTCAGTAGTTGTGGCGCTCGGGCTTAGTTGCTCCGCGGCATGTGGGATCTTCCCGGATCAGGGCTTGAACCCGTGTGTCCTGCATTGGCAGGCGGATTCTTAACCATTGCGCCACCAGTGAAGTCCCCTTTAAGCCTCTTTTAATCTATGATTCTCCCTTCCCCTTTTTTGTGTTTTATGACACTGATATTTTTAAGATCCCAGGCCTGTTTTCTTAAGAATATCTCACAATTATTTCCCCATGATTATATTCAGGTTAGCCATTTTTGGCAAGAATTCTAAATAGCTGATGTTGTTTACTTCCCATTGTCTCACAAGGGGAGGCACATAATGTTAGTTCACCCCATTATTGGTGATACTCAGTGTAATCACTTGGCTAAGGTAGGGTCTGTAAGATTTTGCAATCCTAAAGGTGCCATTTCCTATAGATAGATTTGTATTAAATCTGAACATTGGGTGCTAAAGTTTTTTCAATCACATCAACATGTATTTATTAGATGCCTACTGTGTATCTAGTCCTGAATTTAGTACTATGGCAAATCTAAAAGAATGGTAAGGAATGTTGACTGTCAGAAGGAATATATAGTTTGAGTTTGAGTTACTCTTTTAAAAACTGAACGGAGTACAGGAGTGGTGATTCTAAGTTAATGATTGGTTTATAAAAACTTTATTGAAATATAATGTACATACAGAAAAGTGCATGTATAAGCATATAGCTTGATGGAGTTTTCAAACTGAACATAACCAGAGTTACAGTACCCAGGTACAGAATATAAGCATATCTCAGTAAGTCTGATTTTTAACCATAGAGAACTTATATCAAAATGATGGTTATCTTTTTTAATACTAATTTTTGAGTATTAAGAAAATCAATATCATTTTGATACTGATTTCAAAATGGTGTTATCTAACTTGATCACTCTGTATTCATCCAGCTTGATTTGGAGTCTCTTTCACAATGTCCATACACCAGTTTCTCCTCCTTGATTCCTGTCCCAGAGCGGAAGGTGACCTCTCCTTTCCCAAGGGTGGCCTTTCCCTATGCATTCTGTCCCTCCCCTCGTGACTTCCTTGGGTCTGGTCCTCTTTCTATTTCTTCCATCTCCTCCATCTGTCTTTTGTCTTCAGTTTCTCCTTTTCTTTTGGCTCCTGCTCCTTAACCTTCTATACTTGTCAGTGGTCCTTCTGCTTCTCCCCATCAGGCTGCTGTTCTCTCCCTCTCCTTTTTATCCGCAAACTTCTTAAAAGACTGCCTCCTCTTCCTCTTTAACCATTCATCCAAACGCCTTATGCGACTTGGTTTCTTTCCTCACCATTCCAGTGAAGTTCATCAGCAAACTCCGAGTTACTACGTTAGCCTTTGTTCTCTTAGATTTCTGCTTCCTTTGGAAGTCTTACTCATCTTTTCTTTGAGACTCTCTCTTTCCTCAGCTTCCATTTATTGTGTGCTCTTGGTCATCTGCCTACTGCTCTGAGTGTCCCTCTAACAGTTTTGACTTAAGAACAACAGTAATTCCAGCTTCTTTTGGTCTGTATGAGAATGACATTTCTTAGTACCTTTTTTCGTGGACTATGGGTCATAGTTATCTGCAGTTTGAAGATTGTGGTTCTAAAGGCAAATTCTCAATTAAATCGATGTAAATTCTCTATAACCTTAGTTTCTTGATGCTGTGCCTGGTAGGAAATCAATAAATGTTTGTTGGAATCATTTATTCATTCAATTATTCATTTATATGTTCACAAATATTTACTAAATGGATTGAATTGTTTGTGAAATTTAACAGTAAGTTACTTTTTTTCAAATTATTGAAATATGGCTTCTTTGTCTTTTTCTTTCAACCTTTATTGAAGTTTGTTTATTTGCTTGTTTTTTTCCTAATTTGAATAATTCCTAGCTATATGACTCTTGGATAAGTTATTTAAGCTCTAGAGTCTGTTTTCTAATTTTTAATACAGGGATAATAAGTGCCTACCTTCTGGGTTGTTGTAAGGATTAGATGGAAAAAATGCACTGAGAACACATAGCCTATGCCTAGCATGTAGTAATAGCTCAATAAATATTGGTTATCATTATTATTCTCACTATAATGTGTCAGATGCTGGACTTGGGTCCACACAACAAACATCCTAAATTAGGTATTGTTTTTCTCATTGTTCAAAGAGAGAAACTGAAACTTAGAGGATTTAAATATGTTGCCAGATGTCACAGAATTAATAAATTGCAGATCTAGGATATCTGATTCCATAGCTTGTAGCTTTTGCTTATACAAAAAGCCTTTCATCATCTTATATGACACTTAGAAGTAAACTAGGAGTCACTTGACAGTGAATGAAATAAGCTAATATTGTTCTCATTTACCTTCTAGAGGGTAGGAGAGCTCTGCCCTGTTGGGCAAACTCCAGTCCTGAAGGTCAGATTAATAACATTTTATCATAAAACCATAGAATTCTAGGGTTTAGGAGGATTTTAGGTTTCGAAGGATTTGCCCACCCAATTATTGAATTCTCTAACCATCTAGCCAAGGGGTCATCTGGTTTATTCTTTAACTCTTCCAGTGACAGGGAACTCATCATCACCCCAGGGCACCTCATTCCACTTCCCACAGCTCTGACCACGAGACAGCCCTTCCTTATATATAACTGAATTCTGTTCCTAAATCTCCCTTCCATCCGTTGGTCCCGGTGTGGCAGTGATGGATGGCCCATGAGGTAAGTGGAACCCCTGTTTCCTAAGGCATTTATTCTCCATTTTCACCCCCAACACCTTTTCTTCACCGTTAAGTAGCTTCAAGCCTTTAATTCACAGCTTTCCCTGAACAAACAACTGGGTCTACTTTTTTTTTTCTTCTTGATATGATAAGAATAAAAAGCATGCTATCTCATGAGCATTTTGCTTTTTCTCTAGTCTTTCTCATAATACATGGTACTGCCATCTACCCAGTTGTTCAACCTAGAAACCCAGGAGTTTGTTTCCTTCCCCATTCACATACAGTTCATCATCGAGTCTGTTCAGACCTATCTCCAAATATAAAACCCACCTCTACTGCCATCGTCCTGGTCCAAGCCACCGTCATCTCTCCCCTGACTCCTAACTCTTGCCCCCTCCCTGCGCTCTGTCCTCCACACAGCAGCCAGAATCATCTCTTTAAAGCACAGATCAGATTGTGTCACTGCTTTAATTAAAACTCTTCTTTGATTTCCCATGGACCTTCCGACAAAATCCGAACTCTCTTCTGTGGTCAGCAAGGCCCTGCCTTATCTCAAATGTTCTTTCTTCCCTGTTGCTCACTCAGCCTTGGTCCCTGGTGTCCTTTATGTTCTTCAGACGTCCGAAGCCTTCTTCTGCAGGCGGTACTTGCCCTTCTAACATATTCCTTCTGCCCGCACTCTTCTTCTAGTTTTGCAAATGCCCGGCTCCTTCTCATCTTTCAGATCTCAGCTAAAATGCCACTTCTTCAGAGCGGCCTGCCCTGATCACCCAGTTGAGGTCCTAATCTCATCATCTGCACCTCTCTTTCAGATCGCCTTGTCTTATCTCCTCATGAGAACGTTAAGTTCTTGGGTAACTGGACCTACATTACACGTTAGCAGTCAGATCTTCTACAAGTGGCACAATAGCTTCCCAGAGAAGGTGCTCAATAGATATCTGAGGAATAAATGCATGGCCTCATGATTGAATGTTGGAGTCCTATTAAAAACGCATTTGAATCTGAGCTTTGCCACTTTCTGTGTGACTTTTGGCAAATTATGTTACCTCTCTGGCCTTCAGGTGCCTCATCTGTACAATAGCCGTCTTATCTACCTCACAGCATGTTATGAAGTTTAATTAAGATAGCGGCTGTGAAGGTACCTGCCACAGCACCTGGCAGTATTAAGGGTTCAGTCCTCCTCCAAGCCTGGTGCTTAATTCTAAACATGTGGAGAAGAGTTCTATCAAGTCTCAGCCTGACTAATGGAACTGTTTGTATGGTGTGCCTGTGTGTGTGTGACCCGTAGCCTGGGTGTAAGATGCCTGTGACTCCCCTCAGGTAACACTTGCCTGCCTGGGAAGACAGTTCCAACCCTGCATATCGGCTGTGGTACAGAGTGTTGGTCAGTCAGATAACTCAGAGGTGCCAAGCCCATGGCCTTCACTGGGCTGCTGAACACAGACCCCCAAAAACTCAATGAGCAAACATGACATTGTGTGGCCCGTCTCTTGCCAGGATGGATTGGGATGCTCTGTCTAGACAGTAGTCTCCCTTGGGAAATCACAGTTGCTCTAAGAGAAGGCACATGGTCTCCTGTTAGGAATACGAAATAGGCCTGTGAGCTATTGATGGGAGAGGGAGGGGGTTTGCTGTGAGGTGTGTGGGCTTATGGAGCAGAGCCTGCAGAAAGGAGCTGTCGGCTTCTACATGCACAGGTATCACAGGCTACACCGTCACCGTGGTGGCCTTCTCCTTCATACTTGCAGTGTCAACAGAGCCCATGGGAAACAACCCTGTCAGCCTTCCCAGAGCCACAATTCTGTGGATTGCTTGGAGGAATTGAAAGGTAACCCCAGAATGTAAATTACCTGCTGAGAAGCTGGCAGAAGTCTCTATGCAACTTGCTTGCTTGGCATCATGGCCTCTGTGGTTCCCATCTGTAGGCTGTAGGGTGAATGGTTTCACATGGAGGTGGGCTCTAGAATTAGATAGACCTGGGTTCAAATCCTGGTGGTGTCATGACCTTGGCCAAGTTACTTAGCATCTAGCCTTAGTTTCCTCATCGAAAATGGGGATAATAATGACCCCTATCTTGTCTGGTTGCTGTGAGGAGTAGATGATATATTGTGTACAGAAATCTTAGCTTACTTCCAGGCACATAATTTTTTTTATTAAACAGGACAGGTCAGGATTTTGAGTTTATTTATGATGAGCCTCACCCCTATTGAACTTTGAGTCTTGGTTCCCCACTTGCCAGCTGTGTGCCTTGGACAAGCTATCTAACTTCTCTGAGTCAGGGTCTTTATCTGTTCGATGCAGTTTATAATTCCCACCTCAGAGTCAAGGTGGAATGAGACCAGAGCACCTGACACGTAGTAAGTGATCAAAATATTCATTTCCTCCCTTTTGGTTCTTGAGTATCTGAAATACGGTCCCTTTAAGCTTGTTAAGATTCCTCACTAGCCGCGTATGCAGCTGTGTTCAGACAGCTTTGGCAGAAGGAAAGAGGCCCTTTTTTTTTTTTTTTTTTTTTTTAATGACTGTTTCATAATCTGTTGGCTCAGACCTGCTGCTGCCACACCCTGTGCTTCTGAGGGTCCCTTGGTCCTGTTGCAATTAGCGTGTGCCTTGCCTCTCACCTAAATGACCCTGGAAGGTGGCTGCTATGGAAAGCATTGCTGAATACAAAATGGGTCTTCCTCCCTGCTCTTTGGGGCGAAGCTGGCTCAGGGATTCCTAGCAGCAGGGGGAGGGGCTGGTGGGCCTGGACTGCAGCTGGACTTAGTGGCCAGGAGTTTTCTGGTTTTCATTAAAATTCTCTGGCTGTCTTTTGGGATTGCTCCATAGTCACTGGCTATGACTCTGCAATAGAGCCAGTTGTGCTGTTCTCTCAGCTACACACGCCCATCAAATCACAGTGGCCCTGAGGATGAGAGAAAATTGAAGGTGGGGAGCAGGCTGGCTAAGGGGTCTTGCTCAGCAGTCTTTGTGATAAGGGACCCCCATCTACAACTGCAGAACTCGAGTTTTGCAGATTCTTAAGTACCGATGTGGAGATAGACAAAGCTGAGCTGGGAATTGGTAGCAGAGAGAATCCTCTTAGAGCTTACTCCTAATGACAGACTTGCTCTTGAGAGCAGATAAAGGTTTCTTGGCAGCTGTCAGGGGATCCCCAAATGTTTAATGAATGAAATCAGTCTGGTCGAATCATTTTTCTAAGGTGCCGATACCCTCATATATCCCAAGGGATTGGGGTTGGATGTCACTTCTCTGAGGGTGACAGACGGCATTAGAGTAAAGAAGATTCTGTTTTTAAATGTTAATTTGTGGTAGCTGAAGAAATCTCACTTGAGATTGAAACTTGAATCTGAAAATCTAGGTTCAAAATCATGACTTTGCTATTGACTTGCTCTGTGACCCTGGGCAAGTGACTTCCCTGGGTCTCAGCTTCCCAGTGGGGTTGTAAGGATTAAATGAGATAGACTCTGTTAAACTCTTGGCATATCATATGTTCACAGTAGATGGTAGATGTTGAGATAAATTGGGCTAGACTTGACCTGTCACTCCAGCTCACCAAGATATATCCCAATTCTGTCATCTAAAACATTTGTTCCGTATCCCTCTCAGCTTTGTGTCTTTTAAGAATTTGAGGCAAATGTGTTCCCTAGGGCAAGCTGAATCTCCTTTCACTGGGAAAATACATCAAAAAAATATATTTCCCCATGAGAGGCTTACAATGTTGGATATTTCATCTTCAGGTAACTTAGTAGAAAAAAAAAAAGAATTTTTCCTATCCTTCTCGATGGATAGGTTGTGAGAAAGCCATTTTAATTGATCTCGGGTATACACGTCCTTGATGACCCTCCCAAGAGAGCATCACCAAGGCTCCCATTTGCCTTCAGAGTTAACTCCATTTCCAGTCTTTTCTCCTTTCACTCTTCAAATCCTATGTTCTAGCCACAGTGGACTGCTCACAAAAAAGTAATTCATATGAAAACTATCACACATACCAAAGAATGCTTTAAATATATATTTACAAGTAAAGAACAATAAGGTGAAAATTGTATATCCACCATCTAATTTATCAAATTGAACATTACTGATTCCTTAGAAACCGTGTACCCTCTATCCCAAAATCACACCTCCCCCCGCTTTTTTTTTTTTTTTTAACTTATTGCCTCACTTTTTTTTTTTTTTTTTAACTTTTGGGTTTATTTATTTATTTATTTATTTATTTAATGGCTGCGCTGGGTCTTCGTATCTGTGCGAGGGCCTTCTCCAGCCGCGGCAAGTGGGGGCCACTCTTCATCGCGGTGCGCTGGCCTCTCATTATCGCGGCCTCTCCTGTTGCGGAGCACAGGCTCCAGACGCGCAGGCCCAGCAATTGTGGCTCACGGGCCCAGCCGCTCCGCGGCACGTGGGATCCTCCCAGACCAGGGCTTGAACCCGTGTCCCCCGCATTGGCAGGCAGACTCTCAACCACTGCGCCACCAGGGAAGTACCCCCCCCCCGCCCCCCCCCGCTTTTTTTTTTTTTCTCATCAGAGGCAATGGTTATCCTGACTCTTGTGTTGAGCATTCCCTTACTTTTCTTTATGGTTTAACCACCCATGTTTGTATTACTAAACTATACATTGTTTAGTTTTTTTAAAACAAAGGATCAAGTGCAAATCTAACAAACCCATTGAAAAAGGGCAACATTGCCACTATTAGATCTAAAAATAAACCGAACGTACTCAGGTTCCTAGTCTGGTGGTAGCTTCCCTGGGGGTTACAAAAGATCCTGATGGGGAAGTCAGAGGGCAAGGCTGTGAGTGAATCCTTGGAAATACAGGGCTCACCACTCCTGGGGCAGCTGGCGGGGCTCAGTGTGGGCCAGACACTGGACATCCGGTAGGATATGGGCACGGAGAATGGACTGCTATGTCTTTTCTACTTCTGCTTTCTTTGTGGCCTACCTCCAGCTCTCAGCAAGTAGGCCAAAGCAGGCCATCTCTTCTGTGGGATGAAGTGAATGCCCTCAGCTAATCCAGATGGACAGCATGGAGGGGATGAGCAGATGCTTCATTAGCACATGGTCAAGGTCAATAGTGCCAGAAAGAGTCTGGACCAAGTTTACCTGTCATTCTTGTCAGATTAAAAAGAGAGTATGCAGTACCACCTATGGAATATTCTTACCTAAAAGTTGACCCCTAAATCAATCAAGCCTCTAGAGCTAACTTTTTTTTCAAATTTACTAATTTATTTTAAAATAACAATAACAAATTGAATCATATGGTGACGTAAATAAAAACTCTGTTTGCCAAAACAAAAAGAAATTAGCAAGAATGCCTTGTTTACATTTCTGCAAATTTCTTTTTTTCTTCCAGTTTTATTGAGATGTAACTGACATACAGCACCATATAAGTTTAATATATACAGCATACTGATTTGATTTACACATCCCATGAAGTGATTATCATAAGTTTCGTGAACATCCATCATCTCGTATAGATACAACACTAAAGAAATAGAAAAAGAATTTTTTGGACTTCCCTGGCAGTCCAGTGGTTAAGACTCCATGCTTTCCCTGCAGGGGATGCGGGTTTGATCCCTGGTCAGGGAACTGAGATCCTGCATGCCTCATGGCGTGGCCAAAAAAAAAAAAAGAATTTTTTTTTCTTGTGATGAGAACTCTTAGAATTTACTCTTTTATGGTGCTAACTTTGATTTATTAGAAAGAGAGGGCAAAGGATGACAAATTAAATTACACTCTAAGGAAGCAAACAGATGAATTCAGAGTGTTAGACAACTGACTTGGCTTCTGCAACAAGTCAACAGCATGAAAAAAATAATAATGTGACTTAAGAATCTGAAAAAAATAATAATGTGACTTAAGAATCGTAGCCATATGTAACGCATGAACCTTATTTTGATTCAGTTAGTCTGTGTATTAGTTTGCTACAACTGTCATAACAAAATATCACAGACTGGGTAGCTTAAACAACAGAAATTTATTTTCTCAGTGTTCTGGCAGCTGGATGCCCAAGATCAAGGTGCTGGCAGGGTTAGTTTCCTCTGAGCCCTCTCTCCTTGGCTGGCAGATGGCCACCCTCTTCCTGCCTCTTCACATGGTCATCCCTCTGCACACAGGTGGCCCTGGTGTCTCTCTGTATTTTCTAATCTCCTTTCTTCTTCTTCTTTTTTTAAAATTTATTTTATTGAGGTATAGTTGTTTTACAATGTTGTTAATTTCTGCTCTATAGCTAAGTGAGTCAGTTATACATATATATGTACTTTTTCATATTCTTTTCCATTGATCTCCTTTCTTCTTTTAAGGACATCAGTCAGGTTAGATTAGGGCCCACCCTAAAGGCCTTATTTTAACTTAGTTACCTTTTTAAAACCCCTATCTCCAATTATAGTCACATTCTGAAGTATACCAGCACATAGGGATTCAACATATACATTTTTTGGGGGGGAGGGCGGATACAGTTCAGCCCACAACAGCCTAAGTATAAAAAGGTATTTTTGAGATGGTGGGGAAATTTTGTTATGGACTGATAACAAGGAATTATCATTAATTTTTCTAGGCACGATAATAGTAATGTGGTGTTAGAAAATGGTAATGTAGAGATGGATTCTGAAGTATGCAGAGGTGAAATGCTATGATGTGGAATTTGTTTTAAAATATTCAAACAAAGAAAAAAAATAGAAAAAAAGAGGGTAGATTAATTAATAGGCCAAAACGTTCATAATTGTTGAATCTGGGTGATGGGTATCAGGGGCTTACTTTTGAGTATGTTTGAAAATTTTATAATCATATATTTTCAATATTTAGGTCAACAATAGCAAAGAGGGTTTAATGGCAGTGGGGTTGTTGGTGATGACTGTCTTCAACGTGTCTGCCCTTTGAGTTGTACTTCTCCAGTCTGGTTGACTTCTTTATGTGGTCCTCTTGGGGTCCTCTGTTGCCTGTCTCAACTAGATCCACTGTTTCTTTTTTTTTTTTTTTTTTTTAATCAATAAAATTTATTTTTTAAGAGGAGTTTTCACAGCAAAACTGAGTGGAAGGTACTGAAATTTCCTATATACCTCCTACCCCTCCACACACGTGCACAGCTTCCTTCACTATCAGAACCCCCCACCAGAATGATCATTTGTTTCAATTAATGTGTCTACATGACACATCATAATCACCCAAAATCCATAGTATACATTGGGCTTCACTCCTGGTGTTGTACGTTCTGTGAGTTTGGACAAACGCATAATGACACGTCTCCATCAGTATAGTGTCCGACGGAGTATTATCACTGCCCTAAAAATCCTCTGTGCCCCACCTGTTCATCTCCCCCCAAAACCCTGGCAACCACTGATCATCTTACTGTCTCCGTAGTTTTGCCTTTTCCAGAATGTCATAGAGTTGGAATCACACCTATGCAGTCTTTTCAGACTGGCTTCTTTCACTTAGCAATATGAATTTATGGTTCCTCCATGCCTCTTCATGGTTTGGTAGCTCCTTTCTCTGTAACATTGAATAATATTCCATTGTCTGGATGCACCACAGTTTATTCATCTGTTCACCTACTCAAAGACATCTTGGTTTCTTCCAAGTTTGGACAATTATGAATAAAGCTGCTGTAAACATCTGTGTGCAGGTTTTTGCATGAAAGGAAGGTTTTAATTCATTTGGGTAAAATACCAAGGAATATGACTGATGGATCACAGTATTGTAAGAAACCGCCAAACTGTCTTCCAAAATGGCTCTACCATTTTGAACTCTCAAAAGCAATAACTGAGACTTCCTGCTGCTCCACACCCTCACCAGCACATGGTATTGTCAGTGTTTTGGGTTTTGCCATTCTGATGTGTATGTAGTGGTATCTCATTGTTATTTTAATTTGCAATTCCGTATCACAAATGATGTTGAGAATCTTTCCATATGCTTACTTGCCATCCATATAAGTCATTTGATGAGGTGTCTGTTTAAATCTTTTGGCCAACTTTAAATCATGTTGTTTGTTTTCTTATTGTTGGGTTTTTTTTTTTTTAAACATCTTTATTGAAGTATAATTGCCTTACAATGGTGTGTTAGCTTCTGCTTTATAACAAAGTGAATCAGTTATACATATACAATATGTTCCCATTTCTCTTCCCTCTTGCATCTCCCTCCCTCCCACCCTCCCCATCCCACCCCTCTAGGTGGTCACAAAGCACCGAGCTGATCTCCCTGTGCTATGCGGCTGCTTCCCACTAGTTATCTATTTTACATTTGGTAGTGTATATATGTCCATGACACTCTCTTACCCTGTCACATCTCACCCCACCCCCTCCCCATATCCTCAAGTCCATTCTCTAGTAGGTCTGTGTCTTTATTCCCGTCTTGCCACTAGGTTCTTCATGGCCTTTTTTTTTTTTCCTTAGATTCCGTATATATGTGTTGGCATACTGTATTTGTTTTTCTCTTTCTGACTTACTTCACTCTGTATGACAGACTCTAACTCCATCCACCTCATTACAAATACCTCCATTTCATTTCTTTTTATGGCTGAGCAATATTCCATTGTATATATGTGCCACATCTTCTTTATCCATTCATCTGTCGATGGACATTTAGGTTGCTTCCATGTCCTGGCTATTGTAAATCCACTGTTTCTTTTATACAGCTTGGTGAAGGACCTCCTACACAAGCTTCTTAAGAAAAGGTTCATGGAATGTGAATTTCTGAGATCTTATATACCTGAAAATGTCTTTGTTCTATTCTCATACTTGATAGATAGTTTGACTGGGTTCTTAGATTTCATTCTAAGTTGGAAATCATTTTTCTTCAGAATTTTAAAGGCATTGCTCTTTGTCTTCTTGTTTTATTGATGCTGTTGAGAATTACTATCTTGTTACAATTTTTCTTTTTTCTGTTTTCTCTTTCTTGGAAAGTTCTCCTATTCAGATATTGGGCCCCCTGTACTGGTCCTCTAGAATATTCCTAACTTCTCTCTCCTGTTTTCCATGTCTTTATCTTTTGATTTTACTCTCAAGGAGATTTCCTCAGTTTCATCTTTCAATCCTTTTGTTGAATTTTTAAAATTTCTGCTATTAAGTTGTCAATTTCTAAAAGTTTTTTTTTTTGTTGTTGTTCTCTTAGTGTGTCTTTTTTTTTTCTTTTTTAGTGTGTCTTTTTTATAGTGTCCTATTTTTGTTTCATGGGTACAGTTTTATTTCATTTTTGTGAGAATATTAATGGTATTCCCTGCCCCAAACCCCACTCCTCTCCACATAGTAGCTGTTTCCTTCAAGTTGCTTTTATGTGTTTGCTGTGGTCTGTATCTTCATTAGAGACTTCCCCAGTATGTCACTCTGAATGTGATCCTTGGTTGTGTTGCTTCTAATTAAGGGCAGGGCAGTTGGATAAAAAAAGCTGTTGAGACCTTGACATTCTGGTAAGTGAAAGAAGCCACTCACAAAATACCACGTAGTGTATGATTTCATTTATACGAAATGTCCAGAATAGGCAAATCCATAGAGACAGAAAATAGATTAGTAGTTGCCTGAGGCTGGAGAGTGGGATGACTGCTAATGGTTATAGGGTTTTCTTTGCGGTGATGAAAATTTCTAAAATCGATTGTGGTGATGGTTGTACAACTCTGAATATACTAAACACCGCTGAATTGTACACTTTAAAAAACTGAATTGAGTATGTAAGTTACATGTTAATAAAGCTTAATATTTTAGCTTAATAAACCACCCCAGTGGTGATGGTTATACAACTGTGAATATACTAAACACCATTAAATTGTACACTTTTTAAAAGGGTGAATTGTGAGTTATATCTTAATAAAACTCTCAAAAAAAAAAAGCTTTCAGTGGTGTGATGAATTGGGAGATTGGGATTGACATATATACACTAATATGTATAAAATGGATAACTAATAAGAACCTGCTGTATTAAAAAAAAAAGCTTTCAAGAAACTGAACGTAGGATGGAGATCATTATCTCTGGGCCTCCCTGTAGCTTGATCTGGGTGGGCTGTTTGCTGGGAGCCCCTAGGACAGTATCTTCAGGTTTTCCCTTGGTTCTGTTCACCTGGGAGGACTCTTCCATCCTCCTAGCAGAGTGTGGTCCACTTGACAACGTTCTGGCAGTCAAGAGGAGAGGGCATATGAAAACCTGTTACATTTCACCTTCAGTAGACACAGCGCCCTGTCTTTTTCTGTTCACCTTCAACTGTGCTGGGTATTCCTGGGCCAGAGACACTCTTACTTTTTATTATGGGAAATTTCAAAGATTTACAAAAGTTGAGAGGATAGTGCAATAATCCCCTATGTTCCTATTACCCAGGTTCACAAATGATCGCTTCATGAACATTTTCCTTTCATCTGTATCCCCCATCCCCTTCCTCAGATTATTTTAAAGCACATACTAGACGTTTCTGTTTTATGCTTTCTAGAGACTAAGCCTCCAGAATTTTGTCAGTTGGTGGGGGTGGGAGGTGGAGGTGGTGTTTAGGGCTCTAACTTCTTTTCAGGCAGCTTTAATTTTTTAATTTATTTTTATTTATTTATTTATGGCTGCGTTGGGTCTTCGTTTCTGTGTGAGGGCTTTCTCTAGTTGTGGCAAGTGGGGGCCACACTTCATTGCGGTGCGCGGGCCTCTCACTATCGCGGCCTCTACTTCTTGCGGAGCACAGACTCCAGACGCGCAGGCTCAGTAGTTGTGGCTCACGGACCTAGTTGCTCCGCGGCATGTGGGATCTTCCCAGACCAGGGCTCGAACCCGTGTCCCCTGCATTAGCAGGCAGATTCTCAACCACTGCGCCACCAGGGAAGCCCCAGGCAGCTTTAACTGTGGTCTCTATTTTAGCATCCTATACGCCTGCTCTAGGGATACCTGGTACCGCCAGTCCTGGGCCTGGTAAAGATTCTGTGGTTGAAATCAGCCAAATTCTCAGCTTTCCTTGCATCTGGTTTAGGATTCAGATTTCTTGAGTCTGCTAAGTCTGTTAACTACTTATTCATCTGTTTCCCAGGCTTCCCAAATTTGACACCATCATCTTCTCTCCTGTCTCCCTGGCCTGAACGGTTTTGTTATTAAGAAAAAAAGCAGGGGTCGGTGAAATTAGATGCATCTGTTCAGTGTGCCCCCTTCTCAGGAAGATTGGCTGCTTTTTTTTTTTTTCTCAGTTTTGCTATGTCCATCCCTATTCTACTCAAACCTAGAACCCTCTTTTATTTATTTACAGATGATTGCTTTATTTGCCTGGAAAACTCCTTTCCGATCTTCTGAGAGCTAAGAGGAATGTCCTTGTTTTAACACGCCTCTCTTCTGACCTTATGCCCAGGCAAAGTTAAGGAGTCCCTGCATTTATGCCTTGCTGGCATTTTGTCCTCACCTCTGATTCTAGCACTGTTTGCCTGAGCTCCGCGTGCTGCATTGAAGTTGGTTTTTACCTATCCTCCCTGTTGGTCTGGGAAGCAGGACTTGTGACTAGGACTATATCTTGTTTTTCTCTGTACCATGAGCACAGTGCCTTGCTCCCAGTAAGCATTTGTTAACCCCCAGACTGGGTAATTGAGCACCAATGCTTCCAGGGTGGGGACGGGCAAGCAGACAATGCCCCTTTTCTTCTTGCCTCTCACAGGTCATGACTGTTTGATAAATATTAAGGAGCAAAACATGCCTTGTCGGCTTGTTGTTACACAACATTGTTCCCTTTGCTTTCAAGTCTGGTGTTTTTTTACCCAGTCAGCAAGTTGGAGAGGGTGGGAGGGCGGCTGTAAGGGTGTAAACATCCTACCAAAGAAGGAATGGACTCACTCAGAAGAGGGGTCGTTTTCCCTCCCTTGATTGAAAGGCTTGTAGTCTACACTCTCCCTCTCACTAGAGAAGGGAGGGAATTCATTCTGTCTCAGCCACTCACTCAGCTCTGCAGGGTCTTCTTCCTTTTGGACATGATGCCAGGAGAATTTTTTAAATTGCTGATTATGTTGTTAAAGATATATGGTGTTAAGATATTATTTTGGAGAGGTCCTGTTAAAATGCAAATATATAACTTTGAAAGGGTAACATTTAACTTGTTTCTTAAGGTATGATCCTCAAGATGCTATAAATATCTCCCAGGGGGGATAGAAATGGAGAACTAGTGGCCAAACAAATATGGGATGCTACATTTTTTTTATTTTTTGCCTGTGTTGGGTCTTCGTTTCTGCGCGAGGGCTTTCTCCAGTTGCGGAGACCCGGGGCCACTCATCATCGCGGTGCACGGGCCTCTCACTGTCGCGGCCTCTCTTGTTGCGGAGCACAGGCTCCAGACTCGCAGGCTCAGTAGTTGGGGCTCACGGGCCTAGTTGCTCCGCGGCATGTGGGATCTTCCCAGACCAGGGCTCGAACCCGTGTCCCCTGCATTGGCAGGCAGACTCCCAACCACTGCACCACCAGGGAAGCCCGGGATGCTACATTAAACAAAGTTAAATAGGGTCCCTTCAAGACCTCCCAGAGCCTTGCTACTGTGTATTGTGAATCTCCTAGAGGGGTATGCAGTAGGCAGCGTTTCCTAAGTTTATTTTGCTTTTCATCTGAGGAGCAAGAGCATTTTAGTAACGCGTTTTGTGGAACACATATAACTCTAGAAACAGCCCCTCAACTTAAGTTTATCCTTTGAGGTCCACTTGAAATGCCACTTCCTCTAAAGCCTTCCCATCTTCCCCTAGAGATATATAAACTTTTCCTTCTTTGAATTGCCCGGGCTTCATTTGTCTAATTGTCTCCCTACCTCTTCTCTACCCCCTAGTAGGTCATAAATTCCTTGTACATGTTGTATCCATTTCACTGCATCTGGGACATTGTCTTACACAGAGGTACTCAAGAGATGGTTGCAGTACTGCTTTAGTGCCTTAACTGAGTCATCCTCAGAGTTCAAAGGGCACCGTCAGGAGTAGGAACCAGGGATATGGATCAAGGAGAGGGCTCACAGCGAAGGCACAGGGCCAGTGTAAGAGCCTGGGCATGAAGGACAGAAAAAGAGAAAAATCTGGAGATGCGGAGAATATAAATCAAATGTACTGAAGGCCAGTTGTGTGCCTGACACCCTGCAGTAAACTTTGAATATTTAAACTTAATCCTGACCTTTCAAGTAGGTGAAATTCTTTCTGTTTCCTAGATGCAGAAATGGAACATCAAAAAAGGTGAAGCAGAAGTCAGTGCCTGTGCTGGGGATACAAAGATGAATAAAGCCCAGTCCTTTTCCCCAAGGAACCCTTGTTTTAAAGAGTAGGTGGGCCTGTAAATAATTATAAACAGTGGGGTAACTACAGAGATTAAGCTGTGGTCAGGGTCATATGGGAGAACCAAATGGGAAGGAGAACCTAACCTGTGTATGTGGGGAAAGGGTGGAAGCTGACAAATCCAGGAAGGCTCCCAGGAAGAGAGCGATGCCTGAGCAAGGGGGGTTAAGAGTGCAGGGACAGGGCTTCCCTGGTGGCACAGTGGTTGAGAATCTGCCTGCCAATGCAGGGGACACGGGTTCGAGCCCTGGTCTGGGAAGATCCCACATGCCGCGGAGCAACTAGGCCCGTGAGCCACAATTACTGAGCCTGCGCGTCTGGAGCCTGTGCTCCACAACAAGAGAGGCCACGATAGTGAGAGGCCCACGCACCGCGATGAAGAGTGGCCCCCGCTTGCTGCAACTAGAGAAAGCCCTCGCACAGAAACGAAGACCCAACACAGCCAAAAATAAATAAATAAATAAATAATTTTTTAAAAAAAAGAAAAACTCTTAAAAAAAAAAAAAAAAAAAAAAGAGTGCAGGGACAGCAGGGACCAAAAAAACCAAAAGCATGGGGGTGAGAAATATCATGAGGAATTCATTGTTACTGGAGTACGGGATGTGAGGTAGGTGAGAAATAAGGCTGGAGAAGTTGATAGGATGTAATAAACAGGTTGAAGGGTTTGGGACTTGATTTTGAAAACCATGGGAAGCCATCATAGGGTTTTTAGCAGAAGAGTGGGCTGTCCAGCACATTTTGGATACCTACCCAGGTGCTGGGTAGTAGGTAGTAGTATTCCTGTTTTCCAGGTGGGGGAACTGAGGCTCAGAAAGTGACTTGCCCAAGATCACTCAGTGTATTAGAGGTGGAACAGAGCCACAATTTCAACTCAAATCTGGATCTTTCCTCTCAAAGTAACAGTGGCCAACAATTGCATTGAATTTCCTACTGAAAAGTACTCTCGTTCTGATATTTGACTCAGAGAATAGTTTTAAGGCTTAATGTGATCAAGGAGTTCGAGTCTTTTGAGTGTGAGCCACCCATTCTCCTTGCTTGGACCTTGCAGTAAACCTTTCTCTGTTCCCCTCCCCACAAAAAAGCAAAAACAAAAAAAAAGGCTTAATGTGAGCAAGAGCTAAATTTACATGGTACTAGTACTTTGTGCTATAAAGTTTCAGAGAGGGAGAAATCAGGGAGGACGTCATGGGGGAGATGGCATGTATGTTGCCCTGAAGGAAGAAGTAAACTGGAACAGATAGTGAGAAACCAGGTGAGAGAAAGATGGGGCTGAAGGGGTGGTGCTGTGCCCATGTGGTAGAGCAGGAGAGGGCATGGGAAACAGATGACAAGAGGCCACTTCCTGGCACAGCCATAGTCACTTGCTTCCTGAGGTCACTATGTAAATAGGAAAGAAACAAAACGATCATATAATGATTTCCGTCTTCACTTTGCTGAATATAAATACACAACTAACCTTCTAAAAGTATTTTTAACTACCTTATTACAGCCACTAGAGAGTTTATTCCCTGCAGTGTTCCCCCTTACTCTGCTCTGTGATTTATCTCAGTGTCCCCTTCCCCTCCTCAAACCCACTCTTTACATTAAAGGGCAATGTTGGAGGGTTCTGCCACTAGTAGGACTACAGCTAGATGTGCACACATGAATGACATTTGAGTGAAAATGCAATAATAGAATTCTGTATGATGAACAGAGCTTGGTTACATACAAGAAGCGGTGTGTTTGTGTTAGCTCTCCCAGGTTCTCTTAAGATCCCTTCTAACTCTGTTCTGATTATTTTCAGAGCCTGGAGTTGCGATCTTTTGCAAATGCTACTCTATTAGATTACAGTCATTGGTGTGGTGGAAAAAGGATGCATGTATGAGTCAAAACAGACCTGGATTAGTATCCCATCTCCCTGCCTACCATTTCTTTTGCCTTGGGCACATTATTAACTGTGTTAAGACCAAGTCTTGTAGATCCTTGAACTTCTAATTATGCACCCTCTCTCTGCCATCATGAAATTTACCCTCATCACAGGATAATTCTCAATAGCAAATAAGCATTCTCTAGTATTTCTTACCTGAAAACAATCCCCCCCCCCAAAAAAAAATCCAAAATGTTTTCTAATTTTGTCTCTCAAATGTTACAAAATAAATTCATTATTTAATTTAAAGCTCTGTTGACCTTATACCACCCCCTCTAGCTATCTTCTAGTTTCTTTGTTCCCTTTCTCAGTAAAACTTAAAAGTTGTCCGTTGTTTTGACGTTGACTGCTTCCCCTGACTCTAATCTCTTCTCATCATTCCACAGGGACTATTCCTGTCTGTGTCTGCCAGTGACCTTGATGTTGCCAAGTCGAAGGCCACTGCTTTGTTTTAGTCGTACTTATTCTCTCAGCAGCATGTGACAAAGCAGATCTCTATTTTCTTTGACACTCTACTTTCCTGGGTCTCTTCCTACCACTCTGGACTCTCCTTAAGTCTCCTTCTCTCCTCAGCCTCTAAATGGAGATGTGCCCCATGTTCTGAAATGGCCCCCTTCTCTTCTCTATTTATTCACCCTCCACAGATGTCCTCTTCTAATCCAATGGCTTTCCCTAACATCCATTTGCTAATGACCCTCAAATCTGTAGCTTCATCCTCAAACTTTTTCTGGAACTCCAGATTTATGTCCAGGTAGATCTCTAAGAGACATTGCAAATTTAACGTGGCTGGAAGAGAACTCTTGATTTAGTCTCTACACTAAACTTGTTCTTGTTTCAATCTTCCCCACCTCAGTAAGTGGTGCTAGTATTCCCCCCAAGTGCTCAAGCCAAAATATCTAGGCATTACTTTTGATTTCTTTCTTTCTTCACCATCATCATCCAATCCTTCAGCAAGTTCTGTCTTCTCTATCTTCAGAAACATTCCCAAATTTATCTCCTTCCCTCCATCTTCATTACCAGCACCCTAGTCCAAGCCACATCATCTCTCACCTAGACTACTTGCAGTAACCTCCTAACTAGTTGCCCTGCTTCAACTGGTATCTATACCGCAATACCCTCCATTGCAGGGACCAGAGAAATCTTTGAAAAATGTTAATTGGTTTATGTCACATTCCTAACCACCCCTCTCCCTCCAGGTGGCCTCCTGTTGCACTCAGAATGAAATCTAAACTCCTTGTCCTGGCTGACCAAGCTCTCTGTGACCTGCCCCATGTCAATCTCAGCCCTTTTCTCCTTGACCATGCACCCAGCCTCATTGTTCTATTTTTGGCTCCTTGCACATGCCAAGTCCATTCTTGTTTTAGTGCACTTTGCATAGTTATTCCTTCAGCCTAAAATGCTCTTCCAGTCTTCATGTGCTTGTCTTTTTCTTATTCAAATCTCATCTTAAATAGAGCTGCCTCAGAGAGGCCTTCTCTGACAACTCACTCTAAAATTGCTGTCTGGGTACACTCTGTCCCTTCCTTTTACTTTTATTCTCGATTAGCGCTTGCTACTATCTGGTATTTTTCTTGTTTATTTATGTATGTGCTCATTTCCGCATTCATTCATTGCTCTCTTTTCTGCCCAGCTAGAATGTACACTCTATGAAGGTGTGTGGCGGGGGAACTTGTCTGCCTGTTCATCACTGTATCCTCTGCTCCTGGGTCAGTGACTTGCACATAGTACGTGCTCACTACAAGTGTATGGAATGAGTGAATATGTTTATCTCATCTGTAGAACGCAGAGGCTAATACTTATGTCTCAGAGTTGTTGAGGACTTGCGTTATCAAATTTGATAATGAGTCTAAAGTGAATGGTTCTGTGTCTGGCACCTTCTGCTTCATAAATAGAAACTATATTATTTTTAAAGTATCTAGCTCATTACAGACATTGAGCAAAGATTAATTCTCTCTTTTTCTTGCAGTCTGGGTCCCCTGCAATATTTTATATTGAAATAACCTGCACTCTGAACAAGGTAAAAAATACTTCCCATTCAGCTTTTTTTTTTTCCCTAAAGAAGAGGTTTAAAAAGTGCTGTTCAATGACTAGTCAACATCAGTTACTTTAGAACCATTATTAATGTCACTTCTCCCTCCCCCTCCTCCAATACACACAGAGACACTTCATTATAACAAGGTTTGGCTTTCCCCTGGGAAATTATCATTTTCTTTTCTTTGGTTATATGATCTTTGCCAATTAACTCTTCTTAGGATCAAAGTGTTTTGGGGTTTGCTTTCCTCTTCCTGGTGTTTAGGTTCTCTGAAAAGTATTCCTAGCTTTTGCATGTTCTGATCAATATTTTTTTTGCATTTATTTAATAAATACTTATTCGGGATCTACTGAGTGCCAGGCAATGGGGATACAGATAGGAATTCATAAGGGCCTCTGTCCTTAAGGTCTAGTGGGGGAAGCAGGATACCTAAACCAATGAGGATAATGAAGTATCTATGAAGAGAGTCTCCATAGAACACAGTGGAGATGTAAAGGAGAGAGCGGCTAATTCACATGGGGGGAGGCGAGGAAGGTTCCAGAGCTATGTGGTTGCTTGCCAGCAACAAGGAGAGAATGGCCCCATGTGAGTAAAGTTGTGGATGAACCTGCCTTGGGGGCCACACTCTGGGAGCTGGGCATGGCTATGTGATCATTGTGGTGATGGTAACTCAAAGGTCACGAGAAATGAAGCCAGAGATATGAGCAGGGGCTGGGTCATGGGTGGCTCTGTATGCCCTGCTAGGGAATTTGAACTTTCTCCAACAGTGACAATAATAAGAGCAACAGCTAAGATTTATTGGGTCCTTCCTGTATGCCAGGCTCTCTTCTTCGTGCTTTGTTGTATTAATTCTTTTCAGCCATCCAGTAACCCTCTGAGGTGGGTACAGTTATTATCCCTATTTACAGATAAAGAAATGTAGGCACCAAGAGGATAGGGAACTTGCCCAAGGTCACCCATCTCATGAAGGGCAGAGGCAGGACTCAGACTCAGGCAGTTTGGCTCCTACATTCGCCCTCTTCACCAGGGTCCTGTCCTTCCTCTCACAGAAGGCTTGTGTAGGCAGCCGGGAGCCCTGAGGAGACTGAAGTGTGGGAATGACATGGTCAGATTAGTTCTTTGGAAATGCAGTGGAGTTGCATTGCATCTTGTCCAGGGGTTAGTGTCTAAAAGCCTCTAAAGCAAAGAATGCAGCGTGACATTTTTCCTTGAAGTGGGGAGTATCTGAGTGAGGTTTGCTATGTTAGCGGTGGCATCTCATGTCTCAATCAGCCCAGCAGCTTTCCCTCAACCTTGCAACAGAAGGCAGAGGCTTTGCTAGATACGCATGTAAGAGATGAATAGTCAGTTTGTATTGAGTAGTCAGTTTGTATTGAGGGGCCCTGTTTTTTTTTTTTTTTTAACATCTGTATTGGAGTATAATTGCTTTACAATGGTGTGTTAGTTTCTGCTTTATAACAAAGTGAATCAGCTATACATATACATATATCCCCATATCTCCTCCCTCTTGCGTCTCCCTCCCACCCTCCCTATCCCACCCCTCTAGGTGGTCACAAAGCACCGAGCTGATTTCCCTATGCTGTGCGGCTGCTTCCCACTAGCTATCTGTTTTACATTTGGTAATGTATATATGTCCATGCCACTCTCTCACTTCATCCCAGCTTACCCTTCCCCCTCCCCGTGTCCTCAAGTCCATTCTCTATGTCTGCGTCTTTATTCCTGTCCTGCCCCTAGGTTCATCAGAACCATTTTTTTTTTTTTAGATTCCATATATATGTGTGAGCATGCGGTATTTGTTTTTCTCTTTCTGACTTACTTCACTCTGTATGACAGACTCTAGGTCCATCCACCTCACTACAAATAACTCAATTTTGTTTCTTTTTATGGCTGAGTAATATTCCATTGTATATATGTGCTACATCTTCTTTATCCATTCATCTGTCGATGGACACTTAGGTTGCTTCCATGTCCTGGCTATTGTAAATACTGCTGCAATGAACATTGTGGTACATGTCTTTTTTTTTTTTTTTTTTTTAATCTTACAATTAAAAACTCTATTTTACCATGAATTTGTTTGAACTATGGATCAAATTTTACTGAGTATGTATAGATTGAGCCATTTCTAGAATTTTTTTTTGAATTTTATTTATTTATTTTATACAGCAGGTTCTTGTTACTTACCTATTTTATACATATTAGTGTATATACATCAATCCCAATCTCCCAATTCATACCACCCACCCACCCCAACCCCGCTTTCCCCCCTTGGTGTCCATACGTTTGTTCTCTCCATCTGTCTCTTTTTTCTGCCTTGCAAACCAGTTCATCTATGTCATTTTTGTAGATTCCATATATATGCGTTAATATACGATATTTGTTTTTCTCTTTCTGACTTACTTCACTCTGTATAACAGTTTCTAGGTCCATCCAAATCTCTACAAATGACCCAATTTTGTTCCTTTTTATGGCTGAGTAATATTCCATTGTGTATAGGTACCACATCTTCTTTATCCATTTGTCTGTCGATGGGCATTTAGGTTGCTTCTATGACCTGGCTATTGTAAATAGTGCTGCAATGAACATTGGGGTGCATGTATCTTTTTGAATTACGGTTTTCTCAGGGTATATGCCAGTAGTGGGATTGCTGGGTCATATGGTAGTTCTACTTTTAGTTTTCTAAGGAACCTCCACACTGTTCTCCATAGTGGCTGTATCAATTTACATTCTCACCAACAGTGCAAGAGGGTTCCCTTTTCTCCACACCCTCTCCAGCATTTATTGTTTGTAGTTTTTTTGATGATGGCCATCCTGACTGGTGTGAGGTGATACCTCATTGTAGTTTTGATTTGCATTTCTCTTAATGATTAGTGATGCTGAGCATCCTTTCATGTGTCTGTTGGCAATCTGTATGTCTTCTTTGGAGAAATGTCTATTTAGGTCTTCCACCCATTTTTGGATTGGGTTGTTTGTTTTTTTGGTATTGAGCTGCATGAGCGGCTTGTATATTTTGGAGATTAATCCTTTATCAGTTGTTTGAAAAGCCCCAAAGTGTCACACTCCTGCAGAAACCGAGCCCCTCTGTGGGGACAGCATACTCAGCCTCCCCTCACTCTCTCCAGGGACCACATTCAATGGGCAGCAGAGCGCAGGCATTGCTTACATAGTGATTTTCCCTGTTGCTGTTTCTCTCCCTGGAGGGGTCCATGCTGGCGTGGATATCGGTAGATATCAAGGAGGTTAACTATTCTGGATCAGCTGACCAACTGGATTTGATCCCTTCAAGCTTTTTCTGATCTGAAAACTTAGTCTGTTGTTATATCTATTATCTTTTCCAAGTCTGAGAAAATTCCTTCTAATTTCCAGCGATGTCACCTTTAGTAGCACAGCACTCTCCATGCTCCCCACTTATGGTTACTGATACTGGCCTGCAAGTCTTCCGCAGGTGTTAGGAACTTTGATCATTCCATCTGTTCTGTCACAGTGGTGCGATATTGCTGTTTTTTGCTTACAGTCAGACATTGTATGAGGTCATTTCTCTTGATAGTATTTCAAAAAACCCATCGCTGTATGTTCCTACAGGTCTTATGTTACGTTCTCTGGTTTTTAAAAATTGAAATGATTTTGTGACTACTTTAAAGAAAATGTTGTCATGATTACAGTGATCGAAACCAAAGCAAACCATCTAGTGCATAGGAAAAAGAGACAGGGAAGAACACATCAAAATGCTGGCAGTGATTGTGTTCCTTTTGGTAATTCATTTTCCCTTTTTCTACGTTTTCTACGTTTTAAAAAAATGTGTCTGTGGTACATGCAAAATGTTAAAAACTTGTTTAAAAAGCTGGTGTGGGGGGGGAATGAAACTTAAAAAACGAAAAGCTCCCTGTGATCTCATAATCCAAACACAGTATATGTTCTTGCTTTTGAAATGCCCTTGTTCACATACATGCTTATTTTTTATAGCTGCAGTTCTGACAAATGCAGCTTTGTATATTCTTTTAATTTTACAGCCTATTTTCAACATTATTTCGTATTTCTACATAGTTTTCATAACTGGCATGTGTAATGGCTGCCCTGCATTCCATGGTGTTGATGTTCCATACAGAACTATCCCGAGTTGGACATTTGGATTGTTTCCAGTTCTTTTAGATAAGATGTAATGAGAATTTTTGATCATGTTGCTTTATTGAGTTTGTTCAGTTCTTTTCTTAAAGCAAATTCCCAGTAGTGAGCTCTTGGCGTGGAAGGTTTGAACTCTTTTATGGCTTTTGGTCTGTACCATGGAAGATGCTGCTTTCTAGAAGAGCCAGTTGAATGTGGATGGTCACTAGTTGGGTTTGTGTGTACCTGTCTCCTGTTTCACTCACCAGTATTGAGTCTGTGTATTTTAATAAAGTGTATTGTTTCTAAATGAGCCATGTTTATTGATGAAAATTTAGAAAAGATATAAATATATAAAGAAGAAAATAATCTATAATCCCACCACCCAGACTAAGCATTTTTAAAATGTATTTTCTAACTGAAAGCATTTCCACTAAGGTCAGGAACAAGACAAGGATGTCCACTCTCACCACTCTTATTCAACATTGTTTTGGAAGTCCTAGCCACGGCAATCAGAGAAGAAAAAGAAATAAAAGGAATACAAATTGGAAAAGAAGAAATAAAACTGTCACTGTTTGCAGATGATATGATAGTATACATAGAAAATCCCAAAGATGCCATCAGAAAACTACTAGAACTAATCAATGAATTAGGTAAGTTTGCAGGATACAAAATGCACAGAAATCTCTGGCATTCCTATACACTAACAACAAAAAATCAGAAAGAGAAATTTAGGAAACAATCCCATTTACCATTGCAACAAAAAGAATAAAATACCTAGGAATAGACCTGCCTAAGGAGGTGAAAGACTTGTACTCAGAAAGCTATAAAACACTGATTAAAGAAATTAAAGATGACATAAACACATGAAGAAATATACCATGTTCTTGGATTGGAAGAATCAATATTGAAAATGACTGTACTACCCCAAAGCAATCTACAGATTCAGTGCAATCCCTATCAAACTACCAATGGCATTCTTCACAGAATTAAAACAAAAAATTTTACAATTCATATGGAAACACAAAAGACCCCAAATAGCCAAAGAAATCTTGAGAAAGAAAAACAGAGCTGGAGGAATCAGGCTTCCCGACTTCAAACTATACTACAAAGCTACAGTAATCAAGACAGTATGGTCCTGGCACAAAAACAGAAATATACATTAATGGTACAGGATAGAAAACCCAGAGATAAACCACACATATATAGTCATCTGATTTACAACAAAGGAGGTAAGAATGTACGATGGAGAAAAGACAGCCTCTTCAATAAGTGGTGCTGGGAAAACTGGACAGCTACGTGTAAAAGAATGAAATTAGAACACTACCTAACACCATACACAAAAATAAATACCAAATGGATAAAAGACCTAAATGTAAGACCAGACACTGTAAAACTCTTAGAGGAAAACATAGGAAAAACACTCTTTGACATAAACCACAGCAAGATCTTTTTTGACCCACCTCCTAGAGTAATGAAAATAAAAACAAAAATAAACAAATGGGACCTAATTAAACTTAAAAGCTTTTGCACAGCAAAGGAAACCATAAACAAGATGAAAAGACAACCCTCAGAATGGGAGAAAATATTTGCAAATGAAACAATGGACAAAGGATTAATCTCCAAAATATACAAACACCTCATGGGGCACAATATCAAAAAAACAAACAACCCAATTAAGAAATGGGCAGAAGACCTAAATAGACATTTCACCAAAGAAGACATACAGATGGCCAAGAGGCACATGAAAAGATGCTCAACATCACTAACTATTAGAGAAATGCAAATCAAAACTAAAATGAGGTATTACCTCATATGGGTCAGAATGGCCATTATCAAAAAATCTAGAAACAATAAATGCTGGAGATCAATGGAACAGGATAGAAAGCCCAGAGATAAACCCACGCACATATGGTCACTTTATTTTTGATAAAGGAGGCAAGAATATACAATGGAGAAAAGACAGCCTCTTCAATAAGTGGTGCTGGGAAAACTGGACAGCTACGTGTAAAAGAATGAAATTAGGACACTCCCTAACACCATACACAAAAATAAACTCAAAATGGATTAAAGACCTAAGTGTAAGGCCAGACACTATCAAACTCTTAGAGGAAAACATAGGCAGAACACTCTATGGCATAAATCACAGCAAGATCCTTTTTTGACCCACCTCCTAGAGAAATGGAAATAAAAACAAAAATAAACAAATGGGACCTAATGAAACTTAAAAGCTGTTGCACAGCAAAGGAAACCATAAACAAGATGAAAAGATAACCCTCAGAATGGGAGAAAATACTTGCAAACGAAGCAACTGACAAAGAATTAATTTCCAAAATTTACAAGCAGCTCATGCAGCTCAATATCAAAAAAACAAACAACCCAATCCAAAAATGGGTGGAAGACCTAAATAGACATTTCTCCAAAGTTATACAGATTGCCAACAAACACATGAAAGAATGTTCAACATCGTTAATCATTAGAGAAATGCAAATCAAAACTACAATGAGATATCACCTCACACCAGTCAGAATGGCCATCATCAAAAAATCTACAAACAATAAATGCTGGAGAGGGTGTGGAGAAAAGGTAACACTCTTGCACTGTTGGTGGGAATGTAAATTGATACAGCCACTATGGAGAACAGTATGGAGGTTCCTTAAAAAACTAAAAATAGAACTACCATATGACCCAGTAATCCCACTACTGGGCATATACCCATAGAAAACCATAATTCAAAAAGAGTGATGTACCACAGTGTTCACTGCAGCTCTATTTACAATAGCCAGGACATGGAAGCAACCTAAGTGTCCATCAACAGATGAATGGATAAAGAAGATGTGGCACATATATACAATGGAATATTACTCAGCCATAAAAAGAAACAAAATTGAGTTATTTGTAGTGAGGTGGGTGGACCTAGAGTCTGTCATACAGAGTGAAGTAAGTCAGAAAGAGAAAAACAAATACTGTATGCTAACACATATATATGGAATCTAAAAAAAAAAAAAAAAAAAGTCATGAAGAACCTAGGGGCAGGACGGGAATAAAGAGGCAGACCTACTAGAGAATGGACTTGAGGACACGGGGAGGGGGAAGGGTAAGCTGGGAAGAAGTGAGAGAGTGGTATGTACATATATACACTACCAAATGTAAAACAGATAGCTAGTGGGAAGCAACTGCATAGCACAGGGAGATCATCTCAGTGCTTTGTGACCACCTAGAGGGGTGGAATAGGGAGGGTGGGAGGGAGGGAGATGCAAGAGGGAGGAGATATGGGGATATATGTATATGTATAGCTGATTTACTTTGTTATGAAGCAGAAACTAACACAGCACTGTAAAGCAATTATACTCCAATAAAGATGTTAAAAAAAAAAATCACCTGAGTACAAAAAAAAAAAAAAATGCTGGAAAGGGTGTGGTGAAAAGGGAACCCTCCTGCTTGTTGGTGGGAATGTAAATTAATACAACCACTATGGAGAACAGTATGGAGGTTCCTTAAAAAACTAAAAATAGAACTACAATATGACCCAGCAATCCCACTACTGGCATATACCCTGAGAAAACCAGAATTCAAAAAGAGGCATGTACCACAGTGTTTGTTGCAGCTCTATTTACAATAGCCAGGACATGGAAGCAACCTAAATGTCCATCGCCAGATGAATGGGTAAAGAAGATGTGGCACATATATACAATGGAATGTTACTCAGCCATAAAAAGAGATGAAATTGAGTCGTTTGTAGTGAGGTGGATGGACCTAGAGTCTGTCATACAGAGTGAAGTAAGTCAGAAAGAGAAAAACTAATACAGTATGCTAACACAAATATATGGAGTCTTAAAAAAAAAAAAAACGAAAAACTGGTAGTGATGAACCTAGTGGCAGGGCAGGAATAAAGATGTAGACATAGAGAATGGACTTGAGGACACAGGGGTGGAGGGGGAAGCTGGGGTGAAGTGAGAGTGGCATCGACATATATACACTACCGAATGTAAAATAGTTAGCTAGTGGAAAGTAGCAGCATAGCACAGGGAGATCAGCTCTGTGCTTTGCGATGACCTAGAGGGGTGGGATAGGGAGGGTGAGAGGGAGGCTCAAGAGGGAGGGGGTATGGGGTTATATGTATGCATATGGCTGGTTCACTTTGTTGTACAACAGAACCTAACACAGTATTGTGAAGCAATTATAGTCCAATAAAGATCTATTAAAAACTGTATTTTCTTCCAAGTATATATTTCATAATGTTATATCATGTTGCTCAGTAAAAGTGTAACCATTTCTCCATTGTTGGATAGAGGCTTTACTCGCTCCATTTTGGGGGTCTATTCTAAGTAATACTGGAATGTACTTTCTGTGTGCGCTTCTGTGAATAAACCTTTGTGCACATCTTGGAATCATTCCTTAGGAAAATTCCCAGAAGCAAAATTGCTAGATCAAAGAGTGTGGATGTTGTTAAGGCTTTTGATAAATATTGAAAACTTGCTAGTGAGGAAAGTTGTGCCGCTTTATACTTCACCTGCTTAGACATCACTGCCTGGGTGAGAGGTGACAAGGGCCTGAGTCAGGTTGGTGCGGTAGAGACAAAGGTAGTGCAGAGGGGAGTATTCAAGATACATTTCTGACAGCACATCTGTAGGCCTTGGCGACAAATGGCTTATGGCAGGCTGTGTGCGTGTGCATGTATGTGTGTGTTGGGGGACCAGGCTGGGGGAGAATTTCTACCCCCATCTTCCAGATAGGAATTTGCCAGGATGCAGATAAGATAATTTACAGGACAGCACCTAGCAAACTTGAGGTGCTCTATAGATGTAAAAGCTTATTGATAGTAACTACGAAATCCCACCCAAAAGGCTGTTTCAAGGATGAAATGGGCTGGTGTGTATGAAGCCTCTAAGCTCTAGGCAAATAGTCATTCTCCTGTGTTGACACAGGACCTGGCACAATCTTGGGAGATAAACTTGGGAGAATTGCTACATTTTATGACTCATCCATTTGAGTCATAGAGCACGTGGACACTTGCTTTCCTTTTCCTTTGTCTCCTGCTTCCAGTGAGGAGGGAATCAGCTTAAACAGCTGAGGGTAGGGTCCAGCCTGGAGTGACAGGGAAGGAGATACCCCCATCCTTGGTCTGCCTTGGGTCCCTAAGGCAGAGGGAAGTGCTTGGGGCTGCAGCCGTGACCTCTGGCCTCCTGGCTGGGCCTCATTGTGTGCTCACCCTGGGGGAGGAGCCTAAAGATGCTGATAATGAGGCCCTTCCGGTGGAGCCAAACAGGCGCAGGAAAGCTTCTGCAGAGGAAAGATTAGACACAATCCCCCATTTAGAGAACACGATGGGGGTGGGGTGGGGGGGAACAAACCTCTCCCCCCCTCCCCCGGAGCTCTTTGCGGGTGGTATTGTTTATTGTTGGAGGAGAACAATAGAGGGAGCCTGGCCTGGGCTTGTGCAGAAGCTGGAAACAGCAAGTTGGGTCTGGGGAAGGCCTTTTTTAGATCAGTGCAACAAACATGTTTTGCAGACTGATGCTCCCAATCTTGGAAAGGGATTAATGAGTGGTATCTTCCTTTTCCCCTGGAAATCAAGGTGCCAGTACTACCAGGTGCATCCAAGGCTCTTGGGCAGCACCTGCCCCCGGGTGCTGTGGTACAAAACAAATTAGCTCTGCCTGGGGAGTGAACTGAATGGGGGCCCAAGTGGGTCCTCAGCAGTGGCCCTCCCTCCTCCTCTCACTTCTATGTGGGAAAACACATTTGGGCTCAGGGAAGTGACACCTTCTCACTGTGGAAGGTGAAAGAGCGTTGTTTACTTAAACAAGGTTATTTGGACGTGTGCTTTGGTTAACATTCTGATGAAATGCTGTTTCTTGGATTACTTTTCATTTTTCTTCTTTGTCCGGTATCCCAAATCCATCTTGTATTTCGAGGAAATAGGAAAATATAAAAGACAATATGTACAAAGAAGAAGGTAAAATATTTTATTGTCTTGGTTTTGAAAGTAATATTGTGGAGATCTCAGGCCTACTTTATTTATTTATTTTTTTTGCATGTCTTAAAAACTATTCCCAAGGGCTGCTTTTTTTTTTTTTTCTTTTTCCTCTCTTCGAGATTCCTTTTATTGGACGTAATATCCCTCCCAATGCAAGCAAGCCAAGGGCTGCTTTTGACCTGCCTCCCATCCACGGGTCCATGCCAGCTTCCATTGGTGGTTAGGCCCGTGGCCTTGCCCAGCAGGGATTTATATTTGCAGACTTTATTTGTCCTGGCAGCAGCTCTGACTTAGAGTCAGGGGACCCACGTGTCTCTTCTGACTCTGTTGCTTGCATGCTGCGTGGCCTGAGGCAAGTCACTCTCCTACTTTCAAATGCCATTTCTGTGAAATGGGGAGAAAAGGACAGGCTTCTCCGGCTTCCTCAGGAAGATTCTGTGTCAGGGTACAGTGAGAGTAATTTCTGAGTGGTAATACATGATTTACATGGGCGAGAGTTTTGTTTTTATTAGTGACACAAATAGAGTATTTTTCTGTCTATTGGATTTGGCTGTCATACGATGGGTGCTTGGTTTTAAGGGATGTTGATGTGAAAGAGTGAGCCTACCATGTTGAGTCTCGCTGCTCTGAGACATGTTTTATTATACACCATGAACTAGAAAAAGCAACTGCAGAACCTGGGTGGGACATTCCTTCCTGAGTCTCTGTCACAGGAAGGGGTGCAGCAGGGCAGACAAAGAGAAAAACAAAAAGAGACAGAGCACCCCAAACAGATATTTTTAAAAGGGCCCCTTTCTCTGTATTAGGACAACTACCTTGCCTTTTAAGCACTATTGTAGACTGAATGAAAGGGCAGACAGAGTCTATTAAGTGTTAGAGGTTATCTTCTTTCCCAGAAAGAGCTACATACTACAGCCTCTCCAGAAGCAAACACTGTTGCTAGTTTTCTTTTGTATTTTTTGGAGATATTTTATGAATATGCAGATAAATAATTATATGCCCCTCTTTTCGTACTATACACACCATTCTCCACCTTGCTTCTTTCACTTAATGTATCTTACAGATATCCATAGTGGGCTGCGTGGTATATTGATGTATAGTTTTCACAATCTGTACAACTATTTTCCTGCTGATGGATTTAGGCTGATTTCATATTTGCTAGTACAAACATTGTTGTAATGAATATCCTACTCCATGTGTCTTCACACATGTGTACCAGCATAAGTGTAGGATAGATTCCTAGGAGTGGAATTGCTGGGTCAGAGGGGTTATAATAGCCCTTTTAGTTTTAACTCAGTATTGCCCTCCATAGAAGTTGCATTGATTTGCCTCCCACCAGCAGTATTCAATGGCCCATTTCTCTACACTCTGTCCAATACAGAGTGAATGTTGCCAATCTGATATGAAAAATGGCCTCTGATTACAAATTGATTATAGTTTTCATTATAAATTATTATTTATAATTATAAATTTATTATAGTTTGAACTTACTCAAACTATATGAGTGAGGGTGAGTTTTTTTTTTAAATGCACCATTTTAATTTCCTTCTTGTAAACTATCTGCTCATGTCTTTTGCCCTTTTTGTCTATTGGGTTATTCATTTTTTCTTATTGATTTGTAGGAACTCTTTATGCATTTAAGGAAATTAGCCCTTAGTTATATGCATTTCAGGTATTTTAGTCAGTTTATCTTTTACTGTTTTGCAATGCAGAATTTTAAAAAAATTAGTCAAATGGGTCAATATCTTTATTTTATGGCTTTGATTTTGAGCAATTCTTAGAAAGCCTGCCCCACTTTAAGATTTATATATTTATGTATATCCTGCTTTCTTCTAGCACTTTCATGTTTTCATTTTTAAAAATCCAAATCTTTAATCCATTTGGAATTTATTTTAGTATAACTCTCACAGAGTTCCAACTTAATTTTGTCACAGAAAAACATGGATTTTGAATCCTGATACTTTTACTCATTAGCTGTGTAATTTTGAACAAATAGGTTAACTTCTCTGAACCTCAGTTTCCTTATCTATATATAGGAATAATAAGCCTACCTAGAAGGAGGAGATATGGGGATATATGTATATGTATAGCTGATTCACTTTGTTATAAAGCAGAAACTAACACACCATTGTAAAGCAATTATACTCCAATAAAGATGTTAAAAAAAAATAAGCCTACCTAATGAGGTTGTTGAAAAAGTTAAATAAGATTATATATGGAAACAGCACAGTTCCTGGCACATAGTAAGTGTTCAAATCATGTTCCAAATACCCAGGAACCTGGGAAAACAGTGTGTTCACGCAAGGGGGAGAAGTTCTAGGTGCGTAGGATACAGAGGTCACCTTGCAACTCACCAGTGTGTGACTTAGGATGAATCACTTCATCACCTAAACCCTCAGTTTCCTCACCTGCCTAATGAATGATAAGAACCAGTTCTTGTTGGCAGGTCCAGATTAGATCATGTCTGTGAAAGCATTGGGTAAACTGTAAAGGGCCGTACGAAAATGCTGGGGATTATGGCCTGATGAATGAGGAGGAGCCACGGCACAGGTGGGTGTTTGCCATCCCTGGCCGAGAAGAATAATTAACTTACAGTAACTTGAAATTAGCAGCTGATGTAAAGCAAGTGAGCTGCAGCAGTTGATTAAAGTAATGTTGAGTAATTGCCTTCTAGTAATTAAGCAGTAATGAGCTTCCTGAGACAGAACCTTGTTAGAGCAAAAGACAGATCAAACAGTTCCAATTCATCGTATACTTCTTGAACACAGCCAGGGGAGTATGCAGACGCGAGTATCTTGTTGAAGCGTGGTCCTTGTCTTTAAGGACAGACAGTAGGAGCAATAGACGTGTAGGGCATGGCCCCCTCCACCAGACAGAGCACGTGGGGATATGTACTTGGAGGAGGTCCACAGTGCCCTGGGATTGTCCAGGAGGGAGAGACTCACTTGCTCAGCCCTGTGTGCCAGTCTGAACCCAGTCCCTGGAGTCTGGCCCAGATTCTGAAGAACCCCAGCTCAGTAATGCTTTCTTCAGATGTTACTTGCTGCCCTTTTTTATTCCTTGTTTGGTTGTTTTTGATGTTTCTCATGTCCTGCCCATCTTCCTCCACAGCTGGGGTTGTGCTTAGGGCCTCTGTTTCTACTAGACCTGATGAGTCAAATTTTCCCTGGGTAGGAGTTGCTAGATAAAATATAAAATGCCCAGAGACCTCCCTGGCAGTCCAGTGGTTAAGACTCCACGCTCCCAATGCAGGGGACCCGGGGTCGATCCCTGGTTGGGGAACTAAGATCCCACATACCGCAACTAAGCCCACAAGCGACAACTACTGAGCCCGCGCGCCGCAACGAAGACCCAGCTCAGCCTTAAAAAAAAAAAAAAAAAAAAAATATATATATATATATATATATATATATATATATATATATAGGATGCCCAGTTAAATTTGAATTTCAGATAAACAACTAATAATTTTATAGTATAAGTATGTCATAGGAAGTATTCGGGTCATACTTATATACTAAAAAATTATTCATAGGTCCCATGTAATATTTGGAGCAAACATATTAAGATTTATTTGTTGCTATCTGGAATTGAAATTTAACTAGGTCTCCTCTTCCTTCCTTCTTCCCTCCCTCCCTCTAGCAACCCTACCTGGGTAGCCCTGATTTCAAATGCTATAAAATAGCATTTACCACACTAATGTTTCGTGGAGGCTTAGTAGCAAGCGATGTTAAAAGGTATTAATATAAGTAAAGATTTTTCAGCTAAAGTCATGTTTGGTAAATCCTGGATTAAACAGTTAGCCAGTTTTCTTCATTGTGGAAATTTTCAAAACCTTTTAAATCTCCAACATTGGGTTATAGTATTTAGTATTTCTCAGAGTTATGTCACTATCTTCCCCCTCCCCCTTCCTGAGTTTTTAGGGTCATAGGAGCAAATGTTGAGTGAATGCTGATGGGCATTCTGGGTGTCCATTCTTTTTATAGACCGTGAGTTCTGATTCTGGGTTTTGGGAAAATAGCACTCTGTAGAAAACAAAAAAACTTTTTGTAATATTATGATTGTTTTTGTTTAAAAAATCCATAAATTAAAAAAACACATAGATGTGAGAATATATATATTAAAAAAACTAGAAGGATGTATGCCAAAATATTAACTGTACTTACCCCCAGGCGGGGTGTGGGTAGGGAAAAAGATTTTCCCCAGGTGATTTTCTTTCCTTTTTGTTTGGCTATGTGCTCTGAGGTCAGTATATGTGACTCTTGTCAGAGGGTTAAGGAAAAAAAATTTTTTTTGATTATTATATATATATATTTTTAACATCTTTATTGGAGTATAATTGCTTTACAATGGTGTGTTAGTTTCTGCTTTATAACAAAGTGAATCAGTTATACATATACATGTTCCCATATCTCTTCCCTCTTGTGTCTCCCTCCCTCCCACCCTCCCTATCCCACCCCTCTAGGTGGTCACAAAGCACAGAGCTGATCTCCCTGTGCTATGCGGCTGCTTCCCACTAGCTATCTATTTTACATTTGGTAGTGATTATTATATTTTTTAAAACATTTGATTATTATACATTTGATTATGTATCACTTTTCCATATATTACCTGATTTGCCTCTCAAGCAACTCAGTGGTGTAGGTTCTAATACTATCCCGATTTTAGGGATGAGGAAACTTTACACGGCTCTCTGGCAGACCCAGGTCTCTTGGTTTCCTTCAGCACTCATACTGCCTCTTTGGGTTAGAGAAGGGGCAGCACACGCCGTCCTGGGGGAGGGGCTGTCCTGGGGGAGGGGCTGTCCTGGGGAGGGGCTGTCCTAGGAGGGGCCCTGGCGCCTGTTCACCCAACCCCTCCGTTTATAGACCAAGGTTGAGAGCTTGAAAGAGAAAAGGACCTGTGTGAGACACACGGTTTTTGAACAAGGACAAGTCCCCCGAGTATCATTTTCTTGGGCAGGGGCTGGGGGGCAGAAGGCAGGGCAGGGATCTGGCCCTGTGTTCACCAGAAGCCTTGACTTTATCTGTTACCCTGAGCCCAAAAGGGCAAGGGGAAAAAATGTTCTGATGTACAACAGTGAATACAGTTTGTTTTGTTTTTTAAAAAGGTCACTTTGATAAATGGTTTATGTTGCCAAATCACATTGCTTAGAATGTTTTCTTTTCTTTTAAGCTTTTTCATAGTACATTTTGTTTCCTTATCTTTTTTAAACTCATTTTCTTCTTTTCTTCATCTATTTTTCCTTTTTTGAATCTTCTGTACATATCCATTTATTTAGAGCTATTGTGCTGATGATATTTGAGGTTTGGCTTGTTTATCTGAGTAGTGTTCCCGTTTATGTTCCCTGTGCCGATACTGGGTTACAGGGACAAATGGTGACTGAACTGTGGGTGTGGTTTTCAAGGGAAAGTCTGGGTCCAGCTCCTAAAAGAGACCTGGGCTTGGAGGGCATCACGAGGAACTGTGCTTGTATGACCTAGAATCAGTGTGTGGTCCTTTCAGTGTGGGTGCGTTGCTCCTAGACTAGGGAGGTTCCAGAACACTGCAGCTCCAAGGGACCTTGGGGCACATTCAACTGACCCTGCAGCCCTCATGACAGTTATAGCAACGCTGTCAACCATGAGGCAGGGGGCAGCAGTATCCTGTTTCAGTAGGAGCGGGGCTCTGGAGTCAGATGGGTCTGTCTTTGGGTCCCGGTCCTGAGACTAAGTAGCTGCATGACTTTAGGATAAACTCTTTGTGCCGGTTTCCTCTGCTATGATTAGGGATGGTAATCATAGTACCCTACCTCATATGGTTGTTGTGAGGATTAAATGAGTGAATACATGTAGAAGAATACCTGGCACATAATAAACATTGAATTAAGTGTCAGCTATTATTAACAATAATAGAATATACAGTTCTTAGAACTGTGCTTGGCCAGTAGCATATCTTGTGACATGTTTGCTCCCCAGACAAGGTGCAACTTTTGTTGTCAGTTTTAGGGCTGCGTGTAACTAACTGCCACTGAGTGGGATCCCCCTCCTCGGATGCTGTCTCATCACTTGGTGATTGGTGATGCCTGAGCTGTTACATTACTTCCCAAACAGAAAGGCTTCCTCAGAGCGTAGTTTCCAGAGATTCTTGTGAGCTTTTCATCCAGCAATGTGTTTTCTATTAGAAACAGAACAGTAACCACAGCCAGTAACCTGGAGTTTACAGTCCAGCCTTAGCCACAGGCAGCCTGCATTTTTAGAGACCAGACACTTTTTCCCCCAGAAGTTTATTTTAAAAAACATTCAACGGAGCATTGAAGTGATTTCTTGTAGAAAGGAGAAGGGCCTTCACTTTTAGTCTGTGGCTTGCTCCAGGTGGTCACTACCCGTGACTTGACTATGAACGTGACTCTGGCCACGTAACTCTTTGCCTTCCTTCCCTGAAGGTGCATAATTTGGGCACTGCTGACCTTCTCTTAGGAGCCCTGTTTCTCAGGTCTTTATTTTTGGACATTCTTCTCTCGATTCTCTGCTTTGTTTCTTTGACCTCTGCCAAAGATGGAGAAATAAATGTGTTGCAAACGATCTAAGCACAGAAAAAGAATGTGGCCCAGTACTGTGTTCTCTTTTTGTTGACTTAGGAAGTAGTGAGTTGTGGTCCGTGTATGAGCCACGGAGCCTCACATCCTGCTCTCCTTGCACCTAGCCCTGAGATTTATTTCCTTTCCACTTTTAACAGCTTTATTGACTTTTAATCCCTGCGTTTTTAGCCAGAGTCTGACCTTGATTCTTATTTAAACTGCTACAGTGTGGTAGAAAGAGTTCTGGATTTGAAGCCAGAGGGGAAGAGAAAAAGGAAATCACACTTATTGAGTCTTACCCTTCATCATTCAATTTCTTCAGATCTTTCTTAAGATGCTATTATAAGCCAGGCATTGTGAAGGGCTCCGTAGGGCAGTGCTTCAGGGATGTGGGAGCTGGACCCAGGCTATCTGTGTTTGAATTTCACTTCCATCAGTGAAGTGGGACCCACCGTTAAGTAGGACCTTAATGACTTCTTAGTTAACTTCTCCTGTGCCTCAGTCTCCTCATCTGTCAAGTTAGAATGCTAATAGTGTCCACCTGATAGGAGTGTTGTGAGGATCAATGAGTTAATAATAAAGAATGAGGTGATGATGATGATGACGGTGACAATGACGATGATAGAGAGGGGCTGGGGTCAGGACTCAGTCAGACAGAGACTTCACTACTCTCATGCTGCTCACCGTGTGTGTGCGCGTGCGCGTGCAAGCTGAGGGATGATCTTGGAGTGTGAGACACATATAAATAATTAAGTACAGTAAAACTTGTTGAGTGTTACTATAGGGTGGGGGAGGGGATTGTGGGAGCATATGGCAGTGAGACGTCTTTTGATGGCATGTATACCTTCTGAACTTGAAGTCTGGCTGTTACCTTTATGACTTTGGGTGACCCTCAATTTACTCACCTGCGAAACAGTTAACATAAAATACCAGCCTCATAAACTTGTAAAAACAAATGGAAATAGACATAAAGTGCCAAGTATAGTGCCTGGCATATAGTGAGTTCAGTGACCGTTTATGGACCCAGATTCTTGACAGAGGGATATTTTTCCTTCACAGTCCCAGTGAACAGAGACAGAACCCCCTGGGGTGCCACCTGCACGTTGGCTTGGCTGTCAGTCATCTTTCCAAGGATCGCTGGAATCTGCATAGAAACCACCTTTGTACACAGGGAATCTACTCCCCTGGCTCCTTCACAAGTCTCAGTGCAGTGGACTCTCCTTCCATCCTTCCACCCTGCAACCCTCAGCCCTTTGAGCTTCAGCTGGCTGGTAGGAGTGACGCCGGGCTGCTCTAGCCTCCCCGGCACCCTTACCGTCTTGGGCTCGCCGATCATCCTTTTCCTCTTCCTCCAGAGTCCCTCGGGCTTGCTCTGCCTTCACCTTATGAAATGAACTCCGCTTCTGGTTTTTTCAATTTTATTTAACTTTGTTATTGTTTTTTAAAAATTTATTTATTTTATTTATTTATTTTTGGCTATGTTGAGCCTTCGTTGCTGTGCGCGGGCTTTCTCTCTAGTTGCGACGAGCGGGAGCTACTCTTCATTGTGGTGCGCGGGCTTCTCATTGTGGTGGCTTCTCTTGTTGCAGAGCACGGGCTCCAGGCATGCGGGCTTCAGTAGTTGTGGCACGTGGGCTCAGTACTTGTGGTTTGCAGGCTTTAGAGCGCAGGCTCAGTAGTTGTGGTGCACGGGCTTAGTTGCTTTGCGGCATGTGGGATCTTTCCGAACCAGGGCTGGAACCCATGTCGCCTGCATTGGCAGGTGGATTCTCAACCACTGCGCCACCAGGGAAGCCCTGTTATTGTTTTTGAACTTTTCTCATGTTGGTTTCAAGGGCAGAGACTGTCTCATCTCTGTATTTCCTATGGTGACTAGCACAGTGCTGTAGTAGGTACTCAATAGACAATAATTGTTTTTATCAGGATAGGGCTTTATGGGTAACCAAGGCTCTTTTGTATAGTTGTTTTTTTTTTTTCTTTCAAATCTGCACCACAGTCCTCTGAAGTAGACAGAGCAGGTAGTATTCTTTTTAGCGCAATTAAGAAACTAAGGCCTACACTTCAGCCATAGGTCCATTAATTAATTATTTAATTCTACAGAGTAGATATTTACTAAGCGTAACTCTGTCCCATGGGCTAGGAAAATAGAGCTGAAAGACATCATCCCTTCCCTCAAGGATGAGGCAGACGTTTGAACAAATAATTGTATGAAGTTTCAGCACAGAGGAACGATGAACGTGTTTATTGGGGGAAGATCAGCGAAAAACTGAGAGAGAAAGAGATGCTTGCATTGGTCCTTAAAGGGTTGACTTCACAACACAGAAAGGGTGGGCGGAAGGGCATCCCAGGTAGAGGAAATACCATGTACACAGCCTATGGGAATGAAAAGACCAGCACCTTGGGAGATACTGCAGCATCAGCAAGGCTGGCAGGAGGTGTATAGCAGCGGGGTGGTGATAGAAGGGAAGATGGCGGTCACTCGGTCACTCCCACTGGTAAGACCCCAAGACCCCCAGGACTTGCAGGAGACTGGAAGCTTCCTCCCTTTGTTCAGTCTCCCAGTTTCTAGCCCTTCTTCCCAGAGGTACTCACAGCACGTACATAAACTACCTTTCAGCTTTGGATGGGCTCCCCTTCGCTCTGCTTCCTTGCACCCCCAGCTTGTCTGCACAGAGATTTGCAATCTCCTTTTGTTGCTAAAAGAAAACATCTTATCACATGAGAGACCTGTGACCTGACTGCTTGGAAGAATAAAGTTTACCAGGTGAAATGACATCTGTGTCATTTGCTCTTTGTGGCGTGAGGTGACTGGGAAGGAATAAAGTCCGTCTGTGACCAAACACCTGTGTTCCTCTCTCGCTGGCAGGGTCACCAGAGGGGAGCGTTAAATTGCTCCTCAAATGAGTCAGCCCTGTTGTTCCCGAGGAGACGGGCTGGTGCAGCTTGAGCTCTGTGGGCAAGTCTGACCAGGCCCATCTCACTCGTGCCTGTGTTTGCCTTGCAGCTGTGTAAATGAGTATGGAAGATTATGATTTCCTGTTTAAAATTGTTTTAATCGGCAATGCTGGTGTGGGGAAGACGTGCCTAGTCCGACGGTTCACTCAGGTAAGAACTCTGAAGTCTGGGGTCGGGTTTTTCCGTCTGGCCTTCGGGGTTAGGGGATCCTGACAGGATGAGTGAGTGGTACCCACGCCAGCCTCTTGGCTGCCATTGCTTAATGAGCCCTTTGCAAGTGTACCAGCTCCATAGCCTAGTCTAGAGGGTTTTTTTCCTACATTTAAAAATTTTCATCTTATTTGAAGTCTCAGCAGCGGTGAACATGACCACTGTTTTCTCTGTGAAATATCCTTTGCTCTTTCCTTTCTTTTCTTTTGACTTTTTTAAAAATTGAAGTATAGTTGACGTACAATATTATGTTACAGGTGTACAACATAGTGATTCACCATTTTTAAAGGTTATACTCCATTTATAGTTATTATAAGATGTTGGCTGTATTCCCAGTGTTGTAAAATATATCCTCACAGCTTATTTATTTTATACGTAAGAGTTCGTATAGACTAGAGTTTCTGAACCGTCTCCAGGGAGCACGGCTCAGTGGGTCTCCACCAGCCCTCCCACGCCTCTCGTGGCTTCTTTTAGTGAAAGCGGTTAGTGGTTTTGCTTTCAGTCCGCAGTATCAAAAATAGCTTATCAGATAAAAAAAGAAAGATTACTGTCAATAATAATCCAAAGGTGGAAACAAATGAATCTGGATGTCAAGTTAAACCTAAATGTTAACTTTTTAAAAACTCAAATTCAAATTAAACCACTCAAGCTCCCTGCTGATGCCCTCTCAGTTCCTCCCAGAAAACTGATCAAATCGTTTTGGTTTAGAACCAGATATGCTGATTTTTCTAATCTGTTCCACGGGAATGAAATGAGAACAGTGAAGGACTATTTGAACTAAATTAAATGTTCCCTCTGGGTTGAGTCCTTATCGTTTGTTCTAAGTACAAGTTCTCTTTGGGGCTGCCCTTTTGAGAATTACTGCCAGAGATTATATACCTGATTTCACACAGAAATGGGTGGGAAATCATTCTGAGGTTGACCTTCTTCTGTGTTTTCCTGGAAAATTATGAATGGCATCCTTTTCAGGATTTATCATGCATGCATCTTGCATTTTCATAAAGTGCTAATGGGGAAGGTTGAGAATAGCTCTTCTGTCTAAGGCATAGGGCAACCTGGTGCCCAGGAGAGAACACTGGCTCGAGAGTGGAGACACAGGCCCTCGTCCCAGCTCTTGCCCCGTGAGCCTGGGGAAATTCCGCCCCCTTGCTGAGCCTTCCTGCCTCCCTGTGATCTCCAAGGCCCCTTCTACCTCTGACAGTCTGTGGTTCTCTGGAAAACTGGAGAGACAGATTGGATAACACAAACAGCTTGAGGGCAGAGAGTCATCTTTGGAAATGTCAAGGTTTTTCCCATGATAATGAACGCAGAATAGGACTTTTTACTAAGCCATGGCCTGGTGAAATCAAAAGTAACAAGCTGACAGGCATCTGGGCTCAGTCAACCGCCATGGCGTAATATTGGAAACTCCAACTGGTTTTACTTCCCCCTACCATTAGTAACCTTTCTGCTTTTGGCAGGAGGACAAGACTGCAGAGATGTAAAGTTTTCAGTCCTTTTGTCAGAAGTTCCCTTGACCTTGTCTAATTACTGAAAGTTCCCTTAGAGACTTTTCAGCCCACTCTTCTCGTTTTATAGGTAAACAACTCAGGTCTTAGAGGGATGAAATGACTTATTATCATCTCATATCATGTTAGTGGCAAGGCTAGGATTAGAATCCAGATCTTCTGGTTCACAGCGTGATATTTTTTATCTTTCACATGTTCTAACCTCTGAGACCATAGGAGTCTGGCTTTTCTTTTTAAAAGCATAATTCTTGTCATTAGGGGTAAAAATACTTTGATTTTTTTTTTTTTTTTAAAGAAATTCACGTTCTTTTATTTATTTATTTATGACTGTGTTGAGTCTTCGTTTCTGTGCGAGGGCTTTCTCTAGTTGTGGCAAGTGGGGACCACTCTTCATCGCGGTGCGCGGGCCTCTCACCATCGCGGCCTCTCTTGTTGCGGAGCACAGGCTCCAGACGCGCAGGCTCAGTAATTGTGGCTCACGGGCCCAGTTGCTCCGTGGCATGTGGGATCTTCCCAGACCAGGGCTCGAACCCGTGTCCCCTGCATTGGCAGGCAGATTCTCAACCACTGCGCCACCAGGGAAGCCCTAAAAATACTTTGATTTTTAAACAGTAATTTTTACCAATAAGCACACCACCCCTTATTTTTCTTTTCTGTTTACTTTTTACCCCTCCCAGTCCCTCAACTCCCCCCAAAGTTCATATTTCATAGACAGGATTATGTTTAGTTTTGTTATTTAGTAGACAGTTAAAATGAATTGGATTCAGCTGTTTTTGAGGCATGAGGAATTGGGAAACGAAATGATGAGGGAGACACTGGGAAGGATTTGTTTTATTTTTTGGCATTTGTTATACTGCAAAACAGCTGGAGCTATAAACTTGAAGCTTGGCAGCCTTGTGTTTGAGCCAAACCAAAATAGAAGAAAATTGATTCAATATTTGTAAGCAAAGTTATGAATGTTTATATTTACATCTTTTGCAGACGTGCAGTGGAACAGTTTCTGTTGGTTTGATGCTCAGTCTTTTAAGTTCAAACTTTAATTAAAGAACTCTCTTGTTAGGGAATGGACTTAATTAAAGATGCCCCAGTCTTAGCTCCCAGAGCTAATAAAGTCCATTTTACTTTAATTTCTGGAAATTCTGGAGTATGAATGTGAAGAGGGAAGAGAAACTAGGTGAAGGGTTCTTTCTTGATAGAATTCCTTCCACCTTCAACTCCCTCCCTAAGCTTAGGGAAGTATTATGTGACATTAAATTACATTATACATGTAATTTTACTAAAATCATACCTTTCTAGTTCAGCTTCCAATTTGACGTAAAGCTTTGTTTTGAAATACTTACATCAGACCAGAGAGAAGGACTGGTTTGCCTAAGGTCACTCAGAGATCCTTAGGCTGCTGCCTCCTGGTTTGGTGCTATTTCTACTATACTGTCTCCCTGGATGACTGCTTTTCTTCAGTTATCTTCCCAGGGTCATTGGCCCTGATCTCATATAGTTATATCTGTATGGTACAGAAATAGTTATCACTGTCAGGGCAGACGGAAATTCAAAGGGTCACTGTCTCATTCATGTTTCTTGTGTTGAGTTCTTGTTTCTTTTTTCATCTTGGTTGTTCACCCCCATGGCTGTCCATGCCCTAGACTAATAGCCAGTTTTAATCTTCCTTGATCTTACCTTTTAGAGCACCTGTCCATTTTGCCCCCACCCAGACCATCCCGATCTCATCCCTGCAGCTCCGTGTCTTATCCTTGAGTCTGATTTTTCTGTTTCATTCTTTGAAGTCAGTTCCCCCGTCCTTTCCCAGTTCTCTTCCTTTACCCTCTCTGTCTGCTTCCTCCTTTCTTTGTCCCCCTTTCCCCTTCCTTCTTCTTTCAGCATTTCTCTCTCCCCCATTCACCCTCCTTTCTCCTCCCCTCAAAACATACACACAAAGTTAAATTAAACAGGGTTCCCATGACACTAACCAGAGTTCTCTCTTCTACCAGTTAACTCAGCCAAAGGAAGGAGCTGGCGATGGGTAGTAATGGGGTGGGGTGGGGGGAGAATCTCATTTAATTGAAAGATTTGCTTATTGTTATTTTCTATTATTTCTGCTTTAGGGTCTTTTCCCCCCAGGACAAGGGGCCACAATTGGAGTTGATTTTATGATTAAGACAGTGGAGATTAATGGTGAAAAAGTAAAGGTAAGATACTAAGTGTTCAATAAGGGTTTCATTGTGTTCTGTGAGAGGAAGTAGTGTTTTCACAACATTTATTAAATCACCTAATGGAAACCCACAGTGAAAATAACATACTCAGCCATGGCAGCTTATTTCCAAACAGAGTTCCTCTCTTCCGTTTATAGGGGCAGGAAGGGGTTATGGGTGATGTGTTTACAAATGGGAAGACAGCGAGAGAAGAGCTAAGGCAAGTTTGTCCTGTCTCTTGTCATGTCAGACTTCCCTGGTGGTCCAGTGGTTAAGACTCTGTGCTTCCACTGCAGGGGGCATGGGTTCGATCCCTGGTCAGAGGACTAAGATCCTGCATGCTGTGTGGCATGGCCAAAAAAAAAAACAAGGAAGAAATTTTTTGGGGGGATCCCTTGAGTTGGGCCATTATGAAAAGCTATTTCTTCTTCTTCTTTTTTTTTTAAATTGGAGTATGATTGCTTTACTATGTTGTGTTAGTTTCTGTTGTACAATAAAGTGAATCAGCTATGTGTATACATATATCCTTTCCCTCTTGGACCTCCCTTCCCCCACCCCCATCCCACCCATCTAGGTCATCACAGAGCACGGACCTGAGCTCCCTGTTTCTTCTTAATAGCAGCTTCATGAAAGAGCCTCCCGATTCCTACATTCACTATGGGTCATTCTGTTGTATGAATCATTTATTAGAATTATTCTGTCTACCACCCTACCCCTATCCCTAGTAAGGGAGAAATACTAAATGAGGGGTCCAGGAAGGGTCCATGATCTGCCCCGTCCCCTTTGTGGCCTCTGGATGGTTTGGTACCTGTATGAGCTATGGTGTCTGAGTTCAGTAACAGGAGAAGGGAGGTAGTATTTTTCGAGTGCCTAATATGCATCAATCCCCCTGCTACCTGTTTTTACATTTAACTTAATCCTTATTGTAAACTCTGTGAGGTAAGTGATAAATTGTCTTCATTTTATAGTTTTCAGAGAGGTTGAGTGACTTATTTATCCACGGCTACACAGTTTAGCAAGGGAGGTAGGCAGGATCTGAACCGGTTTTGTGTGGGCCAGTGCACCCCACTGCCTCCCTGGCAGGGGTCTCTACTGCTCTGAGAGCAGGGGAGAATGAAGGCATAGTAAGCCCATTATCTCGGAGCAAGGAAAGAGGGAGGTGATGGAAAGAAGTGTGCAGTAAGACTAAATTACTTGGGGGACTTCCCTGGCGGTCCAGTGGTTAAGTCTCTGTGCTTCCACTGCAGGGGGCATGGGTTCGATCCCTGGTCAGGGAACTAAGATCTCACACGCCGTGTGGTGTGGCCAAAAAAGAAGAAAAAAAAAAAGACTAAATTACTTGGAAGGAGGGTAGAGATACTGATCTTTGGCACTGTGCCCCTCAAGAGTTAGTGAAATTCCACGGTCAGATCTTTCAGAGCTGAGTCCCATGGAAAGAAGGGATGACCCTGGCATCAGCAGCACAGTGAGAACCATGGCATCAGAGTTCCAGCCAGATCCCAACCTCAGCATCCCAAGTTTGAGTCCATGTCACTTGCATCCTTCTCCCATAGGTACCTGCACTCCCACCTTCAGATGCCTCAGGAAGGGCAGAGAAGCTACGGGGTGCTCTTACAGCATGTCACAGACATACAGAGATGTGTTTAGGATGAGGCTCCTGAGTGGGGGACAGAAGATTTCCTAGTGTCTCTTCCAGCCCTGACTCTTCAAAGGGGTTTTTTTTACTGCAAAGACATCTACACCAAATACAATAGTGATGGAGAGCTGGGGGCTCTGGAAAATAAAAGCAGGGTGTGGAATCCACATAAATGCCGACTGGAAAGCTCAGAAAAACTGTGCATTGGGGTGGTGAGAAGGAGCTGGGTGGGGAGAGAAGGGAGCCAGGAGTGTGCATTCAAGAGGCGGCGGCAGGAAGAGCCACTTGTAGTTCTCTCTTGTTCCAGCAGAGGCAGGTGGTGCCATCCCAAGGAGCTGGGTTAAGATAACTTCTGTTTTAGGCATTTTATTTCCAGATATTTGGGTTTCCCATTTATATACATATATATGTATGAGTTCATTCCTTTGACCAGAAGGGTTCATGCCTGCCATGTGCCAGGCCCTGGGAATAGATAGCAGTGAATAAGAAAGAGTCCCCATTGTTAAAGAGCAGGCTTATTTTTCCTTCCTGAATCCCGATTTAGGTATTACATTTATGCCACTTTCCGTGAACCATAACCTCATTTTTAAGTACTTATTATACTCAGCTAAAATCCATCTTTTTATAGCATCTAACTCTACCACGAGACCACAGGCTCCCCAAGAACAAGGTTTATATCTTACTCATCTTTGTATCACAGCACAGTGCCCGTTCCCATCATCACTTTAGGCCTCTGGACCTTCGTCTATGAGAAGTGAGAGTTGGTTCATCTCCGAAATCCAGTCCTAATTAATTTGCCTGCGATTTTTTCTAGCCGTATATGTAGAATCAAGATAGAAAATGACCCTCTTCAACCACATTAGTCCAAGGGTCTCATTAACACTTGGACACGTGAGGAGAGCAGTCCAGGCTTCACTAAGGAAGCAGTTGTTGTCTTATTATTGTTGGTGTTCTTTAACATTTACTGAATACCTCTTCTTGGTGAGAGTTAAGTGTCTTTTTGCTAGTAGTTTGCAGGCTTTCTCAGGGCCCCATAGAGCCAATGGAAAGAGAATCCACCCGTGGTTTGTACAGGATCACCCACCTGGCGAGTGGCAGGGCAGGACCAGAACCCCGGTTTCTCTCCTGACTGCTCTTCATCCACCCTCAGCCTCTCCTACAAGTCCCATTCTTTCTAGGATGACTCCCAACATCACAGGCAGCTAAGCAAAGGTGTTAGAAAGATTCTCATAGCTATTAAGTCTTAGTGCCAAATCAGTAGAGGCAAAGTTGAGGAAGAGGCCCTTCTCTTAAAGTGGTCTGTATTATGAAGGTGACCTTGGGTAGAAAATATAATTAAAACTTATATAGAATTTTCTCCTAACCACTGATTTTTTTTAGCCTATCATAAATTAATGAGTAATAAGCAAAACTCTAAGCTCAGTCTATGACATTTTAACCTTAGGAGATTAATTGTAATAGAAGTAGAAGATTTGCTGGATTTTTCTCTCATCAGGTATATATTGCATAGATAGGAAAGTCTTGAAAGTATGCATATGTATTTCCTCTTTCAGCCATCTGTCCATCCTTTCATTTATCCAGCCATCCTGTGTTAGAGTGGATGCTTTGTGCCAGGCACTGTGTTAGGTAAAGCATCTTTGTTCCCTAGTAACTTACTGTCATCTTGCTGAAACGTTTCATCTGTGAAATCTTCTTTAATACTCTGCTAATCATTTAAGCAGAATGAATCCATCCTTCCTTGTGATTCCGCCATCCTCTGTTCATTCAGTTAGCCATCATTCCAATGTGTCCACCACATACCATGGCCTGTTTTAGGAAGGCACTAGGGGTATAAGGTTAAATAAGAGGCAGCCCTTACCCTTAGAGAACCTAGTCTAACAAGGGGACATAGTAGTAAACCAATGATTGCAGTACGTTCTTGTAGCAGTGAGGCAATAGAGGTGTAAGTGATGGTACAAAGAAGAGAGTAGACAATGGTGCAGCCCCATACTGAAGGTGAGAGTGGTTAGAAAGCCCAGGGCAGTGGTATTGAGAACATATTCATGGACATAAGACTAACACCAGGAGACACTCTCCTGCTGGCCCTTCTTTAATAAAACATCTCATATCTTACCATGGTTAGTCAACTATGTATTCATCCTCCCTGTACTAGGAGTTTTTGAGATCAGGGATCGTGTTTTATTTATCTTTGCATCCTCTCTGTGCTTAGCACAGTGTTCTGCATCTGTTAATGATCTATAAATGCTGAAAAAGAGCAAATGAATTGCAGAGAGAATAGTGAAACCCAGTTGAATAATAAAGGCAGTGGAATATGGATCTCCTCAGGAATTAACCATAAGGCTAGAAACAGGCAGCCCCCTTTGGGAAAACAGCCTACATGTCAGCCAAGACATACAGTCACTATTCTAGAAAATATCTCAGTGGTTTTCATTCTCAGAGCTGTTCTCAAGATGTGCCAGTCATGAGAACATACTGATTTCTAATGATTGGCAGTATTAAATCCAATCACAAGTGTTTTTCGAGGCTCCGTGCGGCATTTAAATAATAGTCTCTTGTTCTAAGACACAGCCTGGCAGAGGGGAACCATGTCCCTAGGTTTGAGGCAGAGAAGTAGCTTTTGTCCTGGCAAAAGCTGTAACATCTGTATGGTCGCCTTCAGCATACACAGGCTTTCATGTACATCATCAAAGGGCAGCTGTGACTCCAAATCAAAGGAGAGCCTGTGTGCCGCTGATTGGTGGCAGGGACCACCGGTCACTCATCAGTCTCCTCAGCTAAACTGGTCTGAGCAGAGGGTGATACCAACTGCCTCATCCTCTTTGGATGCAGACGTACATTTAAATCAGTCTCTGGCAGCAAAGCAGCACGGTGTATGGACTGAGTCCTCTCCTGGGAGTCAGAAGGCCTGGAGTCTGCGTCCCAGCCTTGCGAGTAATGAAAGAGCGGCATAAACTTGCCTACCTCACTGGGTTGTTGTAAGGATGAAATGAGACTGTGAATAAATATTTGAACATTTACTCTTTGCCAGACACTGTATACGGTATAGGGGATAACGGAGAGTAAAATGGACCCCAGCTTCCCCCTCATGAAGCTTTCAGTCTAGTGAGGAAGACGGTTCTGAAACAAGTTATTACAAGTAACTAAGTGATTCAAGTGTGTCAGGTGCTGTGAGGGAGAATTACAGGGTAGGTTGCAGGAGAGATTATTTGGGGGTGGGGATGGGGAACCTGGCCTAATCTTAAGGTTCCAGAAGGTCTCCCCTGAGGAAATGATATTCTGTTAATGGGGGTGAAGGCATTTTGTGACATGTGAAATTGATGCAGTTAGAAGGGAAGATTATTGTTGGTGTGATTTTTCAAGGCCTCGGATTTGTTCTGCACTCAGCAGTCGCTCTGGGGAAGAGTTCTCTTTCAGAGGTCTGCTCTGTGCAGGGAAATTCAGGTTGAAGTGAGAAAGTGTTTTGCCTTCTTTGTTATTAGAACCATCAGGTAAATGACTTCAGCAGGTTTGCATATTATTAACTTCTTTTTATAAAGAAGCCTAAAGAGATTAAGTGACTTGCCCAAGGTCACAGAGCTTAACAAGTGGTGGAGGGAAATTATTTTCTTTGCCTGCCATGGCATTGTTCCTGTTTTCATTAACAAGGATAATACCTTAATATATTCATTTGAATGGATTTTTTTTCCCTCTCCAGTTGCTGACTGAAATGCCAACAGTCACAGTGACAGCTTGCCCTGGATCCCGACTTTTGTAATAGGGCATTATGATTAAGAGCAGGGACTCTGGGACCACACTGCCTGGTTTAATCTGCTCTAGGACATATTGGCTGTGAGACATTGAGCAAGTTAATTAATCTCTCTGTGCCTCAGTTTCCTCACGTAAGAAATGGATATAGGAATAGTACTTACCTCATAGAGTTGTTGTGAGGGTTAAGTGAGTTATTCTATGTAAAGTGTTTAGAATAGAGCTTGGCATGTAAGTGCTCAATAGTTTGGTTGTCTTTTTTTTTAATTTTTTATAAAGAATAGAGGGGATTGCTTATAACCAAAAGGAGAACGTTTGAAATATGTTATATGAATGTAAAGCTTTAACAAGACATAGGAATATACTTTCTGATTTAGAAAATAAACAAAATGGAAAATTAAAGATATGAGCAATGAAGAGTCTACAGATAAAAAAAGCAATTCTTATGGGAAATAGGCTTATAATAAAAATTAAGTAATTATAAATACCCTAATTTCACCTTTTAAATTGTTATACAAAAATAATCTAAATGCCTTAAAAAAAAGAATAAAGGGGAAACTCAAAATAATTTAACAAAAAAAAACCAAAAATCAAAGCGAATCCCTATCTTTAACCAGGCTCACCCAACAAATCTTTAAAAAAATTGTAGGTGCCTTTTTCTTAGGGCAAAAAATAACCATGAAATTATTTGGGTGAAGGCGCTTCTGTTTCTAAACTAAAGCAAGGCAGTGCTGTCTTTCTTTTTTGCTTCACCAACCTGATCCTTCTCTTATGCCTTTACAGCTTCAGATCTGGGACACAGCAGGTCAAGAGAGATTTCGGTCCATCACCCAGAGTTATTACCGAAGCGCCAATGCCTTGATCCTCACCTATGACATAACCTGTGAGGAATCCTTCCGTTGCCTTCCTGAGTGGCTGCGGGAGATAGAACAATATGCTAGCAACAAGGTCATCACTGTGCTAGTGGGTAAGTAAGGACTAGTGAGGAGGGACATTGATTTGTGAGCATCAGAGAATTTACAATCACATAAGGCCACGTGCCTTGGTACCTTCCGAGAGTATAGTCTACAGCTGTATAATTCATGTGGTCAACATTCAGTTCTTCTAAATGAAATTGAAGAGAAAATGAAATAGATCCTATCCCATAGTGATGGTTTAGAAAAGTAAAGTAAAAAATGTTGCTGATGGATTTTCCTATCAGTGCAGGCTCTAGGGAAGAAGGTGGATTGCCATGAAAGTTATGTGGGCTGCTAAACATTAAAAAAAAAAATCTAGGCCATGGAAACTGCTGGTCTAGAAGTAAAATATATCTACGTTGATAAGGAATTCATTATTGAAGCAATTATTTTTTGCCTAAAAAATGGACTTTGGTTTATTTTTTCCCTTCTTACATTTATACTGATTTGAAAAATTCTAATTTTCAGAAAGAATAAGGGAAATTCTGCAGCTTGTTTCCTCTTGTAGGAGGGTAGAACCTCTATTTAGTACGGGGGGAAAGCAGAAGATAACCCATGCTTTTTTTTGTGGTGACAAATGCACCCATTAAAAATGAAATTGTGGCGAAACAGATTAGATTGTTAAAAATCCTCTACTGGTGATGGAAAAATGTTAATAATATTTGGTTGTTAAAATGTTTTCTTTCCGAGAATTCCCTGTCAGTCCAGTGGTTGGGACTCTGAGCTTCCACTGCAGGGGGCACAGTTTCGATCCCTCGTTAGGGAACTAAGATCCTGCATGCTGTGTGGTGTGGCCAAAAAAAAAAAAAGAAAAAAAAAGTTTTCTTCCTAAGAAGGAACATTGTTGTATATTCTAGAAAGACCTGAATTTTGGAAATCCAGTAGAGAACCTCAGAAACATTAAGTTAAAAATCATGGTTAACAGTAAGTTAAACACTTTATAGAAAGCATAATAGCTAGTGTATATGTGCCAGGAATCATATTAGGAATATTATGTGTCATGATCCCAAATTTACAGATGAGGAAAGCAAGGCTCAGACAGGTGAAGTTCTTTCCCCAAGGTCACTCAGCATGTAAGACTGACTTCAAAGCCTGTGTTTATCCAATTGTAATGTGCTGCCTTGTAACAGATTGCTGGACTTTTCCTTCAGGCTGCTGGGTTAAGTATCTGCCTCTCTATGAGCTAATGCTCCACGCTCGGTCCTGAAAACCCTCCTGCACACTGGAGAACCTTTGCTGTGAAGAGCTTGAAAGCCCTCCACTCTGGACATAAAGCCTTTGAGAACGAGTCAAAGCATTACTACTTGGGATTCTATCTAAGGAAGTTAAATGAAGATATGAGGGGACATAATCAGTCAGCTCAGTATGAAAGAGGCACTACCTTTTTATTTATTTTTTATTTTAAAAAAGTTTATTTATTTATTTATGGCTGCGTCGGATCTTAGTTGTGGCACGCAGGATCTTTCGTTTCGGTGCATGGGCTTCTCTCTAGTTGTGTGCAGGCTCCAGAGCACGTGGGCTCTGTAGTTGTGGTACACGGGCTCAGTAGTTGCAGCACGAGGGCTTAGTTGCCCCGTGGCATGTGGGATCTTAGTTCCCTGACCAGGGATTGAACCTGCTTCCCCTGCATTGGAAGGCGGATTCTTAACCACTGGACCAGCAGGAAAGTCCCAGCACTGGCCTTTTTTTTTTTTTTTTTTAACATCTTTATTGGAGTACAATTGGTTTACAATGGTGTGTTAGTTTCTGCTTTATAACAAAGTGAATCAGCTATACATATACATATATCCCCATATCTCCTTGCTCTTGTGTCTCTCTCCCACCCTCCCTATCCCACCCCCCTAGGTGGTCACAAAGCACCGAGTTGATCTCCCTGTGCTATGCGGCTCCAGCACTGGCTTTTAAAAAAATTTTTATTATGGAAAATTTTAAACATAAGCAAAATAGAGAAAACAGTATAATGAACACCCATATACCCATCTCTCAGATTTGACAATGAACAACTCATAGCCCATCTTATTTTATCTTTTCCCCATCTCTTCTGTCTGCCTTCACCTTCAGATTATTTTGAAGCAAATCCCAGATGTCATATTAATTCAATTTACATTATTTCAGTGTGTATCTCTAATAAAAGATATAAAAAATTTTTAAAAAGAGAACCTAACCACAATGCCATTTTCACACCTAAAAAATATTAACAGTTCCTTAATAGCATCAAAAATTTAGGCAATGTTCAAATTTCCTTGATTGACTCATCCATCAAAAATTTATTCAAATCAAGCTCTAAATAAGGTCTGTATGTTGTAATTAATTTTTATGTCTTTTGATTGTCCTTTTAGCTGTAGCTTATCCCTCCATTTTTGCTCCCTGGGAATTTATTTGTTAAAGCGTTTGTTTGTCCTGTGGAGTTTTCAAGTCTGAATTTTGTTATTTCACCCTGGTGGTGTCATTTGATATGTTTCTCTATCACCTAAATTTCTGGCAGATATGTAGGTAAATCTAGAGCCTGGTCAGGTTTTGTTTTTCGTTTTAGCAGATATACTTTATAGTTGGTATTCCAAGGTACTGTTCTCATAGGACAGTCAAGAAAAATGCTTGAGTCTTTCTTTTCCATTTATTACTTTCCAAAGTAATGAGTTGGTTTCCTAGTCTTCCAAAAGCAACTATTGAAGTTTGTTTACATTTTGAATATTGCTGTATAGGTTTAAATATATTTGATGTATTCTAGCCCCTTGCAATTATTATTATTGACGCTTCAGTTGTTCCAACTTTGACAGTGGAAGCTTCTTCAAGTGGGCTCCTGAGTCCTTTTGACATGACCCAGGAATCTTTGATAATTTTCTTGATTTCTGGGATGATAAGTGTTCGAGGCACATCCAGTGCATTTCCTGCCCCAGACCTGGAATTAGCCATTTCTTCAAGAAGCACTGTTTCTTTTCAATGGGAAGTTGTATTTAGAGGCTACAACCAAGGTGATAGGAATCGTCTTTACTAGGTGATGGCTTTTAGGCTTTTCAGTGGACAGAGCTGGTGTGTGTGTGCGTATGTGGTGAATTCTGTAGCATCCACAGGGGGTTGTCTCATTAGGCTCTGTGAAACATTTTGACTGACAAGACTACCATAGGCCACATGGTATCACAGTCACTTAGAAGGATACAGGACAGGAAACACAGCTTAATAGTAAGCCAGCATCAAGCATTCCTCTTCAGTGGAAGCAGCCCTCATAGCAGTCCACAGAGCTGTCCAGGACCTCCTGGGACAGTTCAGATGTGAAGGGAAAAGGCTCACTTCAGGCAAGTGCACGATCTGCCCTGGCTAGAAGCCTCAATGCCCCATAGGAGCCCATCTCTCTTGTAACAACCCGACAGGACTAACTTTCAGGGTCTCTTCAGATGAAGAATCATCACACTCAGGGAAGCCTAAAGTTAAGGCTTTCCATTAGGTATTTATAATTCATACATAGAATTCCCAGGCCGGATGGAATTTATCAATCAAGGGTCACTTTTACCATGAGCAATGTTGGGAAGTAACACAGTTGACATATCACCTTTGTCAGATTTCCAAAACAGAAGTAGAAAATTTTTTAAAGATAAAATAACACCATGAATTATTCACATTGATACTTCCATTTGTAATTCAGGACTACAGAAATTTTACTTAACCTCATTAACCTTATATCCGTATTTCCTTTCTCCCATGCTAAAAATCCCTGTCCTAATGCCACTGGCATAATTACTCATTTGCTTTATCCCCTAAAACATGTATAGCAGCCCCACAAAAATGATGCCAACACTACCACCGACAAGATAATTACTGCGACAGTTCAAGATTTTTTCCTTCAGTTCTTTTTGTCCTTAGGGTATGTGCCACCGGGGATACATGGTTAAATTACTGGTAAAATTATCTTCAACTCACCTGAAATAGTTCCTCTTTGTGTGGTTATGCCACTTCATGATAAACAGGTTCATTTGTTTAATTTTGCTTTCAACTTTAGGAATTGCTTTTTAAATTTAATTTCATATTAATTGTGTAATCATGTAAAACACTGATAAGATTCTGAAGTCAAATCTATAAAATGAAGTATATTTAGAAAGGTCTGGTTTTCATCCCTCAACCTTGTTCCTTTCATAGGTAACCATTATCTTTAAAATTAAAATTTTGTTTTAGTCTCCCATTAAAAAAATAAGAATAAAGTGTATTTTTTCATCCCTTTTTCTTAGAGAATTGTATATTATATACACTTTTTTCAACTTTGCTTTATTTGCTTAACAACATATCCTAATGTCTCATTCCATGGCAGCCTACAGAGATATTCCTCATTGCTTTTTATGGTGCTAAGTAACTCCAAATAACTATGGATGTGACATAGTTTATTCAGCCAGTGCCCAACTGATGGGCTTTTGGGTTGTTTCCAGTTCTCTGCCATTACAAATGGCACTGGTATTTTAAAATAAACAATCCAGGAATCACAGTCACATTTGTTTTGCTTTACTTGCCCATCTCTCTGGTTTGACTTCAGATATGGAGTTGAATTTTGATATTTCCGAACTTGCAAAACAGTCAAATGACGATTCCCTCTTTGATTTTACCACTATTTTAGGCAACAAGATTGATCTGGCTGAAAGGAGAGAGGTCTCCCAGCAGAGAGCTGAAGAATTCTCAGAAGCTCAGGACATGTATTATCTGGAGACCTCAGCCAAGGAATCCGATAACGTGGAGAAACTCTTCCTTGACTTGGCCTGCCGCCTCATCAGTGAAGCCAGGCAGAACACACTTGTGAACAATGTATCCTCACCCCTACCTGGAGAAGGGAAAAGTATCAGCTATTTGACTTGTTGTAATTTCAACTAAAGGCTGAGGCAAGGAGAAGCAAGAGGAATCAGCAGTTGCCCTGATGGGCCACCAATTGCTGGGGAGATCTGGCGATGACTATGGGTCCCGCTCTAGGACCTTCTGACTCCTGTGGGCTCCTGAGCTTACAAAGCATGGCAGGCCAAGGGCCTCGTCCACAGGCCAGCATTAGCAGAACATATAATGGTTTCACCCTTTTGCAGTCTGGAGTCGGATCAAGGAGAAAATTGCACTAGGCGCTCCATGATCTGCAGAGCATGTTGCTTTTGTTTTTTTTAAAAAAGCAAGTAAAACGCATTCCTGAACACAGTCCAGGGGGAGACGTACTGTAGGGGATCCCTCCTGCACGTCAGTGGGTGCATGTGGGGGCTGCTCTTTAGGGCTTCTGGGGGCCCTGGTTTTCTCGTCTACCAGATAAACCAAAACTGGGAACGCCAAGTCCTGTCTCTGGTGCGTGCTGATGGCTCCATGGAGATTTTGAAAAGTTCTCTTTTTTTTGAGATTTTGAAAATTTCTCTTTTCCATGGGCACTTTCAAGAACTTTGGGATGTAAAAATGAAATGAAACCTTTACCCGTGACAACAGTAGCAATCATTGTTTTATTAATGTACACAAGCTCCATAACTCCTTTTGGTGCTATTGATTCCACTCTTTCACAGACCAAACGTTTTAGTACATTGATGTCCTTAAATACATTTCATAGAAATAAAAACAAAACAAAACAAAAAAAAAAAAAGAAAAAAGGGAAGTCCATTAATCAGCTGTCTTTCTCAAAGTCTCATTACCACCTTTTCTAGGGTAGATTTGTTGGGAAGGAGAATACTTTTCCTTTCCTGTTCCCTTCTAAATCTCTACCACTTGCTTCTTCCATTCTCCCATCTTTCCTGACCTTTAAGTAAATGAAAAAGTTTGAAAAATGGAAAAAAAAAAAAAAAGAGAATGGTGGATACCCTAATATAAAAGATTAGCTCTAAGACATTATGAGTAGTATGAGAAAACAGACCCGATCTGACCAAAATACTGTGGATTAATGGACTGCCGTGCAGAGTTCCAAGCAGAGCACAGTCCTTGATAGCAGGTCACATCTTTTACTTCCTGGTACTGTCCATCTTGGACAGACCAAGGCTTAGGATTTTGTAGATGTTTTTAGTACGGTAAGTGAGAATAGCAACAGATGAAAAGTCTCACGATTTTTGTATCTGCAATGATAACCTTAGAAAAATTCTGCTCGTAGAAGCAGATTGAGTAGTCATTTGTCATCTCCTTGTAGTAATGTTACTCTCGGACTCATGACCATTCATTCTTTCCTGTTTCTTTTTCTTTTCCTCTCTTTCTTTCCTGGTCTTCCCTTTTTACCTCTCCTCCTTATTCCCCTCCTTCCCTCCCCCTTCCTTATATGCATGTGTTACTGCAAATCTCCAATTCAAATGGAGGTATATATGCCTTTACTTAGCCAATTTAAAAACAGAACTCAAAATGGAAGCCACGCTGCTGAATATGTGTTACTGTTGCTTCAGCGCCATACTTTGATACCTTCCAATTTGTTCACTGATATAAATGCAAATTGGGAAAATAATTAAACCTATTTGCTGTTGATGCTGTCAGATGTTTCTGTAGCTTGCTGCTTAGTATAACTGAGGGATGAGTAATGGGATAAGGATATGATACGTAATTCCACTGTTGCTGTAGGTGGTGGCAGTCTTGGTCCTGATACATTGATGTGTGAAAGCTATTGAGTTTTAAAGCAATGAGTCATGTAGAGACGCAAGATTGGTGAAGCCTTTCTAGCATTTCTTTAGTAGGTTTCAGAGTGACCTATCTGCACATGGGGACTGTACATATTGTTTAAGGGACTGATACTTACGGTTGGCCTCACCGTGCTTGTCCTGATCCTATGGGTAAGAGAAAGAGATCCCAGAAGTTTGAATTGCTTTTATTTTAGAACCTATCTCTATAGGAAAGAAAAATCATTTTAATAAACACCAAACAAAATAATTTATCATGGTTGCCTTTCCCTCCCCGTTTTCCCCACCAAGCCAGCAAGTAAAGGTGTTCAGAAAAGTTCATCAAAGTGGGCAGAAGAACTCTTCTTAAATGGTGAGGAAATGTCCCTAAGTTTAGGTTTACTATCTTCCATTTAGGGCAAAAATCCAAAGTCCCCAGCACATCATGACTCACCTTTGTCTTACAGCAGCAAGTGTGTTGAAAATAAAGTTGCTTTATGAACTTAGAGAATAGAACATTGTTAGATTGGACAAATTTAGTTGTAAAATAACAGGTTGTAGGGCCACTCTTGCATTCTGAGATTATTTCCTAGGGCTCAGTCTCCTTTTTCTACTCTTGGCCAAACTCAGAAGGGTATTAGAAAGCTCTGCTCTTGGCCCCTTTCTTCCCTGTTACCCTTCCCAGCCTTTCTGTACTTACAGTCACCCATCTATGGCACATCAGCCGGGACACATGAGAATGTAGGGCTTTGTTTCTTTTTTTCTCTTGGTTGTATGAGTTCTAGATTAGGCCTTATGGACACTTGTTCACTGATGTATCTCAAGTTTGAGAACAAGCCCTGACAATATTGTAGGTGCTCAATAAATATTAGTTGAATAAATGACTTAGTGCCAAGAGGATCTTTTTCAGTTAAACAGAAATTTATCAAATAGAACTTGAGAAAGGACACTAATTAAATGTGGCCATCTTAACCCAGGCCAGGATCTAGACTTACTGGTTTGCCTACTAGTCCTTATTGTCTTGGCAATATTTGCTAAGATGAGCCTTCTTAAATAAAAATGAATTCTCATTTAATGGTGGATGAAAAAGAGGGCTGCTTTCTCATAATTCAGTATGGCTTGATCTGACTCATAAGACTACCAGAGTCCATGTCTGCCTCCATTTTGGTGTGATCTTTTTCTTTTTTTAAATAATGTTACTAAATATATGGCAAACATTTCTTCAATTTACAACACATCATATTCACGTCATATAGTCAGATTTGGGGAATCTGTGAAATCATGTAGTTTGCTTATATTAATGATATTATGGCTTTGTCTAGACTGTATCCTCAAAGGATTTTATGCTTTGTCCTTTACCTATGCAAGGCTTTTTAGTCCTTTATGTGCTTGTGTTAGATCTATTGAATTATATTAACATTTAAATTTGATTATATGGGGCCAGTTATCCTTTCTGTGGATTACTTAGAGTAGGCCATTAGTTTTTCCTGGTCATTTTTTCCTTCTGTTTTTTTTTTTTTTTAGTCATTTCATGTTAGCACCTCTACCTGAGTAAAGAGGAAAGAAAATAACTAAAAATGAAAGTGAAATGGATTGATTTGACAATGTGTCAATTTCTGAGTTAGTTAGAGTTTGGTAAGAAAGGTAAAAACCACTGGCCAAAATAAGACACTTGGATTAGGACTATTTCCTGTAAACAATTTAGACTTGCTGGAGAGAGGAGGCAGAATTTAACCAAAGGCTGGATTCTTATTTCTTCTTCTGTTTATGAATTTATGTCTTTGGAGGACACTGGTGACGTCCAGTGTTAGATCATGATTTGCCTCATTTGCCCTTTAAGCTATCCCATAATTCTTCCAGATCCAGCATCAAGTTTCAGTTAATGAATCTTTCTGAATAAATACCAGTTGCACGTGATTTTGAATTATTCCTCTGACTAAAATGAAAACTTCTTTTTTTTATAATAAACTAAGCTACGTGAATGAGATCATATTATAATCAGGAAAAAACTATTTAATTTTTTGCCCCATGTATCAAACCAATAGCTTTTAAGATAGACATTTTCTATTTCTTAATCCTGCAGAACTCTGTATTTCATAATCCTAAGTACTTTAGGGACTACTGCCCTATTAGCCTCTAGAAGAGCTCTTCTAGGGTTTACCCTTTCTTTTTTCTAGAGTTTTTTTTTTTAACTTCAACTGGTTACTTATTCTCCTCAACCATGGCCCTGACAGATGTGTTTCAGTGCAACTATAATCCTCTTGAGACTTAAGTTGAAAATGAAAAGCAGTGAAAAAACACGTGTTATCTCATCCTTCTGACAAAATGTACTCCATGTAAGCAGTGTGTGGTTGAACACTAATTTGGGGATAAGAGAGGGATGTGTTTGGTTTTTTTTTTTTTTTCCTTCTTTTTGTATTTCATATCTGTGACATGAGCCTATTTGTGTTTGGAGGGAAAACTGGCTTCCCTTACATTCTTCACACTGGGGAGAGAGCATACTGAATTAAGAAATTATCATCCCTTCCAACAGCTCATTAATAATGTTAGAGCAAGGGAGATGATACTTCATCTCCTTTCCTAAACCCATGGGAACACTGCAGTCATTTTGGGGAGCCATAGTTTAAAAACAAATTGAGGCATAACAAAGATGGTGAAGGAGTTTAAAATTTAAGACATTTAAAGAATATTTGAAGGATTTAGGGAAATTTAGCTTGGGAAAGAGAGAGGAACACAGTTAGTACATTAGAGCAAGACTCTGTTGTTCAAAGGGGTAGAATGAGGCCCAATGAATAGAGGTCATAGGGCCACAGATTTGAACTTCACGTCAGGGAGAACTTTCTCAAAAAGTTAGTTCACCATGGAAGGGGCTGCCTCTGTCAAGCAAAGGCTAGATAAGAACTTGGCAAAGATGATGTGGAGAAGATCCCAGCGTTTGTTGGGGTGGCCCAGATGACCTATTAAAATTCTATGTTGCAGTACTTTGCTTCTCATAACACGTTCAGTTAAATATCTGTTGACCCACAGCTATTTTTTTTCTTTTTTTTAAGGCTTTGCTCTTCTGCCCAAAGTGCATCCCACTCTCCAGGAAGGAGGTTGGTTACATGTCATTAGGTCGAGACTGGCTTGCTGTTATGCCCTAGGCTGGGATTGCTTTCCAAGTCCATTCATTGATGTCCTGTTGAAATCACAAACTGGTTCTTGAGTTAAAGATTAAAAAGGTATTGTTTTAGTAGAAGTTGAAATCTACATGAAATCACAGAAATTATGTATTTGTCACTTGCCAAACATAGGCCAAGCTCAGTGTTAGTGAGTAGTTGGTATTTCTTCAGGATTTCAGGATAGACCTCTTTAGCAGAGCGGAATCTTCAGTTAAAATCCCATAAATTACCAACGTAAAGTTTTGCAGCTCCTGTCACAGATGGGCTGGTGGTCACTGGCAAAAAGCAGGCCCCAAAATCTATTTTGGAAAAGTCTCAAATGACATTTGGTTAGTTGGTTCGATTATCTTGAAGAAGCATGATCTGAAAATAATTTTAAAAGAATGGAGGCCAAATTGCTTTATGTAGAAAGTAACAAAATATAGGTCTTTGATTTGAAAATCAGAGATAACTATGAGCAACATTTGCTAATAAAGCCCATTACCCAAGTGATTCCACCTGCAAGGTAACTTGCATCCTTGCAAGGCTGGTAGATGGCCCTTCATTGGTCTTTCTAAAAAAGTCATTGGTCTTGCATCAGTATGGTGAGAAACACTTCGGTTTGGGTGAGAATTTCTTTGACTCCTTTGGATAAGAAGTCAGAGCACAAAAGCTACCCTCTTCTTTAACTGACTTTGTGACATGCAAGAGTCAAAATTTTACTTTCCCACTGAGTTAAAGCAGAATTTTCAGAGGTATTGTGTTCTAGTTCCCTTGGCGGGTTGTGACTTTGACACTTCAGGGAGTGATGTAGGGAGGTATTTAGAAGGGGAAACACTAGGCTAGGTGTGAGGAGTCCTAATATTCCCATGAATTAGCTATAACATTATGCAAAGCACAATCTCTTGCAGTTTCCTCCTCCACAAGATAGACTAATAGTAATAATACCTGTCAGAATTATTGTAAAAATTAGATAAATTGAAAATGCTTGGTAAACAGTAAACACTCAAATATTAGTTTTCTCCTTGATTAAGAGCAGACTTTGGATGGTCTGATACAACTATAGATCCTTAGAACAAAACAAGGAATCCTCCTGACTTAAAAAAAAAACTCCATTTCTGAAAGGGCCTTAAAAGAAAATCACTCATTTGATCCATTCTTCTGCCTTAGGGCATAACTGTTACCCAAGAGACTCCACTTCTTTACCTGCTTCAAGAAAGGTATTCTCTCTCTCAACCCAGTGGGCAATTCCAGGGTTGTAAACTCATTATCAGGAAACTTAACCTTATTACCGAGATACCTCACAGTGCAATTTGAACCTCTCTCTTCTTGATCCCATTCTCCATTAGAAGAAAAATGGGTTGATCCTGTTTTCTTTTTAAAGGGCTATGTTTGCCATTTATTATAGCCCTTCTGCCTCAATTTATTTTTAATTGACAGAAAAAGCTCATTAAGGTGATAATTATTATCCCCTTGGGGAATGTCAGGATAGGTATTTATAAATTCTTAGCTTCTTATTGATATCAGATTTAGATCACAATCTTACTGTTGATTAACTCTTCAGTTATCCATGTTTAACATATAATTGATAACCAAGTATGCTTCTGAAGAATTATTCTGGTTATATGGCTCTTGTTTTCTCCTCTTGGTAAAAATGGAGTCATGAATCCCAGTTTTGTCAACTGCTTTTAGGATGTAATTCCATACATGACATTATTTGATGGACGTAATTACCAACACCTAAATTTAGCAGGGTTTCTTTCCCTTTCTACACGTGCACTAAGTTCTGAAATAAAAATTGGAATACCAAATGCCTAATAAAGCAAAAATTCCTGCACAGAATAACAAAAGATACGAATCTGGTCTGCTAGGATAATTTGTTACTAGTTGGTTGAATGGTACAGAGCTTTTGTTTAAGGTTACACAGTTATGCCTGGATTAAATAACAATAGCAAAACTTGATAAGCCTTCTGAAAAACAGCTGCTAAACATACTGCTTTCTGGAAAGTAATCATTAAGAATAAATATTCTCTTGTCCTATACAGTTGCAGAATGTTAGTAGAACTTTCTTGTAGGCTCCCTGACAATGAATGTCAATTGCTTTATTTAAAAAAAATTTTTTTTGTGAACGCTTTTATCCCTTTAATGTATGTTGGGGCTTTCATGTTCCTGTTGTAGAAAATTTCAAATGACTGGAATGCTGGCTTCTAATTTCTGCTCACTGAAGTGTCCTCTAGACATACCAGAAGGTTGGGGCTTCTTTGATGATATGTAAGGGAGCTACTTAAATACACTTACGTAAATGTAAGTGTGTGAGTAAAATTGCTATTTTCAGCAAAAAAAAAAAAACCTTTGCTTAAAATTTCAGATAAAAAAAATTTCAGATAATAAGGGGTTGAGATTTTTTTTAGATCATCTAAAGGGAAAAAGTGTGCCCATATATATTGTTGCATACATTTTAATGCATGACTTTTAGTATAGGGATGAAATAAAATACAAAATATATAATTCTCGAGGTCTTCTCAGCAGCTAGTTAAAATATTTAGAGAAGCTGTTTTATGAAGACTTAGAGAATCCCTGATTTCCCTTTTCCTATCTCTTTTGATCAAAATGTAAACATAGTTTTAACAAACATGTTCATCATGGAATCATATGAACTCAACTATTAATTGGTTGTTGGTTTCAAGCATAGGCTCTCAGTAATATCTGAATACATCTGAATATAAAATCTATTTCAACACAAGCAAAATACTTGATTTTAAATGTTAATATGCAGATATTAACAGGATGCTGTATCATGTCTTATGTGTTCATGTATTTTTTTAATAAAATGCCTGTTAGAAATATAAGCTGATGATGACCTGAATGCAATTAGCTGAAAACATTGTATAGAAAGGTGATTGTGTGAAAACTTCACTCAACATTAAAAAAGGGGATGAGGGAGCAGGAATCTGAGCAAAATATTTTAAAATGAAGTTGCATTTCTCTTTTTAAAATTAAGATATAATTCATACACCAATTCACCCCTTTAAAGTGTACAATTCAGTGTTTTTTTAGTATTTTCACAAAGTTGTGCAACCATCACCATTATCTAACTCCAGAACATTTTCATCATCTCCCAAAGAAATTCTGTACCCATTGGCAATCACTCTCCCTGCTTCCCCACCATCATCTAGCAACCACTAATCTATTTTCTCACTATAGATTTGCCTATCCTGGACATTTCATATAAAAAGAATCATATAATATGTGCTCTTGTGTGTCTGGCTTCTTTTACTTAGCATAATGTTTTCAAGTTTCATGTTATAGCATGAATCAATACATTTTTTATGGCTAAATAATATTCCATTGTATGTATATATGCACCAGATGTTACCTGTCCATTCATCAGTTGATGGACATTTGGGTTATTTTCACTTTTTGGCTATTATAAATAATGCTGCTATAAATATCTGTACAAGTTTTCTGTGTGGGCATATGTTTTCACATCTTTTAATTAGTCTAGCAAATCAAGTCACTTGGGTTCATTTAAGCAGGGCCTCTTAAAATCCTACTTAGAGAATGCAACTTAAAATCTTAGATCAACTTGGTCAATTAGGAGATTTCTGAATAATGGCTAACACCCTAATATGGCTAAAAGAATTCTTCTATGAGCCTATCATTTAGATAGTCAATTTCATGAAGACTGCTTCAGTCTTGTAGACATTGAGTTGTTATCACATAGAGAATTTCTAAGTCCTCCACATTTTTTGAAAGGGCGGCTACAAATCATGCTGGAGAGCAGCACTCAATCTTCTGGGATTCAATGAAGGAGCACTTTTAATATACAATTTCCTTTACATATATCGACTGTCTTTTAAAGTTTGGCTTTTCCTTCTTGAAAAAACATTGTCAAATTGCCGAACCAGTTGACCATCCATTGTAGCTTTGGTTTTTATTAAGAAATAATTCATACTGAGAGTAAAAGTAAAAAGAATGTATTTTGTGTGCAAAGGATAAATGTATTAACAACTTTTTATTTGTAACAGAATTTTTTAAAAAGGTGAATAGAAATTGCTTTCCCATGTACTTGTAAATAAATAAACATTTCCTGTTGCCCACATTTGGACAATCATATGCCATCAAACTATGTAAAAAGCATACAAGCTTTAAGTACACTAATGTCCTTCAGCATGAAATGTGCTCTGGATTTGGGGATCTGGAGGCTTGAGTTTGAACGTCGATTGTCTAACTGGCTAACCTTAGACAAATTGTTTAACATTTTGCACCATGGCTTCCTTCCCTGTAAAATATGGGGCTACATTGAGTAAGGCCTCCTCCAATTATAACACTAAATAAGATTCCTCTGCTATATTCAGGATGTGAAAATTATATGCTAATTATTTCTAGTGGTGAGAAAAGTGATTTATCCTATCATATATTGGAAGGAGTATTACACTGAGAAGCAGGAGTCAAATTCTAGTCCCAGCTGATACTGAGAAGCTGTGTGACTTTGGGGTAATCATTTAATTTCAAGCCTTAATTTTCCCAACTGTAAAATATGGACACTAGATTAGATATCTTTAAGATACCTTCCAGCTAAAACACATTATATGGTTCTATTTTTTTAGACATATCATTTAAAATATTATCCTTCATAATTAGGAATGAGACTACTTATGCATTACTAATAAGGCACTAATTCATTCACCCATTCATTCATTCACCATTTATTGAGCATATACTATAGGGTAGGTGCAGGAATCTGCTTTTAGCTGTCTCTCACCTCCACTGCAGGAGTCACGGATTTGCACCTTTTCTTGAAACTCATCCCCACTTCACCTCTTGCCTCTCACTCTGCCTTGCGATATGCATTTGAGAGACAAATGTCCTGGATTAAGACTGAGTACAGTGGGTCATGGAGCATGGTAGAGTTAACAGGATAAAAAGGAATCGCACTATGACTTTGGGCTCCCTGGCCTGGTGTTCTTTAGTTAACTGAGCATAGGCAATCTGTAACCTTATTTGACATTAACATTCACAAATATTGGGCTTTGCAAAATCACTTACTATAATTTTGTTTTTGTCCAATGATAGCTTCTCAGCAGTTGGCATGAGACTCAATTTTGCTCTTTTAACACATTTATTAAAAAGATGTGTTTGCAGGAATTTCTCTTCTGAATTTATATATCCTGTGGTTTTTAAGTGTTCTATTATTATTAATTTGAATCATGTGAAATTGTGTTTTTTAGGTCAAAATCAGTCAGATATTGGCAATTTCATATGATTCTAGTATGACCTAGTTAGTCGTAAGCAGCAAAGACTGGGAGGCAAATACCACCAGTTGGAGGAGAAACTTTGACTCTTAAGTGTTTTCATTCTGTTTTTTTTTTTTTTTTTTGCCATCAAGGGAATTTTGACAAGTTTATTTCAACTTGCGCATCAGTTTTTTCCATTAGTTAAATGGAACAAATTGCAAACTCGAATAGAATTTTTAAATGCTTATTCATGTACAAATCAGTACAGATCACTGGAAGAAAATTATAAATGTGGTTTATTCCCCAAATATCTAAATGTTTAGGTCATTGTGTTTCTCATTTGGGCAATGTAATGATTCAGATACACAATTCTTTGGCAAATTGGAAATCAGTGTTTTGAAAAAACTTGAGGATCACTGCCATTAATTTACTCAATTATTCCACATCTTCTGACTGGCAGACTCTGCCTGCTATATGCTATCTATATACTCCCAAACACATCTGCAGCTGAGAGATGACACCTGGAGCTATTTTTAAACCACAATCATGTGGCTGTGCTTTTGGCCAGGTGCTCACCTCTGAAGATTTCAAGAACCAAAATATCTTATTTCCATTACTTGCAGGAAACCACATATTAGTAACATAAGACAGACTATCTAAATTTTAATACTTGCAATTTATTCAGGCTTCCCAGAGAATAGTTGTATTTTCACATCTAGATAAAAATAAGCTTGAGGAAACAGGCTAGTCTTTCTGACTTTGATCTTAAAGATGAAACCACAAGAACTAACAACTTGTAAGTGGCCTAAAATTCTATAAAGTTTACTGATGTTCATATTTACATTTAATCCTGATTGTAAACTAGTGAAATACTTTCAGCACTTTTGGAGTAGAAAGTGCACAGGTAGGGACTTCCCTGGCGGTCCAGTGGTTAAGACTCTGTGCTTCCACTGCAGGGGGCACAGGTTCGATCCCTGGTCAGGGAACTAAGATCCTGCACGCCGTGTGGCCAAAAAAAAAAAAAAAAAAAAAAGTGCACTGCTATAGAAGACAAAGATTAAGACCCTGCTTTGAACATGGAAAGCATTCTAGGCAAGTTATTTAACCTCTTTTTACCTCAGTTTCCTCATTATAAAATAAGGGTCTCAACACTGGTATTCATTTATTTATCAAGCACCTACTATGTCCCAAGTAGTGTTCTAGTCACAGAAACTATAGCAGTGAACAAAGTTTAAAGAAACAAAACTAAAACAACTTACTTTCATGGAATTGATTTAGCATGGGAGGGGTAGAAAATAAAGAAATACATAATAATGTCAGGTGGTGATAATTAGTATGGAGAAAATGAACCTGGGCAAGGAGAGAAGCAGTGATGGTAAAGTGTTGATATGTTATATAAGGTGGTTAAGGGAGGCCCTCATTGATAACATGTCATTTAATAGTAGACCTGAAAGAAGTGACAGAGTGAATGGTGTATGTATTTTGGTGAAAAGTGTTCTAGGCAGAGGGAACAGAATGTACAAAGGCCTCAAGGCAAAGGGATGCCAACAAGGCTAAAACAAAATGAAAAAGTGAGGGGCAAAGGTTTGAGGGGAGCGGTGGCATGGATCATTGCACTTTGGAGTCCACTGCAAAGACTTTTGTTTTTAGACTTAGAGTGAGCTGGAGCCTTTGGAGGGTTTTGAGTAGAGGAGTGACTTTACTTATATTTTAACAAGATCACCCTGCTGCCCTGTTGAGGGTAGATTATAAACAGGCAAAGGCAGTACCAGGGAGACTATTTAAGGAGATCACTGCTATAATCCAGGGTGAAAGAAGGTGGCCTGGGACATGGGAGTAGGTGTGGAGACTGTGGGAAGTGCTCCTATTCTGGCTATATTTTATTTAACTTTTTTTTTTTTTTTTTTTAAATTGAGCTGGGGCTTCCCTGGTGGCGCAGTGGTTAAGAATCCACCTGCCAATGCAGGGGACATGGGTTCGAGCCCTGGTCCGGGAAGATCCCACACGCCGCGGAGCAGCTAAGCCCGTGTGCCACAAATACTGAGCCTGCGCTCTAGAGCCCGCAAGCCACAACTACGGAGCCCACGTGCCACAACTGCTGAAGCCTGCGTGCCTAGAGCCCATGCGCCGCAACAAGAGAAGCCACTGCATTGAGTAGCCCCATGCACTGCAACGAAGAGCATCCCCCGCTCACCGCAATGCCCATGCGCAGCATTGAAGACCCAACACAGCCAAAAATAAAATAAATTTAAAAAATAAATTTTTTAAAAAAAATTAAAAATAAAATACTAAAAAATAGAGCTACTCATATTTTTAAAAAATTGAGCTATAATTGACATATAACATTGTATTAGTTTCAGGTGTGCAACATAATGATTTGACACATGTATATATTGCAAAATGATTGCCACAATAATGCTAGTTAACATCCATCACCACACACAGAAACAAGTTTTTGTGTGTGTGATGAGAACTATTTAACTTTTTATTATAGAAAATGTCAAACATAGGTAAAACATAGTAGACTAGTATTGATATAATGAACCTCCATGTACACATCACTCACCTTCAACAATTATCAACTCATGATCAATCTTGTTTCTTCTATATTCCCATTTTCTCCATTCTGTATTGTTTTGCAGCAAGGCCACATATCATGTAATTTCATCTAAAAATACTTCAGAATGTATCACTAAAAGAAGTTAAAAGACAATAATATTATAATCATATCTAAAAAGTTTTAAATAATTTTTAATGCCCTCAGACATGGATTCTGTATATATTTTAAAGATAAAGCCTACAGGTCTTGCTCATGGTTTGTTTATTTATTATTGTTTTATTTTTTTGGCCACCCTGCACAGCAGTTTGTGGGATCTTAGTTCCATGACCAGGGATTGAACCCGGGCCCTTGGCAGTGAAAACACCGAGTCCTAACCGCTGGACCACCAGGGAATTCCCATTGCTCATGGTTTAGATGTAGAGAAAGAGGAGTCAAGGATGACACTGAAGTTTTTGGCTTAAGCAACTGGTAGTGTTTTACTGACATTTATAAGGAAAACACTGTTGGAGGAGTAGTTATGGCGGGCAGGGTGAACCAGGAGTTTGGTTTAGGACCCGTCCAGTTTGAGATGTCTATTTGATATCCAAATAGAGATATTGAGTTGGCAGCTATATATATGTTTCTGAAATTTGGGAAGATCAGGCTGGAGGTAGAAATTTGGGAGCTGATACCACAATGATGGTACTGAAAGTCATAAAACTGTTTGATGTCACCAAAGAAGTGAATATAAGTGGAAAAGAGGACTGAGGACTGAACCCTGGAGCACTCCAACACTTAGTCAGGGATAAGAAAGAACCAGCAAGGGACAGAACACATGACCAGTGAAACAGGAAGAAAACAGGGTGGTATTCTGAAAGCCTAGTGAAGAAAGTATTTCAAGGAGGATGCAATCACCTGTGTCAAATGCTGTTAATATATTAAGAAAGACAAGGACTAAGAGATGACCATGGAGTTAGCAAGGGTGAAGGTCATGGGTGATGCTGAAAGAGTTGTTTTATCAGAGTGATGGGGATGAGAGAATGCCTTGCTTGGGTTCAGGAGAATCAGAAGAGAGATGAACAGTGGCTATAATATAAATCTTTTAAGGAGTTTTTGCTGATAAGGGGTGTTGAGAGAAATATGAAGTCAAAAAAGAGTTTTGTTTTTAAAGCAGGATATATTAGCACTGATGGGAATGATCATGGAATGAGATAGTGAGAATGTGAAATAATGTAATATATATGGGTACCTAACACATAGAAGGCATACAAATGTTAGTTCTTTTCTCTTTGGGCCTTTTTAAGAAAGAGTTAAACAACCTGGAGCCACAGACAGCTGTTTTACTAATTAGTGGGCATCGAGAGCAGAATTATTTAGCTTTAGATAATTGTGCAAGGCAAAATGTGGGTGAAATACAGATATATGTGGAATATTTGGTTACATATAATAATAAACCTGAGAAAACAAGGCAGGGTTTTCTTTTTCTCATGTGAAAGAAGTCTAGAGGTTGGAAGCCTGGAAAGGGTAGTACTGTGGTTTCATGGTATTACCAGTGACTTGGGCTCTCTCTCATTCTGGCCTCTATTTTCAAGATCACCTTCCTGTCCAAGATGGCTGCTAGAGGCCTAGCCATCACGTCCCAGTCTCAGCAGCAGGAAGGAAGAAAGAGAAAGGAAGGAGGAAGAAGGGCTTGATCCCTTCATTCTAAGGAAACTTCTTGGAAGTTCCATGCAACATTTCCATTTATATCTTTCTGGCCAGAACTTGACCTGCCAGGGAGGCGGGGAAATACAGTCTTTCAATAGGGCATATTTCTCTCCTGAATAAGACAGAGGTTTTATTACAAAGGAAGAAGCAGAGAATGGATATTAGGGTAGGCTGTTAGCAATCTTTGCCTTAGCATTTGTGGGAAGAGCATGGACAAAAGACCTATGTTTGAACCCTAGCTCTACCATATACTGGTTGTGGCCTTGAACAAGTTATTTTATCTCTGTGCCTCAATTTTCTCTTCTTTAAAATTGAGCCAATACTAGTGCTCAGAATACTAGTGCTACTCTGAGGATTAAATGAAATAATACAAGTGCCATTGTGTCTGGCATATAACAGGCACATGATAAATAACACTACATATATGAAATACAAATTAGTCATCTAGCAGACCATTGAGAGATGGTGTCTTAGTCTCTTCAGGCTGCTATACCAAAATTCCATAGATTGGATGGCTTATAAACACCAGAAATTTATCTCTCACAGTTCGGGAAGCTGGGAAGTCCAAGATCAAGGTGCCTGCAGATTTGGTATCTGGTGAGGGTATGTTTCCTGGTTCATAGATGGCCATCTTTTCACTGTGTTCTCACATGGCACAAGGGGTGAGGGAGCTCTCTGTGACCTCTTTAATAGGGCTTTTCCCTCATGACCTTATCACCTCCCAAAGACCCTACCTCCAAACATCATCACTTTGGGGATTAGGTTTCAACATATGAATTTCGGGGGGTGGGGGGGACACAAACATTCAATCTACAGTAGATTGTATTAGTTAATTGGGCTGATTGGCTGCTTAGTTACAGGTTCAATATGAGAGCTACCATACCCACTTCGTCTTTGTTACATAAGAAATACCCCAAGATCTAGGAGAGTTGTAACATACTGTCAATGGCATTTATTGACTCCAGTTAACTTAATCATGTCCATTAAGCTTATGCTTTCAATGAATCCCTTCATCTGATACCAGCCAAACTGCAAGCCCTGAGACAAGTAATCTGGTTAAGGCCTGCTGAAAAAATGCCTATTTTACCAAACACATGTATCTTAAGCTTAGATCTTCAAAGAGTGGGAAAATGCTTCTCCAGCTCCTGCTGATTTTTAGGTCTCTGTTTTAGCCATCTTTGATAACATCTATTTTGGTTGGTTGACTTTGTAATTATTGGAGTCATAGTCAATAGCCAGTGTATATAGCACCTGGATCTAATTACAGGTGCTGTTGTGCCTATCAACCCAGGCCCTGAGCCCTTGTACTTGCTGTATACAAAATGAAAAAGCCACTGGTCAGCCCTGGGTTTTGCAATGTCGTGAGTTATCATTTCCCACCCAAGGCAGGCAAGGGATGGACAAACACTTGGCTCTTGGCAGAGCTGGTAGCTCTAGTTAGCAGAAAATTCTTCGGCCGGTGAAGGAACTGTGATGAAGGGAGATAGGCCAAGCAGTCATACACTTCAGCTTGGCACCTAAAGGGAACTGCAGGAAACAGATTGAATCCTATTAGGGAAAAGGCAAGATTTTTATAGGTGAGTTCATTTCTCTCCCATGGAGATAATTTTCTCTTATCACATCACAAATTAATTTAGGCTGAAAGTGCAAGTGATGGATCAGATAAAAACAGTGCAGAATACTTCACCTGCCTTCAACCTTAAATTATTCAAGTGGCTGCAGCCACTGGTCAACAAGAAGGCAGAAGCTGTCTCACAGAGAAATGCCTGTCCTAAGAGGTGAGGGCTCATGCAACATTCCCCCTAAGGCTTGAGAGGCGGTGCAGTGCACTGGAAAAATCAGAGCTTTGGCTCTGCCACTTAGTGATGTGGCCTTGGCCTTGAGTGAGTTACTTGACTTCTGTAAATGACAAAGTATGTAAAATAACTATGAGGACTGGCCCAGAGAGAGATGCTCCACCTGTCTGCGCCTTTTGTTTCCCTCATTACAACGCACCTACTTACATTCTTTTCAATTATTTTTAAAACATTAAAAAATATAAACTAAAACATGAATGCAGGAAAACAAGTGTATCATTTAGTAAACTATTATAAGGTAAACACACTTGTATTTGAGTCAAGAAATAGAACTTTGCCAACCACTCCTGAATCTCCTCTCCTTCTCAAAGAAACTATCTTGACTTTCATAGTGATCAAGGAATTGACATACACAAGTGTGCATCTCAAGGCACTGGAGTTTAGTCTTGCCCATTTAAAAAAAATTTCATGTGCCTTTTAAATGATTTACAGGCTCCTCCTCCATCTTTTTCTTTTCCTTAAAATCATCTGTTGAAGAACATGCATTGTCTGATATGCAGTTTCCTAGTCTGGATTTTACTGATTTCATTTTTATTGGTGTAGGTCTGCATGTTCTTTTGTCAGTTGTGTATTTTGCAAATTGACAGCTAGATACAGAGGCGAGATTAGACTCAGGTTCAATACCTTTGGCAAGATTAAAGGAAGTGATATATTCTTTCATCTGGAAGCATATAATATCTTGTCTTTTTGGTTTTTTTGAAGATCTAACTGGCTTTATTGAATGATTCATGAATCAGGCAGCAACTCATCTAGTAAATAGACAGGTGTTCCTTGTCTCTTTTTGGAATATTAGCAGCCATTGATGCTCAATGAGCACATCCATTATTCATTGGGGATTGCAAAATGGTTATATTCCATTTCTATCATTTATGAAATGTATTAGTTGGAGTCTTTATAAGGAGAACTTCCCTACAGCTATTTGGTTATCCAACGGTACAGTTTATATAAGAAAATTAAGATAAATGTTTAATTCTTTCCCTTTGTTTTTATCAGTTTTCAAGATAATGAATTGGTTCTCTATCATCATTTGAAGGCACCTAGTGTTTAAAGTATCATTATACTCGTGAAAGATATACACTTATATATGTCTATATGTGTATATATGTGTACGTGTATACATATAATGCCATATACTCTGATTTTCACTTTTTTTAAACTTTTTTCACTGGTTTTTATGTATCCTTCCAGTTAATATTCTACACATATAAAACCATTTATAAATGTTGATGGTTATTTGTTTCACTATTTTGCTATTAAAAACAATGCTAATGGAATATCTTTCTTTAATACTTCTTTATATATGAATATAATTGTGGGATAACTTCCTATAAGTGGAAATGCTTTTATAATTTTCATAGATAATGCCAAATTATCTTACACAGAATTCATACCAATTACATTGCCATCAACAATGAATCAGTGATAAGGGATTATTTCCAAAAATACTTTGGGTTGCAAGGGGAAGCAAGGGGTCAGAAAAGGACTGGATTTTAATAGAGGGAGAAAGATGGGAAGAAGCCATTGTGGAGGTGAGGAATTGGAACTGGGTAAAGGAATTACAACCATAGAGCAGATGCTAATTCAAAATGGTATCGAAGAATAAAGGGGTAGGTGAAAGCAAACAGAAAATTCTGGTATTGGAAGGTGTGGTGGTGTAGAAAGAACACTGAATTTGATGGCAGGAACCATGTTCCACACTTACTGTCTTATTTAACTCTCATAGTAGCTTTAAGAGGTATTATTTCTGTTTTACAGATAAGATAGTAGAGGCTATGGGGATAACAATACCTATTTCACAGGATTGAATGAAAGCTAAATGATAGAATGTATGCGACATAATGTATTAGAGTGTGAGCTTCTTGATAGCAGTTATCTTAAACCTAGCACAGTGCCAGGTACATTCTGGAACTCAACAAACAATTTGCTGAATACTTTTAATGAATGATAGAACCTAACAAAGGTCTGCCACAAAAGTTATGGTTATGAAGAAATGGTTATTGACTCTTTAAAGACCAGCAGCTAAAAGAAAAGTCTGGTTGGCCGTGGTATCACATTAGATTCTGGTACGTATGCATACATAATCAGTCATCTAATAGGTATAGATATGACTTTCACAACTGATAATTATCAGAGAAATCTATAAAATGAATAATGCTGATTGAGAAAACCATGTATCTAAAATTTCTCCCTTAGATAAATTTAGGAGTCTATATTGTATGTTTTCCTTGGTAAACACTCTAGGGAAATAAAAAACAGCAGTTTACATATATTTTACTCATTAAATGGTACAGTCTATTAATGAATTGAGGTTGGTTTTTAAATTTATATATAAAAATTTACTTCACCACTTCCTTTCAAAACTAATATAAGGCATTTTTATAATAAAGGGCACTTATGCCATAATGTTAATAAAAATGGAAATAAAATTCAGATCACTTAAAAGGAGGGAGCAAACCATAAGACCCAGTACAGTGGTTATAACTGAGCATCATGTTTGGTTTGGAATACTTTACAAGAAAAAGGAAAAACAGTCAAGGATGCAGTTCTCATTATTAGAAAACAAAGCGTATCAGTTTTAATGGAAGACAGGTTTTTTTGCCCCTGGTATTAAATTATAACCAAAACATTTCATTGCACCTTAGGCAGAAGATCCAGACTAGGCAGTGACTTTAAAGAACAAATGCTAACTAGATAATCCTTCTAGTTTTCCATCAGCTTTTCTCTAACCTTAAGTTTCCAGAGTGTTTTTCTATTTAATCATCCTATCATTAGTGCCAAGTACCCAGAAAACACATAATGTTTGTTGTATGAATTCTTGAATTAAAAGAAATGTTGTTGCCAATCTTTATTGAGTATTCAATAATAAAGGAGGCAGAATGGGGTAATAGAGTCCTGGAGTAAGAGTTAGGGTACTTCACGTTCTAACCTCAACCTTATGTAAATGTGAATTTTGGGAAGACTTTTAGCATCTTTGGGTCTCGGTTTCCTCATCTATGAGGCTTAGACCAGTGCTTTTTAACCCTGGATTCACATTAGAATCACCTGGAGAGTTTAAAAAAACTACTGATATGTGAGATTTACCCTCACAAATTCTGATAAATCTGGTCTGGGATGAGATCTAGGCATCAATAGGGTTTTAAAAGGTCCCAAGTGATTTAAATGAGCAGCCTATGGATGAGAACCACTGATTCAGATGTTTTCCAAGGTCCCCTCCAGGTCTAAAATGCTAAGAACTGATGAGATCCAATATTTAGAAATTTAATAACTGTTTAACAGTCTAATAAGGTAGCTGCAACTTTGAGGGTAGTTTTTTTTTTAATCATCTAAAAGGAGTAAAAATCCTGGGACATTTATTATTAAATGATAATTCATGGCAGGTCAAATACTGTAATACAGTCACAAATAATTCAGCCATAAAAGATGGACAAAATGCTTAGGGGACAATCTTAACTCAGTTTTCATTGTTGTGTGAGGTATGGGGGACAGAAGATAACTTGCTCATGGTAAGGAATCTAATAGGATTAGGAATTGCCCATTAAGGCAGGACCTCAGAAGGTCTTCAGTGTAGGGGGAATCAGATATAAACCCTCAGCAGTGGAGGAAGGAAACAGTCCCTAAGAAGTTATAGCCATAATCTGACCCCTGTATGATTTAGCAACCCAAATTCAGCTCATTTGGCAGATAGAAAAAACTCTCACAGTAGAAATTAACACAACATTATAAATCAATTATACTTCAATAAAATAAATTAAAAAAATAAAAAGCCCTCAAATATGAATTTAGTTTAAGTTGTTTTATACCGGTAGTGATTCCAGGCACTTGGCAGAAGCAAATGGAAATCCTTCCCCAGAAAGCATTTTCTTAGGCCTCAGAATTCTCATGAATAATTTTCCAAAGAAAACAAGTAGCTCCAGCTAAACTAGGCCTCAAGGAACATGGCACTATGAGTGAGAACCAGCAGAAAAAAAATGACAATAGGGACCTATCAAGACTTTAGTTACTGAAACTGTCAAACACAGAATATAAAACAACTATGCTTACTGTGTTTAAAGCAGTAACAGATAAACCTGAAAGTGTCTAGAGGAAAAAGAAGACTTTAAAATGTGATCTAGCAAATTTGAAAAAAACAAATCCAGCTTTCAGAAAATATATAATTTTTGAAAGAAAAACTCAATGGGTAGGTAGAAAAGTAGATTAGACACAGATGAAGAGGTCAGAAGAAATTGTATAGAATGCAGCACAAACAGACATAAAGAGGAAAACAATCAAGGAAAGGTTAAGAGAAATGAGAGAGTGAGAATGCATAACACGTTTAATTGGAATTCTCAAATGAGAGTGAATGGAGTAGAGGCAATATTTTAAGATTATGGCTGAGAAATCTTTAGAACTGGTGAAAGGCACTAATGCACAGATTCAGTAAACTTAATGAATCTCAAGAAGAATTAAAAAAAGACATCTATATCTCAACACATCATTAATAGAACTGAGGAACACTAAAGACAGAATAAAAATATCCAGAAAGAAAAATATCAGATTACTTAAAAAAAAAAAAAAAAAAAAAAGGCAGTTAGCTGATTTCTCAACAGCAATGAGAGCCAGGGACAGTTGAATGGCATTGTGAGTGGAAAGAGAATAACCCCTACCCTAGAATTCTACACCCAGAGAAAATATCTTTCAAGATTGAGAGTGAAAATTGGGAATTCCCTGGTGGTCCAGTGGTGAGGACTTGGTGCTTTCACTGCTGTGGCCTAGGTTCAGTCCCTGGTTGGGGAACTAAGATCCTGCAAGCTGTGTGGAGTGGCCAAAAAAAAAAAAAAAAGATTGAGAGTGAAAATAAAGACATCTTTAAACAAATAAATAAATATGCAAATTCAAAAAACCTGAGTTTTCCATCAAGAAAATCTCAACAGAAGAAATAATTCTGGGGACTTCCCTGGTGGCAAAGTCATTAAGACTCTGTGCTCCTGATGCAGGGGGGCCTGGGTTTGATTGCTGGTGATCCCACATGCATACCACACGCAACTAAGGAGCCCGCCTGCCCCAACCAAAGACCTGGAGCAACCAAATAAATAAATAAACAGTAAACTGCCAAAGCTGGGACACTCAAAACTCAAAAAACAACTCTGGAGAAAAAGAAAAAACTACATAGATAAAAGTTAAAAAAAAAAAAATTCTGAAGGGCTTATTTCAGACCAAAGGAAAGTGATATAAGATCTGGGATAAAACATAAATTGAAGGGCAAAGAGAATGGTAAATATGTGGGTAAATCTAAAACAAAAACAAAAAAACAAATATAAAAAACTGACTATAGAAACTATATCTTGTGGAGTTAAAAATACAGAATTAAAACTTATGACAAACATAATTAAAAGAAATAGTAAATGGATTAACAAGATTTAAGGTCTTTGGGAAAGGATTATAAGAAAAAGAAAGAAAGGAGAAGACATGAAACATTGAATAGACAGGATAAACAGGAAGCATGAAATACGATAAACTCAAATATATTTAAATTATTACATTAATTGTTAATGGATGAAATATTCCAGCTAGAGGACAAAGACTGTCAAACTGGACAATAAAACAAAACCAAACTATATGAGGTTTACAGGAAACATTTCTAAGACGTAAAGATACAGAAAGATTTAAAAGAGAAATGAGGGACTTCCCTGGTGGCACAGTGGTTAAGAATCCGCATGCCAATGCAGGGGACATGGGTTTGATCCCTTGTCCAGGAAGATCCCACATGCCACCGAGCAACTAAGCCTGTGGGGCACAACTACTGAGCCTGCTCTCTAGAGCCCACGAGCCACAACTACTGAAACCTGCGCGCTCTAGAGGCCACGCTCCGCAACAAGAGAAGCCACTGCAACGAGAAGCCTGCGCACCACAATGAAGAGTAGCCCTGCTTGCCACAACTACAGAAAAGCCTGCGCGCAGCAACTAAGACCCAATGCAGCCAATAAACAAATAAATAAACAAATAAAAGAGAAATGAAAAACAAAAACAAAACCCACTAACCAAGACAAAACTAATGTAGTACAGTAATAACAATTAGATTTTAGGACAAAAAGCATTAATAGCAATGAAATGGGACTTTCCCCATGTCCATCAGGAAGACACAAGATTGAATTTGTGTCTAATAACATAGCCTCAAAATGAAATAAAAATTGACAGAACTAAAAGGAGAAATATACATATTCACAATCATAGAGGGAGATTAAAAATCCCTCTTTCAATAATTAATAAAACAGGGGAAAAGTCGGTACAGATATAGATAATTTGAACATGATTAATATATTTAATACACACATATAAAATTCTGTGCCCAATAACTGCAGAATATACGTTCTTTTCAAGCACACCTAGAACATTTACAATCTGGCTATAGATTGGGCCAGAAAACGTCTCAACAAATTTCAAAGGACTGAAATAATATAGAATAATTTTTCTGACCACAGTGTAATTCAGGTAGAAATCATTCATAAAGAGATAGCTAGGGAAGAATCCTTTCTGTTTGGAAATGAAGAAATACATTTGTAAAAAATTCATGGGTCAAAGAACCCACATGGAAATTACAAAACATTTTGAGCTGAATAATAAAACACTAACATACGAATTTGGTCTCAGGAGAGTCTAGATAAAAGACGGACTTTGAATTAAACAGCTTATGGGTGGTAACTATAGATGAGTGGATAAATTCAACCAAAGAGTACATGTATTGGGTTGGCCAAAAAGTTCATTCGGGTTTTCAACAGAAGGGCCAATAACGGAACACTTAGAGGCACCATCTTTTAAAAGGCAGGCAAATGAAGCAGTCAAGGATAATAAGAGGGGATGATCAGACAGCATCTCTAAGACCTGAGTAAGAAAGGACCCTGCCCCAGCCCCATGCTTCAGGGAGACCGATGCTTTAGAGTGTCTTCCTCAAGATTTTCTAAATTCACCTCCAGTTCCTGGGACTAAGGAAGGCACCCTAAGCCTGGATCTGGTCCCCACATAGACTTGGTTGCCAGAATGCCTCTCTTGAGATTTTCAAGTCCCACTTTGATGCTGGGACACGTGCCATTTCTCCCATTTGAGGTACTCTCTGACCCTCTAACCCACTCACCTACTCTTCATGTGGAACAAATGCTCTAAGGAGCTCTGGGTATTGTGCCTATGGAATTTCCCTGGGTCTGAAGAGTGGACCATTTCTACTGGCCGAAGCAATATTTCCTTCACACAATAGTATGAGACTGAGCTGCCAGAATGGTGCTTTTAGGTGACTCTCATATTGGACACAGAATGAATTTAGGGTTTTGGGTTACCAAACTATTGACCCTTGAGATTGAGTTGTATGTGTGGGTCTGTGCTTTGGCTCCCACTGGTCTGTGTTCCAACTATGGGACTGTCTTTGGTCTGTAGGCCACCAAGTTTGTGAGGATGGTGACATTGTTCTTAACTTCTGTCCACCTCCCACCACTGGCACCAGGGAGGTCCCCTTACCCTCTCTGCAGGTTCTGCACTGTGTGTCAGGACAGGCCCATCTAATCTGAGGCCTTTTAAGACTGCTGCTCTGCTATGCCAGCTGGCTCTTCCAATCAATGTCCTCTCATTTCCAATTGACAGTGGCATTGTGCTCTCTAGGTTTGGGCTTAACCCATGCTGATGGAGGAATGGGCATTCCTTGCACAAATGAAACTACTCTTCTTGCTCCATCCGTGGGCCTCTTGACTATTCTTCCTGGGTGTGGCTAAGAGGTCACAGTTTGGGAACGCAGTAATTACAGCCTAAAAAGTTCAAGAGAAGACATGGTTAGAATATGTGCGCTACGTTTATGCTAGAAAAGTCCAAATGCTAAATATAATATAACCAGAAAATGAATTATTATTCACATTTTCCTGCATACTGTGTGTAAGACCTGCATTTTTGGTAATCACCAATGAAGCAGAGTAACAACATTTGAGAGAGTTACTGGAAGCCAGTACTCACGGTGGCACAATGGATGCAGCATCATGAGTAAAGATGTAACCAGCATTAAATAAATGACATTAGGGAACTGTAGAGGTAAGATCTATATAGTTCAATAGTAACTGCATTACTACTCTTTAATCACAGTGGGAGATATGAAATTAGCCAGGTTAAACAACATCGACAACAATTACAACTTAGGGACAAGTAGAAAAACTTAAATATGGGCTAAACATTAGACAATATTGTAGAACTACTGTTATAGTTTTTAGTGTGATAATGATATTGTATCAATAATTATGCAGAAGAAAGTCCTTATTTTAAGAAAACTCACGTTGAAGTATTTCAAGGTAAAATGTCATATCTGCAGCTTACCTTAAAAAGGTTCAGCAAAGGGACTTCCCTGGTGGCGCAGTGGTTAAGAATCCGCCTGCCAATGCAGGGGTCATGGGTTCGAGCCCTGGTCCAGGAAGATCCCACATGCCACGGAGCAACTAAGCCTGTGCCACAACTACTGAGCCTGAGCTCTAGAGCCCGTGAGCCACAACTACTGAGCCCGCATGCCACAACTACTGAAGCCCACGTGCCTAGAGCCCATGCTCCGCAACAAGAGAAGCCACTGCAATGAGAAGCCCGTGCACCGCAATGGAGAGTAGCCCCCGCTCGCCGCAACTAGAGAAAGCTCGTGCGCAGCAACGAAGACCCAATGCAGCCAAAAATAAATAAGCTAATTAAAAAAAAAAAAAGGTTCAGCAGAAACAACTATATATATCTATAGACACAATGGAAAAAATACACCCATACACAAAAGGCAAAATGTTAAATAATTGAATCTAGGTCGTATGTATAGATGCTATAACATTGTATCATTCTTTCAACTTTTGTTTTGCAAGTTTTCAAAATTAAAAGTGGGGGAAGGGGAGAGAGCCAGTAGAGCGAGACGATAAAGATGGGTATAATGGATCAACAGTCCAAAAAGAAAGATTAGCACTAAATAGGAGGTGTGCATTATTTCTGAGGTTAGAGGAAAAAGAGTTGTGGGTGAGTCGATACAGACAAGTGGGTAAGTATGGGTGTGGGAAGGTAAGGGAATACAGGTGATCTCCATGAAGTACGAGGCAAGAGTAGGTAGGTCGGTGGCACAAAGAGAGCGAAGATTTGGGATAGTTGCTGTGGGGAATGGCAAAGGGAGCTGACCAGACACACAAAGCTTTTACAGGGTGCAGCTGAGGTGTTGCTAAGGACGTGAATGTCTAGAAACTATTCTTCATTTTTGCTCCTTATTAGCCCTTTGAGCTTATCTCCCTATCAGAGAACTGTTTACTCTTCTAGACCATGAGTTTCTGAGGTAAGGAGCTTGACTTTCAGTTTTGAATTCCCAGCACCTAGCGTAGTGCCTGGCATGTAGTTAGCATTCAACAAATAATTACTGGATAAAATAGTGACAGTTTCACATTTAACTCTAAATTGTAATTGTTTATTGACCTTTCTTCTTATCCCCAGCCCATAGATGCTGCTGGGTTAACTGATTCTCTGCCATGCTCCCAGAGCAACATAAATTTAATATCCATCAAAAACTTCTATCATTGCATTTACTGCATTGTACTGAAATTGTCTGTTATATTTCTGTCTTACCCAGTAGACTAAAATCTTTTGAGATCAGTGGTGTTGTAGCTTTGTATCACAAACTCAGAACAGTAGTTGGCTTAATACATGGTAGACATTTTCTGATCTAAGCTGAACAATTAAGAAAGACTTTAAGTTTTGGTTTGCAAAGGCTTTATTTCTGAATGTATGTGTGATTTTAACAAATACTTTCAACAAGCAAAACTGACAATACATAAGTACAATCAATAATATAAGATAAAGTGCCAAATTATCTGAAATCAGAGTATTCTGGATAAAACACTGGGAAAAACAATGGCTTCCCCCCATTTAAAAAGGCACAACAGCACCTCTTTTCTATTTGCTTCTCTTCAAGTGTTCAAAATGGTAAGAATGCTTTCCATGACACTGGAGGCAAGAGTTTCCAAACACACTTACCTTTAAAAGCTCAGAAATTGGGTTCAGGTGACATTTTATGAGAACAATTCAGGAGACCAAGCACTTTTAGTTTCAGGCACTGAAGGTGACCAATCTTCTGAAAATGCAAGGCAACATTTGACTTCTGAACGGGAACCAAGTCCCAAAACCGACTCTTTGAAAATCCAGCCTAACCCTGTACTGTTATAGTCAGGAGTTTTCGGTTCTGCTGCTGTAAGCATATTCTTCAAATTTAACTCTTTCTTAATTAAGCATTTATCAGTTCTTTGTTTGACATATTTCAGTTTTTTTCTTGGTAACTCTTTTTGATCAGGAGAATTATAAGCAGCAGGGCATTTCCTTAGACCCATGGCCTGGAATCCAAGCATTTCTGAAGGAAATACTTTTTGTGTGGTAGGAGGGACCCATTCATCAACATCAGTTTCAAGGTACTTAGCAACAGGACAGTTGTTGGAGATCTCTGGTTGTGTAATACTAGATACAGTAGGGCTTCTGGATTTCTGGCTGGGTGTCTTTATATTTTTTGGACAGCTAGGGGTGGCTTGCTGTGCATCATTTACAGAGGAAATTCTTGTCTTTTTATAGTTAGCATCAAGGTCCAAATAAAAGGCAGGTAATTTTTTGAACGCTCCTGTCATTCCATGAATTCTAGTTTGGTGGAATCCTATAACTGGAGTTGACTGTGAACATGGAACAAAGTCTTGGCTATCTTCAAAATCATATTCTGAATCTGACTGAAAATGAGGTGGAGAGGGACATGTTTTTGGATACAGAGAGGCAGATGTGTTTTGCAAGGATAATTTTTGTGAAGACTGGCTGGAGTTTTCAGAGAGTGATCTCAGTGAAAAATCAGATTCTGTATGATGACTTTCTGCCAAAGACTTTCCCCACTGTAACAAAATATCCTGTGACTTTTTGGTCATTTCTGTTGCCATGTCCATTTCTTTAGGACTATCGTCAAAGAGATCAGCAGAAGCATTGTAGCAACCTTCATGACCAGTAGAACAGTTTGGTGTTAGGTTATTACCAGTGTGTTCATAAGACATTTCTTTCAATGTGTTCGTACTTCTATTTGGCATACTGCAAAGAGCTTCTAAAGGATATGTGAGTTTCCTGCAAATTGTCAAACTGTCACCCTGGTTCTTTGGCCGCCTACAGTATTGTTTATTTTCTAAGTTGTGAAGGTTGGAAACATCATTATACCTCCTAGAACTCAAAGTTGTCAACTTTTCACTCATTTCGGATAGTGCTTTTTCTCCACATCCATTAAAATATTTGCCATTGAGACAAGAATGGTCAGTCTCTGAAGTATCGTGCTTAAGTGAAATTTCAGCCTCATGTGGTGGAATTCTGGTAGACTTAAGAGTAACTGTTGTGCCTGAGCCTTTTGAAGATGGAAACAGAGCTGACAGATAAACATTTGGTAGAAGATTTTCAGAAATGCCTCTTTCACTACTACTTATAGAGATAGTCTCTGCTGTGTTCTCTGGTTGTGACTCCTTATGAACACTAGGACTTGGATTTGCTTCACAGTTGGAAAGGAAGTCATTTTTGCTGGAGTTTGCTTTGACTGTTGCTTGTGGTGATCTTAAGGCTATAGGTGGTGTATGCAAGGATCTAGTAGTTCTCTGTGGAGTCACGGAAAACCTGCTGTGGTCTGCATGTACTTTACTGATGTCATTATCTAGATGACATTTCCTGCTACTGCCATCTGTCTGGGTTATAGCAATCTCACTTTCGATAGCTGCCAGAAATTTGTTTAGGCTTTCAGAGAGTGGAAGGTCAGCCCAGATCTCAGGGTCACAGTCCTGAGAACCCCCAGCTATCTCTTCAAGTCTGAGTGATGAAGGTGGACAACACATAGATCTCTCCTGAAAGCTAGTGGGGGTATCTACATCATGATACTGGTGACATGTTAGCTCACGCTGGGAATATATATTTTTAACTTCCACTGCACTGTGGAAGGATTTTGTATTACTTGGCTCAAGGGGCTCTTGCACTTTCAAAGGGAATAAATTAGAACCAGGAACTCCAATTTCATGATGATTGCTATGAACAGCACTTGGCTGATTAGCTTGTAAGCCAAGTTCTTCACCCAGCTTTTGTGCTGCACTCTTTTTATCCATATAAGAAACAGGGCTCCATAAACCCTGAATGGTATCATGGCAGCTATTGGAACCAGTGGCCTCTGCAGAGAAAATGCACATTCTGTTCTGGTGAGGAGTATCAATGGCCTTGCTTTGTTCTGAAGCTGAAAAATCATCATCATCTGTTAGTTGTGAAACAATGGAAGTGAGTTCAAGTGATAGCTGCCAGAATCCTGAAAAATCATCTCTGCCATGGGACTCAAAACAACAAGAACTGCTGTCAGGGCCACATATGCTGCTGACATCGCTATTTGAATTTTCTAAAGCAAGTAAGTGGCTATTAGGTGCCTGGGAGCCACAGCGAAGTTTCCTGATATCAGAAAGCTGCAAAAGCCGATGGAAATAGTCAATGACAGTGAAGCCTACGACACCTGGGTCTGGTAGAAGAATCTGGCAAGCTACTAGCGCTTTAACTTTTCTCTTGTGGTCTGAGTACTGCTCTAAGAGGTTACTGGAACCTGAACCTTGTCCATGTTGGCTTTCAAAATTCTGTGAAAGAAGTAAATGAATTTAAATCAGAATAATATTTTCTTCCTTTGACTCAAATGTGAAACAGGGATTTAAAAGGTTAAAAACAGATGCAACTATAACCCCCGCCCCCGTAATTTCAATTCCTCTAGCGTTATACGGTTTAACGCTAGAGGAATTGAAATTATGGGGAAGTAAACCTTGGAGTAAAGAGACTTGTCTTTAAATTTTGGTTCTAAAATTTCCTAGTGTTGGGACTTTGGACAAGTTATTTAGGAGCCTTAGTTTTCTCATTTATAAAATAAGGATAAAAATGCAGGATTACTGTATTAGCAATAACACAAAAAAACTATAGTGCTTAGCAAATAGTAGTTGCTCAATAAATGGTAACTACTATTATATTTCTCATTAGCTTCCATAAGCTTTGAGTGTTTAAAGGAATGTTCTCACTTTAAAAAAAAAAAAAAAGAAGAAAAAGAGCCATCTGAGATTTTAAGAAAGAAAACCTCTGTAGCTCCTGGTTTCATCTTCCCTTTGGGTTTTCTCACTGTTCAGCTGTGAAGTGCTGTATTCCACTTTTTTTTTTTTTTTTAAACATCTTTATTGAAGTATAATTGTATTCCACTTTTTAAAACCCTGACTGCAGTGTGGGCAAAATACTGATTTGTTCCCTTTAGCATATAAGAGACAGAAAGCGATTACTCCTTCAGTCAGCACATTCTCTAGACTTTTTCTACAGTCACTTTTATAATTATTTAAGATGATCCTTCTTAACCTATTCTTACAGTTATCAACACTCAGTTACTTTGCCTTCAATGTTAGTTCCCTCTTTCTCCTTTTATCGATAAGATTAAAAAGCTAGAGTTGACGAAAGTTTTACTACAGAATCTGAACTGAATTTAGAGGGTATAGTAAATACAAAATATCAAAACAAAATATCTAACACTTGTGAATTTATAATAAATTTAGATTTTTAAAGCTCTGAATGCATTTGAATGGGGCTCTTCTAACTTTTGAAAGAGGAAGTTGTCATACATGGTATTTTAACAGATCACCTATAGCCTATTTTTACAAAGCTTAAAGTGCTTCTACAGGCTCTCACACTTATGACTCCTAAAAACTATTTAGAAAATTAAAATCACTTCATTACAATGCAAATGTTAGCATAATAATAAAAAGAAAGCTACTCTCGATTACCGTTACTCCAAAAATAAAGCTCTGTCCAACAAAGCAAGTTTCAACTGCTTTAGTTAATAGGTTCTGAGTTGCATCACTGTCCAGTGTTTCTGGAATTTCATTAGGATCTTGAATGTACCTTGATTGGAAAGAAAATAAAAAATGGGAAGAGATAAGCTTTGAAATTTTAACTTGCCATAAAGTCAGAAGACACAATTAGTTTGAAAATACAGCATGAAACTTTTGAGTTACATACAGGGGGAAAAAAAAAAGTGACTTTAAGAGCTACGCATTTTGTTCCCTCTAGGTTCCTATAGCCTAGAAAGACAAAAACAACTGATCAAGTGTGAATAAAGTAGGTGCCTGCCTAGTAATCAGGCCCAGCAATTATTCTAAAAGTGTCGGTGGGAGTAGTGCTGGGATCTTTAACCCTTCTCCTCAAAGCAGAGGGGGAAGTCTTTCCTCATGGCTGGCAATCCTGGCTGTGGTCCCTTGGTCCTCCCTTTCTTCAAATCACTTTGCTCTCAACTATAAGGAGATGAACAGAGATTTCCTCTGTTAAGTATTAGGGGAGGAGGGCAGAAGATTGAAGGGGAGAAAAAGCTTCAATTGCTTACACATACCCTTACACTCTCAGAACATCTTAACAGGTCAAACTATGCAGATGAAGTTGCAATGCAAATGAAATAAATGACAAAATTCAACTTCTGATATGCAAATATTCCTTCAAATAGCTTCTTCCACCTCAAGAGACCTTAGCCACTTGATTTGAATAATCCTTCAGTTTGAAACAATTTTACTTTCTTATTATATATTTCTCTAACTTGGATTAGAGTTTTGTAATTTAATAGTCTAATTACAGTTTGGTTGGAGCATGGTTTAACATTATCACAATATGTATTCAGGAAATAAACATCTTTCTATTTCTCACTTGATTATCTTTTAAATGAACTGATGATCTGAGGTCGAGTGATCATCTTTTTTACTAAATGCATATTACCTTAAAAACACATATCTTTGGGGGCTTCCCTGGTGGTGCAGTGGTTAAGAATCCGCCTGCTAATGCTGGGGACAGGGGTTCGAGCCCTGGTCCGGGAAGGTCCCACATGCCGCGGGGCAACTAAGACCGTGCGCCACAACTATTGAGCCTGTGCTCTAGAGCCCGCAAGCCACAACTACTGAAGCCTGCACGCCACAACTACTGAAGCCCGTGCGCCTAGAGCCTGTGCTCTGCAATGAGAGAAGCCACCACAGTGAGAAGCCCACCTGCTGCCACGAAGAGTAGCCCCCGCTCACCGCAACTAGAGAAAGTCCGCGAGCAGCAACAAAGACCCCGCACAGCCAAAAATAAATAAAACAAACAAACAAAAAAACCCAAAAAAACCCCACATGTCTTCAAATTCTATTGATGTACTAAAGTAGTAGCTAGGAAAAAGAATGCTTTAAATATTCTTACCTGTGCAAACCAGTGGCTGTAAGACCAAAAAATGCATCTAAGCAGCTTCCAAATACAGTAATACCAAATAATTTGTTTGATTCTGCAACTTTTAAGGCAAGCTTATATCTGTAACTGGCATTTTCAGCTTCACCAGTAGAGCCACATTTTGGACAATTAGACCTGGAAAAGTGGAGGGAAAAAAGCATAGAGATGTTCACTAACTTTTTTTTAATATGCTGTAAAACAAATGTGGAAAAGTAAAGACTAAAAATAATATTTTGTGTACAAAATGTACAAGTTACATCCTTCTTAAATAATTCCAGATCAACCTCTTTTAAATTTTCTCTATTCATAAGTTACTGATTTAAATTAAGTAGCACCAAATTGATAGAAATTGAAGGAAAACTGTGTGTGCGTGTGTGGGGAGAGAGAGGGGTGTGGGGAGGGAGGCTGGCTGGTTGGTTGTTATTGGGTAGCTAAATCATCGTTAACAAATGAGGCATATTATAGTCCGAGGTTGAGGGTGGGGGCAAACTAGATATAATGAAGTGAGCACCACACCAACAGAAGACCTGAACTTGAATGTCTATCTTCTCTTAAAAGGACAATGAATAAGCTCGAAACATTTAATAAATATTTATACACAAAGTACCTAGTCATATTTTTCTCACTATTATAAGAATAACTTTACTTTCTTTAATTTAATTCATTGAAATATGCTGAGAATTTATTAGATTACAAAAACTAGGTACAAAACATCTTGTTTAACTTGTTTGTAAGGCAATTATGCAATTATGGCCAAAGGCATTCTTTTTTTTTGTGGGGGTGGTGGTGGTTCATGTTTAATAGTGAAGATGGCCTAGGTCATATTTAGACATTAGCTGATTTTTTTTTTCCAAGTTTGAATTCTATCAAACACTTTTTTTTTTTTTTCCCCAAAGCCTTCTTATCAAAAACTACTGTGTATGGGCTTCCCTGGTGGCGCGGTGGTTAAGAATCCGCCTGCCAATGCAGGGGACACGGGTTCAAGCCCTGGTCTGGGAAGATCCCACATGCCGCGGAGCAACTAAGCCCATGCGCCACAACTACTGAGCCCGCACTCTAGAGCCCGCGAGCCACAGCTGCTGAGCCCGTGTGCCACAACTACTGAAGCCCGCATGCCTAGAGCCTGTGCTCTGCAACAAGAGAAGCCACCGCAATGAGAAGTCCGTGCACTGCAATGAAGAGTAGCCCTCACTCGCCACAACTAGAGAAAAGCCCACGCACAGCAATGAAGACCCAACACAGCCCAAAATAAAAATAAATAAATAAATTTATATTAAAAAAAAACAAAACTACTGTGTGTCAAGTATAACACTACTGTTATGTACTAGCAGTCTGGTCTTGGGATGGATACTAAATCCCTTAAACTTAGATTTCCTCATCTGTGAAATCCAGGGTTGAAGAAGGATAAAATGAGACAAAGTATAAGAAAAGAAAGTAAAGAAAGAATCTAGTACAGATCTTGTCAAATTAATGTGTTTAGTCTGCTTCTCCCTCATAATTATATTAAGTATTGTGATGGTTACCGTCACTTCTGTTTCCCTCTTTTCTAGTTGTTTGCAATATCTTAGAACTCTGCTATCCATTTTCCACATTCTTAATTTAACAAATTGACCCCTTAAAACACCTTATGGTAATGGTTAATCCTAGAACTGTTTTTTCTTCATGTCGCTAATGATCTGGCTTAAAAATGTGAATAGAAAATAATGTTAGAGACAGTTGTATAAATTTGTTTGCTGCCAGACAGCCACTAGGGGGAGCCTGAATTCCATGGCTCACAAGGTGACTCTTTTGAACAAAGGTTAATCCTTCATATAAAAAGTTACTGGGGCTTTGCTGGTGGTGCAGTGGTTAAAAAATCTGCTTGCCTAATGCAGAGGACACAGGTTCGACCCCTGGTCCGGGAAGATCCCACATGCTGCGGGGCAACTAAGCTCGTGCGCCACACTGCTGAGCCTGTGCTCTAGAGCCTGCAAACCACAACCACTGAGCCCGCATGCCACAACTACTGAAGCCCGTGTGCCTAGAGTCTGTGCTCTGCAACAAGAGAAGCCCCTGCAATGAGAAGCCTGTGTAGCCCCCGCTCCCTGCAACTAGAGAAAGCCCGTGCACAGCAATGAAGACCCAACGCAGCCAAAAAAGTAAGTAAATAAAAACAATAAATAAATTAAAAAAAGAAGTTACTAATTCACCATCATTACATCTGTGCTAATTATTAATTTTTTTTTCCACACTGATGGATCTGTGCCAATCCATTCATATAATCTTAACCAAATTGGCTGGAGTTTGTGTTGTAGTCTGGCCATAGAATTAAGTGAAGGTAATCGACTTACCAGGGCAGAAAACCTCGTTAGTACCAAGCTCTAGTGAAATGAATTAAGTGTTTTAAATATATATTAGAACTTCTTTAAAAATTATGTACTAATAATGCATTCAGGTCGAATGTAAAATTCTTAGCAAATCTTAGAATTAATGTGCATCAGTGTTTTACAGTTTACAAATGTTTTCAACATACATTATTTCCTTCTGATACATAAACAAGGCATTTACTCCCATTCACAAACTGGGAAATTGGGGTGAATTTTTGCCCAATGTGACAAAGTTAGTGATTTTTATGACCAAATCCAAGGCTTTGGATTCCTTGCCTGGAGTTCCTTCTTGCATAACTATAAGAACAGTATAGTTAATAATGAACGATCTTACAAATACAGAGTATCAATGATAGCCTAAGAAAGACTAGTATTAATGCATTATTAGCATTAATGCATATATATACTATATTATTTATACTTTTATGTTATATATAAATTGAAGATATTTATGTAGTTTCCTTTAATCCTTTTGGGAATAAGTCTGAACTGAAATAAATGTTAGTATGGAGTAATACAGATCACAGCTTTTCAAACTTCAGTATGCATACCAATCACCTAGGGATCTTCTTAAAATGAAGATCCTGATTCACTAAGTCTGGGACAAGGCCCAAGACTCTGCATTTCTAACAAGCTCCCAGGTGATGCCGATGCAGCTGTTCCTCAGACCACATTTTGAGAAGCAAGGGTAGAGACAACACATTCAAATCACAGTCCCCTGATTTAACTTCTAGAGGCACCTCATTTCCAAAATGTCATTTGTTATGGAATAGCAGTTTTCAAACATATTTGGTCTCTGGTACTCTTTATACTCCTAAAAATTATTGAGAATACCAAAGAGCTTTTGCTTCTGTGGGTAATATCTATCTATATTTCCAATTGAAAATGAGAAATTAAATGAAAGTGAGAAATTGAGAATTCTAAAAAATACTTATTAATACCTTAAAAAATAGATCCATCGCATAGTTAACAAAAAGAATATATTTTTACGAAAAATAACTATGTGTTCCAAAATAAATTAGTGAGAAGACAGTGGCATTGTTTTATATTTTGCAAACCTGTTTAATGTCTGTCTTAATAGACAGCTGGATTCTCATACCTCCTTCTCTGCTCACTCTGCTGTGATATCACATGTCATGGAGCCTCTGGAAAACTCCACTATGCACTTTTATGAGAATGAGAGTGAAAAGGCAAATTATGTCTTAGAATTATTATGAAAAGTTTTGACCCCAAGAAGCCTCTGAAAGGATCTATCTAAAATAATACTTGTATTTGCTACCTTTTTTGTTTGATACCAGTTAAAACATTAAGTTTCATTCATTTATTTTTCTAGGTTAGTGTACTTATATTTAGCCCCAAAGTAGAAAAATTGATGAGATTAGTAACCCTTTGAAAATCTGATGAAAGCAATGGACTCTCTCTCTCCCAGAAAACTGCACACATAACCATAACACACAATATTTTACATATTTCACAGGTAAAGGTAATGAAAAATATTAAAAAATAACATAGGAAAAGAAAGCTCTTAGTGCTGGAGACAGATTTCTAGACCAAAGGGATAATGGGTCCCGTTAAGTGAATCAGAAGGGCAATTTACATGTTTGGGCTGGCTGGATTGCTTATATGGACAAATGAGTCCCCTTTCTTGCTCATAATTTTTGGGAGTACATACACCTCCCCCATACATATATAAAATCATATATATATATATAAATATATATATATATAAAAGTTTGTTCCTTCATATGAGATTACCATATTCACATATACAAATGTGTATATATGTATATACACATATTCATATATATATATATATGAATATGATAATGAAGGACCAAACTAACTTTTACACAGCTGACCCTTGAACAACACAGGTCTGAACTGCAACAGGTTCACTTATACATGGATTTTTTCAAGAGTAAATACTATATAGTACTATATATTCTGTGGTTGGTTGAATTCTTGGATGTGGAACTGTGCATATGGAGGAACCACAGGTATGGCGGACCTGCATAAATGGAGGAACTGCACATATGGAGGGCCAACTATAGGTTATACTGTGTAGAGGGTTGGCGCCCCGTGTTGTTCAAGGGTCAACTGTACATATACTTTTTACATTTTTATGTCTTTATCTGTATCTTTATCTAAGTCATGGAATCTTTTTTGAAAAGAAATCTAATTTGGAACCCTAATTCAAGGCTGAGAATGGAGCTGTTGTTGAAACTAAAGTGGGGGCCCTAAAGCCCTACCTACTAGTCAGCACAATCTACTATTACTTCTCTAATCCTATCTCCTTCTAGAAGTACAGAGCCCTAAGGCTCTGCAGAACAGTAATTTGAAAACCACCACTGCTCTAATCTTGGAGGTTAACAAGAGAAAAAAGTTAATCCCATAAAACACAAAACCTATTATGGTGGTTGTCGCTAAGGATTTGGGGTTCAATGAAAAACTTTTAGGGAGCAGTCTTTTTGCTCTTCACTGTCTCTAAAATCTTCTGCAAAGGCTACATGTGTGGAATTCCTGTCATAAACTTGCTGTGCTGCAGAAGTGAGGAATTTTTGTTCCCTGTGCTGGCTTACAACTGACTCCAGGTAAGAAAAAAGGAAAGCAGAGATAACAGTAGAAAAGATAAGCACTGGAAATTATGGGAATAGACTTTGTGTAGCACTGTCAATGTAATATCTGTAGAGGAGAGGCTATATTTTTGTGGACTACATTTCCACAGGCAAGGACAAAGTGCTGTGGATTTTATGTGACTAAACGGTCCAATTAGAGCTCAGTTTTCTGGGGGCATCTTAAACTCTGGGAAAGAGAGGGGGAGGGATCATTATGGATACCAATTTCACTGCTAATTTAGAGGTAATACAGTGATTATGGATGTAGATAGCAGTCAGACTGTTTAGGCTTGAATATGTTTCTGCCACTAACTCACTGGCTTTGTGATTTGGGGCAAGTTATTTAACTTTTCTAAGCTTTAATTTTCTCCTTTGAAAGTTGGCATTAACAGTAGCATCACCTCACAGGGCTGTTGCATTAAAAGATATAATGCTTACAAAGTTCCTAGCACCATGTGTAGCATATAGTAAACATTCATTAATGTTATCTATTGTTATTACCAGTCTAAAGAGGTAAAAATGACAGTATTGTTCAACCTAAATGGTTGTTATAGATTATCTTTAAAAGAAATGACTTGGGGGGCTTCCCTGGTGGCGCAGTGGTTGAGAATCTGCCTGCTAATGCAGGGGACACGTGTTCGAGCCCTGGTCTGGGAGGATCCCACATGCCGCGGAGCAACTAAGCCCGTGAGCCACAATTACTGAGCCTGCGCGTCTGGAGCCTGTGCTCCGCAACAAGAGAGGCCGCGATAGTGAGAGGCCCGTGCACCACGATGAAGAGTGGCTCCCGCTTGCCACAACTAGAGAAAGCCCTCGCACAGAAACAAAGACCCAACAGAGCCATAAATAAATAAATAAATACATAAATAAATAAATAAATAAAAATTAAAAAAAAAAAAAGATACAGGATGCCCACTTCAATTTGCATTTCAGATAAACAATGAAAAATATTTAAAATAAAAAAAGAAATGACTTGGGGAAAAAACTCAGTTTTAAAAATATTTCACATCTATATATTACTAATTATGTATCACACAATGTTTGAAGCATTTATTAATTCACAACAATCCTATGAAGCAGATATTATTACTTTCTCCATTTTGAGATCCAGATAATTTAAGTGACTTGCCCAAGGCTACACAGCTTTAAGTGGCAGGGCTGAGAGTTGAACCCAGGCAGTCTGGCTCCAGAGAACTGTGCTTTTTAATCACCAGGATATAATGCAATAGGTAAAGTATACTTGCCCAAGATCATACAACTATCAAGTGTCAGAGCCTATCTACAACCCTGTTGTGTTTTCCGAAGCGTGAAATCGTTCCATTATACCACACTGCTTCTAAGAATAGGTCCTGATCAAAGGCAAACAGTCCCTGGTTTTAGTTTTTTCAGAAAATAGGTAGGAACCTGAAAATGAGTGAAGCTAAGTCTAGATCGAAGACAACCTAGACACTATCACATTGTCATTTATTCATTCATTTAACATTTATTGTGTATTTTCTATGAACTAAAATAAACCATAGGCTGAATGCTGAGGATTTAATGATGAATAACACAAATAGGTTCTTTCTCTCAGTTTACAAATGAGTACTTGAAAGAATGGCTTAATAAAGAAATAGTGAAAACTACTGGAAGGATGACTTAGAGTCCAGGTGTGGGTTGGAACTGTCAATTCCTCCCCATACAATGCTAACTAGACAAAAAAGACTAGTTAAGAATATTGCTGGCCTACTACTCTACTTACATACTACTAGGTACTTACTAGATATTCTTATTCTCACCCCTAGGAAGAGAGAATGTATTCTTAAGGAACTCCAACCCTAACCTCTCACCTGTACTCTATAAAGATCAGAGACGAATCTTAGGCTCTCAGGTCTGCTTGGCCTGAATCTGGGCACCATAATAAAGTATTATGTGCCCAGCACTGTTCTAGGTGCTGAAGGATACAGAGGTTACAATAACATAGTCCCTGTTCTCAGGGAGTTTATTCATTTATTAAAAAATAATCTGGAGATTATGCAAAAATAAGCAAACAGTGAACAAACAAAAAACCCCTACACTATTTCCAGGGATATGCCAGAAGTGTACTAAGTTTTTGTATCAGGATCGTGACTTCCTCTCTGAGAAATTAGTTTTCTTCTCTGAAGCAGGTACTTAGTAAAGACTTGGAGATAATTTGAAACATCCCTCTAGTAATAGAGGATTACCAGCCAATTCTATTCCAGGATTTACAGAAGAACCAATCTAAGAGAATCTTATGTCCTGGTACAAACTTAATCCTTACTTGCCTTTGAGCCATAGGAAATCTACAGTGTACACTTGCATTTTCTTTCTCACACTTTCAGGTTTTACTTTTACCTTTTGGAGACCAGGATTATCCGAGAGAAGCACTTTTGACATGAAGGATATATAAAACTAGAATTCTGGAGAGCAAGAACTGAGGCAAGAAGAAATTTTCTTCTTCTATTCATGTGTCCTCACTGTGGTCTGCAAAACAAAATAGCCATGGGATGAATGGCAAATCTTTAATTGCATGCGTGTAATTCATTTCTTAGGAAAATCACTTAAACTTCCCTGCAAAGCCAATAGATGTTTTTTTTGTAGTAAATGTTAGTGTATTGGAAAACTAATTTTCTTTTTCTGTTTAATTAAGAAAATAAGATTTAAAACAGAGTAGTTCAAGCAAATATTCTGTTTTTGAATAAATTTCCACCCCAGTAATTCAAGAAAGGTGTCATTTAACTTCTTTCAACATCTTTATAAGAAGAGCTATATAGAACTTGTTTCCACTATTAATTGAAAGGAACTTAAATGAACTTACAGGAATGTTTAAAAGAACCTAAATTGGTGGGAAATAGTTCTTTTCAGCTGGAAAAAAAAAATCACTTCATTAGATTTCAGTATGTACATTTTTACACAGCTTGAAGAGGAAAAAAAGACAGTTTAGAGTGTACAGATAGAAAAATAAAAATGTTGCATGGTCAAATGAGAGTTCAAAGTGCTTTATGAGCCTTGTATAAAACACATCAGAGAAGTAAAACAATAAAATAGCAGTTCGCCTCTTTTATACTTTCCTTTTAAAAACTCAAATGTTCGTTTCTCAAAATTTTCTAAATTGATTAGCTTATTTATAGCATAATATAAATGCTCTGAAATAAAAATCTCTGTACATGTTCAATATAAAGCTATACCAATAAATTTTCATTTGTAAACACACGGCAAAAGCTTTCAATTTCTGCAAATGGGTGAAACTGTTTCTGAGACTGGCATCAGCAAATTTCGACAAAGTGGAAGTCATCAGTTTAAAAATCATAAAAGAATCTTTTAGGTATAGCTCCTCCTGAGAATGATCACAAATTTAGAAATGTGATTATGGAATGGGTATCTTAAAATGTTACTAATCCTGTCCATCAATCAAAATATTCCTGTGAAAATAAAATCTTGCCACCTAAGGCAGTAAGATGGGAACTTACAAAGATTATAGATAAATGGATTTACATAAATCACCGATCTACGTTATTAAAGGGGCATAGGAAAAAAATCTAACTCTGCTTAATTCTTGTTGTTATCCTTGTTTTTGAACCCTTAGGTATACATGACTAATAAGGTTCTACCAAAAGCAGATATGTCTTCCTAGATTTGGTTGTCACTTTAGGCTACATGGCAATCTCTAAGGACAAGGTAGAGGAGGTGATACAGGATACAAGGAAAAGGCAGAAAGAAAGGCCAGAGAACACTGCTATTTTTAGTGTTACTTACCTCAAGTTCCTTCTTGCCAATGCAACAAATGATGGAATGTATGTCAGCAAAGGCATCTTCCCTCTACATTTCCTCTAAAATCCAGTTTGGGGTAGCGTGTAACATGGTGGTACACCTGCCTATGAGCCAGGGGAGATAAAATAGGACAAAACTCCCTCCTGAAAATGTCGTCTTTTACCTGCTTAAAATCTTACAGTTTAGAATGAAGCCTCAATTCCTCACAATGCCTGTCAGGCCCTAGCTCATCTAGCCCCACCTCCTTGACCTCACCTTGTACCACTCGCCCCCTTAATCACTGCACTTCAAGCCATGCTAGCCTTCTTTCTGCTCCTCAAACACACCAAATAATCTTTCTCAGGCTTCTGTGCTTACCTTTCTCTTTGTCTAAAATGTTCTTCCCTCAGTACTTCAAATAGCTGGTTCATTCTCATCCTTCAATCTTTAATGTTATCCCTTAGAGAGCCCCATTTCATCTCAGGTAAATACTTCCTTCCTCTTAGTTTCTATGATATCACCCATTTTACTCCTTCATGGTACTAACCGTGCTTGTGATATATGCAATCATGAAAATTATATATCAGATGATACATGCTTACTTGTTTTTGTTGGTTCTACCCCCATTAGTCTTAAAGTTTCATGAAGATGGAGATCTGGTCTATCAACTCACCAATAAATGAAAAACATATGTAAGCATAAATATTTGCGAATTAATTTCTAAATTAATTGTGCAAGCACTAATTGCTGTTATTTTCAAAGGAAGGATGGTTAAATTGTCATTATTTAAGGGTTTATTGCCCTCTAGTGGAGAAATAAATAAATTTGAGAACTGAAATGAAAAAGGTCATTGAAGTATTTTTACTATTTGCATTTCACTTGGTAAATTCCAGCAAATGGCAAAAAGACTTTCCATTCATTGGCTGGTGAAAAAAATGCAATAAGATCCTTTTAGACAGTCACTATTAGTTATTCCTTTTGTTATTTTCATAGTATTCCCTTATGATTCTTGTCATCTAGTTTGTTTTGCCTCTCTCTCTACTGCCTGACTTAAAGTATGTTGAATTAATGTTTGATAGATAACTGAATGAAGCATCAGGAATGAGAGAATACTAAAGTTAGGAAAACATGATCACAGACTTGGGAACAATTCCATATGTGGTATCTACTGCAATTTATTTTTCTTCTTGATTTTATTGGGAAGGATGGTGATATTGCATTACATTGCTTTCAGTTCCATCACAGTCAGCAAACCATATTCCAATTTAATAAGTCCAATATATTTACTTATTTATCAATCATTTATTGTGCAGCTGATAAATACCAGGTGATGGGGATAATATAAGTGATGGACAAAATATACAAGGTCCCTACCTGGTCACTAGACTTACAGTGACCAATAATCACACCAAAAAACTGAAATTGTGGAAAGTTCTATAAAGAAAAAGTACAGAATACCATGAGAAAATACAACAAGGGGACTGATCTAGTCTTAGCTTGGGGGGGATGGGGAGAAAGAGAATAGTTAGGCACACAGATAACCTTCTTTTAAAAAGTACTCTCTGAGTTGTCAGATTAAAGGTGATTTTTATTTCCTTTTTAAATATTTTCTAAATATTTCCTATTTAAATATTTTAAATATTTCTTATTTAAATATTTTCTAAATATTACTTTTTTAATTAGAAAAATCAATAAATATAATAAAAACCTTGGGTCCTCTTAATCTCTCACATACAGAAGTAGAAACAGGAGAATGAGATGGAGAGAGAGGGAGAAAAGTATAAATGTTAGGGAATTAATTAGGACCTCAGTTGGCTTCTGTTTTGACGGCCCAGAGATTGCTCAAGTCAATGTCTAGGACTGAAGACTCTGATAGACCTATGCTTATGAAAATATGCTGGGTCCAGGTGGACATATTATAGTGCATTTTAAATTTAACATGGAATACTCTGGAATACTTGCTTTCTCTGTTTCTAGTCATGGGAGATGAACTATAATCCAAGATGCTTTACTAATTTATCACAAAAAATTACTGTCACAAGGAAGGAACTCATCTTAAGCCCATATCTTCGTTTGGATAAAACTAGATGTTAAAAAAAAAACCATATTAAGCTAAATTATAAACAAAGTTACTTGAAGAAGGGGCATTAGGTGAAGCAAATATTTAATGGAATCATGCTAACACAGGTGATGCATCCTTTTCACACTAGAGATGTTTTGGGTTCTCAAACTTTAGTGTGCATCAAAATGACCTGGAGGGACTGATAAACCACAGATTTATGGGCCCCAACAACAGAGTCTGATTTCATTAAGTCTGGGATGAGGGCCTGAGAATTTGCATGTCTCACAAGTTTCCAGATAAGGCTTATGTTGCCTACACTTGAAAACTACTACTAAGGCTTTTCAGCTTAATTCCCTCATTACCAAGTTTTTAGAAGGTACCTTAATAGCCTATAAAAAATCATGCTCATATATGCACACACACTGATACAGTTTTTTCCTCCTTTGGACTAGATTAGAAAATCCAAAATAACTGGGCTAGACCAGAGAATCCAGAATAATTCTTCTTAAGTGTTAGATCATGGAGAAAAAATTTAATTAAGTATTTAATGTGAATTAGCCTATGGGGAGGGTGGTGAAGAGAAGTGTAAGATGTGGATTCTATTTTAATGAAGTTTATAATCTGGTTGGGCTCATAAATTCTTCTGAATGCCTTGCAGTTCTCTCTCTTATATGATTATCTGATCCACTCAGAGAAATTAAATAACTAATTAAAGGTCAAGAAGCAGGTAGCATCAGGTCTGGAATTCACGCCTTCTGATGAGTAGCTCACCAATCTTTCTAGTCCATTACATTGTTTGCTCAAGCTTCACACAAACTATTTGCATTTGTTTCAAGACTGTGACCAAAGGATGAAATCACTCCTTTAAAAAACTAGTCCTCACTTCTAATGGCATACAGAAAAGGAGGTATGACTAACTCTTCTCCCTTTCTTCACTCCTTCCCAAACTGTTCTTGCTTTGCAGGAAAATCTTTGTCACTTTGTTGCTCTCAGATTTCCCGTTTCACATTTTACAGGACAAAGGGTCCTCAGCTATAGAAAGGGTGGGTATTCTGAGTTGCTTTATTAAAACTAACTAATGGTCTCCTCGAAGGGTGTATAGTTTGTCTAATTTCTCTAAAGGCAGTCATAACAAGTCCCTGAGAAATGATTTTCTGACATTAACATGAAAAATCTGGAAAGGGGAGAGGCAGGCAGGAGAGAAGAAAATTAAATAAGCAAAAACAGACAAAACCTCTTTTGTTTGGAGAAATACTGGTGAAAAATATTTTAAAAACATTAGCCAGGAAAATCTTAGTGAGTATAATGCACAGTTTGTCCACTGTATTTATGATAGGTAAAGTACTATTCTAGGGATGGGGAAGGGAACAGGATCACAGATAGAAAAAACAGGCTCTATGTTCAAAGAATTTATAATCTATTGGCTAAGACAGACAATGTAGAACTACCAACGAAGTGACACAAAGGTACACAATATGTGCAAGTTCCAGACTTCCATATCTCAACTGCTTATCTGACAGCCAAATGTATTTGGGTATCTCATAGTCATCTCAGGGCTTAATAGGTTAAAAAAAAAAAAATCTGAATTCTTAGTTTCCTTTCAAACCTCTTTAATAGTAATTTTCTCCATCTCAGTAAATGGCAGTACTCTCCAACTAGTAATTCAACCCAGATACCCAGGAGTCAAATCATCTTTCATTCCTTTCTTTCCCTCAAGTCCCATATCATATTCATCAGTCTTTTTTAGATACCCTTGAGTCTATTTCCGCATCTAAAAACCATCATTCTGGGACTTCCCTGGTGGCACAGTGGTTAGGAATCCGCCTGCCAATGCAGGGGACACAGGTTCGAGCCCTGGTCCGGGAAGATCCCACATGCTGCGGAGCAATTAAGCCCCTGCGCCTCAACTACTGAGCCTGCACTCTAGAGCCCGTGTGCTGCAATTGCTGAGCCCACGTGCCACAACTACTGAGGCCCACATGCTCTTGGATCCATGCTCCTCAACAAGAGAAGCCACTGCAATGAGAAGCCCGCGCACCGCAACAAAGAGTAGCCCCCGCTCGCCGCAACTAGAGAAAGCCCACGCGAAGCAACAAAGACCCAATGCAGCAAAAATAAATAAATAAATAAATAAGAACTGTCATTCACTCTTCCCCTAATATATTCTACCACCAGCTTAATCCAAACCACCATCATCTCCTGCTTATGCTGCTGTATTAGAATCCTAACTGTGTGATCTGGTCCCTGACCATTTCTCCAGACTCATCTCATAAAACTGTTCTTTCTGAACATGATCCAGCAACACTGGTCTTTTTTTAGGTTCTTGAACACTAAGATGCCAAGTTCTTTCCTGCTTTAAGGCCTTTGCGTAACCTATTCACTCTGGAATGTTCTTCCTTTCTTCTGTTGCATGGCTGTCTTTTAGGCCTCAATTTAACTGTCAACTCCCCAGAGAGGCCTTCTCAGACCAACCTAAATCAAACAAATTCCAGTTTATTCTTCTTAAGTCCACCCATAAAAGGTTTAAGTTCCATTAGAAGAGGAATCTCAGACTTCCCTGGTGGCATAGTGGTTAAGAATCCGCCTGCCAATGCAGGGGACATGGGTTCGATCCCTTTTCTGGGAAGATCCCACATGCCGCTGAGCAACTAAGCCCGCGCACCACAACTACTGAGCCCGCGCACCTAGAGCCTGTTCTCCACAACAGGAGAAGTCACTGCAATGAGAAGCCCGTGCACTGCAACGAAGAGCAGCCCCCGCTCCCCACAACTGGAGAAAGCCTGCGCGCAGCAACGAAGACCCAATGCAACCAAAAATAAATAAATAAAAATAAAATAAACTTTAAAAAAATAAAAGAACAGGAATCTCACATCTTGGTCACCACTGTAATCCTAGTACCTAGCAGTTCTTGGAACAGAGAAGGGAGGCATTTAAAAACGATCTGTAGAATGAGTAACTAACTACTGGGTGCTTTGTGACCCAATCTTGCAGGGTTAGGAAAGGCTTCTTAACTTAGAAGGCTTCGTAAACTGAGACCTAAGGAATGAGTAAGAATTAGCTGTGTTGGGGATGGGATTTAGAAGAGGTCTGGAGGTGAGGGATAATGGTGCATTTGAGGAACTCAGAAAGACAAGAAGGGCCCTGTGAACCACGTTAAGTTTAGACTTAAGCCTGAGGGCAAATAGGAGGGACTGAAGGAAAGGTTTTTAATGGGGCACGCCCAGATCAGATTTGTGCTTTATCAGCCTCCAGTGTGGTGTCTGGATTGAAACGTAACAAGACTGAAAGAAGGAGAACCGGCTGGGAGGCTACTGGCATAGTTATGTAGTAGTCGTGCTGAACCAAAGTAATGACAGTAAAAGTGGCAAGAAGTGTATGGATCTGAGATATTCAAGAGGCTGGTATGACTGGCTGGATGTGAGAGATAAGAAAGACACCTAGAAAATTTTCAAGTTTCCCAAGGGGGAGGGGGAATAGGGGAGGAAAGGATTGGGAGTTTGGGATTAGCAAAGGCAAACTATTATATATAGAATGGATAAACAACAAGGTCCTACTGTACAGCACAGGGAACGATATTCAATATCTTATGATAAACCAAAATGGAAAAGAATATGAAAAAGAATATATGTGTATAACTGAGTCACTTTGCTGTACAGAAGAAATCAACACAACATTGTAAATCAACTACACTTGAATAAAATTTAAAAAAAAAAGTAAACTTTCAAGTTTCTGGTTTGAGGACACTGCTCAATTAAGCACTTTCCCTCTGGGTCGTCAAAGCAGTTTGGAAAAGCCAGCTGCCTACTTATCTCCGAGCACCCCAAAAGTCGCAAGTAGCACCTTTTCCTCCCTGTATGCCCGGTTCCAGACGCTCACCCGTGTCCAAACGATGGCACATACAAAAGCTAGCTGAGTGACTGCAGCAGTACTGTCTCAAATTAAAATAATTGACCTTCTTACTCGTTTACGCTCATAACCGCCCTTTTCTAGAAGAGACTGACTCCTGAAAAAACAACATAGAATGCACTGAGTCTCACTCAGAACGACGTTAAGGGTCTCGTTAGGAGTTTTCGGCCCTTGCTCCCCGAGAACCTCCCCTCCCAGCTCCTCACCTGAGGCAGAGGACGGGGACACTTGCCCGGGCGAAGCACAGTGACGCGAACCCGCAAGACTCAGCGGCAAACGAGCGCCCTCCAATCGAATCTCCCGCGCTTCCTTCCGCCGGAAGTGACGCTCTGGCCGTCCTTCCTTAGAGCCAATCAGAAGAAGGAGCCGCCGACGGTGGAGATTTAGCACAACAACCTGTGAGCAGTTGTGGATGGCCGTTTTTGTCAGACAGGGTTTGATGAAGGTTCTTTACCGACTGGTGGAGTACTAGTACAGTCTGTAAAGTTGGTTTTCGGGTAGCGTTGAGCCAGCTGGACGTAGGGACCCCCAGGAAGGGGTGAGGGTGGGCGGGAGCGCCCCTCGGACCGGGGTTTAGCGGGCTGACTAGAAGGAGAAGCGGACGTGAGTGCTGTGGGAGCCGCGAAGACAAAAGGGGCCTCTGCCGGCTGGGGATGGCACTGCCAGGGGGCGGGGGAGGGGGAAGGCGGGGCTTGAAGCGGCTGCGGGTTGCCGGAAGAAGAAAGGGGGCGTAACGTGGAAGAAGGGCCCGGGATCCAGTGGGATTCCCGGGCGACCTCCGTTGACGGTGAGGGATGGCCTGTGTGGGCTACACGGAGGTTTGGGGTGACCCACCGACAGAGTACAATAGGAGGTGGTTAGGCTGACATCATGGAGGTGGGGTGCAAAGGAGCCAAACCCAGCGGTCTGCGAAGCCAGTGCTCCACCGCCTCCTGAATGACCTAGTGCAAGTCCCAGCACCTCTCGAGCCTCAGTTTCCTCAGCTATAAATGGGAACAACAATCATACAGGACCCACAAAATAGGTGGGATGGTTGAGTTAGATGAGATGGTGTGCCACTAAGCCTAGTGCTGTAGTGAACCATCAATAAATTGTCATGGTACTGCCCACTGGGGAAAAAAAAAAAAAAGCACACCGTGAGAGTTGTGAGTTAACTTTTATTGGGGACAAAATAAGGACTAGAGCCCGAGAGACAGCATCTCAGATAGCTCTGCGGAGCTGCTCCGAAGAGGTAGGGGGGAAGGTCAGTGTTATATATGATTTTAGTGGAAGGAGGTATGCACAGTCAAGCACACATTTTGGCAGAGGCTAGCTGCTAGTCACAAGGAGCAGATGTCACCATTGATGATTTTAGTGCTTTTCTAGATATGAGAAGATGCAAGAATTTGGGCTCATATAACCTCCTGAAACTATATCTGAAAGGCCTGTTCTGCCAGTTTTTCCCAGAGCACAGAGTGCCTCATTCCTGATCTCCACCCTGAACTCCTTTTAGGGTGTGTTGAAGGTCAAGCCTGCAGTGGCTAGTGGCTTAACCCTTGTAGAGGCTGATGGCAAGTACCAATTTTTAGTTGGCTGTACTATTATTGATATTATTACTATTATATGGAATTTGCGGAGGACAGGCTGTGGCAATGGAATTAGAGTGCGACCGGAATAAAGGTGGACTCTAGAGAGGGGATTGTACAAGAGAGCAGTAAAATCTGGCGGCACCCTCTGGGTCGGGGACGGGGTCGGTACGGCTTGGGCGACCCGGGTTTGAGCGGAGTTGCTGAGGGGCGGGATGGCTTTGGGTTTCCCCCGGGGAGGAGGAGCCTGTCTGCCGCGGGCGGAGCTGCGGGCGGGCCCCGCTCAGGCTGCGCGCATCTGCCAGTCTCCCTTTTACCCTCCTTGCAGCAGCCGGCCTGAGCCATGGGGCGTCGCTCCCTCCTGCTCCTGCTCCTGGCTTTCCTGACTCCTGGGGCCGCCACACCCGTACCGCCGGCCCTGAGGGCCCTCAGCAGCCTGCACTTGTCAACCAGCTTCAGATCCCGCCCCGCTGTTGCCATGAAGTACTCGATTCACTACATCCAACAGAAGGTAAGGGGGAAGGGGTTTGGGATGGCGGAGCGGGTGGCGAGGACTGGCTTCGTGGTTCCCAGGCACCGGAGCTCACCCGAAATTTCGGACCCCTAATGCCTAGGACTTGTTCGAACTTTGGCTTACACTTTACAGATGGTGGCCCCAAGTCCCCAGTCTGTTTAAATTCTCTCCTCTCATTACCAATAACTTATTATCAGTCCTGGCTCTACACTCTCTTCTGTGATTGGCCACAACAGTGACTTCAACGCCTTCTGCTCCCAGAGGCTGCCCTAATGAAAATTCCTTTGGCCTCCCGCCACATTCAAATTATTTAATCCCAACTCTGGCACCTACTTCAAGGTGACAGTCATCCTCTGTCCCAAAGCAGCCCCTAAATTCAAATTTCCAATATCTTATTAGATAATATGTAATATTTATTCAACCTAAAATGCCAGCCTGTTGTCTCATGTTCAGCTCAGAGTTGGTTTTGTAGGCCCTTTTAAATTTTTTTATTTTTTAAAAAAAATTAATTAATTTTATTTTTGGTTGTGTTGAAGTCTTCGTTGCTGCACGTGGGCTTTCTCTAGTGGCGGCAGGTGGGGGCTACTGTTTGTTGCGGTGCGCAGGTTTCTCATTGCAGTGGCTTCTCTTGTTGCAGAGCATGGGCTCTAGGTGTGCAGGCTTCAGTAGTTGTAGCTCGTGGGCTCAGTAGTTGTGGCGCACGGGCTTAGTTGCTCTGCGGCACGTGGGATCTTCCCGGACCAGGGCTCGAACCCGTGTCCTCTGCCTTGGCAGGTGGATTCTCAACCACTGTGCCACGACGGAAGCCCCCTGTGGGCCTTTCATTAAGAGTTTTTAACCTTCCCTATTCTCCGTGAAACTGAACATATATGTAGCTCACGCTTGTAAAAGAAATTGTAGGAGTCTCTCAGGATTTGGGGAGGGGGGTGGGGGTGAGCATCTCTATAGTTCTGAAGCCTGAGTTTAGGGGTTTAAGGTAGGCATAATGCCTTTGTGCTTGGCTGAAGCATGAGGTAGGTATTCCCTGAGAAGCCTGGATGAAGAAGTACATCCTGTGTGAAATGACAGGATCCCTTACAGTTCTATATTTCTGGGAGCCTGTGAAAAGATAGGCAAAGATTTGGGAAAGGTTGGGATTAGAAGTGCAAGAGTCAGAGGTTTGGCTTTAGGAGTCAAATAGACCAGGATTCCAATCTACTACCTCTGTGACCTTGGGAAGTTTCAAGTACTTCTCTGTGCCCAGTTTCTAGATCTCCAGGGGATTTGGTGATGGTTAAATGAGAGCAGATCACATGTCCCTAGCAGAATATCTGGCCTCAAGTAGGCACTTATTAAATTCTTGGTTACTGACCTATGAATTTTGAATAGGAATTTCAGATAGAGGGATGGCGTGAACTTATAGAATAATTTATAAGAAATTGTTTTTAACCCAGAAATTTAGAGATCATGAGGAAGAGAAAGCATTCTAGTTTTAGCAGGAGTACTAGGAAATGGGTGTCTTTTTCTTAGGCAACTCTCTAGGCTACAGTTTCCTCATTTGTAAATTGAGAGGTTTGGACAAGGACCAATGTGTTTCACATTTCACCGAGGAAAATTAAGGGCTCTTTATGGAGCTGTCTCAAAGGGATGGGGAAGGCCCAAGTGGAATCCAAGTTAGGGTACCCCAGAACCCCCTCTCTCCCTGACCTCTTTCAGCCTGAACTTTATGTTTTTATCTGTTTTATATACTGGGATATTGCAGAGTTCCATAACTAAAGTTAAATTGGAGGGGAACTATTGGAATGAAGATCTCTACAATCCTTTTAGGAATGATGAGAGAGAACTATCAGCAGAAAAGGGGGGTAGGGAATGAAAGGGTAGCAGAGACTGAATGATCTCTTAGGTCCTAATTTATATTCCTTCATTGTAGATTCCTGTCTTGACCACTTCACTCTTTAGATATATAAGTTGAGGCCTGTTCTTTTTCCATTTTTGGTGATTTATAAGATCTGGCCTTAGCCATGTTTTGCCCTCTGGCTTATATTTAGTTCATATTTTAGGACACAGATTCTACAAATATATTTATTACCATAATAATTTTATTTACATCAACTCCAATTGAGTCTTATTTCATTTTCTTGAGACACATATGTATTTGTTGCATAATAATGGTTTTATAGTAATTGCCAACTTTTCTGGACCATAGATTTTTAGTTGGGACTGAAAAGTATGTGTAAACTCAACTTTAATTTTTTTAGTTAGAGCACATAAAATACTTTTATGCCTTTTAATAATAAACAATTATTATTGTAACTAAGGCTTAGTTTTTATTCAGGGTTTAATTTTCATCAAACATTATAATAATTTTATTTATCTGTGGTTATATCTGTCCAGCTGACCAAGCGATTCCCAGCTGTCCTTATATGCACATAAGCTCCATGAATGGTCTTGGTAAAAAAGCTGAGCCCTCCTTCATAACTCTGATTACTTGCAGAATGAGGGGCCAAGTCCTTGGTATTGTTCCTCATCTCATAACCCCAGCTGGTCTTTCAGCTTCACATCCTGCCATAGGCCCCCACCTCCCCACGCCTTCCCTGTACACATATACTTCTAGCAACATAGAACATAGAATTGAAGTTCACTGTGTCAGAAATTGTGTCTGGAATACCATCCCTCTTCTCTGCTAGTTAAACTCTTACCTCTATCCCAGCTGAAATGTCAACTTTCTTGACTTTAGTTGGTCTTTTTTCACACTTACTATTTTGTATGTGTCTCCTCAGCTAGATAGCACTGTGCAGTACCCAGAAGAGCCCATAAAAATATAAAGTACAAAATAAATATTTGTTGAGGGAGTGAATGGATGACTATCCAATGAAAACCCAAACAAAGCAAAGTCTACCATTATTTAATTGACACAAATCATTTTTTGTTTATTTTTCTTTGTATCTTTTACTTCTGTCCTTTACCAATTATATTTCCTCTTCTTTCAGAGTCTTCAAATGTTGTTGATTTAGTAGGAATATTTGATTTCTTTTATCCAAAATAACTGAATCAGGAGACCAGACAAAGGATAGCACATCACTCGGGCACATCAAGGCTCTGGGTACATGTGTGATGCCAGTGTTGTAAAAGGCTCCTTGGGATGCATGGCTTGTGGTTATGAGGTTTCCCTGCTCCTCATTACCCTGCTGCTCCCACCCTAGCCCCTCTGACTGGAATGTGAATCCTGAGGGCATTTTACTATGTGATGTAGTGGGGAAGGAGAATGGGTCCTTTCAGGCTGTCATTTTCCTCACTGGTGAAAATAGAAATCAGTGTTTACTGAGTTAGTCAGGGTTCTCTAGAGAAACAGAATCAATACGATGTGTCCGTGTGTGTGTGTGTGTGTGTGTGTTTGTGTATCTCTTTCTCCACAGAGAGAGATTGATTAATTTTAAGAACTTAGTTCATATGATTGTGGAGCCTTGTAAGTCCCAAATCTGCAGGGTTGGCCAGTGGGCTGGAGACCCAGGGAAGAGTTGCAGTTTGAGTCCAAAGGCAGTCAATTTGCATAATTCCTTGCTCAGGAGAGGTCAGTCTTTTTTACTATTTGGGCCTTCACCTGACTGGATGAGACCCACCCACGTTATGGAGGGTGAAGCTGCTATACTCTAAGTCCACTGATTTAAATGTTAATCCCATCCAAAAAACATCTTCACAGAAACATCTAGAATGTTTGACTATTCTGGGCACCATGGCTCAGCTGAGTTGACATGTAAAATTCACCATTACATCTACCAAGGTTGTTGTGAGGGTTAAATATGGTAATTCAGGAAAGCACATGCATAGTGCCTGGAACATTAGGAAATTAAGGAACTTAATAGAGTAAATGCTGGTTTCTCCCCTGCTCTCTCTTAAAACCACACTCTCCGTAGTGCTATACATTTCAGGTTGATCCAGATGCTGACAGTTGTGGTAATGTCTCTTCTAGAAACCTAGTGGTCAGTCATCTACACTCAACTATTCTTATTTAACTACTGAACAGTGTTTATGTGAGAGCTCTGCATCTTGGCCCAGCATTGAACTCATGGCTGCTGACTCCTGCAGGGCCTTCCCACAGCTCCGTCCTTATCTACTATGAGACCATCACAGTGGACTAAGCTATTTTGATTTATGTACATCCCTTACAGTTCTACTTTCAATTCCTTTTCTGGGTTTCCCTTTCTTGTCATGGTGGTCCTGATGTCTAGTAAAACGGAGCTGTGTCAGGCCTGTTGGAAGGGCCTATTGCTTTTTCTCCCCCTCTTCCTCTTCTTTTCATTTTTTCCTTCTTCTCTTTTTCTTATTGGTTCATCTGTTGATGGCCTTCCCCTGAGGCCTGGAGCATACCGTCACAAATATTATGTGAATTCTGAACTGATTTCTGTTTTTGCTCACAGAATCATTGTCAGAAGGGGTCATTGTAGTCCACCCCTTAGATATGATGAATTGACTGTGGTCAAAATTATGGAGGGTTAGGAACTTGATAGAGCTTGAATACCATACAGGTTTGAGAATGAATTCTGTTTCTAACATTACCTGAGTAACTTCAGATAAGTTACTCTGAGCTTCTATTTTTATAATCAGCCAAATAGGGATAATTATACTACTCATCTCACAGATTTGTTGTGAAATGAGCTGATATGTGTAAAGTGCTTATCAGGCACAGTTTAGATCACTTGGTAAACACTCAGTAAATGGTAAATGTTATTTTTATTTTATCTTGCAGTTTCTTAATATGGCTTTAAACTTACCTCCTCTCCACTCAGAATAAAATATTTAAGTCATTCCTTGTGATACCTAAAATAATTATTCTGGAAAATATGAAAATCTTTGTGAATTCTTTTCTGTTACATATGTAGTACATATGTGTCTTTTTACCAGTGGGATATAATATAGTACACTTGTAAATAAGGCATAGAAATTAATTTTTTTCCTCACTTGAAATCATTTTCTTTCACATAAGACTGACATATAAAGAAAGTCATCTGAAGCTATTTCTATCTTTTTTCTATGCTATTTTGAGTTTTGGTAAATTGTGGAGGGGAAAACATATGATAATAAATGTATCCTTTTAGGTTTTTGCAAATACCTTCTCTTCTTGATATTAATAGTAAATCTAACACTGTCTTTCTGATAGCAGAGTTTTGAATATTTTATCAGTTAATGCTAAAATGTAATTTCAGCAAAAATTTTAGATTTTGTACTGTCATGTTTGTATCCATCAGCATATTACAGGGACTTTGTGCTTTAGCCACATAAAACACAACATTTTCAAAATTTGAGTGCTAGTATCAGCCCTGCCACTAACTTGTGTTAATATTGATACCTTGGGCAAATTGCTTCGCTCTAGATCTCAGTGTACTAATATGTAAGATAAGAAGATTAGATCTGCTGATCTCTGATGCATCTGTAATTCTGTTCACAACTGCCTCCTGTCTATAGGGCATGATATCAGGAGTGGTGGGGATGTGAGCACAAGTTCTATTTTTTGCCCTACCCATTAATTGCCTTTGGTAAATCAGACCTAAACAATTTTTCCATGTCAACTTTGAGTAAGATACAGACTGAAATCATGTAAAATGTTTTTTAAATTAAAAATTAGCTCTCCCACTGACACCATATTTATAACATAGAACATTGTATTTATGTTTATGATTTTAAAGTTTGCTTGGTTGAAGGCGGATTGGAGAAGAAAGAAGAACCATAGGTAAGAAGAATAACTGATGATATGTGTTATTTGTTTTCCTTCCCAGTGCCTTGCATGGTACCCTCTACGTAGTACTTCTTAATAAAGATTTTTTGAATGGAAAAAATTGGCTATAAATTAAAATGAATATAGAGTGGGGGGGGGAGAGTAAATTCAAATATGCAGTGCATAAGTGTCTAATGCATTAATAATAATAATAATCTGCTACCATTTATTGAAAGCTTTATATGCTCTAGATACTCTGCTAAATACTTAATAGACATTCACTTATTTAATCCCTATAGCCATCCTACAAGGTAGATGCTATTATTGTCCAGCTTTATAGGTGAGAGAACTATCATACAGAGAGGTTAAGTTACATGTTCAAGATAAACCACTTATCTGTACCATTTTGTTTTTCTAAAAATAGACTCATGAGTTTCGAGTTCTAAAATGAACGTCATTACCCTGCTTGTTGTACTAAGCAGGATAGGCTAGGTTGTGCTACAGTAACAAAACTCCAAAATTTCAGTGATTTAACCCAACAAAAATTTATGACTCACAGTGTATTTCCATTCAGGTGAGCAGAGGGTTCTGCTCATTACATTCACTTAGAGGCTGAGGGTCTGATAGAGGCTTCCTCTCAATCTATGCGTTCACGATCAATGTAGCAGTGGAGAAAGAACGTAGAAGGCTTGTGCTAGAATATAAATGCTCCAGCCTGGAAATGACAGGTCACTTCCTTTCATAAGTCATTGGTCAGAACAGGTTACATTGTTTTCTCTAACGACAGGGTGGGGAGACAAAAAGTATTGACTTTGGAGTGCCTAGAAGGAGAGAAGGCACTAAAGAGTGCCATACTTAATCAGTCACTTACTCACCTACGCATCCACCTACTCAAATGTTTATCCAATTCCTTTTATATTTCAAGCACCAGGCTAGGTCCTGGGGAGGCAGAGATGATTACATTCTGGAGGACTTCACATTACATTTTTTGACCATTCCAATAGCACATACTTAACTTGTATCTGAAAAATATGGAAAAGCACTAATAAATTTGTAATGTCTTGGCATTTATTTGATGTTACGGAAAAACCTGAACAAACTTTTTGGCCAACCCAATATATGGCTGCAACTCACAGATTGCTTCAAAAAATAGCCCTGAAGTTAGGCTGGTCTACTTAGTATTTTCTTGCTCAGCTTATCATCATCATATATATGTACATATACACATATATGTACACATTGAAGCACATAATAAAAAAGGGGATTCATTTATTCATATTGTCATTCAGTAATTAAAAATAATTGTTTTGCTTTTTTTTAAAATAAAAGAAACAATCAATATATGGATTTATATAAAAAATCTTACTTGTGCTTTGTAGGTATGAGATAATTGGTCATCAAAACAGGAAAATTCTGCATTGATAATATATATTTTATTTGGGAATATATAAAAATCTTTTTTTCTTCTAGTTCACAATTTAAGAAAAGTCCTAGTTATTGTTTATGAGCAGTGAACAATGAAATTTATTGATTATCTAATCTGGGCCAGATATTATGCTAAAATATTTTACATACCGGTTAATTATTACAATCACTTTTAAAAACAGATGGCTTAATTCAGGTTCATATAGGCTAAATGTCTCGATCAAGCTATTAAGGGACAATATTGTGAGTTATATTTTAATCTGTTGCTTCCAAGATCTATGACCTTTCATTCAGTTGACACCATGATGCCTCTGTGTTGTAAGCAGTAGTAACAAAACTGACGTCTCTGTATCTATCTATATTCCACATTCAGTCTTTACAACAATCCTGTGAGGTAGATATCATCCTCATTTTTAGATGTGAAACTACCAAGGTTCAAAAAGATCAAAGAAGGAAACATCCAAAATATCCTACTTGTAAATCTCCTGGTTTTTCACTGTAAATATATCATTGTAAGTGATTTGTGGTGTATCCATTAAATGGAATATTATTAGCTGTTAAAAATGATGGTCTTGAAGTATATCTGATGATGTGGAGAAATAGTCATGAATTAATGATGTGAAAAAAACAAAATAGAAAACTGAATGTACAATGTATTTCCAGATTCATTTACTCAATTTTTTTTAAGTGCCTACTATGTGCTAGGCACTATTCTAGGCAGTGGGGAAAGAGCATTAAAAGCATTGGGAAGAGGAAGTACAAAAACCATGAGGTAGGTGTGTGCCTGGTGGGAAAAACTGCAAGGAGGCCAGTATGGCTGGAGGGATGTGCCCAAGGGAGAGAGTAGTAGGGGATGAGGACAGTGAGGAGGAGAGAGAACGTATATACTCCTCTAGTAGAGAAGGAAGGCAGATGAACTAGGGAAACAGAGTTTGATTGCAGGGCAGTTGTGAAGTCTCATGCAAGTTAGTAAGACCACATGACATGGCTGTATGTTTCTATAGCTACATTCAGTTTCTTGGGTATGGGTGTGGGGTTGGTGGAGAATTCTTTTCAACTAGCATTGCCCTTTTGCCAAATGAGTAAAACAAAATGAGAGAGAGAGACATGGAAGCTGAGGGGTGTATGCAAAGGAGTTATGGACCACAGAATTTAAGTCAAGTAGGGAGGTGAGTGAGGATGGGGTGAGGGACAGTGAAAAGGTGGATAATGTGAGGTTGAAGGATTTGGAGAATCACAGTAGAAGAGGGAATGAGCTGGAAAGATAGAGCAAGTAGAATGCTTAAAATTGAGGGTGTGGCAGGATTACAGTTACTGGGAATGACAAGGTCTAGGGTTCGACCATGGGTTAGTGACAAGGTAGGTGAAGGACAAGGTCGTTGGAGGAGAGGAGCAAAAGGAACTAAAGGGCCAAGATATTGAAGTCACTAAGAGTTTTGAAAGGAGTTACGTTGGAGCAACAGTGAACAAGGAGCTAAAATCTTCAAGGCATGAAAGGAAGTGAACCAGGGGTCAGTAGATGATTGTAGCGAGAAGGGTAGTGGGGTGTTATAGTTTGATGACATAATATCTAAAGGTAGTGAATTGGGGAAGATGGAGGAAGAATTAGGAACAATGGAAATACCTATCCCACCTCCAGGCCCAGTGGTGGGAGAGGTTTGAGAGAAAAATCAACTACCAATTGAGAGGGTCAGATATGTTTAAAAATATGTTTATAGCTGCACAGAGAAAGAGTAGAAGAAAATATACTAAAATAGTAACAATTGTGGAAAGATGTGTGATGTTTCATTTTATTCTTTATACTTTTCTGTATTTTTCACATTATCTGTGATGAATCTGCATTGTTTTGTAATTCATTTAAAAAGAGTATTATTAAAAAAAGAAAGCAGTTGCCCTGTCCTGGCTCACACAGGCAGTATGTGGCAGTGTCAGAACCTGGGCCTCAGGACTCCAGACTGCACCACCCAGCACCACATCTCCGGGTAAACACTCGGACTACTCTTATTTCTCTTTCGTTGCCTGGCTATGGCTGCTTTGCCATTTTTACCTTGAATATTTTACATCCTTATCTTCCATACACAGCTGAAACAAGGATGAAGAACTCATTTGAGTGGAGATAGAGGAAAAAAAGAACAATGGCCCTTTATAACCCCATTTCAACCTAAGGTTTTACTGAAAGAAAGGGGAGAAGAGGGTGACAGGAAAGAAGAAAGGTTTCCAGAGGAATTGTACATGTTTCAAAGAGAGGGGGAGGAATTCAGGCCACCTAAGTAGAACCAAGGCATGTATTTTCCCTAAGTCTCCAACCCCTCCTATCTGTACTTTTCACAGATAGGAGCCCATGGTTCCTCTCACAGCTGCTTTGCAGATCATTCCCAAATCCATAATTGTAGATCGATCTGTCTCTGTCTCACTTTTGACATATTTCTCTAAGAATAATCATAATAGTAATAATAGAAAATATTTATTGAGCTCTTACTATGTACTAGGCAGTGTTCTAAACACTTTACATATATTAGCTCATTAATTCTCACAGTGACCTCACGAGGTCTCGGTACTGCTGTCCCCAATTTATAGATGGAGAAACTGAGGCACCAACTGCGTTTTAATTACTACCTCATTCTGCCTCCTTATATTTCTACTTGGATCTGTAGTTCTAACTCAAAACCAGACTTATCTGGTTAAATGATGACTTTCTCCTGGTGGCACTATTATCATTTAAAAAAAATTATTGAGGACTACATATATGCCAGGCATGGTTCTTGAGACAATAGTTGGACTGCTCATGTGGAGCTTAGTTTCTGGTTAGGAAGTAGATAATAAGCAAATAAACATGAAATAAATGAGATAATTATAGATTGTAATGATTGCCTTGAAGGAAATAAGCAAGGTGGTATGTATGTGTAAATATGGAGTACAGCGGTTGGGAAAGGCTTATCTCAGGAAGGTTTCCCTGAGGAAGGGACACTGGATCAGAGAGGGAGCAGAAAGTATAAAGTCCCTAAAGCTTGAAATGTCAGGTATTTTTGGCTCTTCTTTCTCCCATATTCTTTGTAACAACAAGTTAGGTTGATTCCATTCTCAGAGTACATCTGTTATTTTCACTTGTATGGCCCTCATGCTTTGTTGCAGCTTCTATTATTGCCTTCTTGGACTGGAAGAGTCTCTTAACTGGCCTTCCTTGCAACCTACAGTTTCCCCTCCACTGCAGTCCCCATGGGCCACATTAATTACCTCCCCTCCAGTCAAACCTCTCTTCTGCTCAGGACCTGCAATGATTCCTGATTGTTTGCTTTATTAAGAACAAAATCCTGTATGTTCGAGGCCTTCCACCCTTTGGCTCCAACCCACCTTTCCAGTTTGCTAATCTGTTCTCCACACATGCCCATTCCTTTCCTGTTTCTATGCTTTAACCCACATTGTCTCTTTGCCTGGAATGCCTCTCCTCTGGCCCTTCCCTCCTTTATCAACCCCTTGCATTTTTTAAGCCCCATCTCAGACACTGCCTCCTCCAGGAGCCATTTCTTAATCGCCCAGAAAGTGTGTGATTGGTCAGATCTTTCTTTGTACTTCTCTCATGGCATGTGTCTTACTCTAGCCTTGCGTTAAAACCTTTTGTTCCCCTTTTAAAGCAGGAAGTCTGTCTTGAAGGATCCATACCCCTCCACAGCATACTGCACACTGTTTTACTTAGAGTGTCATCTGCACAAACGTTTTTTGAATCTATATCTCCCCCTTCCCTTTTCCTGCTTCTCTGCACGTTGAGGTAAGGAAGGGGTGTGTATGTATAGGGTAGGAAAGAGTGTGGAAACTTGATTCTCAACTGTCTAAAAGGCTTTGGGGGAACAAGGTAGGAAGCCAGGCAAATAAAAACAGGCTTGCTTATTCTCATCCTCTTATTTGGATGATCTGGAAGCTGGTTGTCTGTACTGACCCTTCTCCCAAAGTATCTACATAGAAGGAGTCGTGGGAGGGAGTGCAGCAGCCCCTGTTTTTTCTGCTTTGTGTGTGGATGTGGGCTAGGGGAAGGGTGAAGAATGAATGTATCAGGAACAATATCTCCTTAAGAGCTGCTTCTGTAGTGGCTGTGTACTGCCTTTGTTTATTAGAGAGCTAAAGTAAAGGGAGTACTTTTTATGGTTTTGGCTTTTCATTTGCAAACAGAGGCTAATTAACTATGTGTATTTGTAAATCCTTGCTGTCTATTGTGTATGAGTCAGTTAGTTCCAAGTTGCCCTGCGGTGCTGTGACTGGAGAGAAACAGCTGCCCTGTCTCTCTCAGGCTCATGATCTCTTTCTTGCTGCTTGTATTGTGAGGACTGCCCATGTGGGGTTAGGAAAAGGCAGATTTTTTGAACTCAGATTTCTTTAGGAACTTTTCCCAGAGCAGCCCTGCAGTTTGGTTATATGATACAATTTATATGTATGAAAGTATAACTACTATAGAAGTTATGATAGCTAACATTTATAGAGTAAAGCAGCACAGTTATATATTCATTCAACAAATATTTATTGAACTCTCCCTATGTGCCATATACTGTGTCAATAGCTAGGGATAAGGGGAAAGCAAAAACGTGCATCATGAAGCTTACAGTTTAGTGGGAAAGAAGATAGTGACAAGTAATTACAAGTGTGATGTGTGTTTTAAGGAAGTAGTTTGCTGCGGAATCTACGGTACGGTCCTAAGTCTTGGGTATTAGGGCTTCCTCTGGTCAGCAGTGGTGTTAAAGCAGAGACAAGAAGCTGAATAGGAGTTGGCAAGGGGAAGGGAGGTGATGGAGATTTCTGTCCAGGTAGAGGATGTATCATGTACAAGATACTAATTTAGGAAAGAGTAGGAGGAATTGAAAGGAGGTCAGTAAGACTGGGACAGGGGGCAGAGAAGATGAGGCAAGAGGCGGACGATCAACAGTGTGAAGTCAGTGTTGTCACTATTTCCACTTACACACACATGGTGTGGGTATTCCTTCTTTGAAGCTTTCATTGACTTTAAGAACATAACTTGGTGTTGAGTCGGTGCTGGGACAGAGCACCGCTCTGTTCACCATAGTACAACATGTTCACCTTGTGACAGGTACTGCATATGTGCTCTTCATATACTTATCTTTAACCCTGCACGGAGGTACTACATCTCTTTTACAGAGGAATAGAGGGCTCAGAGATGAAGTAATTTTATTCGTGATCACATAGCTGATAAATGATAACACCAGGATTTAAACTGAGCTTTGGTGTCATCAGAACCCATACTCCATGTTGCCTCTGTAATAGCTGTATTTCTGGAATAGATAGAAGATTTTGTAATTTATGGTCTGATTTAGAGATAGTTGTGGAAGTCACATTATATTAAGGAAATCCAGATTACACATTAAAAAAGTTGAGGAATAAGAGGAGTTTCAGTTCTCTTTTTAACAGCAAGTTGGGTGATTTCAGAGAGTAAAAAGAAGCATAACAGAGTTTTTAACAATACAGAACTTTCTTCTGGCTTTGGTTTTGTGTTATGGAAAGAAGAATTTAAATGAATGGGATTGTAGGATTATATGGTAGCTCTAACTACCATATAATCCTGCAATCCCATTCCTGGGCATATACCCAAAGAAAACCATAATTCAAAAAGATACATGCACCCCAGTGTTCATTGCAGCACTATTTACAATGACCAGATATGGAAGCACCCTAAATGTCCATCGACAGAGGAATGGTTAAAGATGTGGTATATATATACAATGGAACATTACTCAACCATAAAAAAGAATGAAATAATGTCATTTGCAGTTAAAGATGGATGGACCTACAGATTGTCATCCTGAGTGAAGTAAGTCATACAGAGAAAAACAAATACCATATGATATTGCTTATATGTGGAATCTAAAAAAAAATGTTACAAATGAACCTACTTACAAAACAGAAATAGAGTCACAGATGTAGAAAACAAACTTATGGTTACGGGGTGGGGAGAGGGGGGAGGGATAAATTGGAAGATTGGGATCGACATATATACACTACTATATATAAAATAGATAACTAATAAGACCTACTGTATAGCACAGGGAACTCTTCTCAATACTCTGTAATGACCTACATGGGAAAAGAATTTTAAAAAGAGTGGATATATGTGTATGTATAACTGATTCACTTTGCTGTACAGCAGAAACTAACACAACGTTGTAAATCAACTCTACTCCAATAAAAATTAATTTAAAAAATGAATGGGAACTACGTTAGTAGCAGAAGAGGACTATGACACCTGAGATAAAATGTACTATGAGATATTTTTGGGTGGCTCTGTACATTCTAGAGTAAAGGATGTTAAGAGCCCTCCATTGATGATCACAAAAAGGCACTCTCCACGGGGAATAAAGTAATGAGGTCACTACTGTGGAACTTTGTCCCCTTAAGCTTGGTGCTTAATACAGTTTACCATAAATGCATTAGCGAATCCTCCATTTTAAGCTTTCTCAGCAGTCCATGTACAAAATTTGGCTTGGAATAAGTAAGAGTTCATATAAAGGTCCCTAATCTATGCTGCATGGACCAGTCCCTGCCATATCTTCATCTTCCACTCACTTGCAGAGGTCCTTGCATGTTCCCCCTCCTACCCAGTAACTCCAGAGGACAGAGGTCACTGTTTGGCACTCTGTTTTTGAAAGTCTCCCAGTCCCTGGATTAGGGAGTCAAGTCTAGTTGACTCTACCCATGCATTTTGTTTTCTTTAAAAGTCTGGATATTGGTCTCATCTTTAAACACGCTGTTTAGAATAATAGTACTAGGCTCCTGTTTATTTGATAAAGTGTTATTGTTTTAAAGGATATTAGACTGAAAATTTAAGCTAATCTCTTTAACCAGTTTTATGAGATGGCCGGCTATTTGAACCATTGTTTTGCCACCTAAGAGGAAATAAGTAGTTCCTTGAGACGTGGATTTATAATCTTCAGCATATGAAGTGATGAAGGGGATATCACAGATGATTTTAAATTTCTTAATAAATAAGGTATCCAAAGCCACCGTGTTTCATTGCTGCAGTATGTACCTTTCCTCAGAGCTACATAATTTATACAGCAATGAATGTGTACCAAAAATATATTGCACTGTCCTAGCATTGGTTACTGGTAACTGGACAGAAAGTCAAAAGCAAAAGCATATCCCATACTAGACCACAACGTATTTGGTGTGTAACATGCTCTCACTGTCACCAAGTCATTACCTAAGAGAGCTGAAAAAAATTTTATTTTAAATTTTACTTTGCAAGGTTATGGCTTTTTAAGTGAACACTCAGAACAAATTGCTAAGGTTTCATATATTAATTTCTTCCTTCTAAGTGGCAATATTAAACACATAATATAAATTGCGTATGTTCGTGTGTGTTTTTGGAAGTGGTTTCAGACTTGGGAGGTGCATGCTAATAATACACTGCAAAATATATTAATAATACACCAAGCTCTCACTTCCTGCCAGCCCTTGCTGGGCACTTGCATGAATGTATTATCCAAGTTAATCATCACAAGACACATCTGGGATAGGTATCATTATTATTATTATTTTTTATTTTACAGGTAAGAAAACAAGCCCAAAGACATGAAGTACCTTGTTCAAGTTCAGATAGCTCTAATAGATGGCAGAATTGGCACTCAAACTCAAATCTGTCTTCAAATTCCCTTCTCTTTCCACTACATCACAGAACATTTGTGGTTTTTCAGGAGGAAAACAAAAAACAGAAAACAAAGTGTTTGAAAGATGCCCTTGGTACTGGTTAGATTTTATTAGTGTAAAAGCACGTGTGTGTTTGTGTGTGTTTGTGTGTGTGTGTATTTAAGCCTTGACACGCTTTGGCATTTTTGATAAGTTTTGCTGATAGCCTATGACTAGCATGTTTGGCCAGCATCACTGTGATTTAATAACCTAATTTAAACAAGGAACTGCAACCCAAACAATGGCTGATTCATCAGATAGGAAAGTGAGGAAGTACTTGTTATCATTTGTCAGTTAATTTTTATGTTTATGCAGTTTGAACCATGGGTCACACTGCAGACACTGTGCTTTAAAACTGTCGGAAACCTCTGTCACTTCCTGAGCACTGATGGCCTCTTCCTTTGAGGGAGCCGCTCATACAACAATTTTGGAAAGCAGTGGTGATGACTCCCTTCTCCTTGGCGTCGGATGCTTCCTTGCTCTTGAACAATTGGCTTTGAATGACCATGACCGGTGCAGCCAGTGCAGACCAAAACAGGCTTGTTGTTTGCCTTTTTATATAGTCTAGACTATATAAATATCTAGAAAATGACCACGCTTTAAAAGAGAAGGGAATTCATATTTACCGAGCATCTCTCCATGATCTCCTCAAAGGCAACAATCTTGGGTTTCACTCATCTGTAGATCTGGGAGGCCACAGCACCAAGCTCTGTATATGTGGGACTGAGCTGATGGAATGACACTGCATATTATGTCCTGTTTTATTGCAGACATTAAATGCAAATATCTGACCTTAGGCAAGGTATAGAAGATCCTGTTGCTGTTACTTATATACCCCCAGTGCTTTGGTCCATCTCTGAAGAATGTGAGTGTTACCATGGTGAAATGGATGTTGGCTGAGATGCTAGGGGAGTTACTTTGCAAAAAATATGGATCATGGTTTTTAAAGATTTCCAGAAAGGCTTTTTGCAGTCAAATTCTATAACATTGCCAAATCCTTTTATTAATTTGAATTTATAGTCATTTATCTGTAGGCTCTATTCTTCATGTGACCTTTCTCTACTCCACACTCAAGGCAAATATATATGTACACTTTTTCCTGTTGGTCTTCCTGCAAAGCTTTATTCTTTAAATACTTCAGTTTTCGAGGTGTCTGGCTTGTTTTAACGCTCGCTTGTTCCCTTCTGTTAAAAAATGTCTCCCTCTAGGAAGCCCTTTTTTGTTAATTGGAAAAGTAGTGAGGTCTTCTGTTGGTCTTTTGCTCCTAATTCATACTCCAATTCATTTACTGTCCCTCCTTCACCTTTGATTACACATATCTAACAAGTGCAGGCAACTCTAGTTGACGTGCAGATTCCATGTACTTCATTTTAAAATTCCAAACTGACTGAATCCATGCCTCTCCGGATATCTTGACTGCCCCATCCCTGACTTAGCTAGTGTAGGCTTAGACAATGGAAATACATTTTAGGCTCAACCTTTACAAACATAAATCTGCTAGGAAAAAAATCTCTAATATTTGTTATTTATTATTGACACTTTGTGTCATGCATTACACATTGGTCATCTCATTGTTTTGTACACACTATGCTGGGATGTGGTTTATACAGTGCTGGTATCTCTCTGCTTGGAATGATTTGTCTTTCTCCTTTCTCTGCTTGGCACGCTCCTGTTCATCCTTTGCTGCTCATGTCTTGCACCACCTTCTCTGTGAAACTTTATGGGACTGCTTTTCTTCCTTCCGATGGGCTGGGTAATTGACTTCATCCCCTTTGTGTCTCCCATTGCACTCTATAGATACTTCTGTGCTACTGCTCTGGATTGCAATGATTTGTTTATATGTTGGTGTTCCCATTAGCCTGTGAGCAGCCTGAGTGCTGGGACCACATCCATCAGTGTATCTTCAGTGTATGTGCTCAATAGCTGTTTGAATGAATAACTGGCCCAAGCTGAAGTGATTACTCCGTCTTCTGAATGCTGTTAACACTTGCTTTTATTATATTTTGCCTAGTGCTACCAACGCGGCATAGACACTGCCCAATCAAAGCAGAAACTGGTCATAGAGCTGAGGCCTCTTGCAGTGCTGTAGGTTAGTTCTTTAGGTCTGTAGGTGTGGAGAAGGGACTGGGGCAGCTGGGAAGTTAGGCACAGAGAAGGGGACGGTGTCACTCAAGGTGCTAAGGTAATTATTTGCCAACAGGTATGGAAGTGTTTTAATATTTTAAGAACTGGCTGAGTGTCAAGCCTTGGTTCTTCCAGGTAATGAGTGCCTTAAGAATAGGATGCTACTTATATTGCTTAGTATCCCTCATATGGGGCTACCTAGGTACAACTCAGAGGTATAAGCCTTCAGAATAAGATAAACTTTTATAACAAATATTAATGTTTTATTACATTTTTCATGAGACTCCCTTCTAAAACGCCTTTGTTTTTTTCACATTACTGTTAATGGTACTACTCTCTTCTTGGTCACCCAGAATAGGAAACTTTTGAATCATTTGATTCCCTCACCTTCACCTTCATGCCAAAAATCCAATCAATCATGAAGACTGTCCATGATTCCTTCCTAGTTTTTGCCCCTTCTTTTACATTCCCAGAATTATTACCTTGTGTAGGCCCAAAGTAAACTACTACAATAGCCTCTTGAGTTCCTCTGTTCTTTAGGCCTCCGTCCAGGCCAGCTGGCACTGTGTTTTTTTCTCTTCTCCTCTTTTCCAATCCAGATCTTACTGGGCCCTGCTTAAGCCTCACTTTCTCAGGGAAACCTTCCCCAACTGACCTAGCCTAGCATGAGCTATCCTTCCCTGGGCTTCCCTAGTACTTAATGTCTGTAGCATTCATTTGGCTGTTAACTGTGGTCTGCTTTGTGAAATGGCTCTTGTTGCCTGAATTATAATTACATCTTGGAATGTGATTTAATAGGTAGCTATCCCTCAAGTAGAAAGCCTTAGAATTAATACACCCATAGGAGCATAATGATTCAAGCTATTAGATTTTTAAAATTTCTTGGTAGACATAGATTCTGTAGCTAGCTTGCTGAATAATGTGCAATTTTGTTAAAGAGAAATGCTGACTGTGACCCACTAAATTGAGTTTATAACCCACTAATGGATCACAACCTCCATTTTATAAAACACTAATCTAGACTAGATGGACCTTACAAAGATAAATCGTTCTCTTGTAATGGAGAGGTTAAGTCCTGGAAGCAAAAATCTTTACTAAGGGTGAGTGTAAAGTATTGCAGGAGAGGTATATAGCATGAGGGTTCAGAGGAGAAAGACCTGCATGGTGAAAACTATTCCTACTGTAGGAAGATGATTCTGTTTGGGGAAGAAGGGACTTGGGGACTTGGGTATCCCTTAGTAGTCTTACAGATTTTTCCTTTGGTAGTTAAATCATTCCTTTCAGGGGTTTTTCCTTTCACAGGGGCAGGTGGGAATAACACACATTCATTTCCTCTTTATTTGTTTTCTTCCTTAGTGTTTATGTGCTTGCATAATAGCAGGGCTTGTAATTGAGGTTTCCTGACTTGGATTGTATTTCTAAATACTAAGGAGCAAAAGCAGGATACTGTAAGGGAGAAGATTTATTTCTTGTTTAATACTCATCCATTTTGGGAATGAACAAAAAAGACTTTTTAAAATGGGGAACTCTAAGAGGTACTATGCTATGAGATGAAAACAGCATCACTTACAAATGGTGGTAATTACCTTTTCATTGCAGACTTCTTGAATTATAGTTTTAAAGGAAGGGGATATTCTTTTTTTTTTTTTTTTTAAACATTTATTTATTTGGCTGTGCAAAGTCTTAGTTGCAGCATGTGGGATCTAGTTCCCTGACCAGGAATCAAACCTGGGCCCCCTGCATTGGGACTGTGGAGTCTTAACCACTGGACCTCCAGGGAAGTCCCAAGGGAGGGGATATCCTATAGTAAGTAGTGTTGACAGACTGTAATTCTGACCCCTGAATAATTTTCCTAAGAATGTGCTGTTTCTTTTCCACTGATTTTTTCCTTCCCTTCCTTTCTTTCCTCCCTTCCTTCCTTTCTTTTTTAAATGAAATGAGCCTTTGAGGTGAAGCTTTTCTTGGTTATATACTTTCTGGCAGCTCTTTTCTCTTATAGAAGATCCTTTATGTAAAGGCTATCTTGCATGATTTTTACTGCCTTAGTAAAGACAGAATTATACCTGGGGAAAATGCATTGTCAAATTGCTTTTTAGGTTCCCCAGGGTCACATGTTAAATGTTGTAACAATATCCATATGGTTGTAATGTACTTTTGTGTGTGTTTTTTTAAATACAAAAAATAAAATTATTGATGGCCATCAATCCTCAGGGGTTATTTGCTATAATGCAATAAATTTTGAGCCTTTACTGTGGTCAGGGATTTGTATACATACTTGAATCCTGGCAACCTTGTCAGGAAGATATTAGTAGCCCCTTTTAGAAATGAGGCAACTGAGGTTCATAGATGTGAAAATATTTGCTGGAATCTACCTCATTGGAAAGTGGTACAATCAGCATTTCAACTCAGGATTGCCAGACTACAGAGCAGGGCTTTTTCCACTGGATAGGAGCACTTTCCTCTGGACCTGGGGTTGTCTTGGAAGGCTTTACAGAGGGGACAGTGCTTGAGTGAACACCTGGATGGATGGAGGGTGAAGTAGGAGTTTTCTGTAATGACGTGAGGGAGGAGGACATTCCAGGCAGGGGTAAATCTGTGTGCAGCATATTATATCCAGATATTATGAAAAAGCATGTTATATCCAGATGATTTCTGAATTTTGAAGACTTGAGAAAGCATATTATATCCAAATGATTTCTGAATTATGAGAGGGGCAAGTGGCAGAAGATGAGGTTGGAAAAGAGGTGGGCAGGGTCCCAGCACAGGCATTGTCAGCTTCTCTGAGTTTGCCTCTTCTCTAGCCTCCTGTACCAGCAGTTAGTTGGGTTGTGTCTCCTCTTGGCTGCCATAACAAGCATCCTGTGCATAATATGCATCCCTTGTGTAGAAATAGTTTCTTTACTCGCTTGTTTCCACTAGACTGTGTCCTCTTTGAGAGCAAAGACTGTGCTTTTTATCGTTGTAGCCAGTATAGCCAGACACATGAAGTAGGCACTCAGGAAGTGATGGGGTATTAAAGGGCCTTGTCCTTGCTAAGGAGAATCAATATTTATCATGGTCACCTCTGTTTGCCACTCTTCTGCTCTTTCACAGTTGAGTACGATTTTAACTTGGTAATTTTAGGATCTCTTCACATTTCCTGAGGCTAACACACCTGATAGAAAGCTAACAGAGCCTCACTGGTGGCCCCAAGGGCCTGGAGCAGAGTTAACTGGTATAGCCCAAGTCCAGCCTGGGTTACTTGGTCTCCTGGTGTCACATCACACTTCTCACTTTTTCTGCTCAATTCAACTCAGCAGTCATTGATGGAGCAAGTCCTGTGCCCACTGTACTTTGTGCTGTGGGGATTCAGACATGAACAAGAAAGGGGAGGCAGTATGGCATGGTGGGAAAAAATGCAGCCTCTTCACTTCATAGGGTTCCTGTGACGAACAAGTGAGAGAATGTACATTTAGCCCTTAGTGCAGGCCTTACATTATTCACAGGGCAGGTGGGAATAATACACATGGTTTTGATCAATAGAGTCTAGCATCTTATATAGGGTTACTTTAGTCTAGGGTTTATAATAGTATAGCAGGTGTACGACATGTAAATAGGTAACTACAGTGCAAAGGCTACATTTGAAAAGCACTATAATAGAGCTAAAATTACCATGGAAGCACAAAGAAGGCAGGAAGACCAAGGAATGCTTTGTGGAAGAAGTGGCATTGAATAGAATCCCCTTTTCACACAGTTGACATACCTAACTAGAAGGCTGTGGAGATTAAAGGCTTAATTAACTATTGCCTGTTCTGAGACCCCTTCTCTGATCACCCTATTAAAATTAGGTCTATCTCTGTTATTCTCTGTCAGAGTCAAACCTGCACAATTACAGTTTCTAAGTGTTTCTTCTTTTTAAAATTTATTTTATTTTATTTTATATTTTATTTTATTTATTTATTTTGTCTGCATTGGGTCTTCATTGCTGCACATAGGCTTTGTCTAGTTGTGGTGAGCAGGGGCTACTCTTCGTTGCGGTGCGCGGGCTTCTCATTGCGGTGGCTTCTCTTGTTGCAGAGCACGGGCTCTAGGCGTGCGGGCTTCAGTGGTTGCGGCACGCGGGCCCTAGAATGCGCGGGCTTCAGTAGTTGTGGTGTGTGGGCTTCAGTAGTTGTGGCTTGCAGGCTCACTAGTTGTGGCTTGTGGGCTCTGGAGCGCAGGCTCAGTAGTTGTGGCTCGTGGGCTCTGGAGTGCAGGCTCAGTAGTTGTGGCGCCCGGGCTTAGTTGCTCCGTGGCATGTGGGACCTTCCTGGACCAGGGATTGAACCCGAGTCCCCTGCATTGGCAGGTGGATTCTTAACCACTAAGCCACCAGGGAAGTCCCTCTTAAGTGTTTCTTTATTTGTGTATGTGCTTGTTTATTATCTGCTTCTTTCATTAGACTATAAGCAGTGTGAGGGCAGTGACCATATCTAGCTTGTTCACTGTTGTATCTCTAGCACTAACCCCTGGTAGGCACTCAAGAAATACTTGTTAAATGAATGAATGACTGTAAACACTGACTGTCATTTATCTATATATCCTATTAGCTCTGGGCAGTTGCTATGCAGGACTGTGGCCTAATGACAAAAGCACCTGAAAGTAATCAAGGAGCAACTTGGTCCTGTTTGAACTTGCTGTCATTGTTCTGAGCTTTTTGGTTTCAGCTGAGGATATCCTTTTCCCTTCCTTTATCTTTCTTACAGCGCCCTTATCATTCAGACCGGATGAATGCTGAAAACAATGAGTAGTCTGTAGAGTGTATTTTTAAGATGATGATTAAGAGTCTCTAGAGGCCACCTTATAGTGAAACCAGGACTGAAAATTGGATGTTGGAGTTCCCCAGAAGGAAAAAGCTCAGGCTGCTACTTTCTTCAGTTGCTTCCTTTTGTGTATGATCTTCATGTGGGCATTTTGTAAAGTTTAATTTTTTGGAATGCTAAAAGCGTTTAAAGTCATGTATTAGTCAGTGTAATAAAAAATTATTTCTTTAAAGCAATCTCTAAAGAGAGAATGCTGTAAGTTTTCTGTTTCAGCAGTTCTCACAGTGTGATTCACAGAAGGTCCTTTGTGGGAGAGGAGGAGATGCATTTTAGCATTGTGTAGTAGTATCTTCTTTGTATATACTACTTTTTAAAAATGTAGTTTATTGATTTGACAGAGGTAACCAGGTAAAGATTGTGGTCCCTGATGTCTTTTGTCACACCAGAGAGGAACAGAGACCATCAGGTTTGAGAACAATTACATTCTCACGTTGTATAATTTCTTTAAATAGTTTCTGGATGAAAAGGGTAGAAGTAAAATCTGCTTTGTTCACGTCCATTAAATGCTACTGGGAGCCTGATGGCCTTGGAACTCTTTCACCATTTTAGTGGGGCTCTTGCTATTTAGAATACCTAGAGTCAGGGTCAGTGCAGAATCAGTTATTAAAGGACAATAGTGGTGGTTATAGCTCTTCAGAAGACTTCCTTTTGTTGATTGCTGTTATGCAAGTACTACTGATGTCATACATTGGGTCTTTTTTCATCGTGATCTCTCCTGGGTGTATTATGATTTTAGAAAGTGGTGTATGATGTTATATATATTATATATATAGTGACTGAAGAAACCTGGCTTATTTATCAGTCTTGCCATGATCTCTTACGTGGACCTTTCAGTAGCCTTCTGTTTACTCTTCTCCCTTTCTGTATCATCTCATTCTCCAGGCCAGTCTCCACAGAGCAGCCAGAGCGATCTCTTTAAAACATAGATCAGAATAACTCCTACAGCTCTTTAAGGCTTTCTCACTGCTCTTTGTGTTAAACTCCCTACTGTGGCCTACCTGGCCCTGAGCCTCTTCCCATACCACAATGCTTCCCCTTGTTCACCATGTTCCAGACACTGTGGTCTCTTTTCTGTTTTTACAACATGGCAAGTCTCTGAGCCTTTTTATTTTCTGTTTCTTCTTTCTAGAGTTCTTCCCCTGGCTGACTTCTTCAGGCTTTACCCACAGTGCCACCTCCACGGAGAGGCCATCTATGTTAGTTTCTTAGGGCTGTTGTAACAAAGTACCACAAACTGGGAGGCTTAAAACAACAGAAATTTATTTTCTAACAGTTTTGGAGGCCAGAAGTTCAAAATCAAGGTCGGTGTGATTGGTTCCTCCTAGGGAGAATCTGTTCCATCTCTCTCCTAGCTTCTGGTAGTTGCTGGCAATCCTTAGTGGCTTGCAGCTGCATAATTCCAGTGTCCTCTTCTGTCATCACGTGGCTGTCTTTCTTTTGTATGTCCGTGTCTTCACATGGCCTTCTCTCTGTATCTGTCTCTGTGTTTCTTCTCTTCTTATAAGGACACCAGTTATATTGGACTAAGGGCCAACCCTATTCCAACATGACCTCATCTTAATTAATTATATTTGTAATGACCCTATTTCCAGATAAAGTCACTTTCTGAGGTTCCGGGAAGAACATGAATTTTGGGGGAGACATTATTCAACCCAGTACACCTTCCCTGACTCTCAATTTAAAGTAGGCTGCATTAGTGGAGCTATATCTATAAACATACTCACAAGTTATTTATTTCTAGCCATTGGTGAGCAAGGCACTTCCTTAGACCACATTTCATGCATTGTGCTCAATTCTGGGCACACCATCCATGAAAGGGAAGATAATTGAACTAGGATGTGAAGATTTTAGAAATCATGTTATATGGGTAAGAACTGGGATTTTGCTCAGTTGGAGAAGAGTAGATTTGGGAAGTCATCACAGCCCTCTGCAGGAGGACCATCCCTTAGAGGAGGGGGAATACGGAAGATTGGACTGTAAATTACATACATACACAGGTCTGTATCCTGTACTTGAGAAGCATGGTTTTGCCTTTTTGGGGGTGGGGGTGGGATTCTTTATCATTTTACCTTTTACCAGATACCAGCCTCCATCTCTTCCATCATAAAGGGAGAAAAACATTAGTTTGTCCCCCTCATCTGCGGTTTTCGTTTCCACAGTTTCAGTTACCTGCAGTCAACCTTGGTCCAAAAATATTAAAAGGAAAATTCCAGAAATAAACAATTCATAAGTTTTAAATTGTGTGCTGTTCTGAGTAGTGTGATGAAATCTCACACCTTCTGCTCTCTCCTGCCAGGACCTGAATCATCCCTATGTTTAGCGTATCCATGCTGTATATGCTACCCATCTGTTAGCATGCGAAAAAACATAGAATATGTTCCCATTGTACCCACAGGGAATTGGTTCCAGGACCCCTCCGTGGATACCAAAATCCACGGATGCTTAAGGCCCTTATATATCGTACCATACGATGGCATAATACAGTTGGCTCTCTGTATCTGTAGGTTCCACAGCTGTGGATATGGAGGGCTGACTATATTGGGTTTGCTGACCGTATAGGGTTCAGCACGACCTACAGTTTCTGGCATCTCCTGGGGGTCTTGGAATGTACCCACCATGGATGTGGGGGGATTACTGTATATGAGTTCTGGCAAGATTTTTCACTTTTTAAAATGGAATAAATATATCTTCGTTCAGATTCCCTTGCAATTCAGCAAGCAGATGTCGGCAGCATTTGCCTGTGATGGAGAGGACCTCATGGCTTTGGGTATTCGTGGTTGCATGGACATCAGGGATGACCTCAACTCCCTTGCCTCCTGTTCTCTGTCACAGCCTCTTTATGAAATTCCTATCCTAGTTTTATCCAGCCAGTAAACTTCTCTACTCCTATCCTGGGTGGTGGATGTCTGTTGAAGCAAACCCACAACTAGGCAGATTGTTGTACCTGCAAATTTAGTCTCTAAACTCAGGGATCCTATGAAGGCCTGAGCATCAGTTCCTTCTTCCATGCTGCACTTTCACCTCTATCTTCAAATCATTGCCACACTATGCCCTTTTACTCTCTTTTAGTAGATAGCCTTGCCCCCTACTTCACTGATTAAAAAACTTAGTTGTTGTACGAGAGGCGTTTTAGCCAGAACCCCGTCAGTGTTCTCCTTTTCCACCTAGAGATGTAGTTCCTTCTGCACCCGTCTGTCTCCCAACGGAGGAGGGGTTCCTCCTGTCCAAATCAAATCCCTCCATCTGTGTCTTGACCCCATTTTCTCCTGTCTCCTCAGAATCTCCCAGCATCACTAACCCCCTCTCACCTATAGTCTCAACTATTCCCTCTAATCACTTTTTGCCTTGGGCATTATACCTCTACCATGTTTCTTTCTTCTTCATAAAACTCTTTGTGGAAAAAAGTATCTTACACATTGATCAAATCGACATTTTGCAGCACATTTGGGGATACTGAACACTAGTATGTTGCTGAATGATCCAGTGTAATATACATTTTACAGGAAGCTGTCATTCAGGTTAAATAACCGTGCACTGCCAGAGAGCCACAGGTTTAAGTCCTTTACAGCCCTAAAAACTGTGACTATAACCCTGTCACAAGGTCATACCTGACCTTTTAGGTTATATACTTCAGTAAAATGCTGATTAGTCCTTCCCCTGCCCCTCCCTAGATGCTGGCCTTTTGTCTGTATTAATTTGTAGGTATTTATCTTCCTGTTTCTCCTCCCAGCAGAGGGCATGCAGTTCCTGGTTCCTCAGCAGCCTGGATAAAGCTAAACTGTTATGAGTCGGGTTTAGGTTTTATGCTGGGGTTCTTCCTCAGGCACGTGATTTGTTACTGGGCAAAAGGCACATCTGACTACAGCATTCTGCAACTCTTCCAAAGCCAGTAACAGACCCATGCAATAAATGAATCCTCACAAACTTGATCTTGAGAACTTTGATTTCCATTCTCATTGCTTTGAGTCATGCTGTTCTCTGAAGCTGTGTTGGGTTTGTTTTAATACCAACTGCAGAGCTAGGATGTATGCATGCGTGGATTTATTCTGTGTATAGTCATTGATCTTCTACCATGTGCCAGACATTATTCTAGTCACTGGGGACTTAGCAGTGGGCTAAGACAACAGACGAAAGTCTCTGCCTCATTAAGGCTCTATTTCTAGCGTACCTATCTCATTCACTGTTGATTTAGAGAGGCAATCTCAGATTTCAGTTAGGTTTCTCTTTATAGGGAGATTTTCCTATGTACATCAGGTGGCAGCCTGGTGAATCTAATCTCATCTCCCATCTCTTCTCCTCATGAACTATATATCTTCTGCCACAAACAACAACAGTTCCTGAATATGCTTGTTCTGCAGAGTTCCTCATGCTCCCTTTGCTTGACATGCTTTTCTGTACTTGAAAAAATTCTTGTTACTCTTCAGAGTTCACCTCAGATACCACTTCCTTGGTGAAGCCTTGCATGATTCCTGCAGGTCGGAACGTAACTTCTAAGCTCCCACAGCACTTTGTATATAGAACTTAAACCATACCATCTTGTGATTGTTTATTAGTATGCTCATCACTTTTTTTAGATTCAAAACTTGAGAGATGGAATTGTATCTTACTACGTTCTCTTTCCTAATGCCTGTCACTAATGAATACTCAATACACATTTTTAAGTGAATGAAAAAAAATTTTTTTTAAACATCTTTATTGGAATATAATTGCTTTACAATGGTGTGTTAGTTTCTGCTTTATAACAAAGTGAATCAGCTATACATATACATATATCCCCATATCTCCTCCCTCTTGCATCTCCCTCCCACCCTCCCTATCCCACCCCTCTAGGTGGTCACAAAGCACCAAGCTGAACTCCCTGTGCCATGCGGCTGCTTCCCACTAGCTATCTATTTTGCATTTGCTAGTGTATATATGTACATGCCACTCTGTCACTTTGTCTCAGCTTACTCTTCCCCCTCCCTGTATCCTCAAGTCCACTCTCTATGTCTGCGTCTTTATTCCTGTCCTGCCCCTAGGTTCTTCAGAACCATTTTTAAAAGTTTTTTTAGATTCCATATATGTGTTAGCATACAGTATTTGTTTTTCTCTTTCTGACTTACTTCACTCTGTATGACAGACTCTAGGTCCATCCATCTCACTACAAATAACTCAATTTTGTTTCTGAGTAATATTCCGTTGTATATATGTGCCACATCTTCTTTATCCATTCATCTGTCGATGGACACTTAGGTTGCTTCCATGTCCTGGCTATTGTAAATAGAGCTTCAGTGAATATTGTGGTACATGACTCTTTTTGAATTATGGTTTTCTGAGGGTATATGCCCAGTATTGGGATTGCTGGGTCGTATGGTAGTTCTATTTTTAGCTTTTTAAGAAACCTCCATACTGTTTTCCATAGTGGCTGCATCAATTTACATTCCCACCAACAGTGCAAGAGGGTTCCCTTTCCTCCACACCCTCTCCAGCATTTATTGTTTGTAGATTTTTTGATGATGGCCATTCTGACTGGTGTGAGGTGATACCTCACCTGGTGATACCTCATTGTAGTTTTGATTTGCATTTCTCTAATGATTAGTGATGTTGAGCATCCTTTCATGTGTTTGTGGGCAATCTGTATATCTTCTTTGGAGAAATGTCTATTTAGGTCTTCTGCCCATTTTTGGATTGGGTTGTTTTTGTGATATTGAGCTGCATGAGCTGCTTGTAAATTTTGGAGATTAATCCTTTGTCAGTTGCTTCGTTTGCAAATATTTTCTCCCATTCTGAGGGTTGTCTTTTCATCTTGTTTATGTTTTTCTTTGCTGCGCAAAAGCTTTTAAGTTTCATTAGGTCCCATTTGTTTATTTTTGTTTTTATTTCCATTTCTCTAGGAGGTGGGTCAAAAAGGATCTTGCTGTGATTTATGTCCCAGAGTGTTCTGCCTATGTTTTCCTCTAAGAGTTTTATAGTGTCTGGCCTTACATTTAGGTCTTTAATCCATTTTGAGTTTATTTTTGTGTATGGTGTTAGGGAGTGTTCTAATTTCATTCTTTTACATGTAGCTGTCCATTTTTCTCAGCACCACTTATTGAAGAGGCTGTCTTTTCCCTATTATATATTCTTGCCTCCTTTATCAAAAATAAGGTGACCATATGTGTGTGGATTTATCTTTGGGCTTTCTATCCTGTTCCATTGATCTGTATTTCTGTTTTTGTGCCAGTACCATACTGTCTTGATTACTGTAGCTTTGTAGTATAGTCTGAAGAAAAATTTAATGTAAATGTGATTTAGTATAATTTACATATGACTATAGTGAAATAGAAATATAAACATCATATGTACATAATACATGTATCCTAAAGGAGATCTTAAGTGTTTACAAATCCATTTGCTAATTATCTTATAGGTATAGAAAAATGCACCATCCTAAATCCAGAATCCTCTCATGCTCTTTAAGAGTGACTTTCCCCCACAAGGGTAATCACTAGTCTGACTTCTAACAGCATGCATTTGAACCCTGACTTTAAACTACGTGAATATTTCTTTATTTAAAAAGAAAGATGTAAAATAATTGACATCTTTGTATCTCAGGTTTTTTCATTTAAGAGTTTGGACTTGAGATTTAAGTTCCTTTCCTGTCCTAAAATTTTATGAATCTAATATTTAAAACCTAACGGTTCTCCTACTTTACTATTGGATTGGCCAAAAAGTTCGTTCGGGTTTTTATTAACGCTGAAAAACCCGAACGAACTTTTTGGCCAACCCAATACTTATACAACAGCGCCCTCTGACGATGTAACATTTACTAAAATTTAGATATTTAATAATTGCAGTGACACTTTATCTCTAATTTGAGAGCTTAAACTGTGGTCAGGTAATTCTAGTGGTACAGAGCTTCCTGAAGCCACAGGAAGTTATTGATCGTGTGGTGCTCTCACAGAGCTGTTTAGCCAACAGATGATGCCAGAATCTTCCTCTGCTGAAACACCTGACTATTGTTTGACAAAACATGTTATTTCTTGATTTACTGGAATGTTTTAGGTGTTCTTAAGGGCAGGATATCTTCACCTTTGTTTTAGTAGTAGAGCAGAGAATATTTTGATGTCATAGAATTTTGGTAATTTAGAATGTGATTCTCCTTTTGGGGTCCAAAGTCTTTGGTCAGGGGAAAGGAGGCTTCCTGAACACTGTAGAATTGTGTTGAATCCATTTTCCTACGAAGTATATACTATTAAAAATAGTATATACTATTTTTAGATGCTGTTGTGATATTTATTTATACCATTATTGAATTTATAATAGCTTCTCTTATATTTTCTCAAGCACTGGCTTGATATAACATGATATAAAGTGTCTATGAGAATTTTAACATTAACAAGAGGACCTTTTACACAGAAATGTGGGGAATCACATTAGGAAGATTTGGACTGCATTCATTTAATAATCATTTATAAAGTATCTGTCTTGTACAGGGGCACTGTGGTAGCTATTGTGTTCTTGCCTTTCTAACAATCCATTTGTAGGTGTAGGAAGCTGGATAGCCAAACTTTTTCCACGGCAGACTCTCTCATATCCTTTTATTCCCTTCCCAGTTTGTTTTATCTTTAAGAAAATAATTTATATCTAAGAGTTTCTTTTTTGAGACTAGGAGCAGGTTACAAATAATATACAGAAGGAAGGAATACAATTTTCTCTTTTATATTAATATGGACAGAAAGATGTGTGAAGATATGCAGCATCTTATTACATAGAAGGATGATTTCATTTGAAGGTTATCTCTGAGGAAACTTCCACCTTCCTTGTTAAAATGGAAACTAGACCTGCTAAGGTTGGCAATGAAGGGAGCATCCCTGTGGGAAGGGAATGACATTCCTGTTTCTTGGACTCACCTTCCTCTTGGAGGGACTTGTGATTCTTTTCCTTATCACCACCACCACTCTGTCATCAAGGGATACTGTTTCCCTTTTAATTCTTTTAAGTCAGATTCACTCTCCAATCTTTCCTGATATCTTTGTAGTACAGATGAACAAAGGTAGAACATTCAAAGGATTCTTGAAAGGTTCTGACATAATAAAGTAGAAATAAACCGAGTCACCCATGATCTGACTCATAAGATATGGCTTGCTCTCCTGTCTTGACCCAGTTCTGTGGCTACTCCTGGGTGAGGGACAACTTAGAAGGACCCCACTCATAGGACTTTTCTCCAACTATAGACCTAGATCCTGCCTAAACCCCACCTTCCTTTCAGGTTTTGGTTCCTTCTTTGAGAAATTGTGTCCTTCTAACATGAAGGCGTCTACCCCTTCAGGGGAGATCAAACTTGCCCAGAAACAATGTCAGTCTCCATTTAGGAACTCTAATAGAATGTAATGCCATAATTCCATAATTAATACAGGGTACACACATCAAATGGAAGAAAGGACGTCTTATTTCATTTTAACATCTCTGGATTAGAATTGGAGACCAGAGAGCCCTCTTTCAAGATGCTTTAATGTATTGGAAGTGTGAGTCTATTTTTTTGTCTTGTATATCTCTGAGTATACTTTACATATGTTTAGTAAAATTTCAGTTAACTATTATCATATATCTGGGTATGTAAATGAAACCAACTGTATACTGAGTTTCTTAAAACTAAAAGCTAGGGGCTTCCCTGGTGGCGCAGTGGTTGAGAATCTGCCTGCTAATGCAGGGGACACGGGTTCGAGCCCTGGTCTGGGAAGATCCCACGTGCCGCGGAGCGGCTGGGCCCGTGAGCCACAATTACTGAGCCTGAGCGTCTGGAGCCTGTGCTCCGCAACAGGAGAGGCCGCGATAGTGAGAGGCCCGCGCACTGCGATGAGGAGTGGCCCCCGCTTGCCACGCTAGAGAAAACCCTTGCACAGAAACGAAGACCCAAAGCAGCCATAAATAAATAAATAAATAAATACATTTAAAAAAAAACAAACCTAAAAGCTACTAAGAGTCAACGTGATTTTTTTTTTTTTATCAGCAGTCTGATTAAATGAGTTAAAAACAATATAGTAACAATTCTTGAGTCAGGTCAGTGAAAAGACCATATTCTTCAGTATAACTGTTAGTATGTGTTTGGGGATATGTACTTCATTTTGCAAATGAAGATACTCTAGTGCCCCCTGCTGAAGGTTGAAGTTTGTAGCCAGCCCTATCTGCCATAGTGTGTTACAGTGAAAAAAAGGCTGGATTTTGTCAGAGGTAGGATTGGGTAGTGGATAAAGTACATGAAAAACAATTGTATTTGACTTTTATTTATCAGTTATATTACCTTGGACAAGTTATCCGACCTCTCTGAGTTTCAGTGTCCTTATTATAAGACTGGTATAATGAACGTGCCCCCAGAGGGTAATGGGGAGGATGGTGAGGTGATTTGTGTAAAGCGCCAGCACAGTGCCAGACACCGAGCAGGTGCTCTGTGTTAACCCTCACTCCAAGTTGCCACCAAAACTGTTTCTAATAGATGTGATGTTCTTACAGGCTTTTCTGGGTGTAAATTTTATTTTTGGGCAGTTTTAAAGTCCAAATAGTTATTTTTGCCACAATAAACTATTTAAAGGATGTTGTTCTCTTTATTCCTTCTTGCCTACCCATTCTCAGGGATCTCTTTATCCTCTACAAGGTGAAGAAGGGAAGCAGCTCTTGAAATTTCTAGGACCACATTCTAGAAAGAACTGCTGTGTGTGACTAGAGGTGTTTTTCCTTTTTGAGGTCATGCCTGTGTGGCTTTTACAGTGGTATTAATTATTTTAGTTATCTCAATATACCAAATTGAAAAAACAATTAAAAATTCCAGGTTTGCCTCTGACTTGTAACCTTGACCAAGGCACTTGACCTCTTTGAGTCTCGTTTCTTCAGTTGAACAACACAAATCAAATGGCTTCTACCTCCCTGTCTCCTTTTATGTTGTGATTTATAAAATCTCTGTTCAGGAGCACAGGCATGTAAGTGGCATGTAAGTGGCATGCAGGCCTCAGTTCTCAACAGCAGAGGGCACACTGCACCTAGTATGCTGGGTCGTTAGGTATTGGAAAATATCTACAAGTTGTGTAGCCCGAAGTTGATATCGTTGATGATTAGGAAGAGTCAAGAAAATTCTGCAAATTAATGTTTTGCAAATGATATTTCAGTACCTCTTTCTAGCTGTTTAATATTTAGGTGAAGCACTCAAGAGATAGGAGATTTTGACATTCTAAGGGTATGTCCTATAATTCTGTGAAGAGCTTCATCCCTCTCTGCCTTATTTACCCCATCTAAGTACTCCATGCTTAGGATTGGTGTGCAGATGGGATGGAGTGGAGAGCTAACATTCACTGAGCATGTATTATATATCAGGGACTATACCTAATACTTTAGATATGTTTTCTCTAATCTTCACAGCAATCCTTTGAGTTATGTGTTGTTATCCTTATTTTATATAGGACAACAGCGGGGCTCACAGAGGTGAAGTGACTTGCCTGACTTGCCTGAGGCCCCACAGTAGCAATTCAAGTTCAGATCTATTGACTTCTAACCTGCTTTCTTTCTGTCATACCAGAGTTCCACCCCCTTTTCCCCAAGCTAAACAATTAGGGATTGCTAGGAGCAGGAGTGCCCTGAGAGTGGCCACACAAGGAAGTTTGGCTTTCTCTGTCTAAAGTTCTTGTGGCTCTTGTAATTCTAGATACAAGCTTTTCCTCTGGCGAGAATTTTTTACCATATACACTTAACATGATATATACAAACACATACCCATGTTTTCAAATTCGAAACCTTTAGACTGGATTATTGAAATAGGTTTCTTTGTGGGCTGCTTTTAAAGGGAACGGCGGCAATATCTCATTTTACGAGGCTAGGCTCTAAAGTCAGTGGGTAAGTTGAAAATCACTATGGCAGAATTATCTTTGAGAATACCAGGGGAAGGCATCTTGTTAGAGAGCTGTGTACTTCCTTCCTTTAAGTCCAACACAGCTAGTCCTTCCTCCTTTGTTGAAACAGATCATGGTTTTTCCTGTTGAGCTTCAAATGATGCAGTTGGCTTGTATTTAGGGGCCGTGTTGGGTGGTAATTCACATCTTTAAACATCAGAGTTTCATTCAGCATAGTGAGATGCTTACATATTAGAAGTATTCTGAAACCTAGATCAAGAGAAGGAATAGCAGATTCTTGCCTTATTTGGGGGCTTATGCTAGCTCATCGGTTCTCAAAATGTTAGCTGTACATCAGAATTACTTGGAGGGCTTGTTAAAACACAAGTTACTGGGTTCTACTCCGCACAGTTTCTAATTCAGTAGGCCTAGGATTCAGCCAGAGAATTTGCATTTTTGACAAGTTCCAGATGAAGCTGATACTGATATCTAGGGACCTCACATGGAGAAACACTACTAATTTGAATGGAAGCAAGTGGAATCACTTGTCTATCTTCCCTTCATGTTTGCCTGTTTCTCTTGCTCTTTTTTACTTTTAGGCTTAGTGGGTATAATTGAATTAGTTTAAGTTAAATCAAGGAGCTGTGGCTCAGCTAACTCTTTATCCTGTTGCTTAGTTTACTACTTGCCCTAGAACAAGTACTTGGCCCATTCAATAGATGCTTGTTGAATAAGTGATTGAGTGAGTTAACATATGTCATGGGAGGGATTTTTTAGCACATGGACATCATTATTATATACCTGTTCCATACAGACTGATTATTTTACTGAAAGGGAGATAGTCTTTATATTAGAATAGCTTGTATTTTAGGACTATATATGGTGATGATCGTGGACATTGGGAAGTGTGCATTAGGTGCAGTTTTGAGAAACTTGCATTTTGGGACCTCTGGTATGAATGTGAAGTGTGCGCGCGTGTGTGTGTGTGTGTAGATGGAGTGGGTGCAGGAAGTTCCATCTGTTTTAGAACAGCCAAGGGAAATCTTACAAGATCTGGATTAGGTCAGAACCAGCTCCTGCCCCAGGAAGGCTGGAGCAGCACTGGATCAGCCTATGTATGCCCCAGACCACCCTGCATTCTCACTCCTGTCCCTCCAAAGCACTGAAGAATTCAAACACTATGACCCTAAAGGCTCAGTGGGCTCTGTACTGTTGGGTAACTCTTTAAATTCAGATAGTTGTATATGAACTTTACCATATTATAGGGTTTAATAATTGTATTTTTTAAATGGTGAGTTTATGAAGAGAATGGTGAAAAAACTCAAAAAATATATTTAAAGTTCAGTGTAAGCTTAAACTTGTGTCATTTTGACATGTTTTATATTGTATCTCACAAAGTCTCAGTAGCCAGTGTGTTTTTTTCTCTCTCAGTATAGATTATATTTTTTCCTTTAAATTCATTTTACTTTTTTATGCTGAAGTATTTTCAAGTAAATTATAGACTGCATGATGTTTTCTCTCTAAATCCTTCAATGTACAGCTGTAGAAAAAGAAAAACATTTTTTTATGTAGCCAAAACAATATGATCACTCCTAACAAAATTAACAAGTCCTTAGTCTCACGTAATACCTAGTCCATATTTAAATTAACCCAGTTGTCCCAATTTATTGTCATTTATATCTTGTTTGTTCAAACCAAGATACAATCTGGAATCATGCATTGCATTTGATTATTATGTTCCTTAAAATTTATTTAATCTAAAACAGTCCTTTTATCAGGATATTGCCTTGCCTTTTACTTGTAAAATGTCTTACCTTTGGATTTGTCTGATTGCCTCTTCAGAGTATCTTCAGCTTGTTTTTCTACCCTTTGTATTTCCCAGAAACTGGAAATTAGATGTAAAGACTGGACTAAGCTAGAAGTCGAACTTTTTTTTTTTTTTTTAATTTATTTATTTTAGGCTGTGTTGGGTCTTCGTTGCTGCACGCGGGGGCTTCTCATTGCGGTAGCTTCTCTTGCTGCAGAGCACGGGCTTCAGTAGTTGTAGCTTGAGGGCTCTAGAGCGCAGGCTCAGTAGTTGTGGCTCACGGGCTTAGTTGCTCCGCGGCAAGTGGGATCTTCCCGGACCAGGGCTCGAACCCGTGTCCCCTGCATTGGCAGGCGGATTCTTAACTACTGCGTCACCAGGGAAGCCCCAGTCGAACATTTTTGGCAAGAATTCATCATAGGTGAAATGTGCTTTGTGTTGTACCATGTGAGGAGATACGTAATTCCTGCTCACACCACTGTTAGTGATGCTAACTTTGATTACTAGGTTAAGGTGATGACAGCCTGATCTTGTGACAGTATTCTCTATGGTATTACCTTGGTAGTAATATGAATGTTCATTTTCCTGTCATCCATTCTCCTAATGCTTTTAACACTATTTGGTAATTCTTGCCTGAATCAGTAACTTCGCTAGGGTTTGCCAAATATCATTTTTCTAATTCTGTCATTCCTTCTGCATTAGCTGACATTTGGTAAAACAGAGCTCTTTTTCATCAACTGGGACTATGTGGTACCCTGAAATATATAGTTCTATTGGAAAAGCAGGTTAAATGTTGAGTTCTTTACATTTTTATTTACAACTTCTAAGTGAGGAGTTGGTTTAATAAATAACTTAAATGGTGGCGAATGAATATTTTTCTTGCTTTTTCTTTTTTGATATTCTTATGGAGTAATGGATTTTCATGAATTGAACGTTTCAATCAACTACAATCATTATTCTTATGTTCAATATGTTTTATGTTCAATTTATTAAAACTTTAGCCAATGATAGTCCTTTGTAGTTGGCTCCTATATTTGTTAGATATAACTCCATTAATTTTTGAGTGCTTCCTTGCACAGGAAGATGCATTGGTGTATCTTGTAGCTTCCTTGTCCCAAATGTCAGGCAGCCATTTCACTAACAAGCCCTATTCCTTTTAGTGGGGAATAGTATTAGATACCAAAATCCTGGCCCTTGGAATGTTAATTGTTATTGGGGTGACAATGTTTATAGACCTTTTCAGTGGTCTGTTTAGTCCTTGAATTTTGATATTAAAAGTTTCAATAATGAAAATTCAGGTAGTAAGGAATGTCTGTATTTTAAAAATGAATAGGTTCCAATTAATAGGTTCTACTATTTCATTCAATTTTAACATTATTGTGTTTTTAAGTAGCTACTTGATTTTATAATTGTATCTTTTGTCTTACACTGAAAATCTTGACCACCAATAACATTGCTTTATCTTAAAATATGAAGAAAATAATTTCAAAATAACAATATCAATATTACTACTACTAATGAAACCAAATGTGAAGTTTAAATTTTTTTGTGATTTTTGTAGCATAGATTGATTTTAATGGAAGAATAAATATAAATACTTGTTTGATATTTAATTACTACCCGTTGAAATATGTCTTGTCTGTTTCTTTTTTGTCATAGGTTGATCATTTTGGATTTCATACTGATAAAACTTTTAAACAACGGTACCTAATAGCTGATAAACACTGGAAGGAAGATGGTGGATCTATACTTTTCTACACTGGTAATGAAGGGGACATTATCTGGTTTTGCAATAATACGGTATGTGCAGATTTGTGAAACTCTGGGCTCAATTTCCTTTTTATTTTGATCAACTGGAAAAAATCTTTTGCAGTATATATGACTATTTCTGTATTGTGAAGTTCTTTAAAAAATAACAAAAAGATAAACTCAGGAATAATAGAAAAACAGCAAAAGTACATGAATAGGCAGTTCACAAAAGAATAAATACAGATATCCAACAAGCCTGTTCAGCCTTAAAGAATTACACATGAAAAGAATGAAATACTATTTTTGGACAATTGAATTTTAAAAGATTAAAAAAAAAAACCCAGCTTATTTAATGATTGAACAAGGATATGAGGGAAATGAGAGTAGGAATGTTATGGCATATAGTTTATTATTATTATTATGGTCGCTAGAATGTGAACACAAGGGCAGGAATTTTTGTTTGTTCAGTGTTGTATGCTCAGATCCAGGACTGTGCTAGGCATATAGTAGGTACTCAATAAATATTTGTTAAATGAATGAATTAATAAAATCTAAACAAAGCCAGTGCAAATAAGAAAAAAAAATACAAGTTTGATTGTCAAATAGGAATGGACAAAGGTAAAACTGTAGCTATATTTTAGCTTTCCTGTTCTACCATTTTTCTTATATTTGTGAGGGTAAAAGAGTATAGCTGTTATCTTGCTTCCCTGACTATATATTCTATCATCTTTTATAATAATGCTTGAATCTGTTAACAAAACTTAATTTAGGAGGACACATGAAAGGAATAAATTTTCCTTTTTAATGTTCCAGAGCTAAGACTAGAAAATGACAACTTTCTACTGAAAAGCTAGTCTGTGAATTACCTTAAAGTGGGGACTGAATCATATTTTCTACACTGCCAATGTTTGGCATGGTGCCTGGTATTCAGGAGGTCTTAGTAAATGTTGAACCGAACTGCACTGAAAGCAAAGATATGAACCCAATTATACTGTGTTATCACATTCCACATTTCTGATTATTTCCTTAGGAATGCTAATAGTCTAAATATGTTAGTTGAAAATAAAATAATTCCCTAAGAGCTGAGATCCTAGATATCTGTCTCTCTTAGATGAGTGACAGATGAAATCAGGACTTATTTTCCTTCAGATTCCTGCTCTGTTATTCTGTGAAACAACTGAGGCTGCCTTGTCTCCCTTTCTCTTTCTAATGTGATTTCTCTTTTATGCCAAGGCCACGGGGCAGGTTCTCCTATTCAGTTATTTTCCCAGCTCCTGTTCTTTATCATAGGTAGGCAACTGTTTCTGCCTCCACAGGCCCCACTGCTCTGACAGGCACTGCAGTATAATTTAATAAGACTTGCTGGGAATCTCTGACCTCTGAAGTGGTAGAAAGGAAGAGCTACTCAGGGTAGGAAGAGTTCCAGGTACCTGATAGAGGCAGATCCTAGAAGGACAGATCTTGGCCCTTTCCCAGCCCTAGACACACCTTCCTTTACACACTAAAACATTTGGGTTGCATATTTACATATTCTGGACATTTATTTATTGAGAGGCAGTATAGCATAGTGGTCAAGAGTGAAGATGTCAGCCAGTGATAAGATTTGAATTCTGGTTTCGCCACTATGCTTTGTGACTTTGAGTTAGTTTCTTATTCTGTGCCTTAGTTTTTATATATTAAATGGTTATAGTAATGTCTAGTTAATTGAGTTGTTATGAGGGCAAATAAGAATTAGGAACTTAGAACAATGCTGGCACATAATGTTATTTAATATTAATATGTTACATGGACCTCTTTTGAAAAATAAAAACACCCTGAAATAGGTACAGGTAAATAATCACTTAATACAGTTGCTTCCTCTCAGACCCTGAGGTCAACTCCTCTGGCTATTTTGATGGATGATCCTTACCCTTAAGAAACTCATAGTCTGGTAGGGTCAGACACACATGTAAGCAAATATTGCAGCAAAGTAATAGAGATCTATACCTAGCACAGTGGTGTTGAGAGGAGGGTGTGATCAGTAAGCCATAGTGGGGGCTGACAGAGGAGGGCATCTTGAGCTGGTGTTACAGAATCTGTAGATACATGGCAGGGAATGAGCAAGGTGTTAAGAGAGAAAATGGGGGTTATTTGAAACCATCACAGATATCAGGTTAGATTCTCCGTCCTCACATGCATACAGCTCTTTTAATTGTTTATTTATTGGTCAAGACAAACAAAAAAAACTTAGAGGTTCTCAGTCTTTGTTAGGGAGCAACAGCTCATTAAAAAGCAATAATGTGCACTGGGGATGACAAGTAGTTTTAATCTGTGCTAAATCTAAATCTAGTCGATTGAAGTGGGACACCTAGAATGCTTTGTTAAGAAGGGTTCTGACGGCACAATTTGAGGTAAGTGAAAAAATGCAATGGTTGATTAATGACCAGCATTATGTGTGGAAATAAGGAGGTCTTACTGCACTTGATGATTGTGTTCTGGAGCCAGATGGCCTGTGCTTGAATCTTAGCTCTGCTGCTTCCTAGCCGTGTGACCGTCACAGGTTATTTAAACTCTTGTGTCCTTGTCTGTAAAATGGGTGTCTCAGTGTCCTTGTCTGTAAAATGGGTATAATCAAAATGCCTATCTCTAAGATTGTTGTGATAATTAAGTGAATACATATAAAGTGTTTAGAAGGGTATCTGACAAGTGGTAAGCACTCAATTAATATTAGCTATTGTTAGCTACTATTTATCTTCATGTAAATAAGATTAACATAAAACCCAAGGGAGTCCAATATGTTTATTTGTACTGTTCTCTTTCACGTTATAAATAAAAGTTATCTGTGAGTAGGCAGATAACTTAGTTATCCGCAGCTCTTTCCTAGATTCTTTGGCACACAGTGCAATTTGAAGGCTGTTTTAGACATAATGTTGATTTTGAGGCTAGAGTGTCAGAATAAGGAGAGTTGGAATGACTGGTAGTTGAGCAACTTGGGCTTATTTTTAATTGTTTCACTCTAATACAGTGTGAGATTGATGTGCAACAATGAAACAGCAATTACATTGTTTACCTGTGGAACAAATATGAATTGTGCAGCTTCTCAGAGAACTCTTTTTGGTCCATTTCATGAGTTGCAAAAAGATTCAGACTTTTTTTCACGACCTGATTTTATCCTGTGAATTTGTAAATTCCTCCTAGGGGTTCATGTGGGACATGGCTGAGGAACTGAAAGCTATGTTGGTGTTTGCTGAACACCGATATTATGGAGAGTCCCTACCCTTTGGTGCCAACTCCTTCAAGGTAAGTGTATTTTCTACTTTTAAGTTTAGAACATTTTCTAATTACATGTCTCACTGTAAGAAAGAAATGATAGCTTTAATTTGAACTGCCTGAAATTTCAGTAATTTGTATTTAATCTTTACTTTTTATGTTTAATGATCAGTCTTTAACTCAGTGTGATGAGGCTAGCCTTCACCAGGCAAATCTTAATCTATGGCTGCAGAGATTGGCGGGAACTTTTCATTGTTTAAAAAATGTCAGTAAATAATCTGCTTTATAAATTATACACTTAAATTATTGGGTCTACCACTGGAAAAAAATGTAATGAGTGCACAAATATTTGCTTAGTAAGGTGTTTTTCAATAAAATAAGGACAAATCATTGATATGATTCAGTGAGGCCAACTGGCCACTTGGATTCCCTTCTGCCCTTTCTGTTCTCACAAGGAGCTTTGGCCTCAGCCACAAATCTACACTTAATAAGCCAGGACACCTTTTCCTCAACTGAGTCACTCATGTACTACCCTTGTGATTCTGGCTCTATGAATTTGCTATCTGTATTATTATTCACCGACTATTTTTCTTTAAATAACTCACTTTTTTTTTTTTGACGTGGACCATTTTTAAAGTCTTTATTGAACTTGTTACAATATTGCTTCTGTTTTATGTTTTGGTTTTTTGGCCCTGAGGCATGTGGGATCTTAGCTCCCCACCAGGGATCAAACCTGCACCCCCTGCATTGGAAGGTGAAGTCTTAACCACTGGACTGCCAGGAAAGTCCCACAACTCACTTTTCAAACTTAGTGTTATCTTAGTAAGGCTTTATGTACTATTTTTCTCTAAATTACATTGAAATAAAACAAGTATTACATTAAAAATGTTTGCTCACTACCTAAGATCATCATGCATACCACCATTATACACATACCATGCTTTTGGAGAAATCTGAGTTAGAAATGATTGGGGGTAATCATTTGCTAGGCTTCCTGTTTTGAAAGGACTTTTTATTTTTATTTTCAGAGGTTTTATTGTCTCATATTATAAATAAATAGTCCTTGTTTTATAAATGAAAAGCAGAGCAATTTGCTGATATTTGTTAGGCTGCATGGGAAACTCTATCCTTTAGCTTATTATTTTGCATAATTATCTGATTAGGGGAGTTGACAGGTCCTGAAACCATTGGGAGGTAGTCAGCTTGTTGCAGATAGAAACATAACCTCCTCTCCTAGGTCCCTGTGGTTCATACGTTGCTAGCAAAATGGCGGTAAGGGCTGTCTTTGATATGCTTCCTTCCTTTCATGTGCTCACAGAATTTGTCAGTAGCGTGGGGGAATATTACAGATATATTGTGAGAATTGGGAAAAAACCGCACTCAGCTATACATAGTGCCATGAAAACTGGAAGTAAAGAATAGTGACAGACAATGAGAGAGAAGGTAAGAAGCCAGAAAGCATACATCTTGGATAAGGGGGAAGGTTAAAGGAGTAGGAAAGAGGAAAGATGGAACTCTGGTTCCAAAATATACCAGGTGATGGGAGTAGTCAGAGTGGTGAGACTAAAGTATGAAGGTCAAATAGGATAGTCTGATATGGGTATGTAGGTGTGTTAGTTATCTCTTGCTACATAACAGTTTACCTCAAACCTTAGTGGCTTAAAACATTTATTATCTTACAGTTCCTGTGGGTAAGGAATTAGGAGTGGCTCAGCTAGGTGGTTCTGTTTCAGGGGATCTCATGAGCTTAAGATGTCATTTAGTGCTTCAGTCATCTGAAGACTTGACTGAGGCTGGAGGACCCTCTCTGCTCATATGGAAGATCCACATGAGTGACAAACTGATGCTGGGTATTAGTAAGAGGCTTCAGTGTGTCCCCTCTTGGGTTTTTCCAAAGGCCTGCTTGAGTGACCTCATGACATGGCGGCTACCTTCCCTCAAAGTTGACAACCCTAGAGAGCAAGGTAGAAACTGCAGTGCTTTTTATGACCTGACGTTGGAAGTCACATATCACTTCTGCCACATTCTATTCGTGTTAGAGCCAAGTCACTAAGTCCAGCCCAAGTTCAAAAGGAGAAGACTTAGTTTTCACCTTTTCAAAGGAGACACTTCATTAGCCTTCTCAGCTAAGCAGGACTCTGAGTTCCACCTCCCTATACTGCAATGAGGAAATTCTCCCTAGGTAGAGAACTAGATGATCGTGGAACTTACTTGCGGAGTATCCTTCTCTCAGGGCTCAAAGCCTTGTGTTGCTTGTTTTCCAATGTCTGAAAATAGTTGTTCCATAGGTTGCTGTTTTTCTTTTTTTTTTTAACTCCAATTTTATACTTGTACATCAGGCAGGCTGATTTGTTCCAGTTGTTGGTGTATCAGACATAATAATAATCTTTCTGATGAGGAAGGATGAGTTTTATTTTTACTGATGATTCTTACTTCAGTTTTCCATAGGGTTTAGTTTACCTTTGCCTATACGGTAGCCATTGTAAATGTTTCAAGATTTGAAATAAAAGTTAGAATAGAGTAGTTGTCTGTTAAGATTAGTATTGTATTCTATCACATTTGTTGTTAAATGTTACTTACAGTTTGTCTCTGCTGTTTCTACTACCTCAACAAGGTCTTTGGTAAATAGCATTTAATAGAAATTACATTTGAATGCAAAATACATTATCTTCTTCCCGCAAACTTAAAGTCACTTTTTCATGAGTTTAAATCAGCATTGCTATTGCTTTGACTGGGCGTTTTAACTCAGTTGCCTAGAAATTCTATTTGGAGAAAAGCTTATCTGGCTTTTTTCTGGATCTATGCTATGCCTAAGCTGCTATTATGTGCACATTTATACCCATGTTCTTTGTTATTTTTCTTTAGGATTCCAGACACTTGAATTTTCTGACAACAGAACAAGCTCTGGCTGATTTTGCAAAGTTAATCAAATACTTGAAAAGAACAATCCCAGGAGCTAGAAATCAACCTGTCATTGCCCTAGGGGGCTCTTACGGTGGCATGCTTGCAGCCTGGTTCAGGATGAAGTATCCTCATTTGGTGGTTGGGTAAATGCACTTATGTTGGATGTGAGCACTTTCTTAATAATTGTCAAGGCAAACGTAGGGATTTGTTTTGGGTAAAACATGTTCTATTCTGTTGTACTGAGATTTCTAATTTCTATTTCATTAACAGCTGTTATTTTTCTCACCATTTTTGTTCAATATAAGTTTCAATTTTAAAACTTGAATTCGATGAGTTACATTTTTTTCTTTTCTCCTTCCTTGGACTTGTTACCATTTAGAGCTCTTGCATCCTCTGCCCCCATCTGGCAGTTTGAGAATATGGTACCTTGTGGTGTATTTATGAAGATTGTAACTACAGATTTTAGGAAAAGTGGCCCAAATTGTTCAGAGAGTATCCGCAGGTCCTGGGATGCCATTAGTCGACTCACAGAAAAGGGTAAGCTTTAATTAGGAGAATGGAATCTTGGGATTTTTTACCTTTTAAGTGTAAAATTTAACACTTCCCACTTTCTAAGTAAACTTTTTATATATTTAATTATAACATATGTATTTAAGTATAACATATAGAAAAGTACACAAATCAAAATACACAGCTTGGAGAATTTTTGCAAAGTGAATATATAGTGTAATCAGCATGCAGATCAAGAAATCCCCTCAGAAATCCCCTCAAGCCCTTTTCAGATACTACCTCTGCATTTATCAGGCTAATCACTATCCTGCATTCTAGAACCATAGATTAATTTTGCTTGCTCTTGAATTTTTTAGTAATCAGAATTGCATAGTATGTATTTTTTGTCTCTGCTGTCTTTTGCTTGGCACTGTCAGATAAATCCATTTGTATTATTTAGTTGTAGTTTATGCATTCTCATTGCTCTATATGTTCCATTTATTTATTTACAAAAGGGAATGATTCAGAATACTAATTCTGGTAAGCTTCATGAAGATAGGCAACTTATCTATCACGAGATTAACCAGTTCTAAAAATATTTTGTTGAATGTTGAAAAAGCATTCTTGGAGAAACTGTATAGAAGACTGAGTTTTCTGAAATACCAAGTGAAGAATGAATGATCTGTAAAGCCCTTCTGTTGAGCAGTGCTTATTAGATTCCAACAATTTGATTCTATTCTCAGGTACTGGCTTGCACTGGCTTTCTGAAGCCCTTCACTTATGCACTCCATTAACAGAATCTCAGGATGTTCAGCGTTTGAAAGACTGGATCTCTGAAACCTGGGTGAATCTGGCAATGGTGGACTACCCTTATGAGTCCAACTTTTTACAGCCTTTGCCTGCTTGGCCTATCAAGGTAATAAGAAAATGTCCTTTCATCACTTTTAATCACATACTTCTCTCTCTCTCTCCTTTTTTTTTTTTTTTTTTTTTGGTGCATTATCTGACTTTCAGCATCAGAGGAAGTCCCAGTGACAAAGGGGCTCTGAAGTTAGTCAAACCTCAAACCTAGGCAAATCCTGGCTTTTGTCACTTTCTGGTTCCTCAAACTTGGACATGTTACCTAGCTCTTCTGAACCTCAGTTTTCTCATTTGAATAATGGAGATAAAATGCATAGATTACAGAATTGTATGAATTACAACTCTTAGAACTAAGAACCAACTCTTAGAAATAAGACCAATAGTTGCTGTTAATGGAATAATTACTATGTACCAAATTCTGTGCTCTGCACTTCATATACACAGTTTATATATGTGAGACACATAGAGCTATATAATACATGGTCCGTGCTTAATAAATGGCAGCTGCTATCAAAGTGCTATGATTCAGTCAACTGCTAACACATTCTAAGTGCTACATACATCATAAAGGCATGATCCCCACACAGCAAGGTGGAGTGGAAAGAGCACTGACTCTGGTTCCTTGTTCAGAACTACCATTTACCAGCTGCGTGATCTTGGGCAAGTCTGTTCTCTTCTTGGGCCTCCGTGTCTTCCTCTGCACAATGGGATAACGATACCTATGTTCTCAATAGGGATGTGCTGAGGATCAAATAAAATATTGGATGTGAAAACACTCTGGAAAATTTAAAGACCCTTGACACAATAAATTTTAAGGTTCTTTTCATGCCAGAATTCTTTATTGTATGTGTTCTTTTTAAGCATTCCTTTGTAAAGAGCATTCCTCTTAGTTTTAAAAACAAAAGCTGGCCAACTTGATGGTTATTAAATTTAGAGAATACAATAGACTCTACAGGTAGAATGAATGCTGTGAATGTAGATAGAATTGGGAATACAAGAACCAGGTTTCAAAAGCACTTTTAATTTAACTGTCCCTTTAAGTTATTAAATGCACACCTTGTTTAAAACTTTGTAACCCAAATGGAACAAGATGATTTGCTATTAGAGATATTTTTCTTCATCTAAAAAGTAGAATGACCAGTCAGTATATTGCACATAGCAAGCCAGAGGTAAATGCATATTGAATTAAATTGAATTTTGACAATACAAAGTTATTTTAAAGAGCAGATCTCTCTCATGGTAAGAAAACCTAGATCAAAATAATGAGGAAAAACTAAATCTGAACCAATTAGTCTCCATAAATGTCTATGTGCTAATAATGTCTTATCTTTCTATGTTATTTTACTCTTTACAGAGCACTTTCATATATACTATCTCATTTAATCCCCACAAAAATACTGTGGGAAAAAAGAGTTATAATTCCAGTTTTATGGAGAGGATATTTAAGCTCAACTAAGAGGTAGTGGAAGTGGGATTTGAACTCGAGTCTACCATTGTTCAGAGGCTGTGATCTTCTCCTACGTTGCACTGAACTAGAAGACTTGACTGAAGATTTGGGTAAATTGCTGGCCACAGTGTGACAACTATCAGATTTAACTTTGAACTCTGTGTACAAAGTGAGAATTACATTTGCATCTTTATGCCCACTTGGAGAACAACTGAGTTGTCAGATGATAAAAACATATGGGCAATTCCCTCATTACTTAGAATAGGGGTTGGCAAACTTTATGTGTAAAGGACTATATAGTAAGTATTTTAGGCTTTGTGGGCCATGTAGTTTCTGTCACAGCTACTCAACTCTGTATTTCTAGCAGAAAGTAACCATAGACAATATTTAAATGAATGAGGAAGACTATGTTCCAACAATGCTTTATTTATAAAACAGGCAGTGGGCTGGCTTTGGCCTGGGGCCTGTAGTTTGCCGCCCTGACTTAGAAAAAATGCCAGAGGAATACAGCTTTTTAATATTCATTTGTTTATGATTTGGAACAATGAACAGTCTAACTGGTTTTATCTCTGCTTCTTTAATGTTCCTTTTGAGATATTTTGCTGTTGAGTCTTAAACGTAAATATATATTCTATCCTATTTCTCTCCTAAATAATCACTCAGAATTAGTGGAGTATATCTCAAATATTTTGTCATCTGTTTTTGATTTAGCACAATCTTTCTTTTATCTTTTGTGTACATACATATTGTAAAAGTTTATTTTTAAGGCAAGATAACTTTGTGTCTTTGCCTCACAATCACCTTTTATTTCTTTTATCTAGGACTTGTTCTTGTCATTTCCTCCAGTTAATATTTTTTTACCAACTTTATCCTTTCTTTTGACATATTAAGGAATTCTTGATTGCTTATGATATATTTATAATTCTGTTTCCTGCCTGCACCCCACCGAAAGTAGTCTCTCTTTGCCTTTTGCTTGAGAAACTTCCATTGCCTACATCTATCTCTAATTTTATCCTATCTGATTTCAGAATTTTTCCACTACATGCCTCTCTTCCAAACTCTTAGCTTCAGATCACTTTCTTTCACTGTTCATTCTGTTTCTCCTTTCTTGACCCCGTCTCTGTTCTCCCAACCCCCTAATCCCTGGAACACTACCCAGTTGGGGACTGCTCTTTCACTTGGATAGTTCCATTTACCCAGGACTCCTCCTCCCTCTGATACACTTCCTCCTTTTTAAAGGGCTGACAAACAGTCGTCCTTTTCTGAGTCTGTAACTCAGGCTTAGGGTGGTGAGATAATATGTAATAGTTGGGTTATGAAAAAAGCAGGTGATTTCCAATTCTGCCTGGACCTTGTACAGTTCTGAAGTATCCACATGCAGCAACTGAATGCCATTTTCCATGTCAACTCAAATATTATCCTTTCTAATTTATCTTTGAGCCATGTACACTCAGACTCCATTTGCTTTTGTTTACTGTTAACAGAAGCTGCAACATTCATGCAGAAATAATCATGGACTTGGCTGATAGAACACAAGGAAGAAGAGAAAAGGGAAATAGAAAACCCCTCTGTCATTTGACTGCTCTGTCAGCATAAAAACTGCTAGTTCTCAGTTCTCAGCTTAAAGACCAGTTTTAAAGGATACTGTAGAGTTTGTCTATTTTGGAATCATTTTTCAGCTGATAACTCGCCAAATCTTTTGGCTTAGCCTCCTGAGCATGCAGATAGATACAGTGAAATAATAAGATATAAGATGGAAAATCTCTTCCGTTTGTCCTGGTGTTTGATAATGTATGCGACCTCTCTGGGTGGTTTAAGCGGTTTAGGTGCATTCTATGAAAAGGGAGCTTTTAATGACAAAACTAATGTGATTATCTGAGTGAGGGTGAGAAGGGTATTGAAGCCTTAGAGAAAGAAAATCTGTTAGAAAAGCTGAATGTATCTGCTTAATCCTTTCTCTAATGTGGATGGACCATACTCTCTGAGAAGAGATTGGTCTTCTTTTTTTTTTTTTTTTAACCTATCTTCTTTCCTTCTTCTTTAAAAACATTTTCTTTGCCTTCTTTTTCTCTCTTATTCAAATGCTTATCCTCATAGGTACAGGGACACTTAAAGCTTTTAAACAATTCATTATCTTTACTTTCTCTGGTGTACATGGGTCAAAGGGCAGAACCTAAATATTTGGGTACAGAGCTGATTAGTTTGGTACTAAGATTACAATGTTCTACTATCTCCATAATTTACACTCTTTAAAACAGAATTATTAAAATGGACCTCTTAGGCTCTTTTTACGTTTTTCCTGAATGTTCACATTTGTTCTAGGAAGTAGAAAGTGAATTAAGTCTGTCCATTTCCTGAACCTCATTTTGCTCTACTGTTTTACAGTTTCCTTTTCACTATTGCATAATAAGAAGTTTTGTAATTTTATATTGCCACAGAATCCTTTCTATCTAAGTTTCTACCTAAAACAAATAAACTTAGAAAAATATAATCTAAGAATAAAAAAATATTTGTTTAAAAAATTAAGCATGAGGCTACAGGTATGTTTAGGTACTGTTCGTGTTGTTATTTGTCTCTTATAACTTCTAGGTTGAGTGTGTGTAGTGTAGTGGTTACAAATGGAAGCTTCAGAGTGGGTCTGCATTTGAATCCCCGTTCTGCTACTTCCAGGCTGTTTGACTTTGGAGAAGTTTCTTAACCTCTCTGTGCTTTAATTTCCTCAACTGCAAAATGGGGATAATAGTAATTATAATGCTTCTTAGGGTCATTATGAGGATTTAATAGCACCTGGTGTATAGTAAGCACTAAGTTGATGCTAGTTATATGCATATAATTGTTATTATATGATGTCAAAGAGACATTGGTATACCAGGACTTTGTAGCCAAAGTTTGGGCTCAGAACTTATATTCACAGTTTTAAATTTGTGTATCTGTAGCAGACCTCTCTGAGCTTATTTCCTTCTCTGTGAAATGCGGATGGTTATTATATGTTTCTCCCTGGGTCATTGTAGGGAAAGCACCTGACCTCAAGGAATAGTCAATAGTTTTACTAGCAGACTCAGCCCCAGCTGCCCCCTTATCAGTAGATTTATAGTCTAAGTAGGAATGCTGTGCCTTTTGTAGAAATTGTTTAGAAGACACTGTTTGCTAGTGTCTACAAAATAAATGGAAAGTGTAGTACTGGGGCTACCTCAGTACTGAGTATTTTGGATGGAAATGGTTGGCAGAGAATCTTTCCTTGTCTGATTAGATCACAGTCCCTAAGTAAATAATCAACAGACCAAGTGCTTGCCCTCATCAGATGGGTAATACCTGCAAATTATCAGGCCTAGGCTGAAGTATTATATGAGGTTGAACCAAAAATGCCAATATTTGTGTTTGACTTATAAACATGGCAATTTCATATGCTTCAGCTTAACATTTACATAAGTATTTTGTGTATCCTATAGCTCTTTAATAAAAGTATATGAATATCTCCTGTTGAATTACTAGTCTTTGAATAAGCATGGGAATAGTGCTGAGGTTTTGCTAGTATAATTTAAGTATTTTTGGGAAAACTTTATTTACTCTTGGCTACTAAAATTCTTAATGGAATACAGTCTTCCCTCAGTATCCATGGCATCCTCAGGGGATTGGTTCCAGGAGCCCCTGTGTATACCAGAATCCATGGAAGCTCAAGTCCCTTATATAAAACGGTATAGTATAGTCAGTGGGCCTCTGTATCCATGGGTTTCCCATCCGTGAATTCAGTCAACCTCAGGTGGAAATGTCCATCCATGGATGCCAAACTTGTGGATATGGAGGGCTGACTATATATTTACTGAAAAAAATCCGTGTATAAATGGATCCACCCAGTTCAAACCTGTGTTTTTCAAGGGTCAGCTGTACATAGAGAAATGTAGAGAGTGTGTCTTTTATCTAGAGGATGATGCTTAGACTCACAGAATCTTTGAGTTAGAGAGGAAATACAGAAACACCTAAAATAACAAAATTCTCTTATTTTAAATATTTGTAAACAAATTTTAAGTGATATTTTTTCAGGTCTTCTCTCTATCATACTGGTAGAATTATAAACTGGTACTTCCTTTCTATAAGGCAGTTTGACATGATGTAGCAAAGGCCTTAAAAATGTTTATTTCCTTCAAACCAGTAATTCCTCTAAGAATTTATCTCAAGAAAACAAGGGTAGATAGGTAGATAGGTAGATAGATAGATAGATAGATAGATAGATTTAGCCCCAAGGATATTTATTGTAGCCTTACTTGCAATAGTAAAAGATTGGGAATGATTCAGATGACCAATTATAGAGTTTCTTCAACTATTCCTCAACTCCCCATCCTGATTGCTCCCCTCTGAATTTCCTCATGTTGGTCAGTGTCCTTATTAGAGTGTGGTGCTCAGAATTGGACACAGTACTCCAGGGGTGCTCTGACCTCACAGAGGACAGTGGGCCCAGGATTGCCCTTAATCTGGACATGGAATTTCTATCAGCAGAGGCCAAGTTTCTGACCAGGACGTTCTCTCTGTGTAAGTGGGGCTGCCAAAACCCAAGTATTGTCAGCTGGTGCCAGTCCCCAGCCATGCTTGTGTCTTTTAGGGAGTGACAGTAACTGCTGTTTGCAGAGATGGCTATTCATAGGGACTCCTTTTCTTTGCCTGACAGAGGCCCAGTGTTCTAGCTCTGAGAGGGGATCTGATGCCAGCATGTGAGTCACACTCACTTGTTACTGTTCTCTTCGAGAGTTTTAGGCCACTTGTTGCTGCACATCAGCACTCCCTTCTTCCCCTGCCCAGCTTGCACTGTCACCCAGCCTCATCTACCATGCTGTGCTTGAACATAATGCTCTTCTCTGCATTGCATGGGTCTACTCTGTAGTTTTGTGCTGCATTTTGAAAGAGCTAAGTCCAGTGGGGGTGTCCACATGCAGGAAAGAATGCTGATCAACTGTTGGCATTAGATAGTTTAATAAATTCCATGATTGGTTCTTGATTTCCATACATTCTTGAGTATTTCTAATTGGCATATTTCTCAGGAACATTTTCTGAGAAAAGGGCTATGCAATTAGGTATTTTTGACTTACCATGAATAATTGAGAGTTGTCAGAATAGTAAAACAATCTTTTGCCTTTTTTCTTCAACATGCATTTCCTTATTGCTTTAGGCTTGATAGGTTTTTGCAGCTTTCAGTTTAGTTCAGTTCTGTTTCTTTGTTTTTTTTTACATATAAATTTATTTATTTATTTTTAGCTGCGTTGGGTCTTTGTTGTTGCACGTGGGCTTTCTCTGGTTGCGGCGAGTGAGGGCTACTCTTTGTTGTGGTGCACGGGCTTCTCATTGCGGTGGCTTCTCTTGCTGCGGAGTATGGGCTCTAGGCGCATGGGCTTCAGTAGTTTTCACGCACGGGCTTAGTTGCTCTGCGGCATGGGGGATCTTCCCGGACCAGGGATCAAACCCGTGTCCCCTGCATTGGCAGGCAGATTCTTAACCACTGCACCACCAGGGAAGTCCCAGCATGGTTTTTTAAATTAAAAAAAAAAAAAATTTTTTTTTTTTAGATTCTACATATAAGAGAGATCATATAGTATTTGTCTTTCTCTGTCTGACTGATTTCACTTAGCATAATGCCCTTAAAGTCTACCCATGTTGTCACAAATGGCAAGATTTCATTCTTTTTTTATGGCTTAATAATATTCCATCGTATACATGTACCATACCTCTTTTATTCATTCATCCATTGATGAACATTTAGGTTGTTTCCATATCTTGGCCATTGTAAATAATGCTGCAGTGAACATGGAGATGCATATATCTTTTCGAATTAGTGTTTTTGTTTTCTTTGTGTAAATACCCAGAAGTGGAATTGCCAGATTATATGGCATTTCTAGTTTTAAGTTTTTGGGGAACCTCCATACTGTTTTCAAAGTGGTGTACCAATTTACATTCCTACCAGCAGTGCACAGGGTTCCCTTTTCTCCACATCCTCGCCAACACTTGTTATTTCTTGTCTTTTTGATAATAGCCATTCTAATAGATGTGAGGTGATATCTCATTGTACTCTTGATTTGCATTTTCCTTTTGATTAATGATGTAGAGCATCTTTTCATATACCTGTTGGCCATCTGTATGTCTTCTTTGGAAAACTGTCTATTCAGATCTTCTGCCCATTTTTTAATCGGATTTTTGTTTTTGCTGTTGAGTTGTATGAGTTCTTTATATATTTCGGATGTTAGCCCTTTATCAGATATATGATTTGCAGATATTTTCTCCCATTCAGTAGGTTGCCTTTTCATTTGTTGATGGTTTCCTTTGCTATGCAGGAGGCTTTTAGTTTGATGAAATCCTACTTGTTTATTTTTGCTTTTGTTGCTTTTGTTTTTGGTGTCAGATTAAAAAAAATCATTGCCAAGACCTATGTCAAGGAGCTTACCACCTATGTTTTCTTCTATGAGTTTTATGGTTTCAGGTCTTACATGGAAGTCATTCACTTTGAGTTAATTTTTGTGTCTGGTGTAAGATAGTCATCCAGTTTCATTATTTTGCATGTGGCTGTCCAATGTTCCCAACACTGTTTATTGAAGAGACTATCTTTTCCCCATTGTATATTCTTTTTTTAAAATTTATTTATTTATTTTTGGCTGCTTTGGGTCTTTGTTGCTGCACGTGGGCTGTCTCTAGTTGCGGTGAGCGGGGGCTACTCTTCGTTGCGGTGCGCAGGCTTCTCATTGTGGTGGCTTCTCTTGTTGCAGAGCACAGGCTCTAGGCGCCCAGGCTTCAGGAGTTGTGGCTCACGGGCTCTGGAGCACAGGCTCAGTAGTTGTGGCACACGGGCTTAGTTGGTCCACGGCATGTGGGAACTTCCCAGACCAGGGCTTGAACCCGTGTCCCCTGCATTGGCAGGCGGATTCTTAACCACTGCGCCACCAGGGAAGCCCCCCATTGTATATTCTTGACTTGTTTGTCATAAGTTAATTGACCATATATGCATGGGTTTATTTCTGGTCTCTCTATTCTGTTTCATTGATCTATGTGTCTGTTTTTATGCCAGTACCATATTGTTTTAATTAATACAGGTTTGTAATAAAGTTTGAAATCAGAGAGTGTGATGCCTTTACCATTGTTCTTTCTCAAGATTGCTTTGGCCATTTGGGGTCTTTTATGTTTCCACACAAATTTTAGAATTTTAAATTTTATTTCTGTGAAAAATGTCATTGGAATTTTGATAAGGATAGCATTGAATCTGTATATTGCTTTGCGTATAGATATTTTAACAATATTAATTCTTCCAATCCATGAGCATGAAATATATTTTCATTTATTTGTGTCTTCTTCAATTTTTTCATTAATGTCTTGTATTTTTTAACATACAGGTCTTTCATGTCTAAAATACCTCCTCCCAGGTATTTTATTCTTTTTGACGTAATTGTAAATGGGATTGTTTTCTTAATTTCTCTTTCTGATAGTTCATTATTAGTATATAGAAACACAGAAGATTTTTATATGTTGGTTTTGTTTCTTGCAACTTTACTGAATTCATTGATTTTTCTTAATAAATTCATTAATTTTTCTAACAGTTTGTTTTTGGCCACACCACATGGCTTGTGGGATCTTAGTTCCCTGACCAGAGATTGAACCCATGCCTCCTGCAGTGCAAGTGTGGAGTCCTAACCACTGGACTGCCAGGGAATTTCCTCTAACAGTTTTTTGATAGAGCCTTTATGGTTTTTTATATATAATATCATGTCATCTGCAAATAGAGGTAGTTTTACTTATTCCTTTCAGATTTAGATGCCTTTTATTTCTTTTTCTTACCTAATTGCTCTGGCTAGGACTTCCAATAGTATGTTGAATAAAAGTGGTGAGAGTGAGCATCCTTGTCTTGTTCCTGATCTTAGAGTAAAAGCTTTCAGCTTTTCACTGTGAGTATGATGTTTGCTCTGGGCTTGTCATATACAACCTTTATTATGTTGAAGTATGTCCACTCTATACCAGTTTGTTGAGAGTTTTTTTTTTTAATCATAAATAGATGTTGAATTTTGTCAAATACTTCTTTTGCATCTATTAAGATGATCATATGATTTTTATCCTTTATTTTGTTAATATGGTGGTTCACATTGACTGATTTGTTGATGTTGAACCATCCTTGCTTCCCTGGGTAAATCCTACTTGATCATGGTGTATGATCCTTTTAGTGTATCATTGAATTCGGTTTGCTAATATTTTGTTGAGGATTTTTGCATCTATGGTCATCAGGGAGATTGGCCTGTAATTTTCTTTTCTTGTGGCATTCTTATGTAGTTTTGGTATCAGGGTAATTCTGGCCTTGTAAAATGAACTTGGAAGTGTTCCCTCCTTTTCTATTTTTTGGGAAGAGTTTAGGAAGGATTGATATTAATTCTTCCTTGAATGTTGGTAGAATTCACCAGTGAAACCATCTGGTCCTAGACTTTTGTTTTTTTGAAGGTTTTTGTTTACTGATTCAATCTCCTTACTAGTATTCAGCCTGTTCGGATTTTCTGTTTCATCATTATTCAGTCTTTTTTTTTGGCTGTACTGCATGGCATGTGAGATCTTAATTCCCCAACCAGGGATTGAACCTGTATCCTCTGCAGTGGAAGCGTGGAGTCTTAACCCCTGGACCGCCAGGGATGTCCCCCATGATTCAGTCATGATAGGCTGCATGTTTCTAGGAATTTATGCATTTCTTCTAGGTTGTCGAATTTGATGACATGTAATTGTTTATGGTACTCTGTTGTGATCCTTTGTATTTCTGTGGTATCAGAAATACACAGGATCTGTAGTATCTGTAGTATCTCCTCTTTCATTTCTGATTTTATTTATTTGAGTTCTCTCTCTTTTTTTCTTGGTCACTCTGGCTAAAGATTTGCTAATTTTATTTTTCAAAATCCAGGTCTTAGTTTTATTAATTTTTTTTTTTCTATTGCCATGCTCCAGACTGCCAGTGTTTCCTGGAGGGGAGCTTTACATGTGTCTGGTGCCCTGGTTTTTATGTCTGGCGCCCCAGTTTTTGTGGCTCCCACCCAGGGGACACCCCTTGATCACCTGGCTCTGGTGGCTGGGGGCTGGAGCTTACACTCCTGAGTCCCATGGGACTGTGCTACTGGAGATATGGTTCTTGTCAGGCTGCCACCCTCAGGGCACTGCATAGACAGCAGACTGAGGTACACCCCCCAGTCTTTTTGTGAAGGAGACTTCTTTGCTTGTTTGGAGCTTCTGCCTGAGGGGCAGGCTTCAGGTTTAACACGTATTTAGTGGCCTGCAAAGCTGCTCTTAAGGAATGTAGGCCATGGATGCCACCTTGGTGCTTTCCCTCTGCCTTGCTTCAGCTTGCTGATATCACCTAGAAAAGAGCTTATACACTCATCTCGGAGCCCTGTTTTTTGTGACTGCCCAATGGACACTTCCAGATCACCTGACTCTGGTGGCCAACAGGGCTCATGCTTGCAGTCCCACAACACTGTATATATTTGCATACTTTTAAAAGCTGGTGCTTGAGGGTCTGGCTCCTAGTCATCCTGAATGAAAGAGCTAAGATCCTCCCTTTTGGGATGCTGACAGGTTTTGGCATGTCCTCAACTACTTGGAGTTATTAAAAATATAATAGGCTGCTTGGATAAGCACAAAGGTTTGAAAGACACCCAAGCGCTAAGGCAGGGTTGAACAACAAGGTTCATCTCCTATACGAGGCCACTCCTTCATGACTGGGAGAGGTGGTTGTTTCTACTATATGGAAACTAACACAGAGAGTCAAACAAAATGAAGAAATAGAGGAATATGTTCCAAATGAAAGAACAAGGTAAAACCTCAGAAAAAAATCTTAATGAGAGAGAGATTAATTTACCTGATAAAGAGTTCAAAGTAATGGTCATAAAGATGCTCACTGAACTAGGGAGAAGAATGGATGAACACAGAATTTCAGCAAAGAGATGGAAAATATAAAAAAAGTACCACGTAGAAGTCACAAAGCTGAAGAATACAATAACTGAAAAAAATTACACTGGAGTGGTTCAACAGCAGATTAGATGAAACAGAAGACAGGATCAGTCAACACAAAGACAGGGCAGTAGGACTTATGCAGTCAGAGCAGCAGAATGAAAAAAAAGTGAAAATAGCTTAAGGGACTTATAGACTAACATTTACATCAGGTGGTCTAACATTCACATCATAGGGTTCCCAGAAGGAGAAGAGAGAGAGAAAGTGGCAGAAATCTTATCTGAAGAAAGAATAGGTGAAAGCGTCTCTAATCTTCCAGATCCAGGAATCCCAGAGAGTTCCAAATAAGAGGAATCCAAACAGACCCATACCAAGACACAGTATAATTAAAATGTCAAAAGTTAAAGACAGGGAGAAAATGTTAAAAAACAGCAAGAAAAAGCAATTTGTTACATGCAAGGGAGCTCCCATAAGACTATGAGCAGATTTTTTAGCAGAAACTTCGCAGGCCAGAAGGGAAAGACACAGTATATAAGGTGCTGAAAGAAAAAACCTTTCAACTAAGAATACTGTACCTGGCAGTTATCATTCAGAGGTGAAGGAGAGATAGAGTTTACCAGACAAGCAAAAGCTAAAGGAGTTCATCACCACTAAACCAGCCTTATAAGAAATGTTAAAAGGGACTTCTTTAAACTGAAAAGAAAGGGCACTAAGTAGTAACAAGAACTCATATGAAAGAATAAATCTCACTGGAAAGGCAAATATATAGTAAAGATAGTGGATTAATTACTTACAAAGCTAGTATGAAGGCCAAAAAAATCAAAGGTAGTAAAAATAACTATGATTACAGTAACTTGTTAAGGATACACAAGAGAAAAAGATCTAGAATGTGACTTATAAATTGGGGGAATTATAAAATGGGGGAGTAATAATGTTGAGCTTTTCAATGGGATCAAACTTAAGTTGTTATCAACTTAAAATAGACTGTTATCGATATAAATTGTTATATGTAAGCCTCATGGTAACCACAAAACAAAAACTTGTAGTAAATATACAAAAGATAAAGAGAGAGGAATATAAACATACCACTAAAGAAAGTCATCAAGCCACAAAGGAAGAGAGCAAGAGAAAAAGAAAGAAAGGAGCTAGAGGAGCTACATAAACAGCCAAAAAACAATGAACAAAATGGCAATAAGCACATACATATTAATAATTACTTTAAATGTAAATGGACTGAATTCTCTAATCAACAGACATAGAGTGGTTGAATGAATAAAAAACCAAGACCCATCAATATGTTACCTATAAGAGACTCACTTTAGATGTAAGGACACAAACAGACTGAAAGTGAAGGGATGGAAAATGATATTCCATGCAAATGGAAACCAAAAGAAAGCTGGGGTAGCTATACTTAAATTAGACAAAATAGACTTTAAAATAAAGACTATAATGATACACAGAGAAGTGTGTTACATAATGATAAGGGAGTCAATTCAACAAGAAGATAAAACATTTGTAAATATTTATGTGCCCAATATAGGAGAACCTAAATATGTAAAGCAGATATTAACAGACCTAAAGGGAGAAATAGGCAGCAGTACATGAACAGTAGGGGACTTTAATACCCCACTAATGTCAATAGATAGATTATCCAGGCAGAAAATCAATAAGGAAACATTGGTTTTAAACAGCACATTAGACTAGATGAACTTAACAGATATTTATAGAACATTCTATCTCAAAGCAACAGAATATACATTCTTCTCAAGTGTACATAGAACATTTTCTAAGATAGATCAAATGTTAGGCCACAAACAAGTCTTAGTAAATTTAAGAGGATTGAAATCATATGAAGCATCATTTCCAACCACAGTGGTATGAATCTAGAAATAAATTACACAAAGAAAACTGGAAAATTCACAAATATTTGGAGATAAAGCAACATGCTATTGGACAACCAATGGGTCAAAGAAGAAATTAAAAGAGAAATTTAAAAAATACCTTGAGACAAATGAAAATGGAAATGTAACATACCAAAATTTATGGGATGCAGCAAAAGCACTTCTGGGAGGGAAGTTCATAGTGATAAATGCCTACCTCAAGAAACAAGAAAAGTCTCAAATAAACAATCTAAATTTACACCTCAAGGAACTAGAAAAAGAACAAGTGAAGCTCCAAGTCAGTAGAAGGAAAGAAAGAAAGATTAGAGCAGAAATAAATGAAATATAGACTGTATACTTCAGCTTTAACATCACTATCTAGAGTTCAATATTTGTTTATAATGTTTTTGAGGTAAAATTTACATACAAATCGTGTGTTGTTTGTTGTATAATCCAGACCCCTATGATGATAAGAAATATTTTCATAACCTTGGAATTTCCCCATGTCCCTGACTAGTCAGTCCTGCCTTCGCTCCCAACCCCAAGTATTACCTGTGACTTTTAGCTCTGATTATAGTCAAGTGTTAGGAGTATTTTGAACTGGGGAGCTGCCTGATATGCTTCTTATAATGTTACAGATGTAGGAGCTTGGTGTAGTTTTTCCAAAAGAAATTTCATAAATTTTGCATTTTCATAAAAATATAGTCATTCATTCAGCAAACATTTAGCTGCCAGATGCCTTGCTAAGTGCCAAGGGAGACATTCTGGAATCAAATGAGTGCGGTATCAGCTCTGATAGAAATAGGCGCAGGATGAGGAGGCACAAAGAAGGGAGTGATTTAGTTCTCCCTGACTTGAGGGCATAGGCAACAATGGCCTCGTAGAGGAGGTGACACTTGAGCTGCGTTGAGGAAGATGAGTTGGTGTTTGCCAGGCAATAGTGGCGTGGGAGAGTGGGAAAAGGGCATTTCAGTGTGAGCGAAGGCAGTGAGGAGGGAAAGAAGTTGGTGTGGTGGGAATGGTTTTGCTAGGCTGGAGCAAAGGCTGCAGAAGATAAACCTAGAGTGGTAAGTGGGGAGGACTTTGCATACCATGCAAATGACTTTGGTTTATTTCTATAGTTTGGGGAGTAATTTGAAAGGTTTATTCATTTATGAAGGTGGTTATATGCAATAGATAGAAATTGTCAGGCAATGCCGTTAGATGCTTAAGATTGTTTTATGATCAAATCAAACTCATATTTCTTCTTTGTTTTATTAAACTGTAATTTTATATTTATATTCGACTCTTCTCCCTTTTATCTCTCTAAAATGACAGGTAGTGTGCCAGTATTTGAAAAATCCCAATGTATCTGATACATGGCTGCTGCAGAATATTTTCCAAGCTCTTAATGTATATTACAATTATTCGGGCCAGGCGAGATGCCTGAATATATCAGAGACAGCAACCAGCAGTCTGGGAGCCCTGGGTTGGAGCTATCAGGTAAGTGTGTATATTTCCCCAAGTGGAACTTACTTTTCACTGATATGGTTGTGCTATAGCAGAGAATTTGCAGGATTTTGTCACCTGGATCCAAATCTGAGCTCTGTTACCTTGTGCTTTGAGACTGTGGATAAGTTTCCTCATTCATATATTCATTAAAAACCAATTCCATTTTTTAAAAAATTTATTTTACTGAAGTAAAGTTGATTTACAATCTGTTAATTTCTGCTGTACAGCAAATTGACTCAATTATACATATATATATATTCTTTTTCATATTCTTTCCCATTATGGTTTGTCACAGGATATTGAATATAGTTCCCTGTGCTATAGAGTAGGACCTCATTGTTTATCTGTCTTATATATACTAGTTTAGTTTGGTATATAATCATCACAGAATATATTCTGAGTACTTAACACAAGTCAGGCACTTTTCTAGGCTCCAAAGACACAAAGGTAAATGAGATACGATCTAATCATCAAATATAGCTTGGTGGAAATGATAGGTAACTAAACTAATGTTACAGTAGATCTTGGTAAGTCCTATAAAGGTAGCATTTTATGGACACAGAAAAGAAGGGGGAGTCTAACTTGATTCTGTCTGAGCCTCCATTCGTTCCTTCATCTGTACAATGAGACTAGTAATAATAATAGTAATGCTTTTCCTCCAGAGTTGTTTTGAGGATTAAATATGATAATAGATGTGAAATGAAGCAGTTTGCAAAGAAGGAATGTATAGCCACAACTTCTGTGACTTCTCAGCTGCGCCTGTCCAGGAATAATGAGAGGTAGTATGGCATAAAGAACAGGGGCTCTGAAGCCAGACTGCCTGAGTTCAAACCCTGGCTTTACTGCTTACAAGCTGTATGACCTTGGACAATTTATTTAACATTTTATGCCTCATCTTCTCACTGGAATCTCTCCTGGTTTGCTTTTTCAGACCTGCACAGAAATGGTCATGCCCTTCTGTTCTAATGGTATTGATGACATGTTCGAACCTCACTCGTGGAACTTTAAGGAATTTTCTGATGACTGTTTTAAACAGTGGGGTGTGAAACCAAGGCCCTCTTGGATCCCTACTATGTATGGAGGCAAAAACATCAGTTCACACACGAACATCATTTTCAGGTGAATTTTTGCTGATCCAAAGAAAACTTTGGTTGACGGAGACATTTTTAGAATAGCTGAGAAAAGAGAACCAGGAAAATGCTGCAGTTACAATGATATAGAATACAGCAGTGGTATCCATCATGTTTTTCTACTCCTTGAAAGACAGAGGATGCTGAGAGGTGATATGAATTTTTGCTCTATTGCCAGTATGCTTAAAGGCTTAAAAACAACAGCAACAAAGTTAAAATATTAAAAAAATACTCTCCAACACAAAATGAAGCATCATCTGTTCTCAATTTGTGTTACTATTGTTATCAATGATAATAAAAAATTTTAATATATATTTAACAAACACTTTTGAAGTGCCCACTCTGTTCTGTCCCAGGCACTGTATGAGGCACTTTAAATGAATTACTTAATTCAATTCTCACAACAAGCCTTGGAAGCAGTTTTTATAGTCCCTTTTTTACTGAGGAGAAAAGTGAAGGTCACTGTGAGCAGTCACTTGCCAAAACTCATCCAGCTTTGTTTTAGTTACCAAGTGATAAAGTCAGTTTTCAACCTTGGCGTGTCTGACTACAAAACCCGTGTTTGTTCTTCTGTTACACTGCTGCACTAGTAGTGTCATATTTGGTATTGGTTCACGTTGGAGTTAATTGAGTAGACTCTATGTGTCTGATTGCGACTTCAAAATTGCCATGTTTTGGCTTGAATATTAGGCTGTTAGTTATTAAAGTAGCAACCATTTAATTAAAAAATTTCCCCAAATCTATATGGAGATAGTAGAGAGATACCCATACATATCCCTTAACCTGGACCTATTGTTTAAACTGTAAATGTCATTCTTTTATAAACTCTTCTAAACAGAGTCACTTTTGACCTTCTAGACATGGCCAATAGCTTTTAGGAGTGAGGAATGCTGTTTTGACTGAAGGATCACTCTCTGGGTTTAGGCCAGTGGCACTGCCCATTTTGCAAAAGAGCCTCTTTCTTATTGGGTTCATGCTATTTTCTCACTCAGTAGGGTACCTGCCCACCCTATATGGAAAACTTAAAGATTCTTTTTAATTTCCTGAAATTGTTTTCCTTGTCCTCAATAGGAGTCTTCAAAACTATACTTTTCGTCTCAGCCTTATGAAGTGACAGTTGAGCAAATAAGGATATTTAGGGTATTTAAGGAAACTGCCAAGTTAGGATGTTTGAAATCAGGAAAACATGAAAGGACTGAGAGAACTGAAAAAGGCTCAAGTATAAGCCTTGGGTGTCCAAGGTCATCTTCGTTGCCTCAGAGGAGGAAGTACTTTGTCATGTTCTTGTTTTTCTTTAGGAGCTTACCTCCATGTAGTATTTATATGGATTTCTCTAGCATGCTGATGCTGTAAAGCTCAAAGCTGAAGTTCAAGTTGAATTGTTAAGTGGAGTCTTTAAATCCTTGTATAAAGGTTTTAATATTTGAGTTTTCGTCAAATACATTATCCTTTTTTATTGGCTTCAACCATTACAGATGAGTATTTTAGTGATCCATTTGTCCTTTTATACTATTTTCCTCAGGGTATCAAAATAACAATCGTCATTGTCATCATCATCATCATCATCATCGGGGGAAAGGATAGATTTTGTGAAAAAAGGTTGAGGAGTAGAACTGAAGCCAGTAGGTGGAAATTATGGCTCAGTGTTAAAAACTTCTAGCTCAGTGTAAGAAAGGACTTCCTAACAGAGTTGTGCAAAGGCAGAATGAGCTGTCTTAAATTACTTAAGCTCTTTGACCCTCAGTTTTCTCTTCTGTAAAATCACCCACAGAGTTGTTGTGATGCTTAAAAAATTTAACCCAGTGAAGTACTTGGCCCGGACCTAGCAAATATATATGCTCAAAAAATGTACGTTGAATGAATAAATGGAAGTATACTCTCAGCCTGTACTTTACCTTCTAGCCAACAGGGGACTATTTGTCCCTGAATGTCCTTTCCTTCCTCTTTTTTCTTTTTCCTAAGGCTCGGGCATCCTTCAAGAAACCTTCCCTGACACCTCCAGGGAGGTTAGGTTTCCCCCCCACACTTAGCTCCACTAAGGCCTGTGACTGTCCCTTAGCGCCCTGTGTGGAAATTATCTATGTGTGTTTCTATCTGCCCCATGAGACTGTAAACTTCTCAATGACAGAGACTTCGTCTTAATCATCTCTGTGCCTTTAGCACCTGCTACAGTGACTGGCACATAGTGGATGCCTAATATGTTTGATAAGGATGAGGAATGATATAAAGCTCAGAAAGGCTTCAGAGGCATGTGAAAGTTTAAAGGCAGAACTATATGAAAATGCTGGTTTATCTTTCTGCAGTGGCAAGTCTACTTTTAAAAAGAAATCTTTTCCCATATGCTGCTAGGTGTGAAGAATTCAATGTAAAACTTAAGTTATTTAAAAATTCAAAATTCTACTGCTTTTCTGAAGAAAGCACATTCTGAAAGTAAAAGAGCAGCTTTAGGTGTCTCTGTTCTGTCTACTTAGTGGCTATCAGCTAGAAAACATTACTGGTTGATGAGTAAGAAAATGTCCGAGGAACCATGTGGAAAGTGTATTTTATGTTCATGCTTCTCTCAAGTCACCTCACACAAATCCAACTGTGACTGCTTTTCTGGTTAGAAAATTCAGTCTGTTTTTAATTGTTGGATTAGAGATTTGCCAGTTAAGAGCTTGGGCTTTGAAGTCAGGGAGACCTGGGTGCCATTCTGCTTCTACCCTGAATTAGCTGCGTGGCCTCAGGCAAATTGCCAATTTATATGAGTTAGAAATAATGACTACCTGCCAGAGTTACTTCGAGGAGTAGATAGATTATCATAGAAGTGAGCACTGTGAGGGCAGAGGTTTTGTCTGTTCACGGTTAAGTCACCTGTACCCAGTCAGTACCTGACACATAGTAGGCACTCAGTAAATGTGTTGAATGAATGAGGATTTAATAGTAGCTATTAATAGTTCCATTTCAGCAATTTTCTTATTCCACAGTGGTTTTGTTGGAAGGATTTATTTTTTCCCCAACTCCAGTTGGTAAGAAATTATCTTACCAATGGTCATTTTCAGTTATTTAAATAGAAATCCAAAAAGGAGTCTCTGAGAAGCTGGTTAGTTTAACATCATTTCTCAGGCAAATTAATTGTTGCCAGCAATTAAGTGAGGCTCACTGTTGGGAATTTTATCCAGGCATCTAGATTCTCTCACGAAAGCCAGTATTTTTTTTTTCCTGTAAATTTCCCAGTGACTGGTTTAGCTTTCACATGTCTAGGACCAAGAAATTCAAGTCCATGGGCATCTTAGGTCTCTCAGCAACTCCAAACACTGTTGCTAAGCCACTAGGCTGATTCAGATGACCTTTTAAATCAAATGCAGTTTGCTTATTATGTGGCTGTTGGGATAGCTTTTTTGTTTTGCAAATAATGGAGAGTTTCCTATCTGGGTTGGTCCTGTCAAATTGCAATAATGATAAAGGCCATTTGTTCACTTAAGAGAATCCAACGCCTTGTGTAGTTTACTTTAAAAATTTATCACATAGTTGAAAACTAAGGCTCCTATTTTGCATGTGAGTTTTTCCTCTTGTTTTTAACAAAACCAAAAAAAAAAAAGTACATTTTTGGAGTGATTTTTTTTCCCCCAAGAATGATGTTGTTAAGTTGCAATTGAATTAATTTTTTTAAGATGAAAAATGTGGTTAAAAGTGTGGTGAGGGTAGAACAGGGGTTTTAAACTTATATTTCAAACACACATGTATTTAATGTACCTAAATGCTTATTTCTTTTTTAATTTGTACATTTACCTAGAAAATTGATTGCATTAGTTTTCTGACCAAATTTCTGTGAGAAATGCTATCGCGTCCCTTTTCATTATTCATTTACCTCTCAGAAGTATTAACACTTCTTATGCTTGTAGAATATGATAATAACTATAATAATGCTACACATTCATGTAGTGTTTTATAGTTTATACCTTATTTGCACATATATTATTCAACTTGGGCCTCACAATATCTCTGTGAGTGAGGGGCATTATCTTTAAAAAAATTTTTTTTTTGGTAATACACATGAGAATTGAGGTTCAGAGGGGTCAGGTGACTTACCCAAAGTCATGTGGCTTACTAGGGTATAAAACTTAGATCTGCTGACTTAGTTCATTGTTTCTTGCCAGTATTACACATAGCTGAAGGTCAGTCTCTATATATTTATATGAACCACTTATGTGAACTCTGCTTTCCCATATAAAAAGTACTGAAGTGATTTACATGTTCCTAAACTTGCATGCGTGTATTTATAGATCTCTTTTGTGTAGGGCATCTGATGTAAGGCTACAAATAACTAGATACATTCTTTTTTCATTCATTCAATAAATATTTGTATGGCTCCTACTGTGTGCCAGGTGCTGAAGATACAGTAATGAAACAGACAAAAAGCCCTGCCCTTGGAGAGTTCTAGTTTGAGAGATGGATAATGAACAAGATAGCACTTATAAGCATGTTAGAAGGAGATAAGTGCTAAGGGGAAAAAATAAATAAGGGGAAGAGGGTTATGAAATGTTGGTGGTGGGTGGGGAGAAGTTTGAAGCTTTAGATGATGTGACTAAGGAAGACCTCACCAAGGGTGACTTTTGAATAGTGATGTGGAGGAAGGAGCTCGGTGGGGTAAGGATACTCCAAGCAGAGAGGTAAGCAGAGGCAAAGGCCTTGACAGGTAAATGTCCCAGCATGTTCTCCTCCAGGTACAGTGAGAAGGTCACTGTGGCTGGAGTGGAGTTAAGGAGGGAGAGAGTAGCAGGAGATGAAATCAGAGAGGCAGCAGAGGGCCCAGATCATTTAGAGACTTGTAGGTCCTGCATGTTTGGTTTTTACTCTGAATGAAATGGGAACACTTGGAGTGTTTTAAGCAGAGGAGTGACATAACCTGATTCAGAGTTTAACAGCATCAAGTTGGCTGCTGTATTGATATTAGATTGCAGGGAGACAAGAGTAGAAGCAGGAAGATCAGTTAAAAGGCTATTCAGGCTAGAGATAACGGTGACTTAGACCAGAGCAGTGGCAGTGGGGTGGTGAGAAGAGTTCAAATTCTGGATATATTTGAATTTATAGCTGACAGGATTTGTCGACAGATTAGGTATGAAAGAGAGATTAAAAGGTAACAAGTTTTTGGCCCAGCAACTGGAAAGATAAGGTTGCCATTGACAGAGATTGGGAAGATAGTGGCAGGGCTGGTTGGGAGTTGGAGAGTATCAAGAGCTCTGTTTTGGACCTGAAAGCTCGAGATGTCTCGTTAGACTGCCATGTAAAAATGTCAAGTATATAATTGAATATTGGTCCTGAGGTTTAGGGGAAAGGTCCTGGCTAAAGATATTATTTGACAGTCATTTGTGTATAGATCGTACTTATAGATGAGAGGGTTTTTCTTAAATGATTATGCAAATTATGGAAATAATTTCATATGTCTGATAATATGACCTTGAAGATTTGTTATTTCAGGCTTCGTAACAATATCAGCAAAATAGAATGTGCATTAAACAAATGTCAGAACACACGTTAAAATGTTCTGTAAGCGATTTCAAGTGATTTATAGATAGACCTACCAAGAGGTGCTGTACGGGGAAAAGTGACCTAATACCTACCATGGGCCAGGTACTTAAATCCAGGTATTTCAGCCCCTGTTATATCCTGAGGAATCTAAGCTTCCATGAGATTAGGAAGATGAGAGGCAGACCTGGGACTGGAACCCAGGTGTGTCTGATCCCGAAGTTGTGCTCTTCTTACTCTGCACCACACAAGCCAAGATGGTATGTGCTGTTGATTTCCAACAGCAGTCATGTGTCCATGAAATGCAATGTAGTATAAATTGAGCGTTGGAATAGGGTTACAAGATCTGAGTTTGTATCTCAGAGGCTTGATTTGAGTAAGCCTTCTAACTTCACTAGGCATTAGTTTTCTCATCTATAAGAGTTGTAATTAAACCTACCTCACATGGTTGGTATAATGTGAGGTCAAATATGAAAGGCTTTGTAAACTTTAAACCAGTCAGAAATTGACAAACTGATCTTAAAATTCATCTAAAAATGCAAGGGACCCAAAATAGCTAAATCAATCTTGAAAAGGAAGAACAAATTTGAAGAACTCATACTTCCTGATTTCAAACTTCGTATAAAGCTTCTGTAATCAATACAGTGTGATACTGGCATAAACATAAACATATAGATCAGTGGAAGAGAATTGACCGTCCAGAAGTCAGCCCTTATCTGTGTGGTTAATTGATTTTTGGCAAGAATGCTAAGACAATTCATTGAGGAAAGAATAGTTTTTTTCAAGAAATGATGCTGGGAAAACTGGATATTCACAGGCAAAAGAATAAAGCTGGATCCCTATTTCATACTATACAAAAACATTAACTCAAAATGGATCAAATGATTTAATTGATAATTCAATTTAAAAATGAGCAAGGACCTGAGTAGACATTTTTTTCAAAAAAGATATACAAATGGCCAATCAGCACATGAAAAAAATTCTCAATACCATCAGTTATTTGGGAAATGCAAATCAAGACCACAATGAGATTCCATTTCACACCCACATAGGATGACTATAATCAAAAAGACACATAATAAATGTTGGTGAGGATACAGAGAATTTAGAACCCTCAGATGTTGTTTATGGGAGTATAAAATGCACTCACTTTGGAAAACAGTTTGGCAGTTCATCAAAAGGTTAAGTCATTATATATCCCAGAAATTCCATTCCTAGTTATATACTCAAAAGAAATGAAAATATTCATCCATGTAAAAACTTGTACACAAATGTTCATAGGAGTAATATTCATAATAGCCAAAAAGTGGAAACAACACAAATGTGCATCTGATGAATGGATAAATAAATGTGGCGTATTCATATACAATAGAACATTTTTGGCAATAAAAAGGAAAAATGTACTGATACATGCTACAACATGGATGAAACGAAAATATGTCAAAGTGAAAGCAGCCAATCACAAAAAACAACCATTATATAATTCCATTTATATGAGATGTCCAGAATAGGCAAATCTATAGAGATAGAAAGTAGATTAGTGGTTGCCTGGGGCTGACAGCGAGGGGAAGTAGTAGAGGGGAATTGACTGCCAGTGAGTATAGGTTTCTTTTGGGGGTGATAAAAATGTTCTAAAATTGATCGTGATGATGGTTGCACATCTCTGAATATACTAAAAACCATTGAATTTGTACGATATAAGTGTCCATTTTGTGGGAGATGAATTATATCTCAACAAAGCTGTTAACAAATACTATTAGGGATGCTGTCTGTGTTTGTATTGGCTTTTTTTTCAGCTAAACTAAGTATCCTGTTTCAATGACTGATCCTGTTTACATCATTCTGAAATGTGTTGTGTGCACCAGCCAGGACTAATAACCTAATAGCGTTTCCTTAATTTTAAAGCTAATGTAAAATGAGTATCTTGAGTAATGCCCAAAAGTTCTGATTCTAGATTCAGAGCAGTTTTTTCAGTCCTACCACCCTATTTCCCAAAGTACTATACTAAGAGGGAAATTTTTTTAAAAAAATGAAGGTTTGTTTTTTTTTTTTTAAAAGAGCCAAGAGATAATTAGCATTTTTAAATATGGAAATTTTTCTTTATCACTTTGGTATTTGGGTCTTAGGAAAGAAGGAGACTGGCTTTAATTGAGGGACTCCTATGTGCCTGACACTTATTAAACATATCCACATGTAGCATCTGATTTAACCCTTGAAGCGACCTTAGGAGGTAGGCCTTGTTAACTCTACTTTACAGATAAGGAGACTGAGTCAGGTAACTTGTGTAAGGTCATACAGCTTTTGAGTGATGAAGCCAGGATTGGAGTTCAGTCTTCTAAATTCCAAGTCCCAGTACAATCTAGGTTGATTCATGGGGCATCAGGTTCAGTCTTCTCTGGTCCTATTTCTATACCTGCTTGCAGAAATATTGTCAAACTCCAGGATAAAGCACCTTTCTATATGACAGATTAAATCCTCAGATCAAATCCCCCAGGTTATAAGCTTATAATTTTAGGTGTTATGCATATGGTAGGTTTCTCCTATCTTATATTTGTGTAGATATAAAAAACTAATAATCTTTTTTTTTTTTTCTTTCCCTCACTTAGCAATGGTGAACTAGACCCCTGGTCAGGAGGTGGAGTAACTAAGGATATTACAGACACCTTACTTGCGATCGTCATCCCAGAGGGAGCGCATCATCTAGATCTCCGAGCCAACAATGCCTTTGATCCCGTCACTGTGCTATTAGCCCGCTCCTTGGAAGTTAGACACATGAAGCAGTGGATCAAAGATTTCTATGCAAGTCTGAGAAAGATGCACTGAGTAACGTTCGATCATTTTCAGTTTCTTCTTTTAAGTTCATTCCACCCACATTTCCATTCACTTTGGTTTTCTGTACATAATTACTTTCCCTTGTTTATTAGATTTGGTGTGGCAAAGGTTGAGATAGAAGAGAACGTGATGGTGGTGATAGCAGCCATCCAATGACCTGAGTCCTTGCCATCTTTGTGCCACCTCCAGGAAGAATCTCTTCATGACAGCTTTCCCACACCATCGGTGGCCTTGATAACTGGAGCAGAGTATTGACTGCCTTTCACAAGAGGGGGAGTCACTTCCTTGGTTTCTCTGAAAGCAGGGATTTATTGGTTTCGAAGTTGAAGTCTCTTTGGCCCATTTGTCACTCGCCCCTCCTCTACTTTCCCAAAAGGAAAAGCAGAAGATGGATAAAAATGATGTAATTGCAGCTGGTAGGAAGGCTATCCAGTGCCAAACCAGGAAATGGGAGCCATTTCTTTTGTGCTTGATTTAATGACTTTGAACTGTGCTGTAAATAAAGAATAGGGCTGGACCTTATACCTGTGTGTTGCTTCTGAAGCTCACTCCAGCTGTTGGGAATGCTGTGTGCACTGGGCTTGGCTGTTTTTGGAAAGTCCTTTAATTTTCTCTCTTCTATTTGGCAGCTTTTCTTAGTTCTGGGATATTTGCCACCATGGTACTGCCAGTAAGAAATCTGGCCTTTTTCTGCTCCATTTCTCTTTGTTTCTGAGGTCAGTTTTGTGGTAGTTTGGTTAGGTTTTGCCAGTTTAGGAAAATGACTCTGTTTTCCTTTTCTTTTTACATCTGAGCAAGTTATATTCTGTGGTTACTGATGATACTTCAGTAAGAAGCCTTTAAAAACTGATGAATCAGCTATTCAGAAGGTAGAATATAGTTATGTTCAGCATTTTGGTTTTTAGATTTTATTTTCTGGTGATTGGTATACTGTCATTAAAGCCAGAAGTGTCAGGACACTAAGAGGCAGGTGCACAAGAACTTTTCTGTATGGCTTCCAAAAGACAAGCTGACTAATTCATGCAGGCAGCATATTTGACATTAATAAATGGCTGAGCCGTTCCTATTTCCAAGGGGTTGGCTTCTTTCAAGCAGTTCTTACACTGAGACCTTTCTTCAGAAGAGCTTTTCTAGGATAACAAATAGGGTTGGATCAAAACCTTTCAGGGACAGAGAGAGAGACTAACAGTTTCTACTCTGTTGAAAGATTTCTCTTCCCTTGTTTGCTTTTATTTTCTCTCAGTTCTTTTTTCTTCACTCTGCCTTGGGAACATTTTCTGCTTTTTAAAAATTGTATCTTGAGCTTGAGTATTTCTAGAGCACTTATTTTTTTTAATAAAATGCAGATATAATGTTCATTCTTGGGTGGGAGACTGAAATATTCCCCTTACTTTCCCTGGCATCTGGGAGATACAGAAAAATCTTTGTCTGGTTTTGGAAGCCTTCAGTTCTCATTGTAATAAGTTGTCCATCAAAGCATTTGGTCACTATTTTCATTTCAGCATCAGAGAAAAGTCTGCTGGGGTGGGAATTTAAGGGTCAAGACAATACTAGTTTTTATTCTTTGTCAACTAAGAAGTTATATAATGCAGGGTTTATGGGCTTAATGGAGGATATTCTTACTATTTATTTTAGGCTATATTTATTTTAGCATATTTTCATTGAAACCTTTTTTACTTAAAATCTTTAAAATACTTTGCCACTTCACTTAATATTGATTGTTTGGATGAGTTGCATTTTTGTGAAGAGAAAAGTTGTCAAAAAATGACTGTTTTTTTATGTACATGTTTTTTCTATGTACATTTCATGACAGATAGCAACCTTAACTAAAGTTGGCCTAATTATAATATGCTAAAATTTAATTTTAAATTGAAAAAGAATTGAAGCATCAAATAAGCCTTATTTAAAGCATCCCTCTAATTATTAGATGATACTTTTGAAACACCAGGAAAGAGAGACACGGAGAGTTGGAGTGTGTTTTTTTTTCTCTGTCTTTGTTACTCTAACTACCTAGAGTCAATGGGCAGAACTAAAGAAATTTAGAGATCTTTCTTAAGGGATCTGTAGAGTCAAGAGATTCTCCAGAGGAGCCAATGTCTAGTCTAGTATATTAGAGAGTTCTGAAGGCAACTCGGATGTCATCCAGTCCAACCACATCATTCGTAGGTGATGGCATTGTGGCCCAGAGAGAAGGGACTTGTCTAAGGCCTCACAGCTCATTTTTAGCAGAACCAAGCCTTGCATCCAGGTTTGTTTGTTGTTGTTGTTGTTTTGTTGTTTTGACTTTATTGGTGTAGCTTAAATCTTTGTTTGAATTCAAGCAACAAAACCTCATTAAACCAGCTTAAGCAAAAGGGGGAATTTTTTGAAGCTATGCAGGAATAGCTCCAGGACTTGGGTAACTAGGAATTGTGAAAGAATGGAATTAGGGTGTGGAAAGTCATTAAAAGTCAAGACTGCTACTTTCTCTCGCTTACAGCAGAGGTCACCAGTTGTCAACCAGTGCGTACGATTTGCTTCTTTTATTTGTAGTTTGGCTAGCAGTCTAAAGTGTGCATGTGCATCAGAATTACCCGAGGGGCTTGTTAAAACATTGATTGTTGAGCCCCATCCCAGAGTTTGTAATATGTCATGGGGTGGATCCTGAGAAGTTGCTTTTTTTTTTTTTTTTTTTGAAGTTGCATTTTTAACACGTTTCCAGATGATGCTGGGGAATCACACCTTGAGAACCACTAGTTAAGAGAATTCTGAATTTGAATTTCCTCAGACAAGGCATGTGCCTTCAGTTCTCCTCACTCCTGTTGTCCTACCTGATCCCACTTGAGTAGGGGAGCCCTGCCGAACGCTTCCTTTCCCATGGCTGCTTCATCTCTGCAGATCAGCTTCCTCTTCTCTGCTCGCAAAAGGCCTGTCACGACTTCCCAGAATGGTGTCCTCAGGCCCCTGAGGCTGTACCATCTCACAAGCCCACAACTCTCAGATGGTTAGGGAGGGATAAGACCATAAAAGCATGGCTTCAGAGACACACTATTTAGGATGAGGGTGGAGGAAGAGCAGCTCAAGCAATTCAGTGTATAACTATCAAACAGTGTTTCTTGGAACACAGGTGTCCAACAAAATGCCAATGACTTATGTAATAGAAAGATCCATAGTTAAGCAAGGTTGGAAAATGATGGGTTAAACAAAGTTAAATCGTTTTTTTTTAAATCTGTAAATATGCATTGTGACTTTCCGAAATGGTGATCAACAATACAACTTTTGCTTACAGAAATGTTCTTACTTACAGAACATTTACAAGGCACAAGATGTTGTTCTGAAACCTGGAGGATACAATGGTGAAAAAGCAAACACAGTGTCTCTACTAATCAGGTTTACATTCCAGTGGGAGGAAGACACGAAATGTCAAATTATACAGACAGAGGGTACAATTATAAGTGTTATGAAGAGTGGGGTTATTAGGAAATTTAGCGGCGAATAGTCTGAGCTGGTCTGCGGGAGCAAGAGAATGCTGTTCTGAGATGTGACGTTTTAGGTTATCTAAACGGTAAATGGGGGCTATACTAGAAGAGGAGTGGAGAAAACGGCATGTGCAAAAGCCCTGAGTGTAGTATACTCAAGGAACTGAAAGAAGGCCTCTGTATGGGACAGCAGATGACCACATGACCACAGAGAAAGTGACATAAGATGAATCTGGAGACCTGGGCAGGGAGGAAGCTCATTCAAGTAGACCATGATAAGGAGTCTTTATAAGGAATGAGAAACCGTCGATTGTCCTTATTCGGGGGAGTGACATGAACAGATTTTCATTTAAAGAGATCACTCTGGCTATAAATTGGAGAGTGTATTGGAGGGGGTAAGCATGTAATATAGGAGGCCACAGTTGCAGTTGTCCAAGTAAGAGAAAGAGAGCTTTGGCTAGGGTGGTAGAGGTGGAAATGAGAAGTGGATGAATTTGAGAGAGATTTGGTAAGGAATGCCAGTGGGACTTGATGATGAGTTTTATATGAGATGAGAGTTGGGCAGGTGTCAAGGTTGATGATTTCTGACTAGTGCGCTTGGATAGATGGTGGTGCCATAGACTGGAAAGAAAGCCCCACTGGGTGAACAGGTTTGGCAGGAAGATTATGAGTTCAGTTTTGTCATGCTGAGTTTTATATACTTTTGAAATAACCAAGTGGAGCTAGCTGTCAAGTAGGACTGTTGGATGTAAAGATCTGGAACCCAGTGTGGGTTGGAGAGCCATGGTGAATAGATGGTAATCAAAGCATGGGATGGGATGTGAGCTCAAGGAACTAGTGTTCAGGAAATATACTTCAGGAGCTGCTACTATACTGTACTTACCACAATACATTCTTAAGAAGACCCCAAACATCCTAATTCTCCTGCAACTGTAGTACATTTGACTCCACTGAGCCAACCCATCACTTGATCCCTGGTACAGCCTTTGCAAAAATTGGGATCTACCTCTCTGCACTCATTTCCCATTCTTACTGCTGCCTTTCACTTTCCTAATAACCTGCACTTCAAACACAAAAATTTCTGTTATTCTAAAATACTGCTCTTGGGCTTCCCTGGTGGTGCAGTGGTTAAGAATCCGCCTGCCAATGCAGGGGACACAGGTTCAAGCCCTGGTCTGGGAAGATCCCACATGCTGTGGAGCAACTAAGCCTGTGTGCCACAACTACTGAGCTTGCGCTCTGGAGCCTGCGATCCACAACTGCTGAAGCCCGCAGGCCTAGAGCCCGTGCTCCACAACAAGAGAAGCCACCGCAATGAGAAACCCACGTGCCGATATGAGAAACCCACGTGCCGCAATGAGAAACCCACGCGCCGCAACGAAGAGTAGCCCCCGCTCGCCGCAACTAGAGAAAGCCTGTGCGCAGCAACGAAGACCCAACACAGCCAAAAATAAATAAAATTTAAAAAAAATTAATTAATGTGTTTAAAAAAATAAATAAATAAAATAAAATACTGCTCCTCTGTCTGATTCCCTTCTCATCACTACCCTCCAACGTGTTTTCACTGGCAAACTTCTTTGCATCCTTCAAAGCCCAGATCAGCTTGATTACCTCTCCTGTGAAGTCTTTCTCAGCTTTCCCAAAGGAGTAGTCTTTCAAATCTATGCTGTCACAGAACAAGGTTCACACCTAGGGTGTCAGCTAGAATGTAAACTTCATCAAGGTAGAGATTGTCTTGTTCATTTCTGCATCTCCAGTACCTTTCAGCAATTCCTGACCACCTCTAATTTAGTACACATGCCCCAAACATTTAGCAATAAATTGCTAAATGTTTTCACCCTCTTTTTAGGAAGACCAAACTATCTGAGAGCAGGGACTCTGCCTTACTTCTTCTAGTAATCAGCATCTAGTAATGGCACAGCGCTGGGCAGCTGGTCTCAGTAGGCCCTTGGTAAATTTATACGAATGGATACTTTCCAGGGTGGAAAGGCCAAGCGTTCTGTCCATCTCTATAGCCAAGCATCTTTCACAGCTCTGATGTGCTTACATGACCTCCTGCCCTGGGCTTCCCTGGATTTTGGAAAGCACTTCCTGCCCTGGGCTTCCCTGGGTCTCCAAGTACTCAGTACCTCTAAAACTTGGACTCACTGATTTTCCCTCACTTCAACTACTCATGCCTCAGGCTCCCTCTCCTACTCCATCAGTCTGGCACTTTTTATCAAAGGAGCTGAATATAACTCTGCCTTGATGTTAGGTGGGAATAGAACACTGACTAGAAATAGCCATTCAAGTGGGTAGATTTCTCTGGAGCCACTTTTCAACGCAAGGGGGTGAAGGAAAGGGCTGGTTTTAACAGATTTTGCTGCCTAATAGTGGAGATACATAAAATTGCAGAGCTGAAAAGCAGTCTTGGGATCATTTAGTTCTACATGTATGTTTAACATGACTAACATCTTTAATAAGAAACCCAGGCCTGGAATGTGAAAGTTAGTTGCCCAAGGTCATATAGCTCACATGTTTATTTATTATTTATTTTAAAATTTTTGTCACACCTGGTTCTGAAAGGATTTCAGGTGATCTAAAAGATATACAGTAAGCACAGCATAAATGGGACAGAGAGATTTAAAAGGGATAGGGATGTAAAATGGATCTAGGAATGCAAACCATAAAGCAGCATTTATCGAACAGGTTCCACGGAATGCTAGTAAGGCCAGACGTAAGTGGGTGTTACATAAAAAAGAGGTACATGATCAAACTGTTTGAACATGGTTAAAATAAATTTAAACAGATTATCTTTACTACAGAATCTCTCAAAACTTTGGTATGCCACGTTCATTGTGAAATCAACAAGAATGTGACATTTCCCAAACTTATTTGATCTATAACCCCTTTTTCAACAACGTTTAAGAACTAATGCTCTGCCAAACATACACTCGGGAATGCTGCCATGGAATTCTAGACATTTTCTGATGATAGAGGCCAAGAAAATTTGGCTCTAAGCTTTTTATCAGCCATCTGCAAAGAGGAAAACAAAGTCAGTTAAACAGTTCACACTGTACTTAAGATCAATCAGCCTGGAGAGTCCCAGGCAGGAACTTCCTGAAAGAGCCTCAGAAAGTGGAAAAATGTAATGAATAAGATTTTCAATTTCTCTATACATATTGCTAAATTTCACTGTATTCATTCTTATATGACCTTTCAGTATAAAGGAAAATCATAACACCAAAGTATAATGATTAAACTGTAATGAGCTAATGAAATATACTACGGGTATGTATATATATTGGGGTGTGTGTGTGTGTGTGTGTATTTGCTGATCTGACTTAATCTAGAAATATATAGATTTTACAGTGTCTGGAGGAACACTCTCAGTCAAAATTTTTCTGAATAGATGTTCCTTGGCCAGTTTAAATGTCATTGTAGATAGTTGAATAAGGGGAAGGAATGATGTTTTGTAACACAAATGAAGTAGTTTGAAAAACTGCTTCTGAATCTACTCAGACATTTGTATCTACTATTACCCTACTTGGCTCACAGATGAACTATGGGACCAGTGGCAGCTCACCAGCCATGTGGAGGCAGAGCAGAGATAGGGAATCAGGTGCTTCTATGCAATGTTGTTTGCATCTGTTACCAAACTTCCTCCTTAGCTTTGGGAGAGTGGTTTTAACTGCTTTTCTTTGTTTTGTAGCCCCTGAAATCTAGATGCAAATAGCCAAAGAAAGGCGTGCAGAAAACTATCAATAACTCCAAGATATTAAACTCCAAGTGAAACTTTTTGCTCAGGTGATATGTAAGGTGCTATAACACTGAGGATATATAGTAAATGCCCTTGAATAAGTGCAGTACAGTGGAAATAGCCAGATGATTTGATAAATGGCCTCCTTTTTCATCGACACAGGCTATCAGATTATTCTTGTTTCAGAAATCTCACGGTCGACAGGAGACATTTCATATGTTATCATGATGTCAGTTCATTTAGTTAATCTATCCACCTTCAGAATGGAAGGTACAATATAAAGCAGTAAAGTAAATCATCTGCTTTATCTCTGAGGAACTCATGGTCAGAGTTACACCACCTCTTTTGTCTCCTTTTCTGATGCCACAAAACCCTCACCTGCGGGAGTTTATTCTTTAGGTCTAAGCCAGTGGTTTTCAACTGGTGTCAATTTTACCGCCCAGGGACATTTGACAATGTCTGGAGATGTTATTGGTCATCACAAGTCGGTGTGTATGTGTGTGTGTGGGGAGGGGGGTGGGTTGTACTGGCATCTAATTTAGTGGACATCCTGCAGTGCAAAGGACAGCCTCTCACAACAAAGAATTGTCTGGCCCCAGATGGCAATAATGTTGGTGTTGAGAAACTCTAGTCTAACCTAAATCTTCTCCATTATAATTTAAGGCCCTTTCCTCAAGTTTTACCCAACAAATGAGATGAAAAACTGATGGTTTATTCAGCTCATCCAATAGTCTTACGCTCTAAAAAACACAATCGCACAACGTATAGTACAGACACATTATCGTCTCTAAAATTTAATAACCTTTATTTTGAAGTCTGATTCTTAAGTTACTCCTTGAATTCTTAAGTAACTTAATTCTTAAGTTACTCCTTGAACTTCACTGGGCCGAATAACTGCAGTTCTTTGGATTGTTTGTTCATTTATCATTTGTTCATTCAAACGTTTATTGAATGGCTACTCTATGCAGTACAGTGTTAGGTAGTAAGAATTCAAAGGCAAAGCCCTATTGTTTTCAAGAAGCTCACTATTAAAGGGGAGAGATGGTCACAATGTCAGATGATTAAATACTTTGGGCTAAGAATTTGGGTTGCATTCAGAATGCTGTGGGAGCATGAAAGCTGAAGTGATGAATTCATCCTGTAAGTTTGAGGAAGGCTCTAAAGGAGAAGTAACATTTGAACTGAGACTTGAAGGATGGAAGTTTGCAGGGTGGATGGAGCTTGGTGAGAAAGGCAATAAAAGCACTATTTAAAAAAAGATATTAAGCACTCATCATGTACCAAGGGTTAGGCACCCATCATGTTATTGTGAAAAAGATAGACATAGCTCCTATCATCATGGGGGTTATAAAAAGAAAGCCAAAAGAAACCTCCCCTGTAATGCTTGTATCATAGTTTACATGAACTCTGCTGCCTGCCTTTTCTCATTTTGAGCCCCTTAACATCCCTGTGCGGGAAGCAAGGCAGATATTACCTACCTCCATTTTATAAAGGAGGACCATGAGGCCAAGAAAAATGAAGAAACTTCCACCCCCAACCACTAGCCACAGATCTAGTAAATGGCATGGTCTGATCCAAAATCCTGTGCTTTTCTACCATTCCTTGGTTCCAAATGCAATTTCCTGTGGCAGAGAGGCAAGCACAGTCTTTCTACACCCCTCCTTTCTCTGCTGTCTTCATCTCTGGCTAAACTTTTGTTTTCTGCTGGCCCCAGTGCAGAAGAAGTTTTTCAGCCTTCCCAGTTCTGATTGCTAAGGGACTTCCCAGGGAAGGAAGGAGTGAGAACTGCTGTCCTGCCACTATCCATTTGCAAAATAATTTCTACCTTGATTTCCCAGATTTTTTGAGAAATAAGGAAAACTGAGATGTGGAACAGAAAATCCCTTTTGTTTGTCTTGGTGTTTGATAATGTATGCAACCTCTCTGGGTGGTTTAAGCGGTTTAGGTACTTTCTACAAAAGGGATCTTTTAATGACAAAACTAATGTGATTATCTGAGTGAGGGTGAGAGGCGTATTCAAAGCTTAAAGAAAATCTGTTAGAATAGCTGAATGTATCTGCTTAATCCTTTCTCTAATGTGGCTGAACAATGCTCTGGGAAGCCATTGGTCCGTTCTTTCTTCTAGTAAATGCCTGTCTCCAGAGGTAGGGACTGTTTGCAGCTTTTGATACCCTTATGCTTCACCTTCTCAGCTGCACAAAAGTACAGGAAAAGCCTGGAGGAGCCCAAAGCACTGGCAGAAACCAAGTGTCTCCTGAATGCTGAGGGCGAAATGTACAGCACATGCATGCTTTCTCCACCAGCGTGCGAAGAAGTCGGGGCCACAGTAACCAGCGGGAATGTCATCTCGGAGAAGGGCCCTGTTCTTTGTGCCTGCTTTCATTGGGTGCTGGGTGAGGGATCACTTGTGGAAGCTTAAAATCTTACACCTGAGTTTTAAGAGTGGTTGAGCTACTCCTTTTTGGGGGGTGGGGGTGGGCAAGGGAAGCATAAGAGGGGAGAAAAGTGATACAGGTTTGGGTTCTGCAAATTGCTCTGTGAATCTGAAGCAAAATCAAAGTCCTTTCTCTCATTTGTGAACTCAGGATAATAATACCTGCCACATAAATTCACTGTGAGAATCAAAGTGAAAACCTGAACATGAATGTGAAAGTGTCACAGCCAATCTAGAGCATGATCAGATAACATGTTGTACACTTTTATTTTTTATTTTACCTTACTTTATTTAAAGTATTATTTTAAATTCTTGTTCTTTTAAGAATACCTTTCTTTCCTAAATGTATAATTCAATTTAACTTAAAACATTTATTCGTTACTTACTATGTGCTGGGCACAGTTCTGGGAATACAGATACAAATAAGTCTCTGAACTTTAAGGAGGTCATAATCTTGTGGGGAAGACAGGCATGTAAAATTTAGCTTGATAAGTATGCATCAGAAGTGATTAATTTTAACCTGGAGTCAATAATAATAGCTAAATGTTATGCAATACTTACTATTTGCCAGGAGCTGAGTCAAATGTTTTCCTTAGGTTACCTCATTCAATCCTTGTAGCCCTATGAGGTAGGAACTATTATGCCCATTGCACAGGTGAGGAGGCTGAGGCTTGGTCAGATCAATTAAGTCACTTTTCCACCACCATAGGTGGTGGGCCAAATTAGAGTCCCAAATCTGTCTGACTTTACAGTTTAAACCCTTACTCATTGTGCCATGCTGCATCTCAAATCAAGGAAGACTTCCCTGAGGAGTTAACCATAGCTGGGTTTCAAAACAGAATTAGAAGTTTTCCAGGTGTACAGAGGAGAAAGGCAGATGGAATAGCATGGGTAAGAGAGCACATTGGCTAGAAAAACATCTGTGCAGAGAGGAACTAGAAGCAGTTTGTGATGATAATGGAGTGGGCAGGTTGGACGAGTAAGTTGGGGCCAGATTATGATCTTTCATACTGCACCTTTGTGGAAAAAGTATGTAAATTATTTACTTTAATTAATTACTTGATTTATATTTTGTTTATCAAAAAGGGTTTTACAGGACTTCCCTGGTGGTCCAGTGGTTAGGAATCTGTCTTGCAATGCAGGGGACGCTGGTTCGATCCCTGGTCAGGGAACTAAGATCCCACATGCCGCAGGGCAAATAAGCCTGTACGCTGCAACTACTGACCCTGTGTGCCGCAACTGGGGAGCCTGTGTGCCACAACTACAGAGCCCATATGCTCTGGAGCCTGAGCGCCACAACTAGAGAAGCTGCACGTGGCAACTACTGAGCCCACGTGCCACAACTACAGAGAGAAGCCCATGCGCCACAACGGGGAGCCCACGTGCCACAACGAAAGATCCCGCATGCAATGCAGCCAAAAATAATAATAAATATTTTTTAAAAAGGGTTTTGCAGAAAGTGGGAACGGTAGCCACTTTTATGGTGCAGAATCACAAAATATTCTTCAAATTTTAGAATCAGAAAACTTTCATGATGGAAGGCACTTAAGAGATCGAGGACTCATTCTCTGCAAGAGGAAATCAAGGCTGAATGCATGTAAATGTCTTAAGCAAGGTTATAAAGCAGTTTAATCAGCTGAGACAGGAATATCTGTGTTTTTCAGATGGATTATGGAGTTAAAGTGAACAATAAATGATAGTTACAGGATTATCTTCAGGTGCATTTATAGAAATTGGTGAATTGAAAAGAGGGATAGATAAAGTAGATAATTGCAGGGAATGGGAATAAAGTCCTTAGTTGAAGCTGTAGGTTCCCCACTGGGAAACTTCACAACAGCTCTCTTCGAAGAGTGGTGTTGGATATGTAAGTGAGTGTCTTGGCTGAGCTGAAGCTGGAAAACGAGTTTGCCTGGAAAACAGAGTTAAGATATATCTTCCTACGTCTACTTATTACATTTTTTTGGCCACTTTAAATGGGGGCCTGGAACAGATGTGAGCTGGTTCTTGTTCTCATTGAGCTCACAATCTGAAAGATGGGACAGACTAGAAAACAGGTAATTGCAACCAACTGAATTTAGTAATAAAAATAAGGTATAGGATGCTATGGCAGCCCAGAAGGGGCATGAGTAACTGTGTTCTGGATGGGCAAGGAAAAGCTTCCTTGGGTCGGGGGGGTGCAGGTAGTGACATCTAAGGTAAGACCTGAAAGATGAGTAAGAGTGCAATTCAGGAGAGGGAAAAGAGTGCTCTAGATAAAGGGAACAGTTTATGCAAATACCCCAAGTAATCTGGGAAAATTAATTTGAATGTACTATTCCCATTTGGTATAGCTGAAGTGTAGTGTGTGAGGAGGGAGTGATATGAGTTTTCTTCTCTGACCTTCCCTTCCCCAATACGCAAGTTTACATATACAGGCAGTTTACTAGAGAGTGTCACAACTCTGACAAAAAAGATAGAAATGCGTTTGGGAGTACCACAGAGAGCAGGTGTTGATGTGCTGGGAGCACACTAAATGATTGCAGAAAACAAAAACTCCAGTATTCCCCCCTCCCTGTGTCACTACAGCTATCCCACTGACCTGAGAACCAGCCTTCCTAAAGAAACTACTTCTCACCTCTAAGACAGAAAACAAAAGGCATGAAATCAATGCTCTGAATGTAAACGAGACAAATAAATGTCAGTGCAGCAGGAGGGGAGAGCAATAAAGTGAGCAGGCCTGAGTGATGGTGGTAACCTGCTGAATTCTCAGGTCACAGAGTAATTTACTGACTGGTCCTAGGCCACTAGATAATTATCCAGACAGCCCTGATTCTGGTGCAAAGCCTCCTGCTGCTTATGTTATTAATACCAGCAGCAATCAGCGGGCGTTGGTGGGAGCAAACCGAGTCCCCAGGCTGCTGAGTGAATGCAGAGGCACCTTCCAGGGCCCTCTGAGCTGGACCTCACCAGGAAAACTGGTTGGCTCCAACATTCAGCTCTTTGCCCAGCTGCTGTGTGGTCCCCAGGGAGAGGCTCCCCAAGGGTGGCTGAGGGCTTGGACAAAGGAATAAGATACCCAAGTTCTGGAGTTTGACCACCTTGTGCAAAGAACCTCTGCCCTGTCCCCCCTTGGACCTGACTGGAAAGTGACTTTGAGGCCTCCCCAGAATAACTTAAATTAATATCCATGGAACAATGTCAAACACTTCTCTTTGACATGGCGTGGGAATTAGACTCCACCGCGTTCATATGGGGCCAGGGAAAGTGATGGTGTCTGTTTTAGGGTTTAATCATTTGGGAGCTTGACCTCAGGTAACCCTGAAGGGATTTTAGGGGGCAGTTGGTATGGGGGTAGGGCTCTCTTATCCCATATCCCTCTTTAAAATATGATAACATATGCAAAGTGCCCAGCACATAGTAGACATTTTCAATCAATGTGACTGTACTCCCTCTTCTTCCTCCTATGACATTATGTGGTGAATGGCCTCCTGACTGATCTTTCATTTTCTTTTCCCTTCAGGACAGTGGTTCTCATCCCGGGACAATTTTGCTTCCTAGAGAACATCGCCAATGTCTGAAGAGACATTTTTGCTTTCATAACTGGGGACAGGAGAGCTAATGGTAATTAGTGGGTAGAGGCCAGGGATGTAGGATGCTAAGCATCCTACAATGCACAGGACAGCCCCTCACAACAGAGAATTAATCAGTTCAAATATCAGTAGTGCCGAGGTTGAGAAAACCTGCTCTAGGAGATTCTGCACACTGCAGCCAGAGTAATCCTATTAAAGACAAATCTTAAGTCACTTTCTTGCTTAGGAAGTTCCAAATGGTTTAGTCATCATAATTGCATAACTAATTATTCACTCAATATGTATGGAGCACCTGCCCTGTGGCAGGCACTGTGAGATTGCACAGATATATCTGCGTAGACCCTGCCCTTGAACTGATGATTGCAAAACACTGACTTTCTGTCATCGCCAGGGTAAAGTCCAACCAACTGAAAGTAGAGAGGGAAGGTAGGGGAATGAAAAATGAGAACTTGGTTTCAGGACATGAGGAGTGATTCTGCTTGTGGGACATCCAAGCAGGTTGGACAGAAAGGACAAGAAATATCTCTCTAGATGCAGCAGAACTCTCTACAACCAGAGTGGTGGGGGTGGAGTGCTGTGTTTCTAGTTTCAGTAAATAGAACTCCCAGCTTCTCAGGTGCCAAGCCTGAAGCCCAGGCTTCCTTCTTGACCCTTCTCTCTTTCTCAGACTCTCAATTCAAGTCTTTTTTGTGTATTCAGTGAAGGAATTATGCCCCAATGCTTAAAGTATCTATTGTGTGTAATGAATTAACTTTTCTCCATTGCATCTAGAAATGGCACCATCCTTAAGAGAATTGAAAAAAAAAAGTCATTCGAAATATTTTCTGTAAGATTTAATTTTATCGGGGGACTGTTGTTGAAAAAGGCTGCCGTGCATCACGTCTCTATGGCTTGTGTTTTAGTTAAACTCATGATCTTCAAATATTTTTTTCTTTGGAGAAATGTCTATCCAGGTCTTTTGCCCATCTTAAAGCCAGGTTATTTGTATTTTTGCTATTGATTTGTAAAAGTTTCTTGCATATTTTTAATATTAACCCCTTATCAGATGTGTGGTTTGTAAATATTTTCTCCCATTTCATAGGTTGCTTTTTCATTTTGTTGATTTGTTTCTTTTGCTGCTTGTGCTTTTGGTGTCATATCCAAAAAAGTCATTGCCAATGCCAATGTCAGGAAACTTTCCCCCTATATTTTCTTCTGAGGGTTTTACAGTTTCAGGTCTTAACTTTACGTCTTTAATACATTTTGGGTTGATTTTAGTGTATAGTGTAAAATAGGGTTCCAATTTCATTCTTTTGCATGAGAATTCCCGTTTTCCCAGTACCATTTATTGAAGAGACTATCCTTTCCCCATTGTGTATTCTTGGCACCCTTGCTGAAGGTCAGTTTACCGTAAATGTGTGGGTCTATTTTGGGGTTCTTTATCTGTTCCACTTGTCTCTATTTCTATTTTTATGCCAGAACCATACTGTTTTGATTATTATAGCTTTGTGATATGTTTTGAAACAAGGACGTGTGATGCCTCCAGCATGGTTCTTCTTTCTCAAGATTGCTTTGGCTATTCAGAGTCTTTTGTAGTTCCATACAAACTTCAGGGTTGTTTTTTCTATTTCTGTGAAAAATGCCATTGGAATTTTTATAGGGATTGCATTGAATCTGTAGTTTTTTTTTAGTAGTATGGACATTTTAACAATACTCTTCCAATCCATGAGTACGGAATATCAGAATATCTTTCCATTTATTTGTGTCTTCTTCAATTTCTTCCACTAAAATCTTATCATTCTCAGTGTATAAGTCTTTGACCTCCCTGGTTAAATTTATTCCTAAGTATTTTATTGTTTTTCATGCTACTGTAAATAGGATTGTTTCTTTATTTCTCTTTTTGCTAGTTTATTGTTAGTATATAGACACAACAACTGATTTTTGTATGTTGATTTTGTATCCTTCAAATTTACTTTTGGTGGAGTCTTCAGGGTTTTCTATATAAAATATCATGTCATCTGCAAATAGAGGCAGTTTTACTTCTTTCTGATCTGAATGTCTTTTATTTCTTTTTCTTGCCTAGTTGCTCTGGCTAAGATTTCCAGTACTTTATGGAATAAAAATGGTGAGAGTGGGCATCCTTGTCCTGTTCCCAATCTAAGAGGAAAAACTTTTAGCTTTTCACTGTTAAGTACGATGTTGGCTGTAGGTTTGTCTTCTATGGCCTTTATTATGTTGAGATATGTTCCCTCCATATCCACTTTGTTGAGAGATTTTATCATAAATAGATGTTGAATTTTGTCAAATGATTTTTCTGCATCTATTGAGATGACCATATGATTTTTATCCTTTGTTAATGTGGTGTACCACATTGACTGATTTGCAGGTGTTGAACCATTCTTGTATCCTGGAATAAATCCCACTTGATCATGTGTATGATCCTTTTAATATATTGTTAAATTCAGTTTTCTAATATTTTGTTAAGGGTTTTTGCATCTATGTTCGTCAGGGATATTGGCCTATAACTTTCTTTTCTTGTGACATTTTTGCCTAGTTTTGGTATCAGTGTAATGCTGGCCTCATAACATGAACTTGGAAATGTTCCCTCCTCTTCTATTTTTTGGAAGAGTTTGAGAAGGGTTGCTAATAATTCTTCTTTAAATGTTTGGTAGAATTCACCAGTGAAACCATCTATCCTGGAATTTTGTTTGTTGGGAGGCTTTTGATTACTGATTCAATCTCCTTACTAGTAATTTGTTCATTCAGATTTTCTTTTTCTTCATAATTCAGTCTTGGTAAGTTGTAGTTTGCTAGGAATTTATCCATTTCTTATAGGTTGTCCAATATGTTGGTATATAATTGTTCATAGTAGTCTCTTATGATCCTTTGAATTTCTATGGTATTAGTTATAATGTCTCTTCTTTCACTTATAATTTTATTTATTTAAGTAAGTCCTCTCTCTTTTTATCTTGGTAATTCTAGCTAAAGGTTTATTATTAAAAAAAAATAGCCCACAGTTTCATTGATCTTTTTGTATTTTTAGTCTCTATTTCATTTTTTTCTGTTCTGATTTTGTTATTTCCTTCCTTCTACTAACTTTGGGCTTAGTTTGTCTTCTTTTTTTGTTCCTTGAGATATAAAGTTAGGTTGTTTATTTGAAATATTTCTTTTTTATTAATGTAGGTATTTATCACTGTAAATTTCCCTCTCACAACTGCTTTTAATACATCCCATAAGTTTTGGTATGTTATGTTTCCATTTTCATTTGTCTCAAGATATTTTTTGATTTCTCTTTTGATTTTTTTCTTTGACCCATTGGTTGTTCAGTACTGTGTTCTTTAATCTCCACATATTTGTGAATTCCCAGTTTCCTTCTTGTAACTCATTTCTAATTTCATACCACTGTGATAAGAAAAGATGATTAATATGATTTCAATCTATTTAAATTTATTAAGACTTTTTTTGGTGGCCTAACATATGATCTGTCCTAGAGAGTGTTTCATGTGTGCTTGAGTAGAATCTGTATTCTGTTACTGTCAGATGGAATGTTCTATAAAAGTTTATTAGGTCTATCTCATCTAATGTGTTGTTTAAGGCCAACGTCTCCTTGTTGATTTTCTCTCTAGATGATCTATTCATTACTGAAAGTGGGTTATTGAAGTACCCTACTATTATTATATTGCTGTCTTGTTCTGATCTGCTCATATTCAGATCTGTTAATATTTGCTTTATATATTTATTTATCCTGTTGTTGGGTGCATCTATATGTATAATTATTATATGCTCTTGATGAATTAACCTCTTAATTATTATAGACAATAATAGCAACAATTATTATTATTATCTTCTTTGTCTCTTGTTACAGCCTTTGGCTTAAAGTCTGTCTGATGATTATAGTCTGTCGCAGTGTGGGTCTCTTCTGATTTATCTTATTTGGTACTCTCTGGGCTTCCTGGATCTGGATATCTGTTTCTTTCCCCAGGTTAGGGAAGTTTTCAGCCAATTTTTCTTTGAATCGGTTTTCTGCCCCTTTCTTTCAATTATATTTCTGGGACCTCTAGAATGCATATATTGGTCTGCCTGATGGTGTCCCACAAATCTCTTATCGTCACTTTTTCTCACTCTTTTCTTTTTGCTCCTCTGATGCAATGAATTCCATTGCCCTGTGTTCAAGTTGGCTGATCCTTTCTTTCACTTGATGTAGTCTCTTGTTGAACCCCTTTATTGAATTTTTCATTTTGGTTATTATACTCCTCAGCTCTGTGATTTCTGTTTGGTATTCTTATATTTTCCGTCTCTGTTGGAATTCTCACTTCGTTCATGAATTGTTCTCCTGACTTAAATGAGCATCTTTATGACCATTTTTTAAAAATTGAAGTATAGTTCATTTACAATGTTGTATTAGTTTCTGGTGTACAGCAAAGTGATTCAGTTATACATATGTAAATATATATATTCTTTTTCATATTCTTTTACATTATGGTTTATTATGAGATATTGAATATAGTTCCCTGTGCTATACAGTAGGACTTTTTGTTTATCTATTTTATATATAGTAGTTTGTATCTGCTAATCCCATACTCCTAATTTATCCCTCCCTCCCTTTCCCCTTTCATAACCGTAAGTTTGTTTTCTATGTGTGAATCTGTTTCTGCTTTGTAAATAAGTTCATTTGTATCATATTTTAGATCCCTCATATAAGTGATATTATATAATATTTGTCTTTCTCTGTCTGATTTACTTCACTTAGTATGATAATCTCTAGGTCCATCTATGTTGCTGCAAATGGCATTATTTCATTCTTTTTTTATGGCTGAGTAGTATTCCATTGTGTGTGTGTGTGTGTGTGTGTGTGTGTGTGTGTGTATATATATATATATATATATATATATATATATATATACACATAACACATCTTCTTTATCCATTCATCTGTCAATGGACATTTAGGTTGCTTCCATGTCTTGGCTACTGTAAATAGTGCTGCAATGAATATTGGGGTACATGTATATTTTTGAATTATGGTTTTCTCCAGATATATGCCTAGGAGTGGGATTACTGGATCGAATGGTAGCTCTATTTTTATTTTTTAAGGAACCTCCATACCTTTCTCCATAGTGGCTGTACCAATTTACATTTTCACCAACAGTGTAGAAGGGTTCCCTTTTCTCCATACCCTCTCCAGCATTAGTTATTTGTAGACCTTTTTTTTTTTTTGGCTGTGTCACACAGCTTCTGGGATCTTAGTTCCCTAAGCAGGGATCCAACTCAGACCCTCAGCAGTGAAAGCATGGAGTCCCAACCACTGGACTGCCAGGGAATTCCCTTATTTGTAGACTTTTTTTTTTTTTAACATCTTTATTGGGATATAATTGCTTTACAATGGTGTGTTAGTTTCTGCTGTATAACAAAGTGAATCAGCTATACATATATATGTATATACATCCCCATATCTCCTCCCTCTGTGTCTCCCTCCCACCCTCCCTATCCCACCCCTCTAGGTGGACACAAAGCACCAAGCTGATCTCCCTGTGCTATGCGGCTGCTTCCCATTAGCTATCTATTTCACATTTGGTAGTGTATATATGTCCATGCCACTCTCTCACTTCATCCCAGCTTACCCTTCCCCCTCCCTGTGTCCTCAAGTCCATTCTCTACATCTGCGTCTTTATTCCTGTCCTGCCTCTAGGTTCATCAGTACCTTTTTTTTTTTTTTAAGATTCCATATATATGTGTTAGCATATGGTATTTGTTTTTCTCTTTCTGACTTACTTTACTCTGTATGACAGTCTCTAGGTCCATTCACCTCACTACAAATGACTCAATTTTGTGTCTTTTTATGGCTGAGTAAGATTCCATTGTATATATGTGCCACATCTTCTTTATCCATTCATCTGTCGATGGACATTTAGGTTGCTTCCATATCCTGGCTATTGTAAATAGAGCTGCAATGAACACTGTGGTACATGACTCTTTTTGAATTATGGTTTTCTCAGGGTATATGCCCAGTAGTGGGATTGCTGGGTCATATGGTGGCTCTATTTTTAGTTTTTTAAGGAACCTCCATACTGTTCTTCATAGTGGCTGTATCAGTTTACATTCCCACCAACAGTGCAAGAGGGTCCCCTTTTCTCCACACCCTTTCCAGCATTTATTGTTTGTAGACTTTTTGATGATGGCCATTCTGACTGGTGTGAAGTGATACCTCACTGTAGTTTTGATTTGCATTTCTCTAATAATTAGCGATACTGAGCATCTTTTCATGTGCCTATTGGCCATCTGTATGTCTTCTTTGGAGAAATGTCTAATAAGGTCTTCTGCCCATTTTTTGATTGGTTTGTTTTTTTTTGTTATTGAGTTGTATGAGCTGTTTGTGTATTTTGAAAATTAAGCCCTTGTTAGTTATATCATTTGCAAATATTTTCTGCCAGTCCATAGGTTGTGGGGTTGTTTTTTTTTTATGGTTTTCTTTGCTATGCAAAAGCTTATAAGTTTGATTAGGTCCCATTTATTTATTTTTGCTTTTATTTCTATTGCCTTGGGAGACTGACCTAAGAAAACATTGCTTTGATTTGTGTCAGAGAGTGTTTTGCCTATGTTCTTTTCTGGGAGTTTTATTGTGTCATGTCTTATATTTAAGTTTTTAAGCTAGTTTGAGTTTATTTTTGTGTAGGGTATGAGGGAATGTTCTAACTTCATTTATTTACATGCAGCATCCAACTTTCCCAACACCACTTGCTGAAGAGACTATGACCATTATTTTGAATGCTTTATCAGGTAAATCCCTTATCTCTGTTTCATTAAGGTCTGTTTCTAGAGTTTTATCTTTTAACTTTGTTTGGAACATATATCTCTGTTTCTTCATTTTCTTTGGCTCTTTGTGTTGGTTTATGTAAATTAGATAAAAGAACCAACTCTCCCAGTCTTGATGGAGTGGCCTCATGTAGGAGATGAACCTTATTGCTCAGCCCAGCCCTAGTTCTTAATTGTCTCACAAACCTTTGTGATTGTCCAAAGTGCCTTCTTTGTTCTTAATGACTATTTAGTAGTAGGCGTGTCAAGACCTGTCAGTGTGCCAAAGGGGAGGAATGCATTTAGTACCTAGATGCAGGCCGATTGGAACAGGCAGCAGCTGGGAAAGTATGTATTTAAGTCGCTTTCAGGAAGAAACTGGTAGATGAGCATTTTTGCCTGTTCCCTCTGTGCTTGGCCTGAGGTGTGTAACCAGGGTGGTGTATTCCTGAAACCATTAAGAACTGTGTCTTTGTTTGCTGCAGTCCTGTGGGACTTGTGGATGCAAGCCCCACTGGCTTTCAGAGCCTGGTGTTCTGGGGGCCTATCCCTCAGGTTAAAAGTTAGATCACAAAACATGGGTCCAAACCCTTTGCATTTCAGGGAGAAGCTGGGTGTTGGGAATTCCTTCCCAAGTACATGGTGCTGTGCTGGGAGTGGAGTCTATGGTGAGAGTGTGTCTCAGTTTTTCCTACCTGTTTTGATATGGGTATTTTCTCATTTGCCTGACGTGTAAGAGTTTCTCAGCTAGTTTCTGTATTTATTTCAGAGGGAACTGCTCTGTCTATAGCTGTATATTTGGAGTGTGCGTGGGAGAACGGGAGTTCAGGAGCCTCCTGTGTCAGCAACTTGGTCAAACTCCTGAATGTCCTTAAGGTTTTTAACTAAAAAATAATAGGTTGGGTGTGGAGGGAAAAGATGTATGTGTATATTTTGACAGGAGGGTGAAGTGGTATGTGTGGTGGTGTGTGTGTGTGTGAGTGTGTGTGTGTGTATTAGGGGAAGGGGAAGGTAGGTAGTGGATGTGTGTAAAGCCTTCCATTTTTACTCAGAAGGTTATTGTGATGATAAAGGTGGTTTTACAGGATTTTAGAAACTGTTAAGTGCTGTAGAAATGTAATCGCTATTATTGTTAGTGCCTGGAACAATATAAGCCAGCCTCTTGAAGATGGCACCACATTGGGCCGAGCACCAGGATTTTCTCTCCTAACCCCTTCAAAGTTTTGCTTCTTCAAAGCCCTGCCTTCAAAGGGCTTCTCCTTGGCCTAGAAGCAGAGGGGGAGTATAGAATTTATACCATCTATCCAAGTCAAGACAGATTAGAAAGGAAGGCAGGGACACTTCCCTAAGCACTGTGAGCAGGTACTCCCTTGCAGCAGGGAGTGAGGGCCCCGAGAGGCTTCTTGGTGGTTTGTATTTGGCCTAAACTGAGATGAGTTGTTGTGTTGTCTCTAGCCACACAGACGTCGCCAAAGGACATTGACTCCTTAATATGCACAGCAACCGGGCAGTGAGCTTCAAGGTAAGACGCTGCTTGTCCAGGTACAGGTATAGGGGCTTTACTCTCTCTGGAGGGATCTCAGAAGTGAGAACTAGCCTGGGTGTCAGGACATGTGAATTCAAGTTCAGGCTTTGCCATTCACCAAGTGTGACCTCAGGCAAGTTCTTTTATCATTCTGGACCTCAGTTTCCTTAAGTATGAAATTAAGGAATAGAATTTAAGTTGTAAGAGCACTGTTCAGAATAAGAAAAGAGACTTCTCCCCTCCTTTTCCTTAGAGCATTTGTAAAAGAAAACTTACAGATTCTTTCTCTACCCCTTTGAGATGTATGTAAATCTTTTCAAAAGCATCTTGCCAGTTTTACAACCCAGGAATGCCTTTCAAGGACTTGGGAACCATCTCTCTTTTTAAAATTGTAGCGAAATATATATAACATAAAATTTACCATGTTAGCCATTTTAAAGTGAATGGTTCAGTGGCATTAGATAGATTCTCATTGTTGTACGATTGCATCACCATCCATCCTGGGAGACTTCTCTTTGAAAGGTAAACCATTAAGGGAGACAGAACACCTATATCCCAGTTTCTGGGAGAAGGTAGGAACCTAACCTCAGTGGGTGACCTGCTCCAAGTTGTAAAACTTCCTCCTTTCATAAAGATATGAGAAGTTTATTTTTCTTTTGGTTAAAACCAATTAGCAGACATAGGTGGCCACCTCAGTTACCAGGTGAATATAGGATAAACTATATGTGACAAGTCCTCTTACCTGAGGACTAGCTCTTGTTTCGCTTGAGAACATGTTTGAAATGGATTGCATCTGCTTTGGTTTGTTCGGGCTGCCATAACAAAATACCACAGACTGGGCACCTTAAATGACAGAAATTAATTTTCTCACAGTTCTGGAGGCTAAAAGTCCAAGATCAAGGTGTCGGCAGGTTTTGTTTCTTCTGAGGCCTCTCCTTGGCTTGCAGATGGCTGCCTTCTTGCTGTGTCCTCACATGGTTTACCTGTTGTGCATACACACCCCTGTGGCTTTCATTTTATTTATTTATTTTTTTAAATTTTATTTTATTTTTGGCTGTGTTGGGTCTTCATTGCCACGTGCGGGCTTTTCTCTATTTGTGGAGAGCAGGGGCTACTCTTTGTTGCGGTGTGCAGGCTTCTCATTGCGGTGGCTTCTCTTGTTGCAGAGCACAGGCTCTAGGCGCGCGGGCTTCAGTAGTTGTGGCGCGTGGGCTCAGTAGCTGTGGGGCACGGGCTTAGTTTCTCCGTGGCATGTGGGATCTTCCCGGACCAGGGCTTGAACCTGTGTTCCCTGCATTGGCAGGTGGATTCTCAACCACTGCGATACCAGGGAAGTCCCCTTGGTGGCTCTTTGTGTATCCAAATTTCCTCTTCTTATAAGGACATGAGTCAGATTGGATTAGGGCCCTCCTTTTAATCACCTCTTTAAAGGTCCTATCTCCAAATACAGTCATATTCCAAGGTTCTGGGAGTTAGGACTTCAACATATAAATTTTGAAGAGGAAAAGATTCAGCTTGTAACAGCTGTATAAAAGGGTGAGATTTCTTTCTGTCTTTGTAATCTCTTAGTGGATTGCCTGTTCTTGCATCATATTCTGGTTTAATACTTATTCAACTTTTAAATTGTTCAATAAACAATTTAATAAAATTGTTTTCTTTCTCTTTGGCCTTTGTGGAGGTTTCTGGGCTGGGAAGAGATTTTGTTTTTAGTTATATTTCCCCAACAGTATAAACAGTACTGAAGTGGGAACCAAGGTAAAAGTTTTGAGGTCTGCTCACTATGGAAAGAAGATGTATAGAGTCACTTCCTGTTTGGAGCCCTGATTTCCCAATCTTGATGGGCAAGTGGAAGGTGGTTCTTGATTGAGATTCAAGTTATTTCTCCAAATTCTATGTCCTATGGAAATGAAATGTCTCAATTCTTTTTCTTATAAAATGTACTGATGGTAGCGGGTTGGGGAGAAGGTGGAGGGGGAAAGGCCAGAGCAAGAGCAGCCTACAAGAGCACATTCTCTAAAAGACAGCAGTTCCAGTTGCCTCCAGATTCCTATTAAAATATCTGGATAAATGAAACTCCTTTTATCAGCATTCCCCAAAGGATTCCAAGATGCATGCAAATTACCCCGGGCCTAAGGATTCACTGGCTGTGAGATGACAGCAGGTTGATCTCCTCTAAGCCAATTTCCCAATTTCTCTCCTTTTTAAAAAAATTGAAGTATATCTGATTTATAATATTATATTAGATTCAGGTGTACAGCAGATTGATTCAGTATTTTTACAGATTATACTGCATTAAAAGTTGTTATAATAGCTATAATTCCCTGAGCTATACAATATATCCTTGTTGCTTATCTATTTTATACCTCATAGTTTGAATCTTTTGATCCCATACCCCTATCTTGCCCCTTCCTCCTCCACTCTCCCCACTAGTAACCACTACTTTGTTTTTCAAATCTGTGAGTCGGTTTCTATTTTGCTGTATGCATTCCTTTGTTTTATTTTTTAGATTCCACATATAAGCAATATCATATAGTACTTGTCTTTCTCTGTCTGAGTTATTTCACCAAGTATAATATTCACTAGGTCTATTCATGCTGCCGTAAATGGCAGAATTTCATTCTTTTTTATGGCTGAGTAACATTCCATTACTGTTGTGATGTATATGTGATATATATATATCACATCTTCTTTATCCATTCCTCTGTTGATGGACATTTAGGTTCCTTCCATGTCCTGGCTACAGAAATAGAGCTGCAATGAACATTGGGGTGCATGTGGCTTTTTGAATTATAGTTTTCTCAGGGTATATGTGCAGTACTGAGATTGCTGAGTCATATGGTAGTTCTATTTCTAGTTTTTTAAGGAACCTCCATACTGTTCTCCATAGTATCTGTACCAATTTACATTCCCACCAACAGAGTAGGAGGGTTCCCTTTTCTCCACACCCTCTCCAGCATTTATTAATTGTAGACTTTTTGATAATGGCCATTCTGACTGGTGTGAAGTGATACTTCATTGTAGTTTTGATTTGCATTTCTCTAATAATTAGCAATGTTGAGGATCTTTTCATGTGCCTTTTGGCCATCTCTATGTCTTCTTTGAAGAAGTGTCTGTTTAGATCTTCTGCCCAATTTTTGATTGAGTTGTTTGTTTTTTTGTTATTTAGCTGTATGAGCTGTTTGTATATTTTGGAAATTAATCCCTTGTTGGTCACATCATTTGCAAATATTTTCTACCACTCTTTATGTTGTCTTTTTGTTTTGTTTATGGTTTCCTTTGCTGTGCAAAAGCTTTTAAGCTTAATTAGGTCCCATTTGTTTATTTTTGTTCTTATTTCCATTACTCTAGGAGACGAAAGACGAATCCAAAAAGATATTGCTGTGATTTATGTCAAAGTCTGTCCTGCCAATGTTTTCCTTTAGGAGAATTATACTATCTGGCCTTACATTTAGGTCTTTAAACCAGTTTGAGTTTATTTTTGTGTATGGTGTTAGAGAAGTTTCTAATTTCATTCTTTCACATGTAGCTGTCCAGTTTTCACATCACCACTTATTGAAGAGACTGTCTTTTCTCCATTGTGTATTCTTGCCTCCTTTGTTGTAGATTAATTGACCATAAGTGTGTGGGTTTATTTCTGGGCTTTCTATCCTGTTCCATTGATCTATATGTCTGTTTTTGTGCCAGTACCATACTGTCTTGATGACTGTAGCTTTGTAGTATAGTCTGAAGTCAGGGAGCCTGATTCCTCCAGCTCCATTTTTCTTTCTCAAGGTTGCTTTGGCTATTCAGTGTCTTTCCATACAAATTTAAATTTTTTTTGTTCTAGTTCGGTGAAAACTGCCATTGATAATTTGATAGGGATTGCATTGAAATAGATTGTCTTGGGTAGTATAGTCATTTTGACAATATTGATTCTTCCAATCCAAGAACATGGTATATCTTTCCATTTGTTTGTGTCATCTTCAATTTCTTTCATTAGTGTCTTATAGTTTTTGGCATACAGGTCTTTTGCCTCCTTAGGTAGGTTTATTCCTAGGTATTTTATTCTTTTTGTTGCAATGGTAAATGGGGTTGTTTCCTTAATTCCTCTTTCTGATCTTTCATTGCTAGTATATAGAAATACAACAGATTTCTGTACATTAATTTTGTATCCTGCAACTTTACCAAATTCATTGATGTGCTCTAGTAGTTTTCTGGTGGTGTCTTTAGGATTTTCTATGTAAAGTACCATGTCATCTGCAAACAGCGACAGTTTTACTTCTTCTTTTCCAATTTGGATCCCTCTTATTTCTTTTTCTTCTCTGATTGCTCTGGCTAGGACTTCCAAAATTATTTTGAATAAAAGTGGCAAGAGTGGACATCCTTGTCTTGTTCCTGATCTTAGAGGAAATGATTTCAGTTTTTGACCATTGAGAATGATGTTTGCTGTGGGTTTGTCGTTTATGGCCTTTATTATGTTGAGGTAGGTTGCCTCTATGCCCACTTTCTGGAGAGTTTTTATCATGAATTGGTGTTGAATTTTGTCAAAAGCTTTTTCTGCATCTATTGAGATGATCATATGGTCTTTATTCTTCAGTTTGTTAATGTGGTTTATCACACTGATTGATTTGCAGATACTGAAAAATCCCTGCATCCCTGGGACAAATCCCACTTGACCATGGTGTATGATCCTTTCATTGTATTGTTGGATTTGATATGCTAGTATTTTGTTGAGGATCTTTGCATCTATGTTTATGAGTGGTATTGGCCTGTAATTTTCATTTTTTGTGGTATCTTTGTCAGATTTTGATATCAGGGTGATGATGACCTCTTAGAACGACTCTAGAAGTGTTCCTTACTCTAATTTTTTGGAATACTTTCAGAAGGATAGGGGTTAACTCTTCTCTAAATGTTTGATATAATTTGCCTGTGAGGATATCTGGTCCTGGACTTTTGTTTGTTGGGAGTTTTATTGAAAAATTGAAAATCACAGATTCAATTTCAGTACTTGTAGTTGGTGTGTTCGTATTTTCTATTTCTTCCTGGTTCAGTCTTGGGAGATTGTACCTTTCTTAGAATTTGTCCATTTTATTGGCATATAATTGCTTGTAGTAGTCTCTTATGGTCCTTTGCATTTCTGTGGTGTGAGTTGTAACTTCTCTTTTCATGTCTAATTTTATTGATTTGGGCCCTCTCCCTTTTTTTCTTGATGAGTCTGGCTAAAGGTTTATCAATTTTGCTTATTCTTGCAAAGAACATGGTTTTAGTTTCATTGATCTTTTCTATTGTTTTCTTAGTCTCTGTTGTATGTATTTCTGCTCTGATCTTTATTATTTCTTTGCTTCTACTAACTTTGGGTTTTGTCTGTTCTCCTTTCTCTAGTTGTTTTAGGTGTAATGTTAGGTTGTTTATTTGAGATTTTGCTTGTTTCCTAAGGTAAGATTGTATTGCTGTAAACTTCCCTCTTAAAACCGCTTTTGCTGCATCCCATAGGATTTGGATCATCATGTTTTCATTGTCATTTGTCTCTACGTATTCTTAAATTTCCTCTTTGATTTCTTCAGTGATCCATTATTGTTTGGTAACATACTGTTTGGCCTCCAGGTGTTTGTGTTTTTTGCAGTTTTCTCTTGTATTCGATTATTTTAAAAATTATTTTTATTTATTTATTTATTTATTTAGTATTTATTTATTTATTTTTTGTCTGCACCACGTGGCATGTGGGATCTTAGTTCCCTGACCAGGGGTTGAACCCATGCCCCCTATATTGGAAGCACAGAGTCTTAACCACCGGACCACCAGGGAAGTCCTCTTGTAGTTGATTTCTAATCTCATAGCATTGTGGTTGGAAAAGATACTTGATATGATTTTAATTTTCTTAAATTTACCGAGGCTTGCTTTGTGGTCCAGCATGTGATCTATCCTGGAGAATGTTCCTTGTGCACTTGAAAAGTATGTGTATTCTGCTGTTTTTGGATGTATTGTCCTGTAGATATCTATTAAGTTCAACTGGTCTATTGTGTCATTTAAGACCGTTATTGCCTTATTGATTTTCTGTCTGGATGATCGCTCCACTGGTGTAAGTGGGTTGTTAAAGTGCCCCGCTATTATTGTATTATTGTTAGCTTCTCCTTTTATGTCTGTTACTATTTGCTTTATATATTTAGGTGCTCCTGTATTTGGTGTGTATATGTTAACGAGTGTAATATCCTCTTCTTTTATTGATCCCTTTATCGTTATATGGTGTCTTTTGTTATAACCTTTTAAAAAAGTCTATTTAGCCTGACATGAGTATTGCTACCCCTGCTTTCTTGTTGTTTCCATTTGCATGAAATATCTTTTTCCATCCCCTCATGTTCAGTCTGTGTGTGTCTTTACCTCTGAAGTCATTCTCTTGTAGGCAGTATATAGAAGGGTCTTGTTCTTTTATCCAATCAGCCACCCTATGTCTTTTGATTGGAGCATTTAGTCCATTGACATTTAAAGTAATTATTGATAGATATGTACTTATTATTTTTTATAAATTTATTTATTTGTTTTTATTTATTTTCTGTGTTGGGTCTTCATTGCTGTGCGCGGGCTTTCTCTAGTTGCAGCGAGTGGGGGCTACTCTTTGCTGTGGTGCGCAGGCTTCTCATTGTGGTGGCTTCTCTCATTGCAGAGCATGGGCTCTAGGCATGCGGGCTCAGTAGTTGTGGCTCACGGTCTCTAGAATGCAGGCTCAATAGTTGTGGTGCACGGGTTTAGTTGCTCCATGGCATGTGAGATCTTCCCGGACAAGAGCTCGAACCTGTGTCCCTTGCATTGGCAGACAGATTCTTAACCACTGCACCACCAGAGAAGTCCCAATAGGTATGTACTTATTGTCATTTTATTACTTGTTTTCCAATTGTTTTTGTAGTTCTTCTCAGTTTGTTTCTTCTTTTTGTTTCAACCGTTGTGCTTTGATGATTTTCTTTTGTAGTATGCTTGTGTCCCTTTCTTTTTAGTTTTTGTGTATATATTATAGGGTTTTAAAAAATAAATTTTATTTATTTATTTATTTACTTTTGGCTGAGTTGGGTCTTTGTTGCTGCACGCGGGCTTTCTCTAGTTGTGGCGAGTGGGGGCTACTCTTTGTTGTGGAGCATGGGCTCTAGGCACATGGGCTTCAGTAGTTGTGGCACACAGGCTCAGCAGTTGTGGCGCACAGGCTTAGTTGCTCCATGGCATGTGGGATCTTCCCAGACAAGAGCTCGAACCCATGTCCCCTGCACTGGCAGGCGGATTCTTAGCCACCAGGGAAGCCCTATATTATAGGTTTTTGATTTGTGGTTACCATGGGTTCATATATGTCTACTATATCTACTTGTTTTAAACTGGTATGAATTTAAATTAAAACACATTTTAAAAGGTCTACATTTTTTATTACCCTCCCCCACATTGTGTTTTTGATGTCATATTTTACATCTTCCTGTTTATCTCTTAACTGTTTATTATAGTTATAGTTGCTTTTACAGTTTTTTTGTCTTTTAATCTTCAGAGTAGCTTATTTAAGTGGTTGATCCTTGGTCTTTATATTTGCCTCTCCTAGTGGGGTTTTCCCTTTCTTATATATACTTACCTCTTTTCCTCTTAGAGAAGACCCCTTAACATTTCTTTAAGGGTAGGTTTAGTATTGATGAGCACCTTTAGTTTTTGCTGGTCTGAGAAGTTCTTTATCTCTCCTTCTATTCTAAATAATAATATTACTGGTTAGAGTATCCTAGATTGCAGGTTTTTCCTTTTCAGCACTTTAAATATATCATGCCACTCCCTTCTGGCCTGCAAATTTTCTGCAGAGAAATCAACTGATAGCCTTAGGGTATTCCCTTATGTATAACTCTTTGTGTTTCTCTTGATGCCTTTAGAATTCTCTCTTTAACTTTTGCCATTTTAATTATGATATGTCTTGGTATGGGTCTGTTTGGGTTCATCTTGTTTGGGACTCTCTGTGCTTTCTGTACCTGGATATATGTTTCCTTCTTCACATTTGGGAAACTTTCAGCTATAATTTCCTCAAATAAATAATTAATCCTCTTCTCTCTCTCTCTCTTCTCCTTCTTGGACACATATAATATAAATGTTGGTATGCTTAATGTTTCCTCAGATCTCCTAGACTATTTACATTTTTTAAAATTTGTTTTTCTTTTTGCTGTTCTGATTGGGTGATTTCCATTTTTCTATCTTCCAGATTACTTATGCATTCTTCTGCATCTCTAAGTCTGCTATCCATTCCTTTTAGTGTGTTGTTTTCTTTTTTAAATTTTAGCTATTGAATTCTTCATTTCTGATTGGGTCTTTTTCTATTTTCTAGTACCTTGTTAAAATTATCATTCTGTAAATCTACTCTTTTCCTTAATTCAGTTAACATTTTTATAACAAATGCTTTGAACTCTTTACATGGTAAGTTATTTATTACTGTTTTATTCCTTATTTTTCAGGGGTTTTCTCTTGCTCTTTCTTTTTTTTTTTTCTTTAACATCTTTATTGGAGTGTAATTGCTTTACAATGGTGTGTTAGTTTCTGCTTTATAACAAAGTGAATCAGCTATACGTATACATACATCCCCATATCTCCTCCCTCTTGCGTCTCCCTCCCAAACTCCCTATCCCACCCCTCTAGGTGGACACAAAGCACCAAGCTGATCTCCCTGTGCTACGTGGCTGCTTCCCACTAGCTATCTATTTTACATTTGGTAGTGTATATATGTCCATGCCACTCTTTCACTTCGTCTCAGCTTACTCTTCCCCCTCCCCATGTCCTCAAGTCCATTCTCTATGCCTGCGTCTTTATTCCTGTCCTGCCCCTAGGTTCATCAGTACCTATTTTTTTTTTTTTTTTTTTAGATTTCATATATATGTGTTAGCATATGGTATTTGTTTTTCTCTTTCTGACTTACTTCACTCTGTATGACAGTCTCTAGGTCCATCCACCTCACTATAGATAACTCAATTTCATGTCTTTTTATGGCTGAGTAATATTAAATTGTATATATGTGCCACATCTTCTTTAAGCATTCATTTGTCAATGGACACTTAGGTTGCTTCGATGTCCTGGCTATTGTAAATAGAGCTGCAATGAACATTGTGGTACATGACTCTTTTTGAATTATGGTTTTCTCAGGGTACATGCCAGGTAGTAGGATTGCTGGGTCATATGGTAGTTATATTTTTAATTTTTTAAGGAACCTCCATACTGTTCTCCATAGTGGCTGTATCAATTTACATTCCCACCAACAGTGCAAGAGGGTTCCCTTTCCTCCACACCCTCTCCAGCATTTATTGTTTGTAGATATTTTGATGATGGCCATTCTGACTGGTGTGAGGTGATACCTCATTGTAGTTTTGATTTGCATTTCTCTAATGATTTGTGATGTTGAGCGTCCTTTCATGAGTTTGTTGGCAATCTGTACATCTTCTTTGGAGAAATGTCTATTTAGGTTTTCTGCCCATTTTTGGATTGGGTCGTTTTTTTTGATATTGAGCTGCATGAGCTGCTTGTATATTTTGGAGATTAATCCTTTGTCAGTTGCTTCATTTGCAAATATTTTCTCCCATTCTGAGGGTTGTCTTTTCATCTTGTTTATGGTTTCCTTTGCTGTGCAAAAGCTTTTAAGTTTCATTAGGTCCCATTTGTTTATTTTTGTTTTTATTTCCGTTTCTGTAGGAGGTGGGTCAAAAAGGATCTTGCTGTGATTTATGTCATAGAGTGTTCTGCCTATGTTTTCTGCTAAGAGTTTTATAGTGTCTGACCTTATGTTTAAGTCTTTAATCCATTTTGAGTTTATTTTTGTGTATGGTGTTAGGGAGTGTTCTAATTTCATTCTTTTACACGTAGCTGTCCAGTTTTCCCAGCACCACTTATTGAAGGGGCTGTCTTTTCTCCATTGTATATTCTTGCCTCCTTTATCAAAGATAAGGTGACCATATGTGTGTGGGTTTATCTCTGGGCTTTCTATGCTGTTCCATTGATCTATGTTTCTATTTTTGTGCCAGTACCATACTGTCTTGATTTCTGTAGCTTTGTAGTATAGTCTGAAGTCAGGGAGCCTGCTTCCTCCAGCTCCGTTTTACTTTCTCAAGATTGCTTTGGCTATTCGGGGTCTTTTGTGTTTCCATACAAATGGTGAAATTTTTGTTCTAGTTCTGTGAAAATGCCATTGGTAGTTTCATAGGGATTGGATTGAATCTGTAGATTGCTTTGGGTAGTATACTCATTTTCACAGTATTGATTCTTCTAATCCAAGAGCATGGTATATCTCTCCATCTGTTTGTATCGTCTTTAATTTCTTTCATCAGTGTCTCATAATTTTCTGCATACAGGTCTTTTGTCTCCCTAGGTAGGTTTATTCCTAGGTATTTTATTCTTTTTGTTGCAATGGTAAATGGGGTTGTTTCCTTAATTCCTCTTTCAGATTTTTCATCATTAGTGTATAGGAATGCAAGAGATTTCTGTGCATTAATTTTGTATCCTGCTACTTTACCAAATTCATTGATTAGCTCTAGTAGTTTTCTGGTAACATCTTTAGGATTCTCTATGTATAGTATCATGTCATCTGCAAACAGCGACAGTTTTACTTCTTCTTTTCCACTTTGTATTCCTTTTATTTCTTTTTCTTCTCTGATTGCTGTGACTAGGACTTCCAAAACTATGTTGAATAATAGTGGTGAGAGTGGACATCCTTGTCTTGTTCCTGATCTTAGAGGAAATGCTTTCAGTTTTTCACCATTGAGAATGATGTTTGCTGTGGGTTTGTCGTTTATGGCCTTTATTATGTTGAGGTAGGTTGCCTCTATGCCCACTTTCTGGAGAGTTTTTTTCATAAATGGGTGTTGAATTTTGTCAAAAGCTTTTTGTGCATCTATTGAGATGATCATATGGTTTTTATTCTTCAATTTGTTATTATGGTGTATCACATTGATTGATTTGCGTATATTGAATAATCCTTGCATACCTGGGATAAATCGCACTTGATCGTGGTGTATGATCCTTTTAATGTGTTGTTGGACTCTGTTTGCTAGTATTTTGTTGAGGATTTTTGCGTCTTTATTCATCAGTGATATTGGTCTGTAATTTTCTTTTTTTGTAGTATTTTTGTCTGGTTTTGGTATCAGGGTGATGGTGGCCTCATAGAATGAGTTCGGGAGTGTTCCTTCCTCTGCAATTTTTTGGAAGAGTTTGAGAAGGGTGGGTGTTAGCTCTTCTCTAAATGTTTGATAGTATTCACCTGTGAAGCCATCTGGTCCTGGGCTTTTGTTTTTTGGAAGATTTTTCATCACAGTTTCAATTTCAGTGCTTGTGATTTGTCTGTTCCTATTTTCTATATCTTCCTGGTTCAGTGTTGGGAGGTTGTGCTTTTCTAAGAATTTGTCCATTTCTTCCAGGTTGTCCATTTTATTGGCATATAGTTGCTTGTAGCAATCTTTCATGATCCTTTGTATTTCTGCAGTGTCAGTTGTTAATTCTCCTTTTTCATTTCTAATTCTATTGATTTGAGTCTTCTCCCTTTTTTTCTTGATGAGTCTGGCTAGTGGTTTATCAATTTTGTTTATCCTCTCAAAGAACCAGCTTTTACTTTTATTGATCTTTGCTATTGTTTCCTTAATTTCTTTTTCATTTATTTCTGATGTGATCTTTATGATTTCTTTCCTTCTGCTAACTGTGGGGTTTTTTTTCCCTTCTTTCTCTAATTGCTTTAGGTGTAAGGTTAGGTTGTTTATTTGAGATTTTTCTTGTTTCTTGAGGTAGGATTGTATTGCTATAAACTTCCCTCTTAGAACTGTTTTTGCTGCATCGCATAAGTTTTGGGTTGTTGTGTTTTAATTGTCGTTTGTTTGCAGGTATTTTTTGATATCCTCTTTGATTTCTTCAGTGATCTCTTGGTTATTTAGTAGTGTATTGTTTAGCCTCCATGTGTTTGTATTTTTTATAGATTTTCCCCCATAATTGATATCTAATCTCAAAGCATTGTAGTCAGAAAAGATACTTGATATGATTTCAATTTTCTTAAATTTACCAAGGTTTGATTTGTGACCCAAGATATGATCTATCCTGGAGAATGTTCCATGAGCACTTGAGAAGAAAGTGTATTTTGTTGTTTTTGGATGGAATGTCCTATAAATATCAATTAAGTCCATCTTGTTTAATGTATCATTTTAAGCTTGTATTCTCTTATTCATTTTAATTTTGGATGATATGTCCATTGGTGAAAGTGGGGTGTTAAAGTCCCCTAGTATTATTGTGTTACTGTTGGTTTCCCCTTTTATGTTTGTTAGCATTTGCCTTATGTATTGAGGTGCTCCTATTTTAGATATGTAAATATTTACAATTGTTATATCTTCTTCTTGGATTGATTCCTTTATCATTATGTAGTGTCCTTCTTTGTCTCTTGTAATAGTCTTTATTTTAAAATCTATTTTGTCTGATATGAGAATTGCTACTCCAGCTTTCTTTTGATTTCCATTTGCATGGAATATTTTTTTCTATCCTCTCACTTTCTGTCTGTATGTGTCCCTAGGTCTGAAGTGGGTCTCTTGTAGACAGCATATATACGGGTCTTGTTTTTGTATCCATTCAGCCAGTCTGTGTCTTTTGGTTGGAGCATTTAAGCAATTTACTTTTGAGGTAGTTATCGATATGTATGTTCCTATTACCGTTTTCTTAATTGTTTTGGGTTTGTTATTGTAGGTCTTTTCCTTCCCTTGTGTTTCCTGCCTAGAGAAGTTCTTTTAGCATTTGTTGTAAAGCTAGTTTTGTGGTGCTGAATTCTCTTAGCTTTTGCTTGTCTGTAAAGGTTTTCATTTCTCCATTGAATCTGAATGAGATCCTTGCTGGGTAGAGTAATCTTAGTTGTAGGTTTTTCCCTTTCATCACTTTAAATATGTCCTTCCACTCTCCTCTGGCTTGCAGAGTTTCTGCTGAAAGATCAGCTGTTAACCTTACAGGGATTCCCTTGTATGTTATTTCTTGCTTTTCCTTTGCTGCTTTTAATATTTTTTCTTTGTATTTAATTTTTGATAGTTTGATTAATATGTGTCTTGGCCTGTTTCTCCTTGGATTTATCCTGTATGGGACTCTCTGCTCTTCGTGGACTTGATTGACTATTTCCTTTCCCAAATTAGGGAAGTTTTCAACTGTAATCTCTCCAAATATTTTTTCAGTCCCTCTTTTTTTTCTCTTCTTCTTCTGGGATCCCTATAATCTGAATGTTGGTGAGTTTAATATTGTCCCAGATGTCTCTGAGACTGTCCTCAATTCTTTTCATTCTTCTTTTCTTTATTCTGCTCTGCGGTAGTTATTTCCACTATTTTATCTTCCATGTCACTTATGCTTTCTTCTGACTCAGTTATTCTGCTACTGATTCCTTCTAGAGAATTTTTAGTTTCATGTATTGTGTTGTTCATCATTATTTGTTTGCTCTTTAGTTCTTCTAGGTCCTTGTTAAATGCTTCTTGTATTTTCTACATTCTATTTCCAAGATTTGGATCCTCTTTAGTATCATTATTCTGAATTCTTTTTCAGGTAGACTGCCTATTTCCTGTTCATTTGTTTTGTTTGGTGGGTTTTTACCTTGCTCCTTCATCTGCTGTGTATTTCTCTGTCTTCTCATTTTGCTTAACTTACTGTGTTTGGGGTCTCCTTTTAGCAGGCTGTAGGTTTGTAGTTCCCGTTGTTTTTGGTGTCTGCCCCCAGCGGGTAAGGTTCGTTCAGTGGGTTGTGTGAGCTTCCTGGTGGAGGGGACTGGTGCCTGTGTTCTGGTAGATGAGGCTGGATCTTGTCTTTCTGGTGGGCAGGACCACGTCTGGTGGTGTGTTTTGGAGTGTCTGTGACCTTATGATTTTAGGCAGCCTCTCTGCTAATGGGTGGGGTTGTGTTCCTCTCTTGCTCGTTGTTTGGCATAGGGGTCCATCACTGTAGCTTGCTGGTCGTTGAGTGAGTGTGGGTCTTAGCTTTGGGATGGAGATCTCTGGGAGAGCTTTTGCTGTTTGATATTATGTGGGGCCGGAAGGTCTCTGGTGTACCAGTGTCCTGAACTCAGCTCTCCCACCTCAGAGGCTCAGGTCTGACACCCGGCCGGAGCACCAAGACCCTGTCAGCCACACGGCTCAGATGAGAAGGGAGGAGAAAAAAGAAAGAAAGAAAGAAAAAATAATAAAATAACGTTATTAAAATAAAAAATAAAAAACTTTTATTAAAAAAAATGTAATAAAAAGAAAGAAAGAAAGAAGAGGGCAACCACACCTAAAAACAAATCCACCAATGATAAGAAGTGCTAAAAACTATACTAATAAAAAAAAATACAGACAGAACTCTAGGACAAATGGTAAAAGCAAAGCTATACAGACAAAGTCACACAAAGAAGCATACACATACACAGTCACAAAATAGAAAAAGGAAAAATATATATATATATATATAAAAAAGAAAAGGAAGAGAGCAACCCAATCGATAAACAAATCTGCCAGTGATAATAAGCTCTAAATACTAAACTAAGATAAACATAAAAGCAGAAACAAATTAGATGCAGAAAGTAAAACCCAAGTCTACAATTGCTTCCAAATTCCACCACCTCAATTTTGGGGTAATTCATTGTCTATTCAGGTATTCCAGAAATGTGGGATACATCAAGTTGATTGTGGAGATTTAATCCGCTGCTCCTGAGGCTGCTGGGAGAGATTTCCCTTTCTCTTCTTTGCACATCTTCTGGGGTTCAGCTTTGGATTTGGCCCCTCCTCTGTGTGTAGGTTGGCTGAGGGCATCTGTTCCCTGCCCAGACAGGAGAGGGTTAAAGTAGCAGCTGATTAGGGGGCTCTGGCTCACTCAGGCTTGGGGGAGGGAGGGATATGGAATGTGGGTTGAGCCTGCGCTGCAGAGGCCAGCGTGAAATTGCAATAGCCTGAGGCACACCGTGTGTTCTCCTGGCGAAGTTGTCCCTGGATCACAGGACCCTGGCAGTGGCAGGCTGCAGAGGCTCCTGGGAGGGAGGTGTGGATAGTGACCTGTGCTTGCACACAGGCTTCTTGGTGGCTGCAGTAGCAGCCTTAACGTTTCATGCCAGTCTCTGGTGTCCGTGCTGATAGCAGCGGCTCGCACACGTCTCTGGAGCTCGTTTAGGTGGTGCTCTGAATCCCCTCTCCTCGGGCACCCTGAAACAATGGTCTCTTGCCTCTTAGGCAGTTCCAGACTTTTTCCCAGACTCCCTCCTGGCTAGCTGTGGCACACTAGCCCCCTTCAGGCTGTGTTCACACAGCCAACCCCAGTCCTCTCCCTGGACTCTGACCTCCGAAGCTGGAGCCTCAGCTCCCAGCCACCACCCGTCCTGGCGGGTGAGCAGACAAGCCTCTCAGGCTGGTGAGTGCTGGTCAGCACCGATCCTCTGTGCCGGAATCTCTCTGCTTTGCCCTTTGCACCCCTGTTGCTGCGCTCTCCTCCGTGACTCCGAAGATTCCCCCCACCCACCCCCTGTCTCCACCAGTGAAGGGGCTTCCTAGTGTGTGGAAACTTTTCCTCCTTCACAGCTCCCTCCCAGAGGTGCAAGTCCCATCCCTATTCTTTCGTCTTTGTTTTTCCTTTTTTTCTTTTGCCCTACCACGTGGGGATATTCTTGCCTTTTGGGACGTCTGAGGTCTTCTGCCAGCATTAAGTAGGTGTTCTGTAGGAGTTGTTCCACATGTAGATGTATTTTTGATGTGTTTGTGGGGAGGAAGGTGATCTCCATGTCTTACTCCTCCTCCATCTTGAAGGTCTCCTCTTGCTCTTTCAACTGAAAGCAGTTACTCTGCCTTTTCATTTTGCCTAACTTTCTCTGCTTCTATGAATTTAGGTGAAACAGTTACCTATTGTGGTCTTGAAGTGGTGTTCTTACGTGGGAGCATTCATATACAGACTGCATGTGCCCAGTGCCTTTGGTGAGAGAGCTGGATTTGATGTGGACCCAAGTCACGTCTTTCCTCAAGGTGTGCTGGCAGCTATCACCTTGGTAGGGAGTGGGACTAGAGATGGAAGTGCTAGAGCTGGAGCCCTTTGTAAGGTGAGACGTCCCCTCTGCTCTGGCTATCACACTCTATTGGGGGTGTGATCTAATCCCAATTGCTGGAGCAGAAGCCCTGAGGGTCTGGCCCAACCTGGCTCTGTTTCCTTTAATTGTGTGTTTTCCCTTCTCTCCTCACTGGGACCGTTGCCACAGAAGGGAGCAGTGCTGAATCAATAATTCAAGTCACAAGTGTGATGGAATTGTAGAATGGGGTCTATTATCATTTGAGGCTGCTAAGCGAAAGTTAGCCAAGTGTCCTCCCTCCAGCTCATCACTTCCAGAAGCATAAGAGAATATAAAGTACCCCATTGGTTTGGGTTTTGGATCCATTCAATTTGCTTTTTCATTTTTGTCCTGACTCTGCCTTGTTCCTTTTGAGACTAATTTGGTGCATCAACAACTTCCCGCCCTCAAGCCCAATCTCAGCCATATTTGACTTCTTTCTCTGCCCTCAACCCCACGTCCAACCCATTGCCAAGTCGGTTCTTCTGTCATCCCAATGCCTGTCTCATCTGTTCATTTCTGCTCATGAAGCTCATAGTAGCAGCTTGATTTGATTTCACTGGGCCCACTCCTCAGATCGTCCTCCCAGCTTCCTTTATTTGGTGAAGTGTTACCTGATTTTTAACACTCAGATTAAATTTGGCCAGTTTGTTAAATCTGTGCTGAAACTTCCCCTTGAGGGTTACTATACTGTATACTATGCTTTATACTTATTTTTTTTTATTGAAGTATAGTTGATTTACAATGTTGTGTTAATTTCTGTTGTATGGCAAAGTGATTCAGTTATACATATATATACATTTTAAAAAATGTTCTTTTCAGACTTCCCTGGTGGCGCAGTGGTTAAGAATCCGTGTGCCAATGCAGGGGACATGGGTTTGATCCCTGGTCCGGGAAGATCCCACACACCGCAGAGCAACTAAGCCCGTGCACCACAACTACCAAGCCTGCGCTCTAGAGGCTGCGAGCCACAACTACTGAAGCCCGTGCGCCTAGAGCCTGTGCTCCATAACAAGAGAAGACCCCACAATGAGAAGCCTGCACACCGCAACAAAGAGTAGCCCCCACTCACTGCAACTAGAGAAAGCCCATGCACAGCCAAAAATAAATAAAATAAATAAGTTAAAAAAAAAAGCTTTAAAAAAAATTCCCTGTTCTATACAGTAGGATCCTGTCGTTTATCCATTATATATATAAAAGCTTACATCTGCTAACTCCAACCTCCCACTCCATCACTCCCCACCCCTCCCCCTGCCCCCCTGCTTTGGCAACCACAAATCTGTTCTCTATGTCTGTAAGTCTGTTTCTGTTTCGTAGATAAGTTCATTTGTGTCATATTTTAGATTCCACATATAAGGGATATCATATGGTATTTGTCTTTCTATTTCTGACTTACTTCACTTAGTATGATGATCCCTCGTTCCATCCATATTGCTACAAATGGCATGATTTTGTCCTTTTTTATAGCTGAGTAGCATTCCATTTTATATATGTACCACATCTTCTTTATACATTCATCTGTCACTGGACATTAGGTTGTTTCCATGTCTTGGCTATTGTGAATAGTGCTGCTATGAACATAGGGGTGCATGTATTTTTTTGGATTAGAATTTTGTTTGGATATATGCCCAGGAGTGGGATTGCTGGATCATATGGTAGCTCTATTTTTTGTTTTTTAAGGAAGCTCCATACTGTTTTCCATAGTGACGGCACCAACTTACATTCCCACCAACAACTTACATTCCCACCAATGGTGTAGGAGGGCTCCTTTTTCTCCACACTCTCTCCCACATTTGTTACTTGTAGACTTTTTAATGATGGCCATTCTGACTGGTATGAGGTGATAATTCATTATAGTTTTGATTTGCATTTCTCTATTAATTAGTGATGTTGAGCGTCTTTTTATGTGCCTGTTGGCCATCTGTATATATATTCACTTATATTTTGTACACACCTCTTGTAGCCTTCATAATATCACAATGTGCAGTGGACTGAATGTGTCCCCCACCAAATTTATATGTTGAAATCCTCAGCCTCAATGAGATAGGAGATGGGGCCTTTGGGAAGTAATTACGTCACGAGTGTGGAGCCCTCATGAATGGGAACACAGTGAGAAGGCAGCAGTCTACAACACAGAAGAGGACTCTCACAGAAACTGACCATGCTGGCACCCTGATCTTAGACTTCCAGCCTCCAGAACTGTGAGAAATAAATTTCTGTTGTTTATAAGACACGCAGTCTATGGTAATTTGTTAACTAGAACTGACTAAGATACAATGTAATTACTTGCTTTTCATGTTTGTTGTTCTCACTAGGCTGGGAAATCCTTCAAACAGGGATTAACTCCCCTCCCCCTTTCTAAACTATCATTTATTGATGAACTTCTATGTGCCAAGTACTATATAAGAATTTTACCTATGTTATCTCATTTTATTGTTTCCTCAGCAACCCCTGGAAATAGATATTATGAGTCCAGGTTAGAGGTGAGGATTATAAGAACAGAGAGTTTATTTATTTATTTAACATCTTTATTGGACCATAACTGCTTTACAATGTTGTGTTAGTTTCTGCTGTGTGACAAAGTGAATCAGCATATGTATACATATATCCCCATATCCCCTCCCTCTTGCGTCTCCCTCCCACCCTCCCTATCCCACCCCTCTAGGTGGTCACAAAGCACCGAGCTGATCTCCCAGAACAGAGAGTCTAAGTGACTTGCTGAGCTGCGGTTTGGAAATGTCCTCTTTGTATTCTGTTGTTTCATCCAACTCAGTGACCAGGCATGTGGCAGATGTCCATTGCTGAGTGGCAAGCTAAAGTTCCTGAATGTGAACCTCAGTTTAGATACCACCTGTTCTAGGTACCCTTCTGTACCCTAATGTTACCTCTTTGTTGCACATAAATCCCGCTCAATCCTCTGTTACCACCCTTATCACTCTGACCTGTGATCTTCCACTAGGCAGGTCACTTTTCTAAGTCTGTTGAGTCGAGTAGATGGATTAGGCTCCTCTTCTGGTCTGAGCGGGCAGGGGTGGGAGGGTGGCCTGCTGGGCCAGCTTGGGAAGAAATGCTCCAGGAGCACCCAGGGCCGAGGCAGTTAATTTGCCCCAGTGGTGAGGAGGAAATTTCTTGTAAAAGCGAGCTCCCCTCAGAACAATGTGGCCTTTTATTTTTTAGCTTTGGAATGGAGCCTAGCTGTCCGTGGAAACAAAGAGAGGAGAGAATCACTGAACCAGTCTCGCACATAAAAAACTGACCATGTCTGTCTTTGAAGTCTCCTTTATGTCGTTTTGAAAACTTTGGATTATAGGGGTGCTTTTTCCTCTTTTTCTTCCTCAGTTCCTTACCCCACCTCAATTTTTTTTCAGAGAAAAGAGAGAACTGGGTGTAAGGGAACCTTTCTTTGAAACAGGGCAGAAGTCATTAATTAAGGCTCCCATTCATTCCTGCTGACACTTGCTCATCAATCAGATTTCCTCTTAGCATTCTGATGACCCTGCTGACCTGGAGTCCTCCATACTGTCTGCCAGACAGAATTGAAACTCAGACCACACACCAGAAAAGAGAGAGTGGGCCCTGGCTCCTGGCTTCCTGAGATGGAGGAGAAAGTGTCTGGGGACAAAGCTTGCTGGTCGGGAGCGCTGCGGAATCGAGGTGAAGGTGAATAAAGAAGATATTTTCCCTGCGGAAGCAAGTGTTGCTCACTTCACTGAAACAGTGATCTATAGTTGCCCTTCCCTTTCTCCCCCAATCCAGGGCCAGCCATGCAGCTCGGAGCCCGGCCAGCTGAGCCGGGGAAACGAGGTTAGCAGTTTCTCTCTGCCAACACGGCACTTCTGAAAGAAGTTAACAGCTCGAAGCCTTCTTTCAGAAAAGTACAGGGAGCTGTTCTGGAGAGGACAGTTGTGGGGATGGGTAGTCAGCCTGAGCTGTGGGACATTTATTGCATTACTTATTCATTTATTCACTCAATAGCCATTTACCTGGCACCCACTGTGTAGTAGGCATCACACTAGGTACTGAGGACAGAACTGTGAAAGAGGGAGATGCAGTCTCTCTCCTCAGGGAGCTTATAGTCTATCTGGGAATGTACCTGGGCCTTTTCTTCAAGAAAAATTGGGTATTTAGGAGGACTGACTGTGGTCATGTGCAATTAGAATTCAATGGCTATGTGTTGGTCTCCTTCTATGTACTAGGCATACTGAATACTGAAATGAGAAAGTAAAAAAAAGTGTCCACATTCCACGTCCTCAAGGAATTAACAGAGTAGGCAATGGCAGACTGGTAAACAAGCTCATTAGTATTCGGTGTAATAAGTGTTATTACAGGTACATACAGGATTCAGAGGAAATAGAGACTAGTTTATTCCTCATGGAACTCCTTGGCTCTTACTCTGAGTGAGATGGGAACTGCTGAAAAGTTTTGAGCAGAGAAGTGACACAATCTTACACATTTTTAAAAGTTTGGAGAATAGATTTAGAGGGCAAGGCAAGGGAGGAAATAGAGACTCTGATTAGTAGTTTTATCGCATTAAAACAGGTTTGTTGTCTTGGACCAAAGAGCTAAAAACGTAGGTGTGGAGAAGAGGTTGGATTATAGATATTTGGAAAAAACAGACAGCAGAACTTGGTGATGGATTCGATGTCTGGTATTAAAGAAAGGTGTCAATGTTGACTCCAAAGTTTTTGACCAGAGAAGCCAGAAGTTTGGAGTTTTCATTAATTGAGATAGAGAAAATTTTGGAAGTAGAGGTTTTAAGGGAAGATCAAGAGTTTGGCTTCAGACATGTTAATTTCAGATGTCTGTTAGACTTCTAAATAGAGTTATTTGATTAAGCAGTTGGATATTTAAGTATGAAAGTCAGGTGAGAAGTCTGGACTGAATTTATAAATTTAAGAATTGTCAGCCAGGCAGTTGTACTTAAAATCATGAGGCTGGATGAGATCACAAGGATATGAGTACATGAAGGAAAGAGAGCGGATCTAAGGGCTAAGCCCTGGGGTGTGCCAATGTTTAGAGGTCAGGAAGATAAGGAGGAACCAGAAAAGGACACTGAGAAGGAGCAGTCAGTGAGATGAGGAGGTTTTCAGTTTCTTGGATTCCTAGTAAGCATGACGTTTGAAGGAGGGAGGAACCAAATATATCAAATGTGTCTGATTGGCGAAGTAAACTATGATTAAGAATTAGTCATTGGATTTGGTAGTGTTGATTACTAAAGACCTTGATAAGAGTAGTAGCTATGAAATAGTAGGAGTGAATTCTTGTTTGAGATGGATTCCCTAGAAAATACAAAGAGAGGAACTGGAGAAAATGAACACAAGACAAACCTTTCAAGAATTTTGATTTACAGCAAATAAATAAATTAATATTTTTTAATAAATGGAAGAATTTCAGGTGTTTTTTATGCAGATGGGGATGATTTTATAGAAAGATAGTAATCCATGACATAAAAGAGAGAGAAGAGAATTACTGGAGTGATGCCCTTGATTTTAGGGAGAGGAGAAAGAATCACTGTAGGAGTAGACAGGTTGGCCTTTGGTAGGAGGAGACTGTCCATTCACAGTCATGAGAGGGAAGGTGGAGAACGTGGGCACAGACACATGTGTGAGGGCAAATGTGCTGATGCAGCTTCTGAAGTTCTATGTGAAAGGCAGCAATGATGGAAGAGGGGTGGAAGTTATAGAGAGGAAAACATATGAAATACTTATCTGAGAAAGTGGGAGAGTGAATGGATCAGAAAAACAATTCCTGAGCTCCGAGGGTCTGCTCAAGTTTAGGAGTCATGAACTTAATTCAGACCAGTCAGCATAGTTGTGTGTTTATTTCCAGCCAGGTTCAGCTGCTTAGGTGCTAGCTAGGAGAAGTGAAGAGGTGGATCTCGCTGAGGCTGGAATTTTTCAAGAAGAGTACAATGAAGCGAGAAAGGAAAAGAGAGCCGAAGGAGCATGTAAGGGAGAAATTATTATGTTTAATTATAGATGCTAAGCTGGATAGAGATGGGAGGGAAGCCATAGCAAGGTGCTATAGTGGGGAATAGTGAAAAAGAGTAGGATCTATAGATTGTGGGGTCTTTGTGGGGTCAAAGACTTGTTGGAATTGGAATACCCAAACTGGAAAGATAAGAGGTGGTGGTGATCAGAATTGGCATGCTTGGAACTGAGATGAGGTAGAAGTTGCAACTCTTGGTAATAATAAGGTGTAGGATATGACTATGGGGATGAGTGATTACGTTGGGGTATAAGACAATATCACTGGAGGGGATGAGGTCAAGGAACACAAAAGCCAGGACATGGGGAAGAACAGCTATATGATTATTGAAATTATGTCTCAGTGAAATTATTGAATTATAACTGAGAATAAAAGTGAGATACAGTCTCCAGGAAATGAAAGAGCATGACTTAAAGGTCAGTAGGTGACAGAAACAATGAAAGGGTAGAGGGTAGTATGGCCTGGCAACATTATTCAAAGTTGGGAGTTTTAGGAGGAAAGGGTAAGCGTGGTCACGAGACACTAGGATGGGAAAGGAGAACATTTACTTCACCTGGGTCTGTGGTACAAGGAGTTTGGAGGTAAGACAAAAACCGCTTGAGAGCATTGCTGGGTAAGCAGCGCCCTGCCAAGAGAGTCAGATTTCTGTTAGAATAAGAAGGCAAAGGGACAGTACAAGATTGAGGATAATAGGATTTGCTGATGACTGCTCTGACTTCCAGAGGGATACAGTGGTAGGGTCTCCTCAGGTATTTACTGAAGTCAAAGGCATCAGAAAATTGGATATAGAGAGCCAAGTGGGGGATGAGAGCCCAGAGGATGAGGATGCCCTGACCACAGGGTGTCTGACTTAAACAGTTATAAAGTGCATATGAGATTAAGCTTGAAGGTCTCAAGTCAGATAGTGGTGTGAGGCTGTGAGTGTTAGACAGGGGAAGGAGGGGGAGGTCAGGTCCCATCAGAAGCACAGAATTCTGAGAGAGGCGGTCTTGTCTGTTTCAACCCAGCCTCCAAAGCACTCTTCTCATTTATAAAGCACAAGGTACTCTGAGGCTTTCTTTTTCTTTTTTTCTTTTTGATGCGGACCATTTTTAAAGTCTTTGTTGAATTTGTTACAATATTGCTTCTGTTTTATGTTTGGTTTTTTGGTCGTGAGCCATGTGGGATCCTATCTCCCTGACCAGGGATCGAACCCGCACCCCCTGAACTGGAAGGTGAAGTTGCAACCACTGGACTGCCAGGGAAGTCCCTCTGAGGCTTTCTTCTGACTTTGTTGGTGGATTTTTCTGGTGAAACTGGGTTGCTGTCACTTTTTAAAACCATCTGTGTTGATATTATATAATATAGACCTGCTTAAGCTCTCCGGATAAATTGGGGTCTTGGGAAGTGGCCTGGTTGGCCTGCCCCTAAATTTGACTCGAGGAATAATGAATAACTCAATTTGGCTGAAGAGAATCACTGGATTAAAATAGAACATTTGTGATAGGATATAACTGAGCCAGGATATCTCTGATTTTGAGATGTCTTGCAAAACACTAGGGAGTAACAGTTCATTGAATCTTAATATGTTCCTTGGGCCAGATCTGCTAGTGGTATACATGCCTTTCTAAAAATATACTTTTTGGACATTCAGATGAATTTTAATATAAATCTTGTTGCCTTGTAGCTCCTTGCTCAATGACGCTTTCATTGGTGGGCAGAGAGACAAGATAGCAGAGTAGAAGGACCTTTGGCTCATCTCCTCTCACAAGCACACCAAAATCACAACTAACTGCTAAACAACCATCGATTAAAAAGACTGGAACCGACCAAAAAAAGGTATTCTACACCCAAAGACATAAAGAAGAAACCACAGTGAAACGGTAAGAGGGACACACTCATTATTTAATCCAGTCCCATACCACTGGGTGGGCGACCCACAAACTAGAGAAAAATTATATTGCAGTTGTTCTCCCACAGAAGTGAGAGCTCTGAGTCCCACGTAAGGCTCCCCAGCCTAGGGGTCCGGCATCAGGAGGTAGAGCCCCCAGAGCATTTGGCTTTGAAGGCCAGCGGGGCTTGATTGCAAGAACCCTACAGGGCTGGGTAAACAGAGACCCCACTCTTGGAGGGTGCACCCAAGGTCTCGCGTATTCCGGGACCCAGGGCAAAAGCACTGGGACGGCAGATACCACCTAGAACAAATTGTCCATTATTCAGCTTTCAGTTTCAGACCTGAATTCACTGATGAATACTTAGGAGGAGAATATTTTTGAGAATCAGGCATTTTTGAAAGAAAAGATTGACTTCTAAAGGTCTTGAGCTACCTTTATAGATCAAAGGTGAAGCTTAGATTTCCTAATGTGAACATTTAATTTTAGCCATGGTTTTCAGACTTTTTGACCACAGCCCATGGTAGGAAATACATTTTTAAAATCATCACCCAACATACAGACACATGCCTATATTCATGTAAAATTGAAACAAAAATTTCAGGAAGTAAAAACGAACAGTATAATTAACAAATGAGCAGAGGACCTGAATAGACATTTTCCCAAAGAAGACATACAGATGATCAACAGGCACCTGAAAAGATGCTCAGCATCACTAATCATCAGGGAAATGCAAATCAAAACCTCAATGAGATATCACCTCACACCTATCAGAATGGCTACTATCAACAAACAAGAAATAACAAGTATCAGCAAGGATATGGAGGAAAGGGAACCCTTGTACACTGTTGGTGGGAATGTAAATTGGTGTAGCCACTATGGAAAACAGTATGGAGGTTCCTTAAAAAATTAAAACTAAAACTACCATATGATTCAGCAATTCCACTCCTGGGTATATATCTGAAGAGAATGAAGACACAAATTCGAAAAAATATATGCACCCCTATGTTCATTACAGCATTATTTACAGTAACCAATATATGAAAGCAACCTAAGTGTCAATCAATAGATAAATGAATAAAGAAGATGTGGTGTATATATACAATGAAATACTACTCAGGAAGAATGAAATCTTGTCTTGTGGCAACACGCATGGACCTAGAGGGTATTATACGAAGTGAAATAAATCAGACAAATCCTGTATGATTTCACTTATATGTGGAATCTAAAAAACAAAACAAATGAACAAACAGAACAGAACAGAAACAGTCTCATAGATACAAAGAACAAACTGGTGGTTGCCAGAGGGGAGGGAGGTATGGGGATGGGTGAAATAGGTGAAGGGGATTAAGAAGTACAAACTTCCAGTTATAAAATAAACATGTCATGGGAATTTAATGTAGCAGATTTAGGTGTACAACATAGGGAATATGTATAATCAGTACTTCGTATGGTGACAGATGGTAAACAGATTCATTGTAGTGATTTTTTTCATAATGTATGAAAATATTGAATCACTATGTTATACACCTGAAACCAATATAATAGTGTAAATAATTATACTTCAAAAAAATTTCAGAAAATAGTATTACTCTTACTTAAGGGATTGCCCTCTAATATTTTCTATTCTGTTCAATTCTATTTTATTTCATTTACAAAAATGCTAGCCTTGACCCACTAAATTGATTTTGCAACAAATTAATAATTTATAACATAATTTAAATAGCTACTATAAATCATAGTCCAGGGAACAGTCAGAGTACACAGGGAAAGGCTCTGACTCATGAGACTGAAGAAATTCCACCTGTCTTACCATTGTTAATGTAGGCAGAAGAGAGACCATGGATGAGGTAGGGTAAGATAGACACTGGAGTCCTCATCATGCCCCCCCCCCCCACTTTAGGGTTCAAGCTTGAGGTGTGTGTATGTCACATGTATGTGTACGAGTGTGTACGTGTACCACAGAAGTCTTCAGATAGGTATGAGGGAACGGTAAGCATTGGAACTAGTGGCCTGGGTGCAGGGCCTAGGGATGCTTCAAGTCTCTAGGAGAAGTTGTGCATTTGGGTTAGTACTAAACCTAACCAGAGTCAGGAACTATACAGTGTAACAGTACCTGAGAATTGGTCTAGATAGATGGTGTAAGATAGCACTGCTGGTTCCCTTGGCTTGTAAAGAACACAAGGAATTTAAAAGTTTCTGCTTGGGTTGGTGGTGGGGCTGAGATGTGCTGAGAAGCTTGGTGGACTAAAGAATAGGGAAGATAGCAATAGAAATTTTGCAACCACGGGCAAATGACTAACAGTTTGAACTTTAATAGCAGCAGACACTGATATGATATCCACAAAGATCTGACGGGATCAACAACACCTCTGTGTGTACCAGTCTAGGGACCAGACATGAGGGTGATGCATAAGGAACTTCTGAAGAGATATGAGGGCCTTCCTCCCCAGCTGCCCCAGACCTGTGTAACCACCTCCTCACAGATACAAATACCATTCCTGGGGTGGATTACAAGTAGGTGGAGAAAGCCAAAAGCCTGAGCATTTACCCCCAAGACATCAAGATACATGAAAGAGACTAGTAGTTGCCTTTTTATGTCTGGCTTTGCTGTTCAGGACTAATGGTGGCTGAATATCTGACAGGTGATAAATGGCAACCATTTATTTCCCTTTCGGTAGTCTGAGGGTTGGTAACCACTGCAGCTGGGAAGCCGCTGCCCAAAGCTGGGGTGAGGTGGGAGAGGGGGCCTCTGAAGCTGCTTGGCCACAGGCAGATACAGTTACACAGGGTTCTGCTTCCAAAGCCTTTGAAGGAAGCGCCTGCCTGTATGCAGACCTTTCTGACCAGCTGGTTTGACGCCTTTTCCTCCCTGGTTTTGAAGCATCAGAGAGGGTGAGAGATAAGGGAAAATGCTTTCTTGCTGACTAGAGACCTAGATTGGAAGTCTGAATTATTTGGCTTCCACATTAAAAAAAAAAAAAAAAAAAAAAAGCTCTAAATGAATTGTGAACAGAAGAACTGATGTGTCTCTTATCAGTCTGCTGCCTGTTGACTTTGGCTGGGAGATAATCACCATGGTTAACAAGGCTCTTGGCAGCCAGTTATTATTCATTCCTGACTATTCTCATTCACCATTGTTTTGGCGTATAAAACCCTGAAAGAATATGAAATCCCCAGTGCTCTGCTGCGTTGTGAGTTTCTCTTTAGGAACCACAACATCCTTATCCTTTCCCCAGCTCTCTCTCCCTTCCTGCTCCCTTCCTCTCACCCCTACAAACTGCATGGGATAAGGAGGGGGCTGAGCAGGTGGCCTTCCAGACCTCATATCCTCACTCTACCCACAGGAGCTTTATGAAATGACCTACTGGGCACAATTTACTCCGAAGGGTTCCTCTGTGAAACAGTTGAAAACTATACGCTCTCAGATGTTCACGATCTCCAGCTACTAGCTCTGACAGGGGTGAGGCAGTTGCATTCAGGCTTCCTGTTCTCCACCCATTGCATAAGTAAGTACAAATCATTGTTAGACCTTGTTATCTGTCCTCCCCCGATCTGTGACACCAGAAAGAAGGTGAAGGAACCCTGGTGCCTCCTGTTTGTACAGGTGTCTGACAGCTGATTGAATTCATTTTTTAAGTCAAGCCCCAAGTCTCTGAAGGTAGAGCTGATTTTCCTGTCAGGAAAAAGGTGGTCACTCAAGTTTTCTCAGGCTTGGTCCAAATTTTCTTTGGTCCCTGGGGTAGGTTTGAAGTGCCACAGATTAACAGTGTCCACATTGTTCTGTTTCTTTAACTATCCTGGGCCACTTACTCAAATTCATGGTGGGAGGATACAAAAGGAGCAGCAGGATTGGCTTCCGGTCTCCAGAGGTAATTTGGGCGTCGTCACGAGCTTCCTCCAACCCAGTTCCTTGCTCCCTGGTGCCCAGTTTGTCTCTCATTGATCCCTTGGCTCTCTTTAGTTGACATACTATTTTGGACTCATTTTCCATCACAATGTCATCATTTTCTTTTAAGATATATATATATATATATAAAGTTTATTTAACTTCAATTTCTGGATCCATACATTGCAACTGGGCCTAAAAGTGTTTCCCTGCCAAACCCCCCATTCCCACCATATCTTGAGGAATAAATCCTAGGGCAGCCTCCTGTCTGAATATTTTTGTCAGGGAAGAGCAGCAAGAATGTGCACAATTAAGGAAAACCCAGAGGAGAGAGCAAAATCTCTTGTCAGGAGTGGGAAACTGGGCTAGTACATAAAGTTGTTAAATGTTACCAGGACCTGAGACAGGTGATCAAGACCCAGCTTTTATATTCATGGTGCTCATAGGCCAGTGGAGGGGGTATCTTCCAAAGCAAATAGTTCCAATAGTTTGTTCAATGTTTTAATAGATTTCATAACAAAAACCAAAGGAGAGAGTAATTGTTAGACTGTTAAGATCTATGGGAGCAAAGATCCTGTCTATCTTATTCACTGTTATATATTTTGAACTTAGCACAGTACCTGGGACATAATAGTATTTAATATGTATTTGTTTAATTAAATTGATTCAATTATACCAGGTATATCCAATGGCTTGATTGATTCATTCAATTATGTAGTCATTCATTTAATTATTTATTCACTCCTTAAATAGTGTTAGCTATTTTTAGGTAGTAAGGCAATTTATCACCGCTTAATTTGAACGCAGTTATCCTTCAATAACAGTAGGAAGAATTTTGATTAAATATAAATGAGAGTATGACCTTGGATACACCTACCCTTAATTGAACAATCATCATGTGCTGATTCCTCACAAGATACATAGTATTGTTCTCCATAGGCAAATAAGAAAATAGAATTTTATAGAGCTGAAATAACTTGCCCAGCTCATAGAATGGGATTCAAACCCAGTTTTGTCTGCCTGACTCCAAAGTCTATGATAATTGCCTATCCTACACTGCCTGTGCTAGAGGGTGTGGAACCCTAACGTTAGGTCGTGGAGCGGTGGATGGATCTGGACTCAGGCAGGGCCAGGGCTGAGAGAAGAAGCCTCTTAGCAAAGGTTTGTAGGGCCTTGGAACCCAGGTAAAGTAGGCTGGATTCAGGAAACTAAAGTGCAAACCAGGGAACCATTTGCTAAATTTCACTGAAGGTCATTTTTAGGGTATACCTCTCATTTCCTCTTTTTGCCAATATCTTAACAACACAGCTGCGGTGTGGTGTTGTATGAAGAATCTTAGACTTGGGCCTCCTTCTTTCTACTTGCTGGCTTTGAACATTTTGTCAAGTGGCCTCATCTCTTTGGATTTCTTTTCCCTCAATTTAAACATGGAGATTTTAACATTGGCTTCACTTTGTGACTAATAGGATAATATGAGAAACAGTTTGTGAAGTACCGCACTGTTTGGATGCTGGGGCTCTGTATCCACTGAAGTCTTATTCTTATGTGTTACATTTTCTATAAAACCAGGGTTTGAAACTGGTCTGTGGACAATAGGCCTGGAAAGCAGAAGTTGGTGGAATGGTGCATGTCAATGATTATAGGGCAATGGGGCATCAGTTGAAAATGGACTGCAGCCTTCTTTGGGGGAGGTTGTGGGACTTAATGCAAAGTAACAAGAAATGCTCATAAAACAGCTCTTTATGCAGAGGGGAGCCAGTTTTTGCCTTGTTGCTAAGGTCCTGATTGTTTCCTGGCTGTTTTGTGTGTCTGTGTCAGGCCATTCTGTGTGTTCCTTTTAAAAACTTGGTGATATTGGCCTGCAGATAATTAGATCAGTGTCATCACTTTCACCGTCCCCTTTTTTATTCTGCTGGGACAATTTGCATCAAAATAGAAGTGGGTGATAGTCCTTTCCCATTAACAAGGCTTCTTAATTTCTTACTGGGACACAACTTGGGGGAGTTATCACACATAGGGGCTTTGGAAAAAAGTCTCAAGTCAGTAAGTGAGTGAGCCTAATTTAAAGGGGCTTACAAGACCCAAATGTTCAGATAGGTCATCCATTTCCCAAACTGACCCTTCAAATCTTCCCCGCATGATATAGAAGAGCTTCATCTGGGGTTAATCAGGATGCAGCTTGTTCCAGAGAAATTTTTGGAAGCTCACATTCTGTAGTGAAATTGGTTCTGATGTTCATAAGCACAGATGTATATGATTTCGTAAGTCTTTCCTCAGTTTAGGGCTTATCAAAGAGCTAGACCTAATAAAAACCTCAGTTTGCAACAAAGCAATTTGGGAGAAAGATTCACGTAGTTGTCATTAATTTGCTGAAAAGCAATGGAGGTATGGTAGAAAGAGGATAGATTTAGGTGTCAATCAGAACCAGATTTAAATGTTAGCTTCACCGTGTACTAGTGGTGTGATCTCAATGACCCATACCCATGGCTTCATGGGGAATTCTCTGTTACCATTAAAAAAATTCTAGCCTGGTCTACATGTGGTTCCACATGGTTTACTGGCTCCAGCCAGAAGTGTGCTTTAGGAGCACATTTAAGAGCAATTTTGTAGAAGTCAGTCTGTTTTTTTTCGCAGCCACTCTGCTTGCACAAAGTCGTGCATGGGTTTAACAGCATGGGCCTCCCCGTCTGTAAGGCTGACCTACCTATCACTACAGCTGAAAGCCCAACTTGCCAACAGCAAACATGAATGCTGAGCCCCTTACTTCACACTGTACCCAGGGGGTTGATTAAAATGTCCCTTCCATCACTGAGGGAACACATTTTCTTTTCTTCTTTTTTTTTTTAAACAAATTTTCTCACTAGAATAGTCATTCTGGGTATAGATTTGCTTTCCTTCCCAAATGCTTCTGCCAGTTCCATCATCTATGGACTTACAGAATGCCTTATTCTCCGCCATAGCATCTCACATTTCATCGTTTTGTCCAAGAAAATAATGATTTACAGTAAAAGAGTGAGGCTAAGGGCTCTAGCTCATGGGAATCATTGTTTTTATTGTGTAATCACATATCTCATTATCCAGAGGAAGCTGGCTTTATAGGACAGTAGAATATCAGCTGGGAAACAACACTTTTAGAGGTTGGATGCTATCCTACAATTTGCAATATATGCTAATCTAGTGGCCAATATATGATACTGTTCATCTCATAGCTAGAATACACAGGCCTGGAAATCAAGGGGTTAAAGTGGGAGTTGCTCCTTTCATCACCCCAAAAATTTCAGAATTTTTTCTTCCCATATTTATGTATTTGGCTACTGCTGGTTTTAAAAGTATTAGTACTCAAAGAAAGTATGCTTTCATCAGGAAACATGCAATGGTTCCATTGAATTGGAAGTTGAGACTGTCACCTGGCTATTTTGGGCTCCTCATGTCATTGATCTAACATACAAAGAAGGGTGTGACTGCCGGGGCTGAGGTGATTGATTCTAATTTCCAAGGGAAAATTGAGCTGCTGCTACACAGTGGGGAAAAGAGAACAATGTCTGGAAACTAGGGGGTTCTCCAGGTGTACTATAGTGACCCAATAAATGTAAGACTGCTAAAGCTTCAGACCCTTTAAGAATGAAGATTTGGGTCGTTCCACAAGATTATGAACCTTAATCAACGGAGGTAATGGAAGAAGGCAAGAGGAACATGGAAAGTTAGTGTAACAAAAAAAGTATAAACCTCAACTAGAGCATTGTGATCATTTATAGAAATGAGAATTATAGCAGATATTATTTCAGTCTTTGATTTTATGTGTATTTTAGTATAAGTTAACTATTTTGCCTCCTTCCTTTTCTCTTATTTTTTATGGAATTGTTTGTTGGGATTAACTTTACAATTTACTATTTAGGTTAAAGAATAATCAGGTGCAATTTTGACTGAACTAAAACAGAAGTTAACTTCATTCAGAGATGGATATGGTGGCTGTTGGGACTCTGTCTCCCCTTTTTGGGTGAGAATGTTGTCCTTTGTATAAATGTTAGTTGCATCTTGTTAGGAGGCAGCCGGAGGCTGTTACTTCTGTTGTATGAAAATTTAAATATGCATAGAGAGCTTTGATTGGATACTGAGTAAAGGGGTATATTGTGCATTCTTTTTACTTACCTATTGTCTCCTAGATCTAAGTCCACTATTCTATATTCTGTACTGTGATGCTGGGGTGGGACTCTGCAAACTACTTTTCCTAGATTTCCTTGCTAGCTGGTTTCCTTCAGTTAGGTTGTGCCAATGAGAGGCACTGGTGGGAAATTGGAAAGAGAGAAGAGAGGAGAAGGGGCTGCCTCCCTGTTTTCAGCTCCCTTTGGTGTCAGCTGAAATTTTGATAGTGATGGTATTGCATCTGTAGAGCGAGTTGGTTAGTATTGCCATCTTAACAATATTGTCTTCTGATCTGTGAACATAGAATATCTTCCATTTATTTAGACCTTCTTAAATTTCTTTCAACAATGCTTTGTAGTTTTCAGAGCATAGGTTTTGTACTTTTGTCAAATTCATTCCTAAGTATTCTATTCTTTTTGATGCTATTGTAAAGAGAATTGTTCTCTTAATTTTACTTTTGAATTGTTCATTTCTAGTGTATAGAAATACAGCTGATATTTTATGTTGATTTTGTATCATGCAATCTTGCTGAACTAGTTTATTAGCTCTAATAGTTTTTATGTGGATTCCTTAGGATTTTCTATATATAGGATCATGTCGTTAGCAAATAGATACATTTCTGGCTTTCCAATCTAGATGCTTTTTATTTTGTTTTCTTGCCTAATTACTTTATCTGGACTCTCTAGTGCAATATTGAATAGAAGAGGTAGAGTGGATATTCTTCCCTTTTTCCTCATCTTAGAGGGGAAAATGTTCAGTCCTTTACTGCTAAGTATATGATGTTAGCTGTAGGTTTTTTGCAGTTATAGATATTATTTTTGGACTTTATGCATAATTTCTTAGTGAAATTAATTTTCAGTCCTTTTATGACTATGAAAATATTGTTCATAGACTGACCCATGCAGTAGGTAGTAAAAGATCTATGGAGACTTGTGTCTGTGTATACATCTCACACACTGGAAGTTCCCAGAAATAACTTTAAGAAAAGCTTATTTTCTCAATTTAGACTAACAGGGCTCTTGAAGCAGATGGCATTTTTGTCTAGAAAAACATAAGACTCTACCTCCATTTCCCTTTCAAATTATAGTTAATTATTTAAGCATAAATAATTCAAACCTCCATTTAAATATTAGCTTACTTGTTCTGCCAATAGATTTAAGCAAGTAAATTCATTTCTTCAATGGAAAAATAGCAGTATAACAGGCTGTAACAGAATCGAGAATATTGAAAAAGAGTAGGGCAGAGAGTCAAGCCATGGAGTTTAGATGGGGGGCTGAGGCTGGTAGCCTGGGATAGCATGGAAGAATCAAGGAACCAGAGGCCTCTATGAGGTGGAAAAACCTATGTAAAAAAAAAAAAAGAGGTAAACTAAAAAGTTGGAAAAATTGGAAGTTGTCATCAAAAAGTGAGATATTAGGGTTTAATATTTCAGAACTGAAACATTTTCACATTTGGATCAAGCCCAGGGTCTGACAAGGGTAGTGGGTGATTGAAGCGAAGCAGGTCTCTGTACTTTCCTTATTCCCTGGAACACTTGTCACCTTTCCCTTTGCCGTTCCTACTGGCCAACTTCTGCTCAGTCTTCAGGTATCAGGTGCAATATTATCTCAAAGAAGCCTTTGTTGAGAAAGTGTCTAAAACATGGAAATACAGCAAAAAGGTAATTCTATGTCTTTTCAGTGTCATGCTAAAAAACATTATCCAATAAATTTGTCTAAGAATCATCTGATAAAACTTTGTTATGGTTTCATTGCCCTGTAGAACATTAACTTAGCAGTCTTATTTTAGGATTCTATTTTTTTCACTGATTTTGAACTGATTTTGTTATCCTACTCTTTCCCTTACTTGTGAGTTAATTAAAATTAAGGCACCCAATTTTTAAGTATTTTAATGAGAATTATATTTTTAACATTTTGAAAATTATACTTCGAGTCTTTCTCCCCATCTTTCTATTATCTGTCTCTCCTTTCTGTTCTCATAGCATCCTGTGCTTACTCCATACATTGCATTTTATATCTGTCAGTTTCATTCATTTGAGGAATACGTATTAAATTCCTCCTAGGTGCCACATACAGTGATAGGTGCTCGTGATACTGTGTTGAACAAGTCAGACATGTCTAGCCCTCAAGGACTTTTTCTGTTGCACAGCCTTCTCCACTTACCAGAGCGCAAGTCTCCTAAATATAAAGACTATATCTTAGCAGTTATGGTATTCTCAGTGTTTAGCATTGTGCTGGCCTACAAAAGTTGCCCAATAAATATTTGTTGGATAAGTGCATGGATAAATGTTTAACAGTGGGAATGTGGCATTCATAGAACTGAGATGCTAGTGTGTTAGATGTACTGTATCCTTGAACATTAAAGTAAACTAAGGCAATGGCAGGTATTAGAGTGGAGAGGCAGACTACAACTCAGTCTTCAGTAAATGGAGAGAAGTGACTGGTTTGTGACAAAACCTTAAATTACAGGAAGTATTTACATGATTGGAAGAGGAGAAAGGGCTGGAACTGGCCCTGGGAATTGAATGAAATGCAAGGCAAAGTAGGATGCTTAGGGTAAATTTAAGTTTTCATTAAGGCAAGATGGTAGATGGAATTTGAGGGAAGAGTTGAAAGATGTCACGAGAGTTGTTTTCAATGGAATAGCTTTCTAGAAGGCCCTGAGGAAAAGTTTGGGTTGGAGGGATTGGGAACAGTGAGAGGTTGATTCAAATCAGAGGATGAATGGAGATGACAAATTTTGATCACAACTTAAAGTTTGATCATATAAAACTCTCTCTTTCAAGTTCTGTTTCATAGCACTTTATCTCCTGCTGCCCGGTCTCATGGTCATTCTCCTCATTCATTGATGGTGTCAGACCCTGGCTTCCATGCCACTCTCCAGGCCAAGGTCTTTCATTATCCTAGTGACATTAGTGTCTACATGGACGAGCCATCCAAAACCTTTGTCTTTCTCTTTATTGAACTCTTTATCATAAATGTTTATTGAATGTTTTCTTTGTTCCATTTACTATAATACATAGTGGGTTGAGAATGATTTAAAAAAATCATGCCTCCCATCGTCATGAAACCTACTCTATACTGAGTGACATTGACATTCAATATAAATGCACAAGGAAATATACAATTGCATTATTTTGGTACCAATGTTATGAAAACAGGTACTATGACAGAGAATAATGCTGGAATCTAATCTAGCTGGAGGGGCAATAAAAGAAAGTCTCTCTACGGAATTAATATTTCATCCAAGCATAGAAGAACAAGCAAGAGATATCCAGACAAAGAATGGAGAGAATAATTGAAAAAGTACCACATGGGGTACAACGTTCTGGTGAAAATAGTTCTGGCCTAGGAGACAGAGAACTTGAGTTTGATGAGAGTTTGATGTTCAGTTACACCTGGCTTGGATTGATAACTTGTCTTAGACAAGTCTTATTCCCTTTCTACATGTCAATTTCTCTGACTTTCTCTTTGGAATGTATGAGGAATTGTAATGGCAGATACACATTATTTTCATACTACTTTTATTTTAACCTCCTTTTAAGGAGTATGGTTACTGGATGGAAGGCCCTTAGTTCAGCTGAGGCCTTGATGGATTTGGAGAGGCAAATTCAGAGGTAGGAGTTAGAGAAAGCTGAACTATCCTTTATAATAAAAGGAAGATAATTCAGTGGTGGGTGGTGGGTGGGGACACACAGTTCAGGAAGGAAAAAGCCCACTTTGGAGGTTATATGGTGTGAATAGAGAAAACTGACCTGTTATGCACAACTGTTCCTCCGTTTTTTGATTCAGTACTGGATTCCAGACAGAAATTATCAGATTCTTCTGAGAAGGTTCTCTGAGTAATTCTCTTAGAGAATTAACCCCTTTATCATTATGTAGTGTCCTTATTTATCCCTGGTATCTTACCTGTGTAAAATTAATATAGCTACTTCCACTTTTTTTGGTTAGTGTTAGCATGGTATATTTTTCTCCATCCATTTACCTTTAATCTATATGTGCTTTAATTTAAAGTGGGCTTTTGGGGAATTCCCTGGTGGTCCAGTGGTTAGGACTCAGCCCTTTCCTTGCTGGGCCCAGTATCCAATCACTGGTCGGGGAATGAAAGATCCCACAAGCTGTGTGGTGCAGGTAAAGAAGAAAAGAAATCCACCAGAAAAAACAATAAAGTGGGCTTTTTTTGTGGATAACATGTGGTCATAATTTTTGACAATCTGTGTCTTTAAATTGATGCTTTTAGACCACTGATGTTCAAAGTAATTATTGATATAGTTGGATTAATATCTGCCATATTTATTACAGTTTATTATTTGTTGTCTTTGGTCCCTGTTCTTTTTTTTTGTTTGTTTTCCACTCTTTTTCTGCCTTTTGTTGTCTTAACTGAGCATTTTATATGATTCCATTTTCTCTCCTTTCTTAGCACAGCAGTTATACTTCTTTTTTTACTTTTTTTAGTGGTTGCCCTTGAGTTTGCAACATGCATTAACAACTAATCCAAGTCTATCTTCAAATAACACTATATTGCTTCACAGGTAGTGCAAGTGCCTCATAATAACAAAATAATTCTAATTCTTCCTACCCCTTGTGTCATTGCTGTCATTCATTTCATTTATATGTAAGCATATATAAGCATATAGATATACACATACATATGTATGTGTACATAAGCATATATAATCAAATACATTGTTGCTACTATTATTTTGAACAAACATCTGTTAGATCAATTAAGAATAAGAAAAATTAAAGTTTTATTTTAGCTTCACTTATTCCTTCTTCAATGCTTTTTCTTTCTTTTTGTAGATCCGAGTTTCTGGACTATATTATTTTCTTTCTCTCTAAATAACTTTTTTTTAACATTTCTTGCAAGGCAGGTCTACTGGCAACAAATTCCTTCAATATTTGTTTGTCACATGAAAAGATGCTCAACATCAGTAATCATTAGAGAAATGCAAATCAAAACCACTATGAGGTATCACCTCACACCAGTCAGAACGGCCATTATCAAAAAATCTACAAACAATAAATGCTGAAGAGAGTGTGGAGAAAAGGGAACCCTCCTGCACTGTTGGTGGGAATGTAAATTGATACAGCCATATGGAGAACAGTATGGAATTTCCTTAAAAAACTAAAAATAGAACTACCATATGACCCAGCAATCACATTACTGGGCATATACCCTGAAAAAAACCATAATTCAAAAAGAGTCATGTACCACAATGTTCACTGTAGCACTATTTACAATAGCCAGGACATGGAAGCAACCTAAGTGTCCATCGACAGATGAATGGCTAAAGAAGATGTGGCACATATATACAATGGAATATTACTCAGCCATAAAAAGGAATGAAATTGAGTTATTTGTAATGAGGTGGATGGACCTAGAGTCTGTCATACAGAGTGAAGTAAGTCAGAAAGAGAAAAACAAATACAGTATGCTAACACACATATATGCAATATTTAAAATACGGTATTGATGAACCTAGTGGCAGGGCAGGAATAAAGACGAAGACATAGAGAATGGACTTGAGGACACAGAGGGGGAAGGGGAAGCTGGGACAAAGTGAGAGAGTAGCATTTGCATATATGCACTACCAAATGTAAAATGGATGGCTAATGGGAAGCTGCATAGTACAGGGAGATCAGCTTGATGCTTTGTGACCACCTAGAGGGATGGGATAGAGAGGGTGGGAGGGAGATGCAAGAGGGAAGAGATATGGGAACATATGTATATGTATAGCTGATTCACTTTGTTATACAGCAGAAACTAACACAACATTGTAAAGCAATTATACTCCAATAAAGATATTTAAAAAACTGTATGTATTTATTTCTCCTTCACATTTGAAGGATAATTTTACAGGGTACAGAATTTTAGGTTGGTGGTGTTTTTTACTCTCAACACTTTAAATATTTCCCTCTACTCTCTTCTTGCTTTCATGATTTCTGAGGAGAAGTTGGATGTAATTTTTATCTTTGCTCCTCTATAGGTAAGGTGTTTTTTTTCTCTCTGGCATCTTTCAGGATTTTTTTCCTTATCTTTGATTTTCTGTAGTTTGAAAATTATATCCCTACATGTAGCTTTTGTTTGTTTGTTTGTTTCTGGTTTTTTTGGCATTTATCCTGCTTGCTCTTCTCTGATCTTTCTGAATCTTTTATATGGTGTCTAACATTAATTTGGGAGAAATTCTCAGAAATTATTGTTTCACATATTTTTTCTGTTCCTTTCTCTCTTCTCCTTCTGCTATTTTCATTACTAATTTTACACCGTTTATAACTGTTCCACAGTTTTTGGATATTCTGTTCTGTTTTTTTCCCTCAGTGTTTTTTTCCTTTGTTTCTTAGTTTTGGTTGTTTCTCCTGAGATATTCTCAAGCTTAGAGATTCTTTCCTAGGCCATGTCCAGTCTACTAATAAGCCCATCAAAGGCATTCTTCATTTCTGTTATAGTGTTTTGGATATCTAGCATTTCTTTTTGTTTTTTTCTTTAGAAGTCCCATCTCTCGCTTACATTGTCCATCTGTTCTTGCATGCTGTCTACTTTATCCATTACAGCCCTTGGCATATGTCCCTAGTTGTTTTAAATTCCTGGTCTGATAACTCCAATATCAGAGTTATATGAGTCTGGCCATATATGAGTCTGGTTCTGAGGCTTGCTTTGTCTCTTCAAACTGTGTTTTTTTGCCTTTAAGTATGCCTCATAATTTTTCTTGATAGTTGGACATGATGTACTGGGTAAAAGGAACTGCTGTATGTAGGACTTTAGTAATGTGGTGGTGAGAGGTAGGGGGAGGGGAAGCATTCTGTAGACCTATGATTAGAGCTCAGTCTTTTAGTGAGCCTATGTCTCTGGACTGTAAGCTCCGTAAGTCCTTCTCAGGTTTTTTCCTTTCCCCAGGTAGGTTAGGCTCTGGTTAAATAGTTTCTTCTGAGAACTGACCTTGTTCAGAACAGAATGGTCTGGCATATTTCAAGATGGCTCCTTCTCCCCTCCCCCTGCTGAAAGCACAACAGGATTTTTCTCTACTATTCACTGTGAGGATGGGTAGAACTCCAACAGGTAAAACTTACAAAATTGTGGGGATTCCAAGATGGCAGTGTGCCCCTGGAGTTTTTATCTCTCCGACTTTTTCACACTGAGCCTCCAGCAATTTGTCAATTACAGTTCAGGTCATCTTACCCGAACACTGGTTCCCATCCATAGATGCTTCTGTTCTAGTAAGCTGTGTTTCTCTGTATTTGTCTGTCTGTCTCTCCAGTTTGGAGGGCAGTGTTTTGCCCTGTGACCTCAATTCTCTTATGGAGCTAGAAAGAGTTGTTGATTTTTTCAGTTTTTTTTTCTTCAGCTTTTTACTTTTTTGGATGAGGTAGCAACTTCTAGGGTCCTTTCATCCAGGACCCAGAAATCTTTTAACTTTTTATGCATAGCTCCCAGTTAAATTATTGGGTTTCTAAAAGAATACATTTTAATCTCTTTTCTAAATGATATACTTTAAATATGTGAAGAAAGCTATTGCGTCATTTCTAAGTTTCCCTGGGCTAACATTTTCCTTTCATTGTCTCACATTCCCTTTTTTCTCTTCCCTTTTCTTTCTTCTTTTTTTTTTACTCTCTTGTCAAATATTTCTTAAACCTCTACCTGTCATACTTTCCGTCAGGCACTGAGGACATCTTTTTCCTTTCCTCAGAAAGATTACACACGGGTAGGAAAAAAGGCACATAAAATTTTATTTCTTAAAATAAATAGAAGAATTCAAGGATGTTCTGAATCCTATAGAAGCGTACTTTCTCCTGTGCTTTAATTTTGATCAGCATCACTCTCCTGGTCATTTTCCTTTAGACAAGTTGTAACATATTAACATTTTCCTTACTGTGGTCTGGCTGTGGTCAGATCCAGAAGGTTCTCTTATCTCCCATATTTAAGCTAAATGTCTTTTGAGTAGGTTGATGATTGTTTATGTAGGACAAGTCATGACTGGAAAAGTGCATTTGAGTGACTCGTGCCGTGTGTAAAAGTTGGACCCTTCTAATATGTATTTTCTAATGAATATTTACTGCACTGCTAAATGTCAAAATGTAATCAGGCTCACACAGGATGGCACAGCCATTTTGGACTCTGGCAATCTTTTATGGAAAGTGAATGAAACTTTGTTTGCTCTGATGCAGGTGTAAACTCTAATAACCATCGGGGCTCACACTGAGCAAAGTTCCCCAGAAGTTGTCACAGGCAGCAGTTTTTTATGAACCCAGAATTTCATGGTGTAGAGAGCCCATGCTTTACATTGGTCAACCGTGACTCATTGGTGGTAGATGGACGAAGAATAAAACAATACTATTTAGTGGGTCACCATAGTTACTATTAAAAATGAGCACATATAGAGATTTATTTTTTTCAACTTCAGGATATTTTCAAGGCGACTTTGAATTGCTCAAAGCAGAATCCTAAAAAAATTAAATTGATGGCTTAGAATTCAAAATGAAAAATAAAGTAGGTTCCAGAAAGGGAGCATAAAACTTCTTAGAAAGGAAGTTTTGCCTTTTCTATACAGCTTTGCAACTGAAAATCTGTGTTTGGATTCCAGTGACCCTGAACAATGAGGGTGGAAGTGGGCCTTTATTTATTTCACATTGCCTTTCAGATTTCTCTTTAAATTCCCTGTGATGAGTGACTTTTGTCGTTTTTTATGGTAAAACGATGCTTAAAGATGAAAACCAGGCCTTGACTAGGGAAGCCTATAATGTACCCAGGAGCCAATTCTGTATAAAGATTTGAAAACATGAAGGATAAGGGGATCTTGTAAAGAATAATTCCCAGCTCACAGCAGTTTAGCAGAGAAAAGCTAAGACCACCATATAGTTATTTTATCTGCTAAAACACAGTGGCTTTTACTTCTTGCACATGAGAGTTATTGGAAACCATAACATTCCAGCATATGTTAGTAGAAGTTCTGTCTCACCATGCTTAGAAGTGATATAACTCAGAAGAAGAAGTTGAAGAGAAAGTTCTTTGGTGCACTTATGCATACTGCTGAAATCTCAAACCTAAGAGAGAGGCTGCTGAGTTAGATGTCAGAGCACAATACTCAAATCAAATATAACTCTGAGCTGTAGTGTGAGGAGAAACAATTGGATCTCCTCCTGGAGAGATTCCTTTTTCCTGAAAGAGAGCAGAAAAACTGAAAAGAATGGCCCTTGGTCCCTCAAATGTCCCAAGAATGAAAGAGAAAGCCTGGTCTTAAACAAAATAATTTTAAAAATTAAAAAACAAACAAACAAAAAACACTTCTTGTGGCATATTGCAGAGTCCCTTCATATTTCCTTCCCAAAATTAGGTCAATCGTTTGTTTTCTCTGAGAGCCCAAGACTCACTTTGGGGCAATGCTAGTGAATAAAAAGCATCACTATCTTAAGCATGCATTCTCTGCTTTTATGTCTCATTGCCTGTCACAAGGAAGTTTCCTGGACATTTTACACTTTTTTAAAAACTTCAATTCAATAAAAATGAAGATTTTCCTTTTAGGTCACCATTTCTTCTGGCAGACTGAGTCTAAAGTGCACTTTATTTCCCTTTAATTTAACAGCTCCAGCAGCTTTTCCAGTTAAATCGACTGTTCATTATTGAGCCCCATTTATGAAGGGGCTGTGCAGTGCAGTTTAATGAATCCTTGGCACAAAGCTCCCTTTCAGGACTGGGAAAGAATAGGGGCTGTTCAGGCCCTGTAGGGCTGTATGTCAAAGCCAGCCCATAATGCCTGTCAGCCAAGGGCAGAAATTCCCACTGATATAAGAATGTGCAAGAAATCAACTTTCACCACCGACGAGCAGATTAAGACACGATCAGGAAATGAGACTGTAGGTTGAGAACAGTGACACCTGTTTGAACAGGGCATTTTCCCATCCCTTGATCACTGTGTGGCTGGAGCGGGGGCTGGTAGATGCAGCAGCACAGCCAAGGTCTCATAGCCTTCCAGGGTCTTCTGAGAGTGGACGGAAAGACCAAAAGACGACTGGGGGCGGGGGCACCTTTGCTAGGTCCTGCGCTAAGTGTGTTCACATTCCTTTTTCTACTTTAATCCTCATAACAAGCCTATGAGGATTACTTGCCTGTGACAGGGGAGGAAACTGAGGCTCACATACCTTCATTTCTGGTTCAAGGTTACACTACTAAATGGCCATGAAATGGCAATGATGGGCTAGACCATAGGCCTGTCTGGCTCCCAGGTGTTTGTCTTTTCCAGTGCTCTGAAGTGAGGCTTATCAATTGATTTGGTCCTTTGAAAATATCCAAGCTCTAGCCACTAGGAATACGTAAAAATTTTTAATTGCATGGGGTATATGTTGGGCACCTCCGATGTGCTAGGCATATGTGATATACATTGGGGATACAGGCTGATGAGTCATGGCGTGAAGGTATAAGGAGCGTGGTTACAGGCCTGCTTTTTGTGCTAGACAGGCCTGGGTTTGAACCCCAGCTCTGACCATGTATAACTTTCATAAACTTCAGACCTTGGGAAACCCTGGGGAAGTCCCCGTCACTAAGCCTTGGCTGTGCTGCTCTTTCCCCAGCCTCCACCCCAGCCACGCAGTGATCAAGGGATGATGGCTCAGGAGACTCTGGTATTGCCGACTACTCTCTGAAGGGTAATATGGTCCAGAGGATTTCTGCAGAAAGGAGTCCTTGACGCCTTGTGTTACATTAACGTCATATGATCCCTGAGTTCTCAAGGTGGGTGTGTGGATTGGTTTTCTTCCAGTACCATGGCTCAGATCAAGCCTGTTGACATATAATTTTTAAAAAGATAAAATCACTACAAATATAAAATGAACCACATGTAAGAGATTCTGTTGAACTCATGAATTAGTGAGGGAACCAGTAAGATGTTATGATTGGTTCAAAGAACATTAGAAAAGTCAGATATGTATTATATAATATTGGGATAAATTTACTGGGTTACATTAAAAACTGGGTTATAAATCGTTGTGGTTATCTGTTCCATGGACAGAAATTATTTGCATATCTATGAGACAAAACCCTACCAGGTAATAAGTGATTTCACTAAATCAGGGACCTTCAATCAATAGCAAATTGTGAGAGAAATGAGATTCATACCTCCAGACAATCTCTGAGTGGTCTTTGTTCCTGTATAACATTGAAAGAATGTGGGACCCACCTTTCTGCCTTATTTCCAAGTGGATAATTTTTCTGAAAAACCCTATATGTTATAGACAAGTAGATTTAGGATCCACCTAGAGAAAGTAAATGATTTGCTCACATGACAGTGTGTCAGTGGCAAAGTCAGAAATAAAACCCAGGTCTCCTATCTCCCTAAAAATGTTTGTTCTACTTTACTGCTGTGGAACCACATAGCGATCCTGTTTCCTCCACTAAAGACTAGAGAAGGAGAGAACTTGCACTCTTCTGATTGTATCGTGATCTGATTGTATTGAAGGGGCATTGTATTTTCTGGGACAGGTTTTAAATTAAGGTCAATTAAATGTGAGAATAAGAAATATATGCTAATTGACCTATGTTACTGAGGTACAAATTAGGAGGTTAACCTTGGGGTTACTTCTTACTAATGGCACAGAGGTAGTTTGGTTTCTTGGAGAGGGATCCCTGCAAACAGATCCTGAGATGGAGAGTTGCGGGTAGAGGTTGATTGAGGAGGACTCCTGGGAGATACATCTGTAAGGAAGTGAGGAAGTCAAGATTGAATGGAAGGAGAAGGAAGCCATCACTCTCAGCTGATCTTACAGAAAGTTCTGGAGCTGGGATTGCCTTTCAGACTGGACGCAAATTGAAGGAAGTGGGGTGGGGGGGGTGGGGTCTGGCCTTTGTATCCTTCCATCAACCAGTCACTGGTCTCCAGTGCATTTGGGAGAGGACGTGACCTGGGGCAAGGCAGTGTCCTTCAGCTGTGGGCAATGCTTGGTGAGGGGTCCATCTGTCAGCCATCAGCAGACAATAGATTCAGCAGCTGAGGGATGGGTTCCTCAGCCCCCCAGAGAGGATTTGGGCAGAGCCTCATGGTATCCACTATGTCTGGCTTCTACTACAAGATTAACTGTAATAAAGAGATTTCAACTCAAGGGCCAACACTGATGGATTAGCAGTCTCGGGGGTACTTGTTCAGAAGGGTTCTAGGCTCATCTGAGCTCAGTGGAAAGAGTGTGGGGATTGATTAGTGATGTCTGTAGGACAGTGCGGGCGTGATGCTGTGTTTCTTTTTGGATTTAATGGTGGTGTAGGTTGACTACAACACACAGTTTGCTGGGACCATCCTGGTTTATGCTTATGCTTCCAGGGTAATTTGTTGTTTCTTTTTCTGGCCACACCACGCGGCTTATGGGATCTTAGTTCCCCAACCAGGGAATGAACCCCGGGCCCACTGGAGTGAAAGTGCTGAGTCCTAACCATTAGACCGCTAGGGAATTCCCATTCCAGGTTAATAATTAATAAATGTTACCTTTTATTCTCACAAACATCCTCCTCCACAAGATTGGTTTTATGGTTATCCTAAGAAAGAGATTCTTCTCAATTTTGCTATTCTTGCCTCTCTCTTCTGAAAAGTATTCCTTTCTCTCTGGGCTCCATTTGGGACAAGTGGCCTCTTATCCTCAGTGCATTGAGGGTTTCAAAGAAGACTGGCAGAAAGAGTTTTCTTTAGCAACTTCTGCTTCTAGCTTAGCAACACAAATCTCTCTTGAGGCATAGGTGCAAACACCCCTGGAAACCTTCCTAGAATGGGCAAGGAGGAGGTGGAGTTTGGAGTTGTGAGACAAAGTACAGAGAAGATAAAACAGACTGCAAACATAGAAAATTATTCTGCCATTGTTAAAGCAGAATTTTGCAGGTATAGCCACCGTCTGGCCTGGGTGAAGGTGTGTTGACCCTACATTTAAAATGAGAGACTCAAGTCTGGAGGGGAATGTAGAAATCATCTATCCATTTCACAGAAGGGCAGCAGGCAAAGGCTACACTCTAAGTACTTGTAGAGCAGGGATCAGGACCCCAGTTCCTTAAGCCTCCCTGGCTAGTACTACTTCCACTGGACCAAATTCTGTTCTCCAAGGAGAAAAAACAGGGTCAGTAGCAGTGACAACAACACGGAGGCAGCGATTTGGCCTGGGATAAAAGAGAACGACTGCTCTCAGACCTGGGATGACTTGGCAGAGGGGCTGGCGAGAAAACTGCTATACGCAAGAGCATCGGCATTATTTTTCCTGTGTAAACAGAGCATGACATCATGTTGGGGGCCAGAGTCTTCTCTGGTGCCAGGAAAGTGACAAATGCTAGAAACTGCTACCAGGAACAAGGCAGTTTGCCACACGCCATGGAACACAAAGATAAATAAGCTCCTCTGCTCAGAAATCTCCAGTGGTTCTCTCCATTTTCCTGAGATCAAGTCTAAGCTCCTTTACATAACTTTCAAGGCACCCTTTCCGATTTTTTGTCCCTCTACTCCCTGCCTCACACCCCGCATTCCAGCCACATAGTGCTGTTTAAACTACCCTGACGCCACCCTGCAGTTTTCTACCTCCATGCCTTGGCTCATGAAGACTTCTCTCTAGGATGCCTTACCCTGTTTTTGAAAAAAAAAAAAAAAATCTATCAAAACTCTCCTTAAACTGTATGGTCCAACTCAATGGCTTCTCTATGAAGCCTTCTTCAAACTTGCCATACACAGCAAATCACACCCTCTTGTGTGCTCCGGTGATGATCTGCTTGTGCCTCCTGAGGACAGCAGCATGTCTGTGCCGTTTCTCCAGGCCCAGAGCATGGTGTCTCTAGGATACAGCAGATGCTCCTCAAATGTCTGCCTATTGAATAAATAAATGACATGACTGTCAGACTCAAAGAGATCCTTGGGAACATGTCTGTCTTCTCAGGACCAGGACTTACTTATGTATCCCTGGTGCTTAGGATGGTGCCTAGCACATAGTAGGTCCCATTAGATATTTATCAAGTGACAGAGATAGACAAGTACACAAATAGCTGATTCATGGAAGTCTGAGTTTGGGGATAGGAAATTTAGATTTGAAGCTAAACACTGTCAACACCAGCTGTTAGACCTTCGGCAAGCTGCCTAAGCTCTGTGAGTTTAGGCGTGGTCAGTGAAAGGGGGATGATATTAACTACCTGAAAGGGTTGCTGTGAGGTTTAAATGAATGTTATGTGAACGTGCCCAGGACTGCTTCCAGTGTAAGGTGGGAGCTCAATAAATGCTTGTTGAGTGGATGGACAGATGAATAAAGAAGTCCCATAGAAGAGATAAAGGTAAAGTATCAGGGAAGCATGAGGGAGGGACATAACGACAGCCTGAGTTGGTAACAGAGACGTGGAAGGGCTTTTTGAGAGAGAGGTTAATATTGAATGTGGATTTTGCAGGCAGACTAGGATCTTCAGAAAGTGCAATGGAATTAGTGATACTCTAGTTCTACCGTATAGAAATCTATTCTAACCTATTTTCTGCTGCCCCAAATGCTATGGCCAACAAAAGCCACTTTCGTAGTAATGAGGAACGACCAAGCATAATATAGCAAAACTAGCCCTAGGCAGGGCAGTCTAAATTTAGATTCTCTTTCCATAAAAGTGATCTTGAAGGGTTGGGGGAGGGGGATTGAAAGATAGGTGTGGTGTCCTAAGACTCCAAAGCTCCCCCTTAACTCATTTCCTACTCCATGCGGTCAGGAAAGTGCTTTCTGGAAAGAACAGGCAGGTTTAATGCAATTATGTGGTATTGGCCCTCCCCAGCGTGGCCATGTGCTTGGCAACTCCAGCTGGCCTCACACAAGAGAAAGCAAACTTCAGCTGCCCCCCGGGCCATTGTTTTAGCACTCCTCAGAGAAGTGTTCCTGCGGCTGATCGGAGCTGCTTAAGCTGTCTAATTGAATGAATTCAACCTCATATAATAGGATCTAGGTCTTTAAGCATTTCTGTCTGGCACACCGGATATTGGACTGGGGGCTGCTGAAGTCACCCAGCCTCCCTGAGGCCCTGGGTCTCCCTGGTGCCTGCACTTGTCACAGTTCGGTGTAAACATTTTCTTGGGCTCAGAGCAGCCTCCTGCTCTGCTCTGATAGAACTGCTCCACATGGATTCAACTTGAGGAGTAAGCTATCAGGTATTTGAATGAAATCTGAACAAAAGAAGATTCCGCGTGGAGGGTCTGGTGTGATTTTCCTCATTTCCAGGGAAAGGAGGGGGCACAATTGCTCTTTGGAAATCAAGCCCTTCAGCTCCATCCTGGACCCCTCTGTATGGGCCTGCAGCAGACTGGCCGGGTGACTGAGCAGGCGCTGAATGAACTGTAATGACAGAGAAGGCGATGGAAAGGCAGGTCCATCTTCTTCAGCCTTGCTCTCTGCCGATCCATCCTTCATTCTCACACCTGAGTGAGATTTCTTTTTGTTTTTTATGTATAATTTACAGACACAGACTTGACAAATCTTAAGTGTACAGTTCCATGAGTTATGACAAACACACACATCCATGTAAACAACACCTCAATGAAGATATACGTTCCTGTCACCACAGAAAGATCCCTTGTGCCCCCCTTCAGGCAATCCCTTCCCCCACAGGCAGCCACTGTTCTGATTTCCAGCACCATAAATTAGTTTTCCTGTTCTACAATTTCATATAAATGGAATCATACCACATGCACACCTTTACAGCTGGCTTATTGGGCCCAACATAATGTTTTTGAGATTCATCCATCTTGTTGCATCAGTAGCTTGTAGTTTTTTATTTTTTTAATTAAAAAATTTTATTTATTCATAGCAGCACTATTTACAGTAGCCGAGACATGGAAGTGACCTAAATGTCCATCGACAGATAAATGGATAAAGAAGATGTGGTGTATATATATATATGTGTATATATATAAAATGGAATATTACTCAGCTATAAAAAAGAATGAAATAATGCCATTTGTAGCAACGTGGATGGACCTAGAGATTATTGTACTAAGTGAAGTAAGTCAGACAAATACAAATATCGTATGATATCGCTTATACGTGGAATGTAAAATAATGATAAAAATGAACTTATTTACAAAACAGAAATAAACTCACAGACATAGAAAACAAACTTATGGTTACCAAAGGGGATAGTGGAGGGTAGGGGGAGATAAATTAGGAGTTTGGAATTAACATATACATACTACTTTATATAAAATATATAAACAAAAAAGACCTACTGTATAGCATAGGAAACTACACTCAATATCTTACAATAACCCATAATGGAAAAGAATCTGAAAAAGAATATATATATGTATAACTGAATCAATTTGCTGTACACTTGAAACTAATACAACAATGTAAATTAACTATACTTCACTAAAAAACTGTAAGACAGTTAAAAAATTTATTTTATTGAAGTGTAGTTGCTGTACAATATTATATAACTTACAGGTATATAATACAGTGATTCAGAATTTTTAAAGTTTATACTCCATTTATAGTTATTATAAAGTATTGGCTATATTCCGTGTTGTGAACTATGTACCGTTTTATTACTTAATAGTATTCCATTGCATGTATATATATATACTCCATATTCAACAGAATACTCTCTGTCTCTGTCTCTCTCTCTATATATATAATTAAAATATATACACTACAGGTAAATAATTATATATAAAAACATATATACTATGCTATATATGTATAAAATAATTTTTCTAAAATAAAGAACTGACCATTCTTGGTGATAGAGTCCTTCATCAGTCCCCCATTGCTTATGTAATAATGCCCAAACTTTTTAGGATGGCATTCAGGTCTCTCTTCTCTGACCACGGCCTCATCCCCTGCCAATCCCACCCATGCAAACCATATTCCATGTACACATTTCACAGTTCTGCTAATACATTCTGTCTCCTACCTCTGTGTATTCTGACCTGGCTGTGTCCTCACCTGAAATATTCTTTGCTCTCTTCCCCCCATGGCAGTTTCCATCCCAGACTTCAAGCCTGTGTGAAGCCTTCCCTCACCTCTGACCTCTGTGTGGCCATGACCCCTTATACATCCCACAGTTACAGACTGGACGTTGGGGTCCTCGAGAGTGAGATAGTGCATAAATTTTCTTGGCAGTCCTAGGGGCAGAACAGTGCTGTGCTCTGAGAAGAGAGGATTTTCGGAGAACAAATTGATACTTTCATTGGTTGGGTAAGGGATTGGGTTGTTCAGCGTTATGCAGAACAGCTTTAACAGCCTGCATGAATCAGGGTCTCTTCACAGTCTGTGAAACTGGCTGGAAAATCAGGCAATGCAGGTGTACTACCTCCCTGCTGACCCCATTGCTTCAGAGAGCTAGTGCCCATCTCTACATCACTTTGGGGGGGGCTCCTTCTCAAACTTTTGACATCGGAGAACTTCTCAGTGGGAACTCAGCACACATGCATGCCACTAATTTTTTGTTTTTGAGATATAATTCACATACCATAAAAATTCACCCCTTTAAAATGTGCGGTTCAGTGGTTTTTAGTATATTCACAAAGTTGTGTAACCATCACCACTATCTAATTCCAGAACATTTTTATCACCTCAAAAAGAAACCTCACTCCCATTAATACAGATCACTAATTTTAGATAAATGAAATAAAATGTTAAAAAATTAATTATGGACTACAGCATGAGGACACAGCTTTAAAAAATAATAAAAATATTTTACATCAGTCAGAGGAGTGAAATCTTATGCAGTTCTTCAGCAAGATGACTCTGTCTAGATCAGTAACAGATTGCTTCAGCTATAGGTCAGATTTTACAACTAGACAATATTTCTTTTTCTCTATTTATACCAATTAGAAGTTCTTACTCCTGTTGCTGAAACTCAGCCTCTGTTGACCCGTGCTGAATAGAAGCGTGGAGACAGAGCATTGGGTGAAGTAGAAAAGAGTAGCTTTCATTGTTTTGCCAGGCAAAGGGGGCCACAGAGGGCTAATACCTTCAAGACTATGTGTCCCACCCTGGAGGGGGTAGTGAGGAGTCTTACACTGTTCAAGGAGCAGGGCGTGATCAGCTCGTGGACATTCTGATTGGCTGGTGGTGAGGTAATGGGGAGTCAGCATCATCAACCTCCTGGTTCCAACCCGTCTGGGGTCTACGTGCTTGTGGGCAGCATACAGTTAACTTCTCCCACCTGGTGGGGCTTTCAGTATCTGTGAAACAGCTCAAAGGACATGGCTCAGATTATCTTTAGCCCTTGAGGAGGAACTAAAGGTCCTTGACTTTGTTTAATGGCTAAAGTATTATTATTTTGTCATGCTTGACTGTTTTCCTTTCTTTCTGCATTTTCTCACTTCTCTGATTAAATTTATTCTTTGACTAAAGTTTTTCTACAGACAAAAGGCAGGCAGAGGACATGGGTGGGTTCTATTTTGGGAAGGTCTCTTAGGGTCCTTCTCGGTTACACACACAATCGTAGGTTGTTGGGAATGACAGCAAATGTTTGGTGGTTTTCTTAGACAGTTCTGGAGATTTGGATCAAATGAGGCATCTTGTCCATTCTACACCCAAAGCCATGCTTCCTCCTTTTTCTGCTAGCAGAACAATGATCTGTTTAGGTGTTGGGCAAAGAGCCCTCCATCTCAGTAAGTGTAGATGCCTATGTGATCCATGGGTAAATTATGATCATCCTAAACAAATCGTAATTTTCTTCCCCATGGTCACTGAGTCGTATAAGGGTAAGCATGTAATCTGGTTTGGGGTAATGAGATGTTTTTCTGGGGAGGGATTCCCTTTCTGTATAAAATCATAAAGGCCCTGAGGAAAAGTCCCTTTGTCCCTTTGGAATAGGGGTGTGATGGCTGGAAGTGGATCAGCCATTTTGCAACCATGAGGCACCCACACGTTTCAAAATAATCTCATGTGGCAGGCATGGAGATGCACTGCTTAGATTCCTCTTCAAGAAAGGATTCATTGCCCAGCTGCTGCAAGTACACTGAGCTGACAGCCTTCAGGTGTTCACGTGTTCAGGCTTCCTGCTCTTCTAAGCTGAGGCCACGCTCTTCTGGAGGTGACTCCATCCGATGACTGGGCAAAGTGGTGACGCACAGGCCTAGCCATTTCTGCCTGGTGTATTACTCCTTTACTGAGTCATCTTTACTCCAGACGTCCCCTCCGGGCTTGCAGAGAATTTTGTCAGGTCCATGGGACCGTCTGAGGCCCTCCCAGCTGGATTCAGCTTCCTCTTTCCTTTCCTTTCACAGGTCTCAGATCTGCATTGTAGTCTATAGGCTTTCCTTGTCCAATTCCACTTTCTCTCCCTCTTACCTTTCATAAGTGTTACCCCTCAAAAAACTGCTTGCCCTGAAAACTCTATTACTTATAGAACACTTACACCTTTTCCACCCGTGGGGTACTCCCTCTCTTCCCTTTCCCAGTCATCTCAGTACAGTGATAACACAGTTTGGTTAAATTTTCAATGATTATTCTATTATTATGTGAATATTGTTCACAGTTCCTCTACATTTTACTAAAATTTCTTGTACAGCTTTTTGTTTTGCCTGAAGTTAATAATTGCCTTGTTTTGGGGGTGATTTAGTTTTCTATGTATACTTCACTTTATGTTTCCCTAAACACATTAACAGAAGGAGAACACCTTCTTATAGAACTTAGAATGCTTTTGATTGCAAAGTAACACCATACCCAACTAAAAGTAGCCTAAACAAAATAGGTTTATTTTCTTACTCTTAAAGAAGTCTGGAGATAGGGAGTTCTGGGGTTGGTTAACTCAGTGACATTATGATATCATTGAGGATTCAGGTGTTTTCATATTTCTGCTCTGCCAACCTTAGCATGTTGATTTTTTATTTTTAGGCTTGACTCCTCATGGTTGTAAGATGGCTGCTGCAGCTCCAAGTATCACATATATAACAAACGCAGGAAGGAGAGAATTTCTTCCTCTCTCTTTCTTTTTTCTCCTTTTATCTCTTTTTAAAATATGTAGGTGAGGAGGGACTTTCCTAGAATTCCAAGAGTAGATTTCTCTTAATGTCTCATTGGCTGAGATTGGCTCTCATGTCCCTGCTGTAGTTAAAGGGGAGATGCAACTGTCTGTCATTTTCAGCCTCCACAGAGAGAGGAACGCTCTGTCAGGTAAGAATAAGAATAAGGTTAGGATATTCAAAGCAGCAAGAGTGGGACTTCTCTGGTGGTGCAGTGGTTAAGAATCCACCTGCCAATGCAAGGGACATGGGTTTGAGCCCTGGTCCGAGAAGATCCCACATGCCGCAGAGCAACTAAGGCCGTGTGCCACAACTACTGAGTCTGTGCTTTAGAGCCCACTAGCCACAGCTACTGAAGCCCGCGCGCCTAGAGCCCGTGCCCCGCAACAAGAGAAGCCACTGCAATGAGAAGCCCGCGCACCGCAATGAAGAGTAGCCCCAGCTCACCGCAACAAGAGAAAGCCCGCGCGCAGCAACAGAGACCCAGTGCAGCCAAAAATAAATAAATTAAATAAATAAATTTTAAAAAAAGTAGCAAGGGTATCTGTCATCTCCTATCATCATCGTCAAATACATAAGAAAATTAATCACTTCCACTGATTTTTCTTGGCAACCTCCCTTCCTTCTCCAGGAATTCTCCATTTTCCTTTTCTAATTTAATTGATCGTCACCACCCAGGCTGCTATATGGCTGTGGTAATACTTCTCTCTGTCACTATCCAGGTAATTCTCTTTGACTCTATCCTGTGATGGATCCCCTGTTTTCTGGATACCATTTGCTTCTGTGTTTTTCATGGCGCACATTATTTAGTGGTTCCTTGAGAAAAGTTTCTTGAAAGGCAATTTCATAAGATATTATATGTCTGAAAATGTTATTCTATCCTCATGCTTGATGAATCATTGGATTCGGTATAGAATTCTGACTAGGAAATAATTCCTTCTCAGGTTTTTAAGGGCATTGCTCCATTTTTTTTCAAGTTCTGGTGTTGTTAATCAGAGGTCTGATGTTATTATGACTTTATTTTTTGTACATCACATTTATCTCTCTTTAGAGTCCTTTAATATTCTGAAAATGTATAATAATGTGCTTTGGTGTGGATCTTATCGTTGTTTACTAGGCATTTAGTGAATTCTTTTAATCTGGAAATACATATCCTTCAGTCCTACAACATTTACATGTTTTATTTCTTTGATAATATTTTCTCCTCCATTTTATCTATTTTTTTCCCCTGAAATTCCTCTAGGCTTAATTTTGAACGTTTCTTGGACTTTTTGTTCATCCTAGGGGATTTCCTTAACTTTATCTTCCAATCCCTTTATTGACTTTTAAAAATATATTACCACAAATTTCTAAGAGTGCTTTCTTATTTTTGATTTACTCCCTCCCTTTTTTTTTTGTAACATCTAATTCTTGTTTCATGGTTGCAATATTTTCTCTTATCTCTTTAATCATTAATCTTATTTTGTCTCTGAATTATAATTTATATGGAACTTTTGCTCTCTGCATTGTTAGTTTCCTCTGGGATTATTCCCCCTAATGTTTTTCTGGGGGGGGGGGGTCTCTATTATCCATGTTGGAGGCATTGCCAAAATATTTGATGAATGCTGGATGTGAATTTATATTTAAGATTGGATAGCTATTATAAAAAACTTATTGAAAATCCACCCAGGATTTTCTCTTCTGCTAGTAACCCTTCAGAGAAGACTACTCCAATTTCCTGACTGGGGAGTATGTGACCTGCTGCAAACATTCTAGAAACTGACTGGAAAATGAGGCTGAGGGTCATTATTCATTATTCAAAATGTAGAATTTCATTTAATTCCTTTGTTTTCAGTATGGTGTGTCATTGCTCACTCTACATTGTACATGGAATCCCCTACACTAGAACCATTCTGGTTCAATCCCGTAGAAAATAAAATTCTTGTTTTCAACCCAACGGGCTATATGGGATGGGGGAGGGGATCTTGAATTCTAATTGCTTCTTATACAGGCTTTCAACCAATTCTCCTATTTTCCCTCTCCTCACGCTTACTTTCTCAAGTACTGAGGCTTTCCTGGGTTCTGTAGCTCAAATCAGTTAGTTTCCAAATTTCTTCTTCTTTCTTTCTTTATTTTTTTGCAGTCCTTATACAAATTATTATACTTACAGATGTGTTTATGCCAGCATGTATATTTTATATTTTCATTTGTCTTGTTTACTATATATATTTATAATTTTTTTACTATTTTTCTCACTAATTTAGTACTACAAAATTGCTTTGAAGCTATTGATCTGCTTTCATAAATTTGAGATATAGACGTAATATATTAATAATAAAGAAAATGGAAATGTAACCAACAAAAACTCTAATGTGTAAATTACATAAACTTGAGGTGAAAACCATATCTATTAACTGACTGATCATGTAGTTTAGCTGGAACAAATGTATGCAGTCTTTGATATACATGTGTAACCATTAGGTTATGATTATAAAGAAAAACTGTGATTTCTTTGAAAGCCATAATTTTTTTCTTGTGCTGTTGCCTCCCTTATTTATTTATTAATAATTTATTTATTTATTATGGCCACAAAAAATGTTCTATTTTATTATACCAATAATGATAATAATATTAAAAAACCCTGACATTAATAATAATAGTCACCATTTACCATGTTGCATAGAGTACATGTCAAGCACTGTATTAGGTGTTTACATTGTCTCACTTACATAATTTTTCATTTAAAATTTATAAAATATATGTACACAAAATTGTTTCAGTTTTCTTTTGAAAACACCAAGCCATCTGGGGATCACCTGAGTTATCACTGGTGACAAGCAGGGGGAAGGAGGGCACAGTTTAGAAAACACTGACTTAATGATTGTCCAGGGTAAGGAGAATCCTTTGTTGTTTTTATGCATGTACTGCTTGCTGCCCTGGTTTAGCAATATTCTGGAAAGCCCATAAAATTTTTTTAAAAAATCGGACAAATGGCAATTGGTAGGATGCTTTCCAATTGCAAAATGCTTTCACATTCATTATCTCAGTTGAAGTGGGCAGGGCAGGGATTATCTTGCTTAAGGGATATTTCCAAGGTGTTCAGTTAGAATGAAGGCTTTCTGTTCAGTTGCTTTTAACAGATTTATTGGAGTGTGGTGCTATTCTTCTATAGTGAAGTCTATTATTTAAAAAATAGGTCATTAAACTTTTTGCATAACAAATCATCCCAAAAGGTATTGCCTTAAAACCAAAATTTATGATTTCACATGATGGTATTGGTTGGCAACCTGAGTGGTTCTTTTTTTTTTTTTTTTTAATAAATTTATTTATTTATTTATTTATGGCTCCGTTGGGTCTTCGTTGCTGCACGTGGGCTTTCTCTAGTTGCGGCAAGCAGGGGCTACTCTTCCTTGTGGTGCGTGGGCTTTTCATGGCAGTGGCTTCTCTTGTTGTGGAGCATGGGCTCTAGGCGCGCGGGCTTCAGTAGTTGTGGCACGTGGGCTCAGTAGTTGCGGCACACGGGCTCTAGAGCGCAGGCTCAGTAGTTGTGGCGCACGGGCTTAGTTGCTCCGCGGCATGTGGGATCTTCCTGTACCAGGGCTTGAACTTGTGTCCCCTGAATTGGCAGGCAGATTCTTAACCACTGCTCCACCAGGGAAGCCCAACCTGAGTGGTTCTTTTGCAGGTCTTTCTTGGAACCACTCATGTGGCTTCAGTTATACGATGATTTGACTGGGTTTGGAGGTTGTAGAACGGTCTCACAGGCATGTCTGGCAGTGGTGCTAGCTCTTATCTGGGGCACCTTGATTCTCTTGGGATCGTTCATAGCATGGGGTCTTAGTGTTGCGAGAGTGTGAAAGTGGAAGCTGCAAAGCCTCTTATGTTGCATGTTTGCAAAGGTTTGGAATTTGTGCACTGTCTCCAGCACAGATTCAGAGGTGTGGAGAAACAGACTTCCAGCTCATGATGGGAGGAGGGGCAATGTCATACTGCAGAGGGGCTTGGGCTCAGGGATCAGTGATCCGTTAGAGCTGTTATTATAAGGATCAGCCACAGCTGTTGTCTATTAAGACTGTTCACTCCATTTTACACTTTCCTCCTCATGAGGACCCTTGAGAGAAATACCTGACTGGCTCTAGAATCAAGGATCCTTCTATTTATCCTAAGCGATTGGTTTCCTTTTATGTTTTAGGTAGTGTTAATTATGGTAACTGACCGGATTTCACTTTTTCCATTGGCTCTTAGGAAGATTACACAGAATATGCAATTATTTCACAAGGATATAATATATATTTATAAGGTTTAATCTCATTCTAGGTCCCAGGGCCCACTTAATACTTTACATTTTTATTTCTTCATGAAATCCTCCTACCTTTTTTCTTTTTTAAATAAGTCTTTTATTTTAGAATAGTTTTAAATTCACAGAAAAATTGCAGAAACAGCCAGAGAGTTCCTATATGTCCTGTACCCAGTTTCCCTACCTATTGTAAGCATCTTACATTACTATGGTACATTTGCTGCAACTAATGAACCAACATTGGTACATCATTATTAACCGAAGTCTATACTTTAGGTATCCTTAGTTTACCTAATATCTTTTTGTCTGCTTTGGGATCTCATCTAGGAGACTACATTACAGTTCTGTGTCTCAGGGTCCTCTTGTCTGTGACAGTTTCTCAGACTTCCCTTGTTTTTGGTGTCCTTGGCAGCGTTGAGGGGTACTGGTCAGACATTTTGTAGAATTCCCCTCAATTGGGATTTGGCTGATTTGTTTTTCTCATGATTAGATGGCAATAATAGGTTTTTGGGAAAACCACATTAGTAAAGTGCCATTCTCATCTTATCAAGGGTATATATTATCAATATGACATCACCATTGTTAACCTTGATCACCTGGCTGAAGTGGTGTTTGCCAGGTTTCTTTACTATAAAATCACTCTTTTCCCCTTCTTTACATGCTGTTCTTTTTGGAAGAAGGTCGCTATGCACAACTTACACTTAAAGAGTGAGAAGTTATGCTTCACCTCCTTGAGAGCAGAGTATTCATATAAATTATTTGGAATTCCTTTTTATGGGAGATTTATCTATTACCCTCATTTATTTATTTATTTATTCAATCATTTGTTTACATCAGTATGGACTAATGGATATTTATTTTATCCTTTGTTTCATAATCCAATATTACATTATTTATTTTGTTGCTTAAATTGTTCCAATTTTGGTCATTGGGAGCTCTTTTAGTTGGCTCCTGTGTCTCTTTGACATAGTGTTTTGAGCACTTCTTTACTTTCTGGTACTATAAAATGTTCCAGGCTCATCTTTTATATTCCCTACCTCCAGTCCTAGAATCAGCCGTTTCTCAAGGAGGTCTACTTCCCTTTATTGGGGAATGGTATTAGGAACCAAAACTTGGGCACTAGTTTGCAGTTTAATTTGTGTTATCTCATTGCATTTTATGTACTCTCATAACTGGTCTATATTTCTTTCTGAAATAAAGTAGAAAAGAATAAGTTAATAAACAAGACGCATTTAAAAAGTAGATCCAAACCTTAAATCCAGGTCTTTTCTCTCCAGGTCTTATTTTCCTTTGGCATAAACCAAGCCCAACAATATCTCAAGAGATGTGGAAAGAAAGAGACATACTACAGAGTTTACATTGTCTCTTGGCTTGCCATTTGATAATCCCAGCCCAGTTAGTGTTGTCTCCTACTATTTTCCTATGCATATCCAGGAACACAGAAATCCTCATTACTCACTGAAAATGCCATCCACACTCATTTGAAAAATCAGTATTTTAACTAATATATAATGTATATTAAAAAATAGTACATTAAAACATTCTCCTTGTAAAAATGAAAAGATCTTAGCTAAGGACAAGCATTAGAACTAAATTTCCATGCAGTCTATATCGAGTGTTTATTTGTCTTTATGTACTTTGGGGACTTCTGCTCTTCCTGCTCTATTCAAATATCACATTATCTATGTCTCCTTGCCAATTTCCTTTATCCGAGTGGTTCTCTTTCTATTGAAATCATAGTGATTTGTTTACACCTTATTTTACATGGCTTTGCATTCTGCTGAATATATGTCTGCGTTGTCTACCAAATCATGAATTCCTTGAAGGTAGGACTGTGCTTTATGCATCTTTATGTTCCTCCAAAATCATACCACTTTCTGATGCATAGTCTGAATTCAATAAATGTTTGTTAAATAAATGAAAGAAGGAATGAAATGTAAATTAGTATATGCCTTATTTTCATAACTACATCAATATTATGAAAGGAGCACCAGACCAGTAGTTAGGAGATCTTGGTTTTACATTGAAGCTATTTATCACAGCACTGTTTGTAATATAAAAGGTCTAGAAAAACCCAAGTAATTTAATCATAACAGAACTGGTTTAGTAAATTATGGTAGATCCACTCAGTGGAATACTACACAACTGTAAAAAAAAATGAATGAAGATGTATTGCTGTTAAGTAAAAAAAACAAGGAAGAAGAAAATGTATAATAAAAATATGATTATCTAACAAAGAATAAGCCTGAACCCAAACAAAACAAAACAACAACAAAGATTACCTATAGGAAGGGGGGAGAAAATTGGGTGGAGGGGACCACAATAGAAGTTAGCTCTCTTTGAATATGTCTTGTGATGTAGTTTTCACTTTGAAATCATGTAAATTTTTAAAAATCTATAAAACAAAATTAAAGATTTATAAAGCAATTTTATATAAAGCAAAGTAATAAAAATAAACCTGTGTATTGAATTTGTGGTATAACCACACAGAGAGGATTTTTAAAAGTGAATTTAAAACATAGTAATTGGACTGTTCATCACTAGTGGGAGATGTTTTGAGGACAAAATAATGGAAAAAAGGAGAAAAAATAAGATTGTTTGTAGTAATTATATTATTAGTAAGAATATTGGCATTGTTATTCTGAAACCATTATAAATATTATAGCATATATTTTATAGTGTGTGTGTGTGTGTGTGTGTGTCTGTGTGTGAGCACTATAGCATAAAAAAGAACATGAATCTGACCAAGCCCCTATATCTACTCCTCAGTTTCAGGAAACACAGGGGCCAGAGAAACATATTAAGTGATACCAGGGAGATGGATGCAACCAACCAAATCCAGAATGTGGGAGAAAATGACAAGGTAATGACCAGTTTCTTCAGTAAACCAATTGCAAAGAAAACGAAAGGCGGGGGGTGATATAGATGAAAAGAGATTTAAGAGACACACGAAACAAATTATTTGCAATTTCTTCCATTGAGGGCTGGATTCTAATTTCTCTCCTCTTGAACTGGCCTTAGTGATTTGTTTGACCGATAGAATGTAGTGAAAATGATGTTCTGGGAATTCTGGAGCTAGATCATAAGAAGCCTGACAGATGCCACATGGGGCCTATTGCAACACTGTCTCTGGGATTCCTGAGCCTCCATGTAAGAAGTCTGAGTACTCTTACACCAGCTACTGGATAGGCCAGCATGTGTAGGCACAGGTGCAGTCATGTGAATGACGCCATCTTGGATCCTCCAGACTAGCCATTGTCAATATCACATGGACCAGAAGGATGGAGGAAAGGATGAGAAAGAAAACAAGAGATACATTTTGGGGAGTGTACAATTTGAAAGGCAACATTATTTTGTGATGAAATTGATACTTTATAAGTTGTGTGGTGATGCTGAGGAATTAATTTGTTTTATTTGAGTTTTGAAAAATAGTGAATGACAAGCAGTTGGTATGGGAAGAGAGAAAGAGAGTAAAAAAAGATGCATAATTATTTCTCCCTTTATGAATGTGCATTCCTGACAGCCCTGAGCACTAAGATTGTCCTGCAGGGAATATGATTAAAGTTACAAAGAGGAAAACAAAATAAGTAAGTCAGCTTTTGATCCTGCTGCTATATTTACCCACAAGAAAGGAGGCAGCTCTCAGGTGGGCCTTTGTCTAAGTAATGTCCTGAAATCCAAGTGTAAAAGAACAATATGAAATCTCAATTCTCCCAAACGGTTTGGGGCAAGTTCAGCCCTTGAGTCCCTGGGGGGCTTGGTTCCCAAGGAGACTAATCCCACTTGCTCAGCATTAGGTATCAGTGGGGCAAAAGAGCTCTAGTTTGGAGCTCTGCAGAGAGGCCCGAGTGCAGGCTGGAGCCAGGTCCCTTGGCCCCATAGGAAGTGAAATGGATTGATGTCAAAACCACTCAAGTGAGCGTGCTTGCTCAGGGTGTAGGAGGAGGGGCCTGATGGCTGGCAGGAGCTGGCCTCTTACTTTGCTGAAGCTCATTCCATCCGAAATAGAGATCTTCCCCAAAGGAAAGGGGAAAAGCAGCTGAGACCATGAGGTGGGGTCCACATGTGCCATTTAGCTGCACATTGGAAGCACTAAGGATTTATTTTGCTCTCAGTTATAGAGCTATTTCAAGCAGAAGTTGCTCTTTGTTGCCTTCTTATCTATAGTTTTCCATAGACACCATTGCTTTCGTATGACCATGTCCCTGCCCGGCTGTTCCCAGAGATATTGCTTGTTTGCTTGGCACACTCAAATGTATCATTTAATTCTTAGCTCAAATGGTACCTGTTTATGCAGGCTTCCCCAACTCCTCTGGTCAACTTGAAGGTCTTTTATCCCATCAATTATTGTACCTTTAATTTACTTCTATTAAGAAGTATCACATTATATTACAATGGCTTGTTTGCATGTCTGTCTGTCCACCAGAAAGGGTAGGAATCATGGCTTCTTATCTCTGTATCCACAGTACCAGCACAGTGCTGAGCACATTGTTGGTGTCAGTATCTTTCTGTTGAATGAATAAGTGATTGGATGGATATTTTATGCATAAGGATCAATTTTGTGAATCAGGCTATAGAAATTCTAAGCCATGAATATCTTATATTTGTATACAGAGCTTTATGGTTGACAAAGGACTTCCATTTCCATTATCTCACTTATTTTCACAATAGCCTTATCAAATTGATTCACATGATTATTCCCATTTTATAGATGGGAATATTGAGGTACAGGAGGTTAAGTGAATTTTTATAGTCAGCTGGATAATGAGAGGGTATATTGGACTCCAGTCTCAATCTCTGGTTCTAATTTTAGCACTCTCTCTATGCCTTTTTCTGTTTCTATAACCCGCAAGTATAGCTGCTCTTTTTCATTTGGAAATAGTCACTTTGTTGGGAGAAAGAACAAATGATGCTGATTTTATAGGGTGATATGTTGGTAAGAAGTAGGTGGAGCCTAAAGAATCAAAAACATGGGCATTTGTTGAGCTGCTATTTTGTGCCAGGAACTTTCATATATGCCATCTCACAACAACACTGAGGAGCTGAGATGATCTCCATTGAGCACATAAAACAAGCAAGATTCAGGGGTATTATTTGCCTCTTAGGATACCTCATTCTCACAAAGACTGTGAGAACAGTTAGGACCACTTCCATTTTTCAGATGAGGAAACTGAGCTTTAGGAAGACAGATTGACTTGTCCAAGGGCACTCACCTAGCAAGTGGCAGTCCAGAATTTGAACCTGTCCTCATCTAATGCCAAATCAATTTTGATGCTCAGAACTCCAATGATCTGGAAACAGACTTTTACATATTAATATTTTCATATCCTATTTATTTTGAATATGATTACATGAGGGCTTAGCTAACTCTGTGGGGATTACGAGAGATTTTTCAGACTAAAGATGTCAATTAAATATATTGTCCTCTGTAATCTCGGGATTTGTAAGAGCTGCTCAGTTGAAAGAAAGTAAAAAAAAAAAAGAGTTAGTGCTCTTGCTGCCAGACGCAGAGGTCAATGGAATGGTCCTGCCGAAAGGGAAAGGGAAGTGCTGACATCCACATCCGAGGGGGGAGAAACACAACTCAGTGACAAGCCCACACAATTTTCTGAGTGCAAGGTCACCAACAATAAAAAAACAGTCCAGTCATGGAGGACAAAACCTTGTGTGTTACTCAAACGAAAAGTACATTATAATTGAGCCAACCTGAGTTAAAAAAAAGTTTGTTTCAGCATGTTGGCTTGGGAAAAGTACTTCATCTCCCAAATGAAAAGTGTTCATCTGGCCCTTTCTTTTTGGTAAGGCTGTACCTTCAGGGTGCTCAAAAATGGTCTTGCTACATCCTGAAAAATGAGGCTTAAAGAAAAGAGTTTTGAAAGAGATGGTCTAGGGACTTTCCTGGCAGTCCAGTGGTTAAGACTCTGGCTTCCACTGCACACGGCACCAAAAAAAAAAAAAAAAAAAAGAAAGGAAGAAAGAGATGGTCTGTATCTGCCCCGGGTAGACTCTGCACCTAAACTATAATAACTTATTTAGACAACACGTTATCACACACACAGCATCTTCATGTATGTTACCTCACTTAATCCTCATGAACACCCTCTGACTGAGGTGTTCTATCACATATTAGATGTTCATGTAAGGAAACATAGTCACCTTTTTGTGTTTTAGAGAAATAAGGGCAAATACTCATCACAGGCTATAGAATAGTCAATAGATAAGGATTTTCCACAGGATGTTTCCTTTAAAGATCACAAGTACCCTGTGAGGTGGGCAACCTTACCTGCATTTAACATGAGTAAGCTAAGGCAGAGACAGGTCAGCTGGTTTGCCCGAAGCTGTGTACCCATCAGAGCAAGGATTTCAACCTGTCACAGAGCTATTGAGTGGTGAGGCTAAGACCAGAACCTGTCTTTTCTGAATCATCTTTCGTGCTCTGCCAAATTACTCATTTCCTCTATCCCAAGAAGCTTGCCCAGGTGAAAGTGGGTCTAAATGAACTTGAAGGTGATTCTTGAAATGCAACAGAAGTTCCAAAAGGGCAACCTAAATGGCATGACAGTTAGGGGAGAGGTTCCAGTCCATACTTTGTCCTAAGAGGCTGAGAGTTTTATACACACACAGGGCTGTTTCTCTAAAGCACCAGCTAGCTTAGTGGGAGTGACTTCCTTGCCTCCTGCTGTCTACTGTTAATAAAAGATGGGTCAAGTGCTGGCCTCAGTTTGCTATAAACAATTAACGGGTAGAAGAAAGAGCATCAGAGTTGAGAGTCCTGCAGGAACTCGAGTTAGAATCTCAGGACCAGGGCTAGAGCTTGAAGAGACACTAGTTTCCTTCTCCTATATGATAGGTGAGGAAGCCGAGAGAGAACATAAGTTTTGTCAAGGGCTTAGGAATGGCTTTGGGGTCAGCCTGGACTGGATATAGCTTTGGCCGACTCACTGAAACTCTCTAAGGCTCAGTTTCCTCATTTGTTAGATGGTGATAATAATACTGATACGTACTTTACAGGACTATTGTTCAATGGTTAAATGAGGAAATGCATGGACAGTGCCTGTCATAAGCAAGCTCCCCGTAGCTGATGGCTACTATTGTTACCAGAGCTGGGACTGAAACCCACGGGTCTGGACTCTTCCCTTCTCAGCCTCAGGGAGAGTGCCCAGCGCCAGGGCGTGGTTGTATCGGAGCTGGAGTCTGAGGACGGGCCATCCCACCCTCACGTCTTGCGGTTGGAGCTAGCCAAGAGAAACGCGCGGGGCGAAGGGAAACTAAGGGGTTAAGGCGATGAGCTTGAGAAAGCCCAGAAAACTAGAAAAGCGACCCCCTCACCCCCACCCCCGGCTTAGCCCAGCTAAGTAAGCCCCTCCCCTTCGCCACCGGGGCGGTCGCCGCGCGCTCCCTCCCTCCGCCCCTCGCTTACAAGACCTAATGAGCTCCCCCGGGAGGCCTAGCAGCGAGCCCGGCCCCAAGCGAGGAAGCTGCGCCGCGCGCACCGCGCCTGGGCGGGAGCCGGGCCTGGGCGGCGGGCGGGAAGCGGCCGGGGGCGCACGGGCGGCGCTGCGGGCCGCCCGGGAGCCGCGGCGATGGCAGTCCAGGCGGCGCTCCTCAGCACGCACCCCTTCGTCCCCTTCGGCTTCGGGGGCTCCCCTGACGGGCTGGGAGGCGCCTTCGGAGCCCTGGACAAGGGTTGCTGTTTCGAGGATGAGGAGACCGGGACACCGGCGGGCGCACTGCTGGCGGGCGCCGAGGGCGGGGACGTCCGCGAGGCCACCCGCGACCTGCTCAGCTTCATCGACTCGGCGTCCAGCAACATCAAGCTGGCGTTGGACAAGCCCGGCAAGTCGAAGCGGAAGGTGAACCACCGCAAGTACCTGCAGAAGCAGATCAAGCGCTGCAGCGGCCTCATGGGCGCCGCGCCCCCGGGCCCGCCCTCCCCGGGCGCCGCCGACACGCCCGCCAAGCGGCCGCTCGCCGCCGCCAGCGCCCAGACGGTCCCGGTCCAGGCCCACGGCAAGGCGGCCCCCCGGCGGGAGGCGTCGCAGGCCGCGGCGGCCGCCAGCCTGCAAAGCCGGAGCCTGGCCGCGCTCTTCGACTCGCTGCGCCACGTCCCCGGGGGCGCAGATCCTGCCGGGGCTGCGGAGGCGGCGCCCGCGGCCGGGCTCGTGGGAGCGGGCGCTGGGGGCTTGGGAGGGGACGCGGCCGGCCCCGCAGGGGGTCCGGCCGTCCCCGGCGCCAGGAAGGTCCCGCTGCGGGCCCGCAACCTGCCCCCGTCCTTCTTCACCGAGCCGTCCCGGGCGGGCGGCGTCGGGTGCGGCCCGTCGGGGCCCGGCGTGAGCTTGGGCGACCTGGAGAAGGGCGCCGAGGCCGCGGAGTTCTTCGAGCTGCTGGGGCCCGACTACGGCGCCGGCACCGAGGCGGGCGTCTTGCTCGCCGCGGAACCTCTCGATGTGTTCCTCACCGGAGCAGCCGTCCTAAGGGGACCCCCGGATTTGGAGCCCGGCCTCTTTGAGCCGCCACCCGCGATGGGGGGGAGCCTACTGTACCCCGAGCCCTGGAGCGCCCCGGGCGGCCTCACGACCAAGAAGTCACCCCTGGCTGCCCCCCGTGGTGGCTTGACCTTGAACGAGCCCTTGCGCCCCCTGTACCCAGCCGCCGCGGACTCTCCAGGCGGGGACGACGGGCCCGGCCTTTTGGCCTCTTTCACCCCCTTCTTCTCAGACTGCGCTCTGCCACCGCCGCCCCCGCCCCCGCAGGTGTCCTACGACTACAGCGCGGGCTACAGCCGCACGGCGTACGCCAGCCTTTGGAGACCGGACGGGATTTGGGAAGGGGCGCTCGGAGAGGAGGGGGCGCACCGGGACTGACTGCGCGGTACTCTTCTCCCCCAGTGGAGACTGCTGTGGAGGCGGCCGCCTCTGGGTCTCTTCCAAGCCTAGAGAACGATGGGCAAATGCACGTGGAGTTGAAACGGGATTTTAAAAATTCAGTTAATAAAAGAAACTTAAGAAAAAGAGCTGAAGAGAAGTTGGGGGTTGTTTTAATCACAGCCTCGTGTTTAAAAAAAAAAAAAAAAGCCGTTGGAAGGTTCTTACCGGATCAGACAAGCCAAGAAATCAAGACGGGATTTGGGGAATGGGGTGGGGATGGCGGAAGGGGCAGGAGATGGCTTCTGTAGCCACCTGTCCCTTCTCCAACTTTTCATCAAAAGGTCAGTGTATTTAGTGTGCTCCAAACAGTGCCCTGGGCCCTCCCCTCCCCTTAGAGTGCGGTATGAATTAAAGTCTGTATTGAAAAGAATGGAGCAGAGGTATGTTGTTATTGATTTGGGTGTTCTCTTAGAGGACGGTTTCCTGTGTGGTCTCTCTGCCTTGTTAGGTGAGAGTGTTATTGAGGACGTGAGGCCAGTGGGCACTGCCGACCTCCCCTGTGGTGGTCCCGGGTATGCGTCTCTGTCACTTTTCCTCCTAGGTTTCTTCAGGCTCCCTTCTTTCTTCTATCTCTTTAACTTTCCCAATTTTATCAGTGCCCTTGTTCACTTTTCTTTCTCTGGCCTCTCATTGCTCTCTTTTTTCCTGTGGGCTTTTCTTGCAAATTTCTGATGTAGGAGGCTTAAATTTAGCAAACCTGGGGTCCATTTCTCTCCTTTTCCCATTCTTCAACCACTTTGGGAGGGGGAGACTGGGCAAGTTATAACATCTTTGCATCGAAGTTTCTTTATCTGAGAGGGTGGGGATGACGATATTCCTCCACTTTTCACTTCTTCACAGCTTGTTGGGTAGCTCAGAGGGAAAATACATAACATGCCTTGAGCACCCCACCCCCAGGCCAGTGCTTGATTGGTTCTGCAGGTATATATACTTTACATACCTATATAAATGTTTTCTACACATGGAAGCCATTAGGACTGTAAGTCCCATGCTCTTTGTTGGTCCATCTATTTGCCTGGTGATTGCCCTTTCCCTTACAAGCTGTACACTCTCTCTACCCTCTGTCATCCTGTTCCACTCTGCACCACCACCCCCCCCCCCCCCCCGCCACGTTGGTTTCTGCCTCCCTGTGCTTCCTCACACCCTTATACCCACATTCTCTCCATGAAAGGGAATAGTGAAGGTGTGAAGTTTCCCAAAGAGACTCTTCCCTGGATAGCAGGTTTGATGAATGGAATCTGAAGGGGCCCTGGAGTCTGATCCGTTCATCAGAGGGAGATTGGGGAAAAATCAGAAATGTTTTAACCAGCCATGAAGTGGCAGAGAGGACTCATGGCATATCAGGATCATTGAAGGGCAGAGGAGGAAAGACTGGGTGGGAAGTGAGCCGCTGGAAAGAAAAAAGTGAGCCCTTCAGTTCTGCAGCCTTGCTGGTGAAAATGTCCGGAGAGACCAACACCCAGACAATACGAGATGTTGCCTACTGGTTATGTGGCAGAGGAGAGAGAGCTGCCTCTGTTCAGGCAGCCAAGGTAGATTGTAAGAGTATCCACATGTGAGAAAGTTGAAACCCAGTGTTATGCAAAAGATTTTAAAATCTAGATCAGTGTTTGCCCAAATCAAAAATACAGCGATCTTTTCAGAAAAGAATTTGGGAAAAAAAACAAGATACTGAGCCATGACAGACAGCTTTCAATGCTATCCCTAAGTCACTTTCTTCTGAATAAAACCTGTCTTAAGAAAGCACCACAAGAAATACAGCAGAGAGTCCTGTTAACTATGAAAAGAACGTTTGCAAGTTTAGAAACTTGGTGTCTATTAAATTGCAAGGTGGTGACAAATGATTAATTCCACTGTGCTATCAGAATATTATTCAGCAATTATTTAATTTATTGAAATGACTTTATGCTGTTATGATCCCCATTTGAAAAGTGAGGCTCAGACAGGTTAAATAACTTGCCAAAAGCAAGTAGTGGGTCCAAGATCCAGATCTGTAAGTGTCCTGTCACCGAGACCTGTCAGTTACTTTGCTTCTGCCGTGCTTTGTTAGTGTGTACGGTTTCCAGTCCCCTGCATTATGCTACTAGCAGGGATTCAACGTCACCACCATTGACATCTTGGGCAGGTTAATTCTTTGCTGTGGGGACTGCCCTGTGCATAGTAGGATGTTTAGCAGCATCCCTGGCCTCTACCCACTAGATGCCAATAGCACTCCCCTACTTGTGACAATCAAAAATATCTCCATTACCACAAATCCCCTGGAGGGCAAAATTGCTACCAGTTGAAAACCACTATGCTAGACAAATATATAAGCAGCATCTATGGGGTGCCTGGCACTTTCACGTACATGACCTCATTTAATACTTACAAAGGTTTGTGCTTAGGTATTGTTATTATCCTCACTGTTACAAGTGAAAAGTAAGAAGGGCAAAGGGAGGGGCTAAATCAATCAGCGTAGCTACATCTCATCTCTGCTAATTTACCAGCCATGGACTAGCTAACTGTATTGAAACGAAGTCTTCCCCTTGGCTAAATTGGATAACTATCCCAAAGGGTTATCATGAGGATTTGGCATAGGGTATGTATAAATGCCCACCACCAGAGAAAGAGAGTTCTTAGTACCAGGCAGCCAAGTCTTGGCATTATGTCAAGGTTCCAACCATCCAGGATGCCAAGAATGTATGCTTGGCCCCTATGTAGCCTCCAAATTGCCCCATCTCTGATTCCTCTTCTCCCCATGTTGCTTTCCAGTCTGAGCTCATGTATGCCTGACTGTGCCACCTACCACAGTACAGTAAGGAGTGCCCATTAATAATAGTCCTGCCAAAGGCTGAGTATATTTTTTGCTTCCTCTCATGTTTCATTTTCTCCTGAAGCCTGTTAGAAAGTATTTTTGTCTCCTGTCTAGCCACGTACTTGCCCATAGACAAGTCTTTTTAAGTGCAATGGTAGATATTTTTCAAGACTGGAAATACGTTATAAGATGCTTGTAGTTGTATGACTTTGGACAGGCTGGGGATCTTAGCCTAGCTGGTGATAATAATTACGTTATATGCTGCGTATTCAGGATTCCCCATCTCAGCTGGGCATTCCTGGGTGCTTGGAATGTGTTTTACTGTTTTCTGACATCTCCAAGCCTTTGCTCATCTCCGTTTAAGCCTCAACCCCACCCCTCTCCTCACTCCGCATCCTGACAAGATGGAAAGCATCTGTTGTAATCCCCCTCCATTTCCCATTCCCACTTTCACACATCGGATTTTCTCTCAGGCAGGTGGGACCTTCTCCTACCCTCGGGACTCAGCATCCTGCCTCTTCTACTTCATGAGGACAAGGTGCTGCTGCAGCAATTATCCTTAGTCTCCTATATCTCCAGCCTCATCCTCACTTTTTCCTTTCATTATAGAAATAAGCCTTCAGCATGGTTTAAAAAATAAGAAAGAGGGGGAATAAAGAGGTGAAAAATTCTCTCAACCCTGTTTCCTTCTCTAGATATTACTCTATCTTCTTCTCTTTAGAGTTGTCTCTCAGAAAAAGAATCTACTTTTTTGCCTCCATCTCACCTGCTATTTAAACCTGAACTATTTTGAGTCCTAAGGTGACCAAACATCCCAGCATGCATAGGACTGTCCCAGACAGAGTTATTTTGCCTGGAGCAGTGTGTTTGGTGGCAGGCATAGAGGATATTGTGACATGCTTTCGATCATTCGTTCCACCCATAGATCGTGACCAGAATTTTCCTCTGTGAGATTAACAATAACTAGAAGCCCTGTTCTCAGTGAATCTAAAATTGAGTTGGACAGTTCAGACTATAGGTACAAGAGATGTTTAGTGCCAATATGAGAGTGAAGAAGCAATACAGGAAAATAATCTGAGGGATGTCACAAAGTACTCGATAGTTTAATTCCTAAATGAATAGTATAGGCAGGTTTTTTTTTTTTTTTTTTTTGCTTACAAAATGTGATGTTACTAGAAACATATTCCAGGTTGAGAAACACCATATTTATGTTTTCATAGAATGTGATGGCAGGGATGGAGAGGGGAGAGAGAGAGAGAGAGAGAGAGAGAGAGAGAGAGAGAGAGAGAAAGGAGGGAGAATATGTGGCTAGATTCCTGGCAATGGACTCAAGATCCACTTATTACCTAGAATAAATGTTATGGGTTGGATTGTGTTCCCTCAAAAAGTTATGTTGAAGTCCTAACTCCCAGGCCCTCAGAATGTGACCTTATTCGGAAATAGGGTCTTACCTAATCAGAGGTTATCAAGTTAAAATGAGGTCACTAGGGTGGGAGCTATTCCAATATGACTGGTGTCCTTATAAAAAGGAGAAATTTGGACACAGAGACAGACGCAAAGAGAGAAGACAATGTGAAGATACGAAGGGAGAAGACAGCCATGTGACTGGCGTGATGCATCTACAAGCTAAGGAGTGCCAAGGATTGCCCACAAACACCAGAATCTAGAAGAGGCAAGGAAGCATCTCTCTCTAGCACCTTCATAGAGACCCTACCGACCCCTTGATTTCAGACTGCTAGGCTCCAGAACTGTGAGACAATACATTTCTATTGTTTTAAGCCAATTAGTGGCACTTTGTTATAGCAGTCCTAGGAAACTAATAAAGTAATGAACACTATGACAAGCAAAATTAAATCCTATTTATTGGGCCACACAAAGTTTTTTTTTTGCATGCTTAAACAAGACTTATGTAACTATGCCATATTTTATTTCATTTCACTTCATTTCATTTTAGGAAATACTAGGAAAGGGACTCTGAACAGATATAACACAACCTCTAGAAGCTGTCCACAATTTGAGGCATAGACTGTCAGCAGCCAAGAATGCTAGGGAACAGACTGACCAGCTCAGTTCATGCCCAGGCTTGGTCAGAATGGGGTGCATCTGGCAGAGACTGCTGACTTGTTACGCACTCTGAGGCTCTTGTTGAACCTCATCACATCCAGTGTCACTTGGCTGCAAATCCTCAGCCTCTGGGCCAGGAAGAACCTACCCTGACAGTGCAAGGGGGTCTGCTCCTCACCAAGAAGTGGGTCTACTGGACAAGCATCTGTGTGCTCAAGTTGGTGCAGCCTTTCCCCTGTCTTCCTTGGTGTGTGCTTGATCGGTATGGCACTGCTTTTGCCCTGTCTCCCACTCATGTTCGGCTGTGTCTGGAGCTCTACTGGGACATCCAGTTCACTTCGCAGGGGCCTGGCCCTTTGTTTTCACTAGACTTGAGGCTTGTGAACGCAGGCATTGTGTGTGTCCTGTTCATTGTTGTACTTCCAGGGACTATCTGTGTCTGACGTACAGGGACTCAAACACTTATCAAGTGAACAAATTGCCAGTCCTCCTTGCTATTGGCAAGACTCTGTCCTTCCTTGCTACCAAATTCTCTGCCAGCTCCAGCCACTACTTCAAGATGCCTTCGAAGATGGCTTGGAACTGAAATGCTGCCTCTCACGTAACTGCCGTTCCTGGATTCTAACAGCTCTGAATGTCTCACCTGCCCCTCTCATCCTCTCTTCTCCTCAACGCGTTTCCAAGTCCAAGTCCCACTTGCCTCTGGGACCTTGTGACTAAGCTGCTTTCCTAGACCCTGATCCTAATCAGTATCTCTAGCCCTGTTCCACTTTCTTTGTAATATTTACCCCACGAAAGACCCTCACTTTTCATTTCCCAAAAGGAGAAGTTTTTGTTAAAGTCAGAAATTAGTAGAATTTTTAAAAACACGTGAAATTAACTATATAAGTCATGATTCTATGTGTTTGGCAGCAGTGTAAAAATAACTATTTTTTTCAAGGTAGAAAATAGTAGTAAAGAAATATCAGTCAGGAGGAGGGATGTCAGCGAGATGACGGAAGAGATGGTCCCAGCTTGTCTCCTTCACAGAAAGACCAACTAGCAACTGTGCACAACAAGACACCTCTGAAGATTCCAGAACCCAGGAGTGGGGTTGAAGCATACCCTTGGATCACAGAAACCAGGAAACACTGCATTAGAAGGGTAAGGGCAGGACTTCCCTTTGACTGCATTGCCCCTCCCCCAGGCTGGCCTGGCTCTGTACCTAGAAGGTCCCCCAGGGCCTACAGCTTCTCCTGTGGGAAAAAGAGAGTTCAAGTGGACATCCAGCTTCCCCAGCATTCCAGGATGCTTCCCAGGAGGCCCACTGCAGTCTTGCCTTACAGGAATCACTGGGGGAATCAGTAGGGTTAGACCAGCAGGGATCAGCTAGAGACGGAGAAGGGGATGAGGCTCATAGTAAGCAGCATGTGGGTCTTGGCCGACTGTGTTCCTGCTGGTGGTGGCACCTGAGCAGAGAGCCCAGCTGGGGGCCATGCCTATCCACAGAGCTGAGGTAGCGGCCCTGTCTGGCCAGGGAGCTCTTTGGGCAGTTCTGTCCAGTTTGGGTCCACAGCCAATGGGCTGTCCAGCTGTAGATCTCATTCTATGGTCCCACCTGGACAGGGTGCCAAGCCCTCAGCCCGGCCTGGTTGCTGAGCACAGCCTCCAGCCCTGCCTGACAAGAGGGCACGAGGAGAGAATCCTGAGCAGCCTCTGAGCCCAGTTTACTGCCCTGATTGGGCAGGGAGCCAAGCCAGCAGCCCTACATAGCATCAGAGCACAGACTGTGGCCTCACCCAACCAGAGAGGCTGGGCACTAATCCTGCCCAGTCTCAGAGCCTAAGGCCCAGGTTGATTATTGAGCATAGCTGGTGGCCCAACCCAGTCAGGGAGCCAGGCCAACAGCAGAGCACAGCCAGCGGCCTGTCCAACTGTGGATGACAGCCTGTGGCCCTACCAAACTATGGGACACAGCCTGTGGCCCTGTCTGATCATACAGTCAAGCCAGCTGCATTTTATGAGGCTAGCATCTCCCTGATACCCTTCGACTGAAAAACAATGTACAACCTAAAAGTTGAGAGTTTTGTTTTATTCAGCAGGCAAAACTGAGGACTTAAGCCCGGGACACAGCATCTCAGAGACTGCTTCCAAAGAGGTAAGGGAGGAGTCGGGATATGTGGGAGTTTTTGCCACAAAGACCAGGTAGTTGGAACATCAAAAGATTACTGTTAACTGAAGAAAATCAGACATCTCAAGTTAAGGAATTTAGCGCTTTTCTATGTGTGGGAAGATGCAAGGGTCTGGGCTCACTGAAATCATTCCTTTGATATGCATGTCAGCTATCTGGGGCCAGTATCCCGTGCTTTCTCACCCTGAATCTCCTCAGGGTGCGTAGTTGGGGGTGAGGGTTTGGCTATGGGCAGCCTATTTGTCTCCACCCTGAGTTCCCTCAGGGCTCACTGTCTGGGTGGCTGTAGTGGCTTTATGGCTGCAACATCCTTTTTTTTACTGATATGGCAGGCAACAATTTTTTCATTGACATACCAAAGCCAGATAACAACACTCTAAGAAAATTAAAGGCCATATCCCTGAGGAATATTGAAGCAAAATCCTCAACAAAATATTAGCAAATCAAATTCAACGGTACATTAAAAGGATCACACATTATGATTAAATGCAATTTTTCCCATCAATCAGTTCATGCCTGACCAGGAGAATCCCTAGTATCTACCTTCACAGAAGACAAGAACACAATAACAGCATGCAGTAAGCAGGGACTCGGAGCAGGAGTGGTCTAACTTGCATGAACAAAACCACAATTTGGGGACAACTACAGCTAGGTTTCTTTATGTTTAATTAATTGCTCAACCACCTACTGCCTTATTTGCATGAATTCTTAGTATCTCTCTGCTAGAGTCTTCCCCTCACCCCAGAGCATGCCAGAACCTGGAGGCTTACATGGTCCAATAGACATATAGTCCAAAAAGGGGATTCAGACTGGCTTTGCCATTCAAGTGAGTCTAGAACTGGGGTCTATAAATCTGCTACTGTCATTGCTTGTCATGCAGCTCGGTTTCACAGAGTTGTACAGATCATATACACTGTGGAGCTTACACATCCAAGGAGATGCGTGGAAACTAAAATCCAGCCCGTGATTACTCTTGGGCCACTAAACTGGCACCCAAGGAAGGGGATGCCTTCTTCTTTTTAAATTTGTACAAAGACGCTAAATAGGTAGCTCAGACCCTGGGTGTCACCACTGAAAACTGGTCTTACTCAGAAGAACAGACCTGTTGGTGCAGCTGAACCCATTTGCTGCAAAAGTCCCATGTGCATTGTGGGAAGACAATCTCCTCCCAGGAGCACCAGGTCAGGACTAGTCTGGAACCGCTACCTAAGGGACCAGCACCACCAACACTCTCCTTCTCTCTTTCTAGGATCTACTTGGGTCATCAGCTTTTCCTTTTAAACCCTTTCCCTGAACTATGGGTGTTATGGATTGAATGTGTGTGTCCCCCCCCCAAATCCGTATGTTGAAACCTTAATCTCCAATGTCGTGGTATTTGGAGTTGGGGCCTTTGGGAGTTAATTAGGTCATGAGGATGGCGCTTTTATGAATGGAATTAGTGCCCTTAAAAGAAGAGGCAAGAAAGCTAGCTCACTCTCTTCCTCTTCCTCTACTGTGAGGACACAGAGAGAAGCAGGGGCCTTACCAAGAACCCCACCATGCTAGCACCCTGATCTCAAACTTTCCGCCTCTGGAACTAGGAGAAATAAATGTCTATGGTTTCAGCCACCCATTCTATGGTAACTGTTATAGCCGCCTGAGCTGACTAAGGCAATGGGGCCCCTCATTTTTAAGGGAGGCTTCCTCAGGGTTCACAGTTGATTTCCTGTTCCAACCTATTCTTTTTTTTTTTTTTTTTTTTAATTTTATTTATTTTTGGCTGCGTTGGGTCTTCGTTGCTGTGCATGGGCTTTCTCTAGTTGTGGCGAGCGGGGCCTACTCTTCGTTGCGGTGTGTGGGCTTCTCATTGCGGTGGCTTCTCTTGTTGCAGAGCATGGGCTCTAGGCACGTGGGCTTCAGTAGTTGTGGCATGCGGGCTCAGTAGTTGTGGCTTGAGGGCTCTGGAGCGCAGGCTCAGTAGTTGTGGCACACGGGCTTATTTGCTCCGCAGCATGTGGGATCTTCCCGGACCAGGGCTCGAACCCATGTCCCCTGCGTTGGCAGGCAGATTCTTAACGACTGCACCACCAGGGAAGTTCCCCAGCCTATTCTAATCTAGCTGGCAACTCCTACCTTCTGGTAGGGGCCACTGTGGGTGGGTCCTGGCTACATTTCTTAGGTGGTCTGAATGTTGAGGGGCATCTTTGGAGCCAGGCAGTCAGACAGAACTGAATGTTAATTCCTGCATTGCTCTCTTAGCTGTGTGCCCTTGGGCAGAATAGTAAACCAGAGCCTCAGCTTTCTCTTCTGTCAAATGGCAATAATGATATCACATAGGGTTGTGGCTCCATTAGGTGATGTATACAGAGACCCAGGCATTATATAAAGACCCTTTTAAACCTGTCACTCTTATTGTAACTACTATTGCCCAGAGAGGCCTCAGTAAAGAGCAGGAAAAGTGCCTCAGACTTTGTGGTCGTTTCTCTTCCCTGCATCCAGTGAGGAAGGGCTCTGGATGCCCCGAGATTTTCATCTCAGGATTTAAAAGGTCACTGGAAGCTCTGGCACTGAAAACACCCGATCCCTCCACAATGACTCGGAATCCGTGACTAATGGGCCCCTTCACATGAGCTGGTTCCTAAAGAAGCGATGGCGGCGGAGGGAGCCTTTACCCCAGAAGACAAAACAAAACCGGCACAAAGGACTCGCAGCGGCGGCGGGCGGGAGTGGTGCATCCTGCCCACGCTCTGCGCTCTGGTCCTTCTCCCGGCCGGGCCTCCCTCCGAGGGCTCGATGGCGGGTGGTCAGCTTTGTGCCCGGGGAGGTGCAGGACGCCCGGGTCCTGGGTGCGGAGTGCTGCTCAGAATCCGATCTCTCAATCAGTTCTGCCCGTGACAACAGGATTTCATTGTGTGGCAGGGGACCAAAGTGCCCAGAGAACCCCGGACACGTTTGAACAGTAGCCCAGCACTCGGGCGGAATCTGAATCACCTTGGCAAAGGCCCGGGTCATGGGTGGCTGCCAGAGCAGCCGCTCTTACCCACCCCCCCCCCCCCAACCGGTGGCATGAGGAAACAGGAAGCCTGCAGTCTGACCTTAATTACTGTCCTCTCTCTGAGCGGAAGTAGGGGTGGGGAGCTTACCTTAGCTCCTATGTGCCACTGCACACCAACGGCCAAGAGCAAGCTGGGACACACTGGAGACTTGAGTAACAATCACAGCTACACCAGCTGCGCCTGGACCTGCAATGGGCACAGACCCAGGCAGACCTGTGCTGAATTCTGTTCCGGCCTTTTCCTAGTGATGCCATTGGTTGTTACAGAACCTTTCTGAGTGTTGGTTTTCTCATCTGGAGAGTGCAAATAAAAACATTCCCTGCTGTTCAGGGCAGGTCTGACCATAAGAAATCATGTATATAGCTATTGGCAAAGGGTCAGGAACACAGCAGACTCCCAGGCAACAGTCGGTATCCTTGTTTCTTACTGGGATGCAACCAACTCTGCTATTTACAAGCACTGGGTAAGTCATGTCACTTGACCATTTTTGAGTATCATCTATAAAACGAGGACACTGGTGTCTCCACATGTTGGTTGTGAGATGAACTGAAATGTAAACAGCCTGTCTGCCACAGTGTCTGCAGCGTTCAAGGCGTTTAGTAATTATTAGCGGAATCTGAAAATCATGGGGTCAGAGAATACGATCCCCTCCTTAGCTGTGGATTTATTTCCATTTCACCTGGAGTCTGAGGAAGATCAAAGTCCTGTTGGCTCCTTAATGGTTCCCAACTCTAAGCTCATGCTTATAGCTGACTTCTAGGTCAGTTTGATATCATTTCTTCTGCATGATACTTGTCAATTCCTTTTGGCTAAGGGAAAAGTTTCAAACATAACAGCAAATCATGGCGAGCAGAATGGTCCTCAGTCCTGGCTGATCTTCAGAATCACCTGCGGTGAGACAAGGGCTTGAAAAACAGCCCCAGCTCCACCAACTCTCCCTGAAGTGGCTGGTCCAGCTGGGCCAGGCTTGGAGCCCACTTTGAAGACCACTGTTCTGTGCCACGTGCTTCTCATAGGGTGCTGAGGACTGGCTGCTTCTTCTATTGCCTGCTTGCTCCTTAGCCTCTGTCAATACCTTTTTTGTTTTTCTATTTTCTTTATTCACATAGTTGACAAAATGTACAACTAGAGCATGTACAAGTTAGGGCTAATCTTGACACTGGACAAAGTTATAGGGTCATGTTTGATGGGAGAGAGGAAATAGTTCTTTTCTAAACATTTAAAAAGAATTTAAATATTTATACTCTATGTGGCAGCAAGCAGATAAAATTGGCCTTTGGGCCAATTGAAGTGTTTGGTGTTAAGTTTATAAAACCTATTTTTTTTTTTTTTTTTTTTGCTGTGTTGGGTCTTCGTTTCTGTGCGAGGGCTTCCTCTAGTTGCGGCAAGCGGGGGCCACTCTTCATCGCGGTGCGCGGGCCTCTCACTATCGCGGCCTCTCTTGTTGCGGAGCACAGGCTCCAGACGCACAGGCTCAGTAGTTGTGGCTCACGGGCCCAGTTGCTCCGCGGCATGTGGGATCTTCCCAGACCAGGGCTCGAACCCGTGTCCCCTGCATTAGCAGGCAGATTCTCAACCACTGCGCCACCAGGGAAGCCCTATAAAACCTATTTTAAGAGGAAATCTGGAAATGTGGATTATAGCCTTAGCCCTGTCAAAATGGGCAGGTTCCTAAACTTCCCTGAATCTCAGTATTTTCCTCTGTGAGATGAATATAGTGAAGACACCACTTGTCCTGTTTACTTCATTATGCCATAGTGAGGAGAGAGGGAATTAAAGAATGGGCAGTGTTTTGTAAAATGCAGAGCACAGAACAATGGAAAGAATCACAAGTTCTGCATCTGCCTCTAACTTGCCTTGTGACCTCGGGCAAGTTAATTTTCATTTTAGTCCCTCGGTTTCCCCACCTGCAAAGTGGGACCAACAATGCCTAATGTCCGCCTCAGTGGGATGTCATGGGGACAAAATAGAGGGTGTTTGTGAAAGCACTTGGAAAAGCCGGAAACCTGTCTTAAATGGCTGTATTGTTAGAGTCTCCACTTCACGAGGATGAAATGAAGTTAGTGTGGGGCGATGTCCCACTGAGCATCCGGGGCAGAGCTGGGGATCTAACCAGGCCTGGTGGGCTCAGTGTCTCTGCCTCCGGTGGACATTCCCAGTGCCCTTCGTAACTGCGCTGCCTTCTCTTTTCTCTCAGTTGCTAATCTTTTGGAGGTGCAGGCAGGCCCAGACCCATTCTTTGGGTGAGGCCAGGAAGAATAGGGCCATTTACATCTCTGTTCAGGTACTGGAAAATCCTTTTATCCTGCATCGCTGAAAAGCATCTGAGATAAAAACTTGGGGAATCCAAAGGCCTAAAGAGCCACCTAGTGATGACACATTCAAAGGACTCTATCTTTCGTCAGTAGCTTCATTGGCACAGAGGTAATAGGGATGCATTTGTTTTCTTCCTCTCTGAAACTTGTGCCTACCCTGGCAACCACCGAACGGAGACTGATGTAACTGTGCCTCTTCTCTGCTTGTAAACTGGATTGCCGAGTGACGCTGAATGAAAGCTGGGAATTCCTGCAGACCTGAACTGCTACAAAGCACAGTTTCCACTCTCAGCTCCCAATTTGTAGTTAGATGCGTGCATGTGACTGAGTTTTAGGTGATGGAATGTGAGTGAAAGTGATGTGCTTCACTTGTAGGTTGGCCCCCTAAAACTTCCCTTGTGTGATCCTCCATGCTTTTTCTCCTTTGTGGTTTGATGCAGATGGGCATGGCAGTCTTGGAATTCATGCGCTGAAGGTGGAGCCACAAGATGAAAGGAATCTAGATCTCCAAGTCATTATTTAGAGGACAGCTGCCAGTCAATGAAGAAAACTTCTTTTGGACTTTATATGAGCAAGAAATAAACCTGTATCATGCTTCAGCTGTAAGTCATCTTTGCGTTTGTTTGTTACAGAAGTTAGAGGGAACTTAACCAATACAGGTGTGCCTGCTGGTTATGCTAATCAGATCAGCAATGGGAATTACAGACAGGTTTACCATGGTTTACCATGAAGCCAATGAAACTGTATCTTTAGGGTTCTTCACTTGCACAGGACCCTTCCAGGGCCTAGGGCGTGTGTCTCTGCATGTGTGAGTGTGTGTATTTGTGTGTGTGTGGTCCCCTGGCAATGTATTCATATGGTTATGTTTTGTGCAATTTGTAGAAGTAAGATATTCTTAACTGCATGCAGCTGGTTAGGATGACTGTCTCCTACCTTTTCAGCATCCCTCCATCACAATTTCCTTTGTATTGTATGCTATTCGAGAGGCCATGGGAATTTTTCTTTTAATTTTTATTTATTTTTTAAAATTATTTATATATATATATTTTATTTTTGGCTGCGTTGGGTCTTCATTGCTGTGCGTGGGCTTTCTCTAGTTGCGGCGAACAGGGGCTACTCTTCGTCGCGGTGCGTGGGCTTCTCATTGTGGCAGTTTCTCTTGCTGCAGAACACGGGCTCTAGGTGCGTGGGCTTCAGTAGTTGTGGCGTGTGGGCTCGGTAGTTGTGGCTTGTGGGCTCTAGAGCGCAGGCTCAGTAGTTGGGGTGCATGGGCTTAGTTGCTCCGCGGCATGTGGGATCTTCCTGGACCAGGGATCAAACCCGTGTCCCCTGCATTGGCAGGTGGATTCTTAACTACTGCACCACGAGGGAAGTCCCGGAATTTTTTGAATTTAATGGGAAGTTGAGTGGGATACGTTTAGTCTGAGTTTAGTGGATATATTTATGTGGTTTTCGCTCTCTTCCATGGAGAATTAAGTTATTGCTAGTTGTTCAGCATAGGAATGGTTTCCAGGAATACTCATACACTCACTGTGCAGTTGTTAAAAGAAGGTGCATGGTTAGAGGTTGCACTATAATAGAATCTGTTCTAAAGTGCCTGGTCCAGGAAAAATATGAGAGGAGTAGAGGAGAAACAAGGTTTGGTTTCTGTGGAGTCACAAGGCAGTCTGTAGAAATTTCTTCTAATCCATTAGGTATATAAAACTATAGAGTATTCAGTTCTCATTGATGCTTTGTCAAAACTGAATTTCTCTCTTGTCAGAAATATACTTGGTAGTTTTTAAAAAGCATATACAGTTCTAAACACTTTACATTTCTCCTCTTTTTTGACAGGAATAGTTAATTGATAAAACTTTAATGTGCATTTAAACTGCTTTTCTGAAAGATGTTTTGGAACATTTCAATAAAGTTGAATTACAGAAATTACAGACTTCTGATATGGCCTTATTTTAACAAGTTTAAAGTTAGTTATTTTCAAAGAACTGAGAGAAGATACAGATAAAAATGACAGAATATCAAATATGAAAGTAATAAATAAGATGAGGAAAATAATAAAAAATTATTCTGACTACAAGAAGTGAGTTGAAACAAAATTTATTTTTCAGATGATGCCCCAAACAGTAATTCACTAGAAGAGAGAAATTTCAAATAGATGTAACTATTAGGCTCTTGGATTATTTGGTAATCCATTTACTGAAGAGTAGTAAATTATATGAACACATTAGAAAAGATTTAAATTTCTTGATAATTCTAACGTTGAAAAAATAACATACAACTCAAAATACACCAGTACAGCAAGAATATTAACAGCAAACTGGTTAACAAGTATAACAATTCAAGGATGGTTTAAGACTAATCACTGCACAAAAAATCTTGAAATATCTTGAAATCTTAAAGTTCACACATGAAAGAAAATTAATAAGAGATTTCCCCAAATTTTGACAGCAATTCTAAAATTTCACATGACACTATAAGTAACAAGTTGTGAGGGTGAAAGTAACTTTCCTAAAATCAAGAGAAAAAAAATGAATCACCGTGCTAGAGGAAAGACTAAATTGTCTATTTTCTCCATAGAAAATAAGATTACAATATCATTGCCATATGAAGGGGGCAATTAAAGAAAACCACTGCCAACATGTAGGACAAAAGCATTTTGAGAGTGGTTCAGAAAAATATTAATTTACGTTTTAGAATTTGTGGTGTTTGTGGCATTTGATAACTTTTATAAATCTGTCATCTGTTGTGATTTTTAAAAATTTGAAATAAATATTTGCATGGTGATTAATCTCATAAGTTTGTCTTTATTTTTGAATATTTACTTATTTTTCATTGAAGTATAGCTGATTTACAATATATTAGTTTCAGGTATACAACATAGTGATTCAAAATTTTTATAGATTACATTCTATTTAAAGTTATTATAAAATATTGGCTATGTTCCTTGTGCTGTACAATATATCCTTGTACCTTATTTTATGCATAGTAGTTTGTACCTCTTAATGCCCTACCCCTATCTGTCCTTTCCCCCTTCCCTCTCCCCACTAGTAACCACTAGTTTGTCTTTATATCTGTGAATCTGTTTTTCTTTTTTGTTATATTCACTAGTTTGTTGTATTTTATAGTTTCCACATATAAGTAATATTATACTGTATTTGTCTTTCTCTGTCTGACTTATTTCACTTAGCATAATACCCTCCAGGTCCATCTATGTTATTGCAAACAGGAAAATTCCTTTTTATGGCTGAGTAGTATTCCACTGTGTATATATCACATCATTTTTTCCCCCCTTTTTTATAAGTTTGTATTCTTTTTCTTGCTAGGGTCCTAAAGTTGTATAAGCTTTGTTCTCAAATTCACCCTTGGGCCTGGAACCTGTTGGTACCTTCCCTGAGTGAGGCTCTGGGAGACTGACATCAGGGGTGATCTCAATGGCCTGGCCAATGTGAGGCCCTGGAGGAGAAAACAGAGGTTGGGGTACTTATTTCCCTGCCTCTGCCACAAGGGTCTGGGTCTTTGGTTCTGGCAGAAGCTGTGCTCCTCTTTGGCTGTGTATTAGTTTTCTATCACTGCTGTAACAAATCAGCACATTTAGGGGCTTAAAACAACACCCATTTATCAGCACACAGTTCTGGAAGTCAGAAGTTCAGGTGGACTCAGCTGGGTTCTCTCTTCAGGGTCTCATAAGCCTGAAATCAAGGTGTCAGCTGGGTTGGGTTTTTATCTGGAGGCTTGAGATGGAGGTGGGGATGTCTGCTTCCAAGCTCATTCAGGCTGGCAGAATCTAGCTCCTGCCACTGTAGGACTGAGGTCCCGTTTCCTGGCTGGCTGTCTGCCCAGCTGCCCACTCCTCCTGGAGACTGTCTGCATCCTTCCCACATGACTGCTCCATCTTCAAGCCAGCAATGGTAGGTCAAGTCCTCAAAGTTTGAGTCTTTCTGGCTTCTCCTCCTACCTTCTTCTCTTACCAGGTAGAGAAAACTCCCTGCTTTTAAATGCTTGTGTGATTAGATTCAGCTCACCTAGGTAATCTCCCTTAGTTAAGGCCATTGGTGCCACATGACATAACACAATCTCAGGAGGTATAGCTCATCACATTTAGAGGTTCCGGAGGTGAGAGTGTAAAATCTTGGGGCCACTCCTAGAAATTTTGCCTACCACAGGCTGCCTTTCCTGCTTGGTGGTCCTACTCCGGGGCTCCAGCTCGGTCCAGGTTCTGCTACCACTGTTTTTCTTCCCAGGGATCTTTCATGCCTGGGGTGGTGAAGCCTTCCTGCTGCAACTAGTGACTGGCTCTTCATCCATCACCAGTTCCTTTACCTCCACCCACATATCTGTAGGTAGGACCTTTGTAAAACTCTCTTCATTTTCTTCCTTTGAGCGTATCATCTGTTTACTGTGGAGACTCTGACTGATGGAGCTGGGAAAACATAGTTTGATGAGATGCTGTTACTCTTGTGTTTTCCTTATACACAGAGAGGATGTTAGATCTTAGTCCCGAGGAAACCCATAGGGAGAGGAAGGAATTTTGATACTGTGGACTCTGAGATTCAGACTGTATTGTTCCACAGGTGCTGAGGATGAAGTCTGGTAATTATATCTGCCTGATTTGGATAGAGCACCAGGCCTGGGCTCAGATTCCTTATGTTCAAAAACTGATCCTTCATTTTTAAAAATTGAAGTATAGTTGATTTACAATATTATATTAGTTTCAGGTGTGCAACATAGTGATTCAATATTTTTATAGATTATACTCCATTTAAAGTTATTATAAAATATTGGCTATATTCCTTGTGTGGTATAATATATCCTTGTAGCTTATTTATTTTATACATGGTAGTTTCTATCTCTTAATCCCCTACCCCTATCTTGCCCCTCTCCCCACTGGTAACCACTAGTTCATTCTCTATATCTGTGAGTCTGTTTCTTTTCTGTTATATTCACCAGTTTGTTTACTTTTTAGATGCCACATATACATTTATACACACAGTATTTGTCTTTCTGTGTCTGACTTATTTCACTTAGCATAATACCCTCCAGGTCCAACCATGCTGTTGCAAATTTCATTCCTTTTTATGGCTGAGTAACATTCCGTTGTATATATATATCACATCTTCTTGATTCATTCATTTGTTGATGGACACTTAGGTTGCTTCCATATCCTGGCTATTGTAAACAATACTGCTATGAAAATAGGGGTGCATGTATCTTTTTGAATTAGTGTTTTTGTTTCCTTCACATATATATCCAGGAGTGGAATTGCTGGATCATATGGTAGTTCTATTTTTGTTCTTTGAGGAAGCTGCATACTGTTTTCCACAGTGGCTGCACAAATTTACAGTCGCACCAACAGTGTAAGAGTGTTCCCTTTTCTCCACATCCTCACCAACAATTTGTTATTTGTGGTCTTTTAATGAGAGCCATTCTGACAGGTGTAAGGTGATATCTCATTGTGGTTTTGATTTGCATTTCCCTGATGATTAGTGATGCTGAGCATCTTTTCATGTTGACCTGTTGGCCATCTGTATATCTTCTTTGGAAAAATGTCTATTCAGGTCTTCTGCCCATTTTTTAATTGGTTTTTTTTTTTTTTTGATGTTGAATTGTATGAGCTGCTTATATATTTTGGATATTAACCCCTTATCAATCATATCATTTGTGAATATTTTCTCCCATTCAGTAGGCTGCCTTTTTGTTTTGTTGATGGTTTCCTTTGCTGTGGAAAAGATTTTAAGTTTAATTAGGTCCCTTTTGTTTATTTTTGCTTTTGTTTCCTTTACCTTGGGAGACAGATCCAAAAAAAATATTGCTACAATTTATGTGAGAGTGTTCTATGTTTTCTTCTAGGAGTTTTATGGTTTCTGGCCTTACATTTGGGTTTTAATTCATTTTGAGTTTATTTTTTGTATATGGTGTGAGAAAATGTTCTAATTTCATTCTTTTACATGTAGCTGTCCAGTTTTCCCAAACCAGTTATTGAAGAGACTGTCTTTTCTTCATTGTATACTCATGCCTCCTTTGTTCTAGATTAGTTGACCATAAGTGTGTGGGTTTATTTCTGGGCTCTCTATTCTGTTCAGTTGATCTATGTGTCTCTTTTTGTGCCAGTACCATACTGTTTTGTTGACTGTAGATTTGTTGTATAATCTGAATTCAGGCAGCGTGATTCCTCCAGCTCTGTTCTTTCTCAGGATTTTTATGGCTATTTGGGGTCTTTTGTGTTTCCATATAAATTTTAAGATTATTTGTTCTAGTTCTGTGAAAAATGTCATAGGTATTTTGATAAGGATTGCATTAAATATGTAGGTTGCTTTGGGCAGTATTGCCATTTTTACAATATTAATTCTTCCAATCCATGAACACAGGATATCTTTCATTTCTTTGTATCGTCTTCAATTTATTTCCTCAGTGTTTTATAGTTTTCAGAGTATAAGTCTCTCACCTCTTTGGTTAAGTTTATTCCTAGGTATTTTATTCTTTTTGATGCAGTTTAAACAGGATTGTTTTCTTGCTTTCTCTTTCTGATAGTTCATTATTAGTGTGTAGAAAAGCAACAAATTTCTGTATATTAATCTTGTATTCTGTAACTTTACTGAACTCATTTATTAGTTCTAATAGTTTTTTGGTGGAGGCTTTAGGGTTTCCTGTAGTATATAGTATCATGTCATCTGCAAATAGTGACAGTTTTACTTCTTCCTTTCCAACTTGGATGCCTTTTATTTCTTTTTATTGTCTGATTGCTGTGGCTAGAACTTCTTATGTTAAATACTATGTTAAATGGAAGTGGCAAGAGTGGACATATTTTTCTTGTTTCTGATTTCAGAGGAAACTCTTTCAAGCTTTTCACATTGAGCATAATGTTAGCTATGGGTCTGTCATGAATTGCCTTTATTATGTTGAGATATGTTCCCTCCATACTCACTTTGATGAGAGTTTTTTAAATCATGAAGTGAGGTTGAATTTTTTCAAATGCTTTTTCTGCATTTATTGAGAAGATCATGTGATTTTTATCCTTCGTTTTATTAATGTGGTGTATCATATTGATTGATTTGTGGAAATTCAACCATCCTTGCCTCCCTGGAATAAATCCCACTTGATCATGGTGTATGATCCTTTTTATATGTTGTTAAATTTGGTTTGCTAATATCTTGTTGAAGATTCTTACATCTATACTCAACAAAGATATTGGCTTGTAATTTTCTTTTTTTGTAGTGTCTTTGTCTGGTTTTGGTGTCAGGGTAATGGTGGCCTTGACGAATAAATTTGGAAGTGTTTTCTCCTCTTCAGTTTTTTGGAATACTTTGAGAAGGAAAGGTATTAAATTTTCTTTTTATAATTGGAAGAATTCCCCTGTGAAACTGTCTGGTCCTGGGCTTTTGTCTGCTGGGAGTTTTTTGATTACTAATTCAATTTCACTTCTAGTGATTGGTCTATTCAGATTGTCTATTTCTTCCTGATAAAGTCTCGGAAGAGTGTATGTTTCTAGAAATTTATCCATTTCTTCTAGGTCATCCACTCTCTTGGCATATAACTGTTCATAGTGTTCTCTTATGATTTTTTGTATCTTGGTGTTATTGGTTTTAATTCTCCTCTTTCACTTCTTATTTTGTTTATTTTGGGTCCTCTCTCTTTTTTTCTTAATGAGTCTGTCTATAGGCTTATCAGTTTTGTTTATCTTTTCAAAAAACTAGGTCTCGATTTCATTGATTTTTTCTGTTGTTTTTTGGTCTCTATTTTATTTATTTCCTCTCTGATCTTTATCATTTCCCTCCTTCTGCTGATTTTGGGCTCCCCCCACCAATTCCTTTAGATGGTAGGTTAGGTTGTTTTGAATTTCTTCTTGTTTCTTAAGGTAGGCTTGTATCTCTATAAACTTCTCTCTTAGGACTGCTTTTGCTGCATCCTATAGATCTTGGAAAGTTGTATTTTTGTCCTCATTTGTCTCAAGGTATTTTCTGATTTCCTCTTTGATTTCTTCATTGACCCATTGGTTTTTAGTAGCATATTGTTTAGTCTCCACGTGTTTGTGTTTTTCCCATTTCTCTTCCTGTAATTGATTTCTAGTTTAACACCCTTTTGGTCATAAAATTGATATAATTTCTATCCTATTAAATTTGTTGAGACTTGTTTTGTGACCTAGCATGTGAGCCATCCTGGAGAACATTCCATGTGCACTTGAAAAGAATGTGTATTCTGCTGTTTTTGAATGTAATGTCCTGTAGATATCTGTAAAGACCAACTGGTCTACTATGTCAATTAAGGCCACTGTTTCCTTATTGATTTTCTGCCTGGATGATCTTTCCATTGATGTAAGTGGGGTGTTAAAGTCTCCTGCTATAATTGTATTAATGTCAATTTCTCCATTTATGTTTGTTAATATTTGCTTTATATAATTAGGTGCTCCTATACTAGGTGAATGAATATATGTTAACAAGTGCTATATCCTCTTATATTGATATTTTTATCTTTATATAATGCCCTTCTTTGTCTTTTGTTATAGACTTTGTTTTAAAGTCTACTTTGCCTAGATATGAATATTGCTACCCCAGCTTTCTGCCAATTTCCTTTGCATGAAGTATCCTTTTCTACGCCCTCCCTTTCAGTCTTTGTCTTTAGATATGAAGTCAGTCTCTTGTAAGCAGCATATATCAATAGATGGGTCTTGTTCCCTCCCCCCCACCAGTCAGCCATGCTATGTCTTTTGATTGCAGCATTTAGTCTCTTGATATTTATAGTGAATATTGATAGATGTGTACTTATTGCCATTTTGTTACTTGAATTCTGATTGTTTTTGCAATTATTCTCTCTTTTTTTCTTTTTCATTTAGTTTCTTCCCTTGTGGTTTGATGATTTTCTTTAACGGAATGCTTATGTTCCTTTCTCTCTAGCTTTTGTTTATCTATTGTAGGTTTTTTGATTTGTGGTTATCATGGGCATCAGGTACGTTGATCTATAACTATATCTACTTGTTTTAAACTGATAGTCATTTAAGTTCAAACACATTCTAAAAGATCTACATTTTTTTTTTTACTCCACTCTCCCATGTTTTATGTTTTTGATGTCATATTTTACATCTTCATGTTTATTCATTCACTGTTCATTGTAGTTATAGTTGATTTTGTATTTTTTTTGTCTTTTAATCTTTGTACTAGCTTATTTAAGTCGTTGATCCACAGCCTTCACTATATATTTTTCTTTACTAGTGGGACTTTTCCTGTCCTATGGATTCTTGCTTCTTGTCATAACCTTTTCTTTTCTGCTTAGCCATTTCTTCCAGGTTGTCCATTTTATGGTCATATAGTTGCTTGTAGTAATCTCTCATGATACTTTGTATTTCTGCAGTGTAAGATGTTACTTCTCCTTTTTCATTTCTAATTCTGTTGATTTGAGTCTGTTCCCTTTTTTTCTTGATGAGTCTGGCTAATGGTTTATCAATTTTATCTTCTCAAAGAACCAGCTTTTAGTTTTGTTGAATTTTGCTATTGTTTCCTTCATTTCTTTTTCATTTATTTCTGATCTGATTTTTATGATTTCTTTCCTTCTGCTAACTTTGGGTTTTTTTTGTTCTTCTTTCTCTAATTGCTTTAGGTGCAAGGTTAGGTTGTTTATTTGAGATGTTTCTTGTTTCTTGAGGTAGGATTGTATTGCTATAAACTTCCCTCTTAGAACTGCTTCTGCTGCATCCCATAGGTTTTGGGCCGTCGTGTTTTCATTGTCATTTGTTTCTAGGTATTTTTTGATTTCCTCTTTGATTTCTTCAGTGATCTCTTGGTTATTAAATAGTGCATTGTTTATCCTCCATGTGTTTGTATTTTTTACAGTTTTTTTTCCTGTAATTGATATCTAGTCCCATAGCGTATGGTCAGAAAAGATACTTGATATGATTTCAATTTTCTTAAATTTACCAAGGCTTGATTTGTGACCCAAGATATGATTCATCCTGGAGGATGTTCCATGAGCACTTGAGAAGAAAGTGTATTCTGTTGTTTTTGGATGGAATGTCCTATAAATATCTATTAACTCCGTCTTGTTTAATGTGTCATTTAAAGCTTGTGTTTCCTTATTTATTTTCATTTTGGATGATCTGTCCATTGGTGAAAGTGGGGTGTTAATGTCCCCTACTATGATTGTGTTACTGTCGATTTCCCCTTTTATGGCTGTCAGCATTTGCCTTATGTATTGAGATGCTCCTATGTTGGGTGCATAGGCATTTACAATTGTTATATCTTCTTCTTGGATCGATCCCTTGGTCATTATGTAGTGTCCTCCTTTGTCTCTTGTAATAGTCTTTATTTCAAAGTCTATTTTGTGTGATATGAGAATTGCTACTCGAGCTTTCTTTTGATTTCCATTTGCATGGAATATTTTTTTCCATCCCCTCACTTTCAGTCTGTATGTGTCCCTAGGTCTGAAGTGAGTCTCTTGTAGACAGCATATACACAGGTCTTGTTTTTGTATCCATTCAGCCAGTCTATGTCTTTTGGTTGGAGCATTTAATCCGTTTACATTTAAGGTAATTATTGATATGTATGTTCCTATTACCATTTTCTTAATTGTTTTGGGTTTGTTTTTGCAGGTCTTTTCTTGTGTTTCCTGCCTAGAGAAGTTCCTTTAGCATTTGTTGTAAAGCTGGTTTTGTGGTGCTGAATTCTCTTAGCTTTTGATTGTCTGTAAAGGTTTTAATTTCTCCATCAAATCTGAATGAGATCCTTGCTGGGTAGAGTAATCTTGGTTGTAGGTTTTTCTCCTTCATCACTTTAAGTATATCCTGCCACTCCCTTCTGGCTTGCAGAGTTTCTGCTGAAAGATCAGCTGTTAACCTTATGGGGATTCACTTGTATGTTATTTGTTGCTTTTCCTTTGCTGCTTTTAATAGTTTTTCTTTGTATTTAATTTTTGATAGTTTGATTAATATGTGTCTTGGCGTGTTTCTCCTTGGATTTATCCTGTATGGGACTCTCTGTGCTTCCTGGACTTGACTGACTATTTCCATTCCCATGTTAGGGAAGTTTTCAACTGTAATCCCTTCAAACATTTTCTCAGTCCCTTTCTTTTTCTCTTTTTCTTCTGGGACCCCTATAATTCGAATGTTGGTGTGTTTAATGTTGTCCCAGAGGTCTCTAAGACTGTCCTCAATTCTTTTCATTCTGTTTTCTTTATTCTGCTCTGTGGTAGTTATTTCCACTATTTTATCTTCCAGGTCACTTATCCGTCTTCTGCCTTAGTTATTCTGATATTGATTCCTTCTAGAGAATTTTAAATTTCATTTATTGTGTTGCTCATCATTGTTTGTTTGCTCTTTAGTTCTTCTAGGTCCTTATTAAATATTTCTTATCTTCTCCATTCTATTTCCAAGATTTTGGATCATCCTTACTATCATTATTCTGAATTCTTTTTCAGGTAGACTACCTATTTCCTCTTCATTTGTTAGGTCTGGTGTGTTTTGACCCTGCTCCTTCATCTGCTGTGTGTTTTTCTGTCGTCTCATTTTGCTTAACTTACTGTGTTTGGGGTCTCCTTTTCATAGGCTGCAGGTTCATAGTTCACATTGTTTTTTGTGTCTGCCCCCAGTGGGTAAGTTTGGTTCCGTGGGTTGTGTAGGCTTCCTGGTGGAGGGGACTCGTGCCTGTGTTCTGGTGGATGAGGCTGGATCTTGTCTTTTTGGTGGGCAGGAGCACATCCGGTGGTGTGTTTTGGGGTGTCTGTGAACTTATTATGATTTTAGGCTGCCTCTCTGCTAATGGGTGGGGTTGTGTTCCTGTCTTGCTAGTTGTTTGGCATGGGGTGTCCAGCACTGGAGACCTGGTTGCTGGTTGTTGAGTGGAGCTGGGTCTTAGTGTTGAGATAGAGGTCTCTGGGAAAGCTCCTGCTGATTGATATTACTTGGGGCTGGGAGGTCTCTGGTGGTCCAATGTCCTGAACTCTGCTCTCCCACCTCAGAGGCTCAGGACTGACACCTGGCCACAGCACCAAGACTCTGTCAGCCACACAGCCAGGTACGTGGGGATTTTCTTGCATTTTGGGAAGTCTGGGGTCTTCTGCTAGTGTTCAGTAGGTGTTCTGTAGGAGTTGTTCCACATGTAGATGTATTTTTGATGTATTTGTGGGGAGGAAGGTGATCTCCATGTCTTACTCCTCTGCCATCTTGAAGGTCCTCTCTCCCCCATGTTGTTTTGACAGAAACAATTCTGTCCTGGAATCTACTTCAGTGAGCTTTTAATATCTTAATTAGATCAGTTTTCTGGATTATCCAAGTACATGTTCTGGGATAAAATATTTTACAAGATTTTCTTTTAATGGATCCCACTGGAATCTAACAGAAGCCTAATTAGTCCCCTTAATTGGTATGTTGTCTATGAGGAGGCTCAAGCCGACTGCTGATCCTAGAGTGTCCTTACTCTGCTAAGAGCTTCAGCCCCTGGTTTTTGGCAGTTATTATTTACCCAGACAGATGGTGGATGGTCCCATCATCCCAACGACTTGTCCACCCAGAAGAGGACAAATGCATGCTCAGCTTGAGGATGCTGATTATCTCTCCGGAAAGTAGCTTTATGTATTAAACGAGTTTTGTTTCCAATTTTGTAAGCACCACAAAATAACTCTGGGTCACTTAGGCAAAGCTTAATTTGCATAAAAGTGTGTTATCGATTGGATCCCTCTGATACTTGGTTTGTACACTGTTTTCATTGTTTCAGGCCCAGTTCATATACCAGCCCCCTTTCAAGTCATCCTTGACCTCCACTACAAGGGGTAACATGGTGTCTTGGAAAGACTGAGGGTTTTGAGGTGACACTTAAATTTGTATCTTACTTCTACAAATAGTTAGCTTTGTGAAGTTGTGCAAATTCCTTAATTTTTCTAATCTCAGTCTCCCAAGCTATACAATGGAGATAAAATATACTCAGTGGTGTTATTGTGAGGATAAAGTCTGATGCACAGGACAATAAATATTAAGCAGAAAATATCATCATTTCTTCATCTCTGCTCTTCTAAGTGTATGACGTATATCCCTACTTAACATTTACTGCATTCTGTCTCATACTATAGTCAGTTTTAAACTTAGTATGTGTAGGTTAGGTTCTGGTAACAAAAAGCTCCATGCATGTGATGGTTCAACGCAATAAAAGTTATTTCTTTTTTTATTGAAGTAGAGTTGATTCACAATGTTAATTTCTGCTGTGTACCAAAATGATTCAGTTATACATTCTTTATTATATTCTTTTCCATTATGGTTTATCACAGGACATTGAATATAGTTCCCTGTGCTATACAGTAGGACCTTGTTGTTTATCCATCCTATATATACCAGTTTGCATCTGCTAATCCCAAACTCCCAATCCTTCCCTCCCCTCCCCTCCCCTCCTTCCTCCTTGGCAACCACAAGCTTGTTCTCTATGTCTGTGAGTCTGTTTCTGTTTTGTAGATAAGTTCATTTGTGTCATAATTTAAATTCCACGTATAAGTGATATCGTATGGTACTTCTCTTTCTCTTTCTGACTTATAGAAGTTTATTTCTTGTTCTTTTAACAGTTCAGGGGTCCATGAAAGGGGATCTGTTCTATGCAACAGAAGAATATATGGCTGAGAAAATTTGAATTATTCGTTGCATGAAAGTTTCTTCATTAAATAAAGGAACATTAGGCAAATGCCAAATTAAGGGTGTTATTTTCCCACTCAGCCTTTTCTTTCAGATGATCTCAAGGTAGCTACCCTCATATTGAAAGAGAGAGAGAGAAGCATGGGGACTGGCAAGAAAAGAAAACAGACTTTATGTCACATGTGGAATCTAAAAAATACAACAAACTTATGAATATAACAAAAAAGAAACAGACTCACAGATACAGAGACCAGCCTAGTGGTTACCAGTGGGGAGAGGGAAGGCAGGGCAGCATAGGGAGATTAAGAGGTACAAACTACTATGTATAAAATAAGCTACAAGGATATATTGTACAACACAGGGAATATAGTCAATATTTTATAATAGCTATAAATGGAATATAACCTTTAAACATTGTGAATCACTATACTGTACACCTGTAACTTATATAATATTGTACATCAACTATACTTCAATAAAAAATCAAACTAAACCAAACCAAACCAAACCAAACCAAAAACAGCTTTCAGAACCATGTGTAGGAAAGAAATTAGGTTGTGCTACCTGGCACATGAAAATGACTGAAAGCAAATTATATCCAGCCCTGTAGGGTATATTCCTGTCTCTTGCTAGAATGGAAGTTTTTTAAGAGCAGCAATCTTGCTTAATATTCTCTTCCTTCATCTCCTTTTACAGTACCTGACACTGTAAATGCTGAATTGAAGTTCATTGAGGCTCTTGGATCTTTTGAATGAGGGATATATCAGTATTGGAGACTTAAATGCCAATATTTGGTTACCACACAGGCATTTTTGGTGCCTATGATATATTAGGACCTAAGCTAGGTGGTGGGGACACTCTGGAAGCAAAGCAGATGTGGTCCCACCCTGCCCTCTTGCAGCTGTCAGCCTATGGGGGACACGCATTTATCTAATGATCACAGACTTATTTAACATCACACTCTAATAAATGCTAAGAATGTTACTTAAAACTGAAAAGAGGGGTGAATGGCTGAATTTCAGGTATCACAAAAAGCTAGGTGAGAGGGACTGAACAGCAAACTGAAGTTTTGGGGATCTATTGAATCACTCCCAGGTAGGCAGCTTCTCCTGCTACACAATACCTAGCCTGCAAATGTTTAGCCAAATGGCATTGCCGCCAGGACTCACTTTTGGAGTCAGGTAGATTGAAATTCAAATTCTGGTTCTGCACTTATTAGCTGAGTCACATTGGGTAAGTTACTTAGCCTCTCTGTGACTCAATTTCGAATGATTAAGTGGGATTGATGTTGATGATGATGATGATGAAGATGAGAACAAAGATTTTTCGAGGCCTCACTGTATGCTTGGCAACATCCTGAATATATTAACTCCTTTAATGAATGTTGTGAGGATTAAATGAGCTAATATATTTAAAGTTTGTAGCACCGTTGGTGGCACATAGCAGGAATCTAAAAACAGTATCCACCGACAGTGGTACCAAAGGTGGGGTTGTTGGGTGTCCGCTGCATGTATAAGCAATAAGGAGAGGATTTATAAACAGTAACAGAGCTGTCTGGAAATGGGTTTGCTTTTTATTGTCATCATAAACTAGCAATTCTAAACAATGTCAGTTACAAAATACTGGTCCCTGGAAGAAAAGAAAAAAAAAAAACCTTTGCTGTGGATACTGTGGAGGTTGAATAATTTCAATATGCACACACACACACATACTTTTAGTGAAGTATAGTTGATTTGCAATATTGTGTTAGTTTCAGGTATACAGCACAGTGATTCAGTTATGTATATATACATTTTTTAAAGATTGTTTTCCACTATAGGTTATTACAAGATATTGAAGAGAGTTCCCTGTGCTATATAGGAAATCCTTGTTGCTTATCTATTTTATGTATAGTAGTTTGTATCTGTTAATCCCATACTCCTAATTTACTCCCACCCCACCTCCCTTTCCCCTATGGTAACCATAAATTTGTTTTCTATATCTGTAAGTCTGTTTCTGTTTTGTATATAGATTCATTTGTATTATTTTTTAGATTCCACATATAAGTGATAACAGGCAGTATTTGTCTTTCTCTGCTTGCCTTACTTCACTTAATATGATAATCACTAGGTCCACCCATGTTGCTGCAAATGACAATATTTCATTCTTTTTTTTAATGGCTGAGTAATATTCCATTGTATATATGTACTACATCTTCTTAAACCAATCATCTGTTGATGGGCACTTGGGTTGTTTCCATGTCTTGGCTATTGTAAATAGTGCTGCTGTGAACATTGGGGGGCATGTGTCTTTTTTGAATTAGAGTTTTCTTCTTTTCTGGATATATGCCCAGAAGTGGGATTATAGGATACTATGGTAGCTCTATTTTTAGTTTTTTAAGGAATCTCCCTACTGTTCTCCATAGTGGCTGCACCAATTTACATTCCCACCAATAGTGCAGGAGGGTTCCCTTACCTCTACACCCTCTCTAGAATTTATTATTTGTAGACTTTTTGATGATGGCCATTCAGACAGGTGTGAGGTGATGCCTCATGGTGATTTTGATTTGCATTTCTCTAATAATTAGTGAAGTTGAGCATCTTTTCATGTGCCTGTTAGCCATCTGTATGTCTTCCTTGGAAAAATATCTATTTAAGTCTTCTGCCCATTTTTTGATTGGGTTGTTTTTTTTTTTTTTTGATATTGAGTTGTATGAACTATTTGTATATTTTTGATATTAACCCCTTCTCGGTTGCACTGTTTGCAAATATTTTCTCCCAGTCCGTTGGTTGTCTTTTCATTTTGCTGATGGTTTCCTTTGCCGTATGCACACATATATTTATGCTCCATCTAGTATACTTTTGTTATTTATCTTTTATTTAAAATTGTAATTTACATGGAAGTTAATTCAGAGACTTTCCAGTTACTCAGTCAGCTCATAACACATGTGGACTCAGCTACAGGTGTGAGCTTGGCAAGTAATTCATAACGATGTGAAATTGTTCCAGCCTGTTTTGGGCACAGTTCCCTGTGGTCCTACATATTTCTGCACTTAAGCAAGTAGATTAAAAATAAAAAACAGATAGCACAGTGATTGTAAAATGAAGAAACAGAACTTGAGTTACTTCAATTCTTTCCTTCTCTGTGCAAATCATTCTTGGAATATCGTGGGGTTCACTTTACTGGAAGCTTTTCTTCATGCATTTACCTCCCTCTTCTTTAAAAAAAAAAAGTGAAGTAATTATATTATCCTCCTTCTCTACTTTAATATTTATGTCAGTTTAAAATTTTTTACTGTCATGACTATACATACATATATATGGTGCAAAATTTTTTTCACTGCTTGCATTCCTTGTCTGATCATCCTGATTATTTGTTTTCTTTCATAATTATTACTAAAAATGAAGTTATTTTATGGAGGCGGGAGGTGTTAAAAAATGATCCTCATCAGATGTCACATATGCTGGCTGTGGACCGTTAATACTATTCTTTTCCCTATTCTTATTTCTTAGGTCAGTTAAGAGACGCTTCACCATCTTGGGTTGCAGAAACCTGTCAATAAAATACTATTGTGTGGGAAACTGCTTTGGGTTCGCCTTAGAAGGAGGTTGAGGTGGGGGGTGAGTGACGACTCACTGGTTTTCCCAAGACCACAGAAGAGATTCCTGAAACTCAGGCAATTAGTGACTGAGGGGAGGATCATTTGTTCTAAAAGCATCAATCACAGAGGTGGAGGGATATGATGAAAAGACACAGAGGCCTATAAACCTGGCGCCCGAGGCAAAGGAAGTTGGTATGCAAGGAATCAAAGTGTGGGAGTGACAGGGAGCAACTCTCAAGCATGCTGGGGTCTAGGTAGCACCTGACACGGCATTCTGGACAGAATCTTTGGTGAGGGAGCACGCCCTGCCTCTTCCAAATTCACGGTAGGTTAACCATCTTGACTGACAGATGCAAACACTTGATGGTGGTGAGCTGTGCTGTAGCATCCGCTGTGCAAGTTTTCAGTGAACAGCTACTATTCTGCTTCAGCTTCGTTCCCTGTAGTGTGTATTGAGTGCCTATGATGTGCAGGGCTTTCACATTCACTCTTTCAAGAACTTGTGTGGTGCTATTAAGAGACAGCAATGGGGGAGGGTGGGTAAGGAGGCTGGGTTTTTTTTTTTTTTTTTTTCACACTGCTTTAAAGTATTTATTTGTATTTACTCTTATATTCTTCACAATAACCCTTTAAGATATTATTCTTATGCTCATTTTATAGAAGCAAAATTGACACATAGGGAGGTGAAGGAATTTAATCAGAACCACATTTTTTTTTTTAACATAGCTACTTTATTTATTTATTTATTTTTAGCTGTGTTGGGTCTTCGTTTGGTGCGAGGGCTTTCTCTAGTTGCGGCAAGCGGGGGCCACTCTTCATCGTGGTGCGGGGGCCACTCTTCATCGCGGTGCGCGGGCCTCTCACTATCGCAGCCCCTCCCATTGTGGGGCACAGGCTCCAGACGCGCAGGCTCAGCAGTTGTGGCTCACGGGCCCAGTTGCTCCCCGGCATGTGGGATCTTCCCAGACCAGGGCTCGAACCCGTGTCCCCTGCATTGGCAGGCAGATTCTCAACCACTGCGCCACCAGGGAAGCCCCGAGAACCACACATTTTGATCACAGAAAAATCACATCCTATGTGGCATTCCCAAAATGGAGTCAGACTGAGCAACCTGATTCTGAATCTTGCACTCTTTCCTCTGGGACCCTAAAGTTCATGCTTTCTCAGCACTGTCACTTCTCAAAATAGCCCTTTGCTCTCAATTGTTTCTCAGGCTCTCTTTCCAAGTGATGCTTCCCACCTGCTCTCAAATACTCTCAGTTCTCTTCACTTCTAAAAAAATATTCTTTTGAATCCACCACCTATCTGTGGGCTGCCCTGTACTGCCCTCTTTCCTTCAAGTGTACAACTCACTGAATATGTTCTTGTTACCTGCTATGTCCACCCTCCGCCTACGCCGTGTCTTTCTTAAAGGACCCTGCCCACGCCATCCCTGAATCTCCCCATCCACACCTAAATAGTTTCTTCTGTCTGAAACCACCTGTGACTTTCTGCTAACCAAATCCAGGGGATTTGTCCTTGAGTTAACTCCCAACAGCATCTGACACTATGCTCTCCTCATTACTCTTGATTCTTCATCTGGAAGTTATATTGTAAGCTATCAGGAGGCTGGGTTTTGTTGTTACATAAACTGAGGTTCAAATATGAGCTCTGCTAGTTCCCAGCTGTGTGACCTTGGGCAAGTTACCTAACCTCTCTGGGCCTCCAATTCCTCATCTGTAAAATGGGAATAAATAATAGCTGCCTGGCTGAGCAATTGAGAGAAGTAAGGGCAGCAGTGTAAGTAAAGCCCAAGCACAGCACCTGACACATCACAGGCCATCAGATGGCTACAATTTTATCTCTTGGTGCAAATGAAAAAGGCCCAGAGAAGTAAATGACTTGTTTAGACTGTAACAAAACCAGCCCCTGCTGCTTATGTTTACTTCTTACTAGAAGACACTCTGCTATAGTTCTCCTGCAGCGGCTGGCAAAGCCACGCTGCTTTGCTAGGTGTGGTTGCTCCCCAATGGCGGTGCTGATGAAGGTGATGTAATCATGTCCAGACACAACAACTCCTGTGAACCATGTGGTTAGAGCAGGGGGAGAATATTTCCCAGAAGAAGAAGCCCCAAATGTGGAAGGTGGGCAGGTGTCTATTTAAACAGAACAACAGGTGCCCACTCAGTAGCGTAAGAGCTCTTATACTTCGGCATTTTGTTAGCTATTCAGAGCTACTGGTGACAACATGCATGCCCTTAGAACGCCTGGCTTTCTCTTCCCTTTAGGTGGTATGGAGAGTCTATACAGTATCAGTATTCACGAGGCTGGCCATGAATAAAGATGCTTTCGTGCCCTAATGTTGAAATGCATGATTCAGGGTGTGAGGAGCTCACATTTAGAAGATGGTTGGGGAACTCCCAGGACCTGTGTCTCTGAATTAGGGGTCAGGGTATTGGTGGCAGCTGATACTTCTCTGAGAACACTCTTAATTGCTGTGATTATGGAAAGGGACTAAAGCCAGGAGGGGGTTATGAAATGCTGCCCACTCTAACTTAAATAAACATCTTCAAAATGCACTCTTTGAATCCGTGTGGGAAAAGTATAGCCTTTTTCCCCATGAGTGGCAGGTCACATGACTGGTAAAATATAAGGCTATGTGGACCTGATGTTCTATTTCTTTTGGTTACTCCAGGCCCTCAAAGAGGCTTTTGGGGCTATTAACGGATTCACCTACTTTATATGTAGTCTCACCTGCCTACTAATCAGCTGAGAGAACCAGGAGCTGCATTTAGTTTGAGCTCCAGGTTACAGAAATAGAGTTAGATCTTCTGTCTAATTCATTCCTTCCTACATGCAGGCTCGATAAATGCTTGAATAGATGGGTAAACAGGAATACTTCTGCATTTTCGGAGGCCCAGTGTTGCAGAGGCAGATTCTGTGATGGGGTTTAGCCTTCGCTTACGGAAGAGGGAGACAGGGAGCAGGACTGGGCAGAGGGGGAAGCAGAGCTGCAATGCAGGTCCAAGGGCAGCCTCAGCCAACCTGTCGGGGCCTCTGGAGCAAGCTGCAGGGGTGTCTCTGCTGGGCAGAGATGGCCAGATCCTTACCCCACTGCATCAGTTGGTCATTGTATGTGGGTCACCCTGGGGAGGGCATGACCTTGGGCCAGGCAATTCTCTGCAGCAGACGCAATTCCTGGGGCTGACACCTGGAGGCTGTCTACAGCTGAACGCTCCCAGAACCTGGGTGGCAAGTTCTTTAATGAGGGGAATGTAATCAGAGCACGCTGTGACCACCACACGATGGTACTTTATAAAGGGCGGGTGTCTGTGACAGCGTGTGTATGATCATGAACATGAATCAGAAGGGAAAAGGAGACTTTCACCCTGTTTACCTGGTTCAGCTGGGGTGACATAATGGCCTTTGAACACAAGGTGGTGCTGCAGTGTCAGTTTGAGGAGCTTTGATGCAGCTAGGAATTCCGAAGGACTATCCCATTCTCTTTACAAAGAAAAACCAAAGGAAAGAGGCTGAGATGCTGTTTTAAAGTCGTTTTCCCCCTGACAGCTAAAATACTCAGAAGAGGTGAGATATAAGTGTGAGTGTGTGTGTGTGTGTGTGTGCGTGTGTGTGTGTGCGCGCGCGTGCGCCCATTGACAGGTACGGAGGAGACGGGGGATGGCGGAGCCGTCTCTCTCTTCCGTCTTTCCTTCCTTCAGAAAATACTCCCCTTAGTGCTTGCTCCTGGGTTCTCGGCTCTGGCTGATCACTGGGGTAACACAAGTGAACAATATCTGGCTTCCCCTATGTGAGTTTTGATGAAACAATGAAACGGCATTGGTGTGTAGCCCCAAAATATAAGTTTCACGGGTGCTACATTCCTAAGTCAGAGTTAAGCGAATGGTTGGGGGAGGGGTGTCGTAGAACTAAGCCTGGAGCTAGGTTACTTCTCTGTTCAAGAGGCAGCTGTAGCACAAGGGTTAAGCCCTTGGTTCTGGGGTCAGATGCCTGGATCTATGTCTGACCCCTACTACTTTCCAGCTGTATGAATTTAGGCAAATGACATAATTACATTGTGCCTTTAAAAAGCTCTTGGATAGAACTATAATTATAGTTCCTCCGTGACAGGGCTCTGTGAGGTTCATTGAGAGCTAATACATGTAAAGGATTAAGATGAGTGCCTTGGCATATGGCAGGGCTTGCTATTATTTTGAATGTTGTCTCTTAGTTCCTAAGCATCTCTACTATGCAGGGTCCTGTGCTAGTTGCCTGGGAAGCAAAGATGGACACAGAAGCCTCATGGAGCTCACAGGAGACAGGTGTGCCTGTTGGGCACTTAAAAATCAAGGCGTGAAGTCCTAGGAGGAGGTACACGCAGGGTTAATGGGAGCAGGAGGAAGGGCACCAAACTCAGTCTTGATGGGGAGGAGTGGAAGTGAGGGGCTTGGGGGAAGCTCCTGGGCTGAGGTGCTTCTTGAACTGAGTCATTAAAAGGTGAGTGAGTTCAACTAGTGAGGGTAGGAGTGGTGACTGGTTAATGCAGTCGGGGAGAGGGGACAGAAGGGAAGGCAGCGACAGAAATTCACGAGCAGGGGGTGACTAAAAGTTCAGTGTTGCCAGAGTGTAAAGTTTGAGTGTGAAGTGCTGAGGGTTTAGGTTGGGGAGGGCCTGGATCTCAGACTTTGTCATGGCTGTTGAAAGTCGTGGAAGGTTTTAAGCAGGACAGTGTCTCCAGTGATCAGGCCTGGTGCCCAGAGGGGATTCAATGTTAATGGATGGATGAATCAAAGCTGAGTAGGATTTTAGCAAGTTATTGTAGGGAGTATCAGTGGGGTTAGGCCTGAGGTGGCAGATGGCATCAGGCCGAGTCTAGAGACTCATTCTAAACAAACAAATATATATATCTACGTATGTGTATAGGTACATGTATGTATATTGTAAAGGCAATGCATGCTCTTAAAAAATAGACAGGTAGTTCAGAAAGCCATATAGTGAAAAGGTAAAAATTCTCCTTCCATTCATCAGTTTCCTACTCCTGATTCTTGAAGGTAACTGGCGCTAAGAGTTTTCTTGGGTTTCTTTCCAGACAAGTGCAGGCAGACCCACCTTCCCAGAAAAACGCAGTGTGGTGCTAAGATGCTGAACTCCGGAGCCAGCCTGCCTGGGTTCCCATGATAATTCTTCATCCCTGCAGCTTTATGTGCTTACCCTAGTTATATAACCTGCCTGTACCTCAGTTTTCCTCTGTGTAAAATGGACACCTACCCCACAGGGTTGTTACAAGGATTAATGGAGTTCATATATGTAAAGCTCTGCACTCAGAGTGCCTGGCCTATAGTGTTTGTTATTTTTATAGAGAATCTCTTAAAAAGCAATATAGGAGGATATTATAATACTGCTTTCCAGTATGCTTTTTCTCATTAAAGTATCTTGCACATCTTTCCACATCAGTTAAACATAAATCCACCTCCTTCCTTTGAATGCTGCGTGGCACTGTGTGGTATGGATATACTATAATTTATTTAACCGCTCTCGTATTTATTTACTGGTTGTTTCCAGTTTTCCACTCTTACTCACAATGCTACCATGGCTATCTTTGTGCAGTCGTTCCAGTGTATCTTTAAAGCAAATTGCTACAAATCGCATTTCTGGTTTAAGGGAGAGCCCTGTCATAGATGCACTGCTCTCTTTTCAGTGAAGGCAGCTTCCAGCTGCCCTCACCCTGAAGCACATCTCGAGGGACAGATCTGAAATCTGCAGATGTGCCCCAGGCTGGGTCCCTGCCATGGATGAAAGGTCTAATGCAGCCGGTGGGGAAGCCCTGGGGAGGAGTTAGGCCAGGATGTAAGCAGCCTGTCTGGGAGGCAGGGGGTTCTGTTCCGCTTTCCTTTTTATCCTGTGCTCATCTTCTCCCTGAGGTTCAGAGTCAGGGGAGCTTTTGGGGTGGACTTTGGTGGCCCTAGCTCTGGCCTAGTGATTGGGAAGAGTAAGAGTGTGCAGGAACCAGCCCTCCTGCGGCTCCCTTGCTCTCTGGGGACATGGCTATGAGAGCTCAGAGAAGAGCTGGGACCCTGGCCCTGGGTGGAGCCCTCTGGTCTGGCTGTAACACAGGAGCTCACAGATTTTCACAGAATCACTGCTATCTAGAAGAGGGTCCAACACCACATACTCCAGTAGGAGCCAGATCTGCCACCACACTCCGTACACTGCCTCCTTCAGCCCCAAACCCTGCGGGACATGTTTCCACTGGTGCCAGAAGCTCCGCCACACCCAGCCCAGGAAGGACAGACCCTGGTCCTGCCCCTCTTCACAAGGGGGCATCGTCCAGCCCTGTGGAAGCAGAAGAGCCGTGTAAGGAAAACCTAAGAGCTTTGGCTTTGAGGGCCCTGGTGTGACCAGGAGCCCTCTTCCCTGAGCTGACATGGAGGCGGGCATCTCCCACTCTCGAAGAATCCCAGTGACCGAGACAGGGACCACAAGGGCAAGGCGAGCAGTGGGCAAGAACTGTCTGAGGAATTTTCCAGAACTGGCCTTCATCAGTGACTCGGAGCTGTGGTGAATGAGAAGCAACCGTGGGAGTGGGTACGTCTAATTTTCAGTTCTCTTTTTGCAGGAAATTATGAGCAGGGCTGACAGCCATCCTCTCCCTCTGACTGAGACTTGTAGAAAGTTGGGGCAGGCTGTCAGGAAGGAGGTTCTGGATGCTCACATGAGAGCATATGCGTATAAAAACGAAAAAGATGCTGGTATTTGCACCTTGAGTTGAGGGAGTAGACTTTCCTAAAGTGTTCTTCTAAACACTTGGACTGATTTATACTCCCACAGTGGATGACATGTGCCTATTTCTCTTCATCTTTGACAATAGTGAGGATTATTAAACTTTACGTATTTTGCCAAACTGATAGGGATATGCAGTGGTATCCCAAAGTTGATTTAATTTGTATTTTCTTAATTATGAGTGTAATTGAGCATATTAAAGTCTACTTATTGGACATTAGCACTTCTATTGGGTTGTGTGTTTCCTTATTGATTTGTAAAATCTCAATCTGATTTGTAAAATTTTATAGTAAGGAAATTGGCCCTTGGTCTAGCAAATGAATGGCCAATATTCTCCTAAGTTTTTGTGTTCTTTTAACTTTGTTTCCTTATACAGAAGTATAAACATTTTATGTCATCAAATTTATCATTCTCTTCTTTACGGCTTCCACTCCAAGGTCATAAAATGATTAACCCATTCTTTTCTGTTACTGCAACGATTTTATTTCTTTAATTTTTTACATTTGAAAAAATTTCTCTGGAATTTTTAATGTAGGAAGTGATATAGGAATCTAGCTTTTTTTGCTTTTCTGAAATGGCCAGCCTGTTATCCCAATGCTATTTACTGGCTAATCCTTCTTTTCCTTGCTGGTTTGAAATCGCCCCTCTTTCATATATCAAAGGTTCTCACTCTCTCTACTTAGGAGATCTGGATCTTGTACCCAGCTCTGTCACTAACTTCTTTGTGATCTTTACAAAGCCCCATCCTAAGGGCTTTACTCCTGTGTAGAATGAAGGGTTGGGAGAGATGATGTTTAATTTCCCATCTAATCTTAACGCTGTGAGTTGATGCCACAATTCCATCGTGATATCAGGTCCTCCTCCTCCCTGGGTCTTTTTCAACCCATTGTCGGGACCCGCTCACCTAGCACCCAGTGCCTGGGATCTACTTCCAGGGCTGTGCCTGCATCACTTTTATTGTAAGCTTTTTCTTCATGACATGATTATGTTTGAAACTCTGAAAGCTTAAGCTGTCTCTTACATAAATTCTTGTGTGGTCTGTCATAGTGAGGCAGAAGGAAATAAAAGGGTCTTAATAAGTGGTTCTAACTTGAGTCTCCAGGACCTTTGAGGGGACAGAGGGTTATGAAGACAGTGATGGGAAGATGTTATTTAAACACTTGAAAGCTTTATGAAAATTGGGGCCCACAGACTGATTTTTACCCTTGCTTTGGGTAAAAAGTCTGTCTACACAATGAGCTCACATTAGTTTATGCTGGTTGGGGGGAAGTGAAGAGACATTTACTGAGTTTCAGGGGTTCTGCCTATAGTAATCGATTTAATTCTTCTCCAGCCTTACCAGAGAGAGCAGCAGAATTACCTGCATTCTGAAGATGTGGAAGCGAAGCGGTGCCTTGCCCTAGGCCACCCGCAGGTCACTTAGTTTGAACTGGAGGATTTCATCTCAGGTCCACACAAAAAGCTTTTGTCCTGTACTTCCCACACTGCAGTTTCCCAGTGGGGAAGATCTGATTGGTAGCTAAGCATGTTCTTTTTTTTTTAACATCTTTATTGGAGTATAATTGTTTTACATTGGTGTGTTAGTTTCTGCTGTGTAACAAAGTGACTCAGCTATACATATACATATATCCCCATATCCCCTCCCTCTTGCGTCTCCCTCCCACCCTCCCTTATCCCACCCCTCTAGGTGGTCACAAAGCACCGAGCTGATCTCCCTGTGCTATGTGGCTGCTTCCCACTAGCTATCTGTGTTACATTTGGTAGTGTATATATGTCCATAAGCATGTTCTTGATTAGTTAAGAAGAGGGGTAATGTAACTCTTTCCCTCCATAGACCATCATGTACAAAGCTATAAAAATTGTCCCCGGTGGAACCCCTGGGCTCCAGATCCTGATGGCTTTGACCTTGGGATTAAAAGTAGCTGTGGTGGCACAGAATTCCCACAAGGTGGCACTGTGAGCTCAGCAATGGAGTCAGCTTTCCAGCAGCATCTGCCTAGAGCCCGCAGGCACCTCTGGGGACCTGGGTACGGAATCAGCATCCCCCAGCAGGTGGGATTTCCTGTTATGTTTATTCTGAACTACCAGGTGGAGCACAGCAGTGTTGGCTCTCTTTTGGGTTAAAGAAGGCCCTGGGTTATCCCTCTCCCTTTCATAGCCTGGATCTGGTACAGGGTCTTTCTCCTTGGCAATTAGGATGGGGTGCCAGTGCTGTTGGGTGGTTGCACCCCCAGTTGTAACAGGTGATAGATTTCAGGTGGGGTGGAGATCTTTCTGCCACTGCTTTTGCTGTGGTGCAGGCAGGAGCAGTTACTAACTGTGGATTGGAAGGTCCTGCTGCAAAGGCAGGAAGTAAATGATAAACCACGAGACCCTGGTGTGCTAGGGTGGAGGCAGCAAGGAGGAAGCAGCATAAGGAAAGGGAACCATTATTTTTTGAATGGCTACTCTATGCCAGGCACGGAGAGGGGAGATTTCCCCACGTTGTCTTAGTTAGTCCTCACAATGATCCTGTGACTTAAGCTACTATTAATTGTCCCCATTTTATAGATAAAAGAAACTAAGCCTTGGAGAGCTGAAGTCACTTGCCCAAGGTCACTAGGCAGGTCAGCTTTGCAGCCAGGATTCTGTCCCAGGACATGTTCCAAGGACCAGATCCCAAAAACGTGGGAAGAAGGGTACAGACAGGAGCTTTAAAAACTGTCATTTAGTAGTGCAGCCAGCACCAAACTCTCTCTTAGTTTCTCAAAACTTTGGTTCCTGTAAATGTTCAAGAGACTATTTAAAAAAAAAAAAAAAAAAGGTGGGGGGGCATACAGTATTATCACTATGTTACAGGTGAGGAAACTGAGACACAGAGGGGCTGCACACTTGCTCCAGGTTACAGCCAATAAATAGTAAGTGGCATGGCTAGGATTCAAATAAAGATCTATGTGACTGAGAGCATCTGTTCTTTTAGAAAGGCAAATACAACAGGGATGTAAGAACTCATCCTCTCATTCATTCACTAAACACTGATCAGGCAGCACCTAAGCACCAGGCGTGGTAACAGCTGCTTTCACTTAAAATTAGTCGTATTAAATATTCTTTGGTCTTCCAGGTTCATCCTTGTATCATCCATCCTGGTAGAGTGTCCTGCCATCCTAGGCAGTCAGTAAAGGCTTATAGAATGGAATGGAATGGAGTGGGGCTGAACTGATTAAATGCAGCTGGAGCACTTGATGTGGTCCACATCTCTGGACTTTCCAAGTCTCATGAAACCAAATGATCCAAACTATTCAATTTGATTCAATGTGGCCAGCACTTGTTGAGTGCCTGGCATTTTATTCCTTCACTATTTAGCTAATTTTGGCCATACCACCCAGCCTGTTGCCAAAATTATATTGTACACTGAAATATAAAGCTGCACTAAAACCCAGAGTAAGGGCAGGAGCATATGAACCTCATACTGGAGGTTGTTGGAAGAGAGGAAACTGAAACTCTAGGCTACGGAAAGGTAGCGTTTTGTTTAGAACTGAGTTGTGTTTGAAATTTGGTTATTCTGTTAACGAGCTGTGTGAACTTGGGCAGGTGATATACCTTTCTGAACGTGAGTTTCCCCCTTTGTAGGATGCAGTCTTCATGTCACTGATCACCGATATCAACTCCTTGAGGACACAGTCTGAGTACTGAGTGTTATATTTTCGGTCCCTGGCAGAGGGCCTGGCACCCAGTTAGTTCTCAATAAATATTGAAAGAGGGAATACTGTTCTTTGAAGTAGGTAAGGCAAATTTAATTATTCCAGTTTTATGGATGGGAAAACAGATCCAGGGGCTTTGTTGAATGAGAGAATTAAATTGAGATTTGTTCAAGGTCTCTCATCTAAAAGCGGGAGAAGCCCATTTTTCTAAATTGTGGCCTTGTAATGTGTTGGGTCTGAGCTTCTCTACCTGTGAAAATAACCTCCTAAGGGATCTCTGTGATTCTTTGTAACTCAAACATCCTGCGAGTTTAGGTCGGTCACTCTGGTAACCCGAAGAGAATATGATCCAAGATCGTAAACAATGACTAGGATTAGAATAGATACTTGGAAAGTTGCATTCATTCCTTCATTCCTTCATTCACTCATGCAACAGTCATGCTTTGAGCACTTGCCCTGTGCCAGATGCCATGTTATATCTTGAGGGTAAAGGTAAACACAAAGATGAAACGCAGTCCCTGCCTCCACTGAGAGCTTACAGCTGAGTGTGGAGTAAAGCAAGGAGCAGCTACAAGCAGGCGGTTGGTGCCAGGACAGGGCAGGCAGCGGGTGCTCGGGGAGGAAGAGGGAGAGGCAGGCAGGGCTCAGAGAAGGCGTCCTAGGACATGTGTCGCGGGGCAAGGTGAGAACTTAATTTTTTTTTAAAAATAAATTTATTTATTTATTTTTGGCTGTGTTGGGTCTTCGTTGCTGCGTGTGGGCTTTCTCTAGTTGTGGCGAGCGGGGGCTACTCTTCGTCGCGGTGCACGGGCTTCTCATTGCGGTGGCTTCTCTTGTTGCGGAGCACAGGCTCTAGGTGCGCAGGCTTCAGTAGTTGTGGCTCGTGGGCTTAGCTGCTCCGCGGCATGTGGGATCTTCCTGGACCAGGGCTTGAACCCGTGTCCCCTGCGTTGGCAGGCAGATTCTTAACCACTGTGTCACCAGGGAAGTCTGAGAACTTAATTTATATGTGTAGAAGCCAGCCAGGAGAAGAGTCAGAGCAAAACGTTTCTGTCACTGTGGGAAGGGCCAGGCAGCTGTCTCCTGTGCTACGCTCTTGTCTCCTTACCTGGAAGGAGAAAGAGGGATAAGGCATCTATGAGGTGGAGTCTGGAAACATGGGCTTTCTTTTCTAGGGAAGGAGGTCGGCACGTGTTTATTTGGCCACATTATCTCATGTTGACATTCATGTTGACACAGGCCTATCACTGATGACTCTTATTTCTGGGTTGGTGGCTTTGGTATTTTGGTTTGGGTTCCCCAGAATCAGACCTTGAAACAAGGATTGGTATGCAGTTAGTTTATTGGAAGGTGCAAGTAACAGGAAGGTGAGAGGGGAAGTATTGGGAGAAAAGATGTCAACCATTAAAGGGTGAGTTGCTAAGCCTGTTACCATAGTGGCAATTGTTGCTTAATTCCACAGAGCAGCTGTGGAAAATGTTATAAAACACACATCTCACAGTTCTCCCAGTCAGTGGGAGAAGGAGCTGGGGTGATCTGTTGGTTAAAGGCTGCCTACCCTCTCCTCTCTGGATTGTGTGTGTCTTCAATGCCAGGCACTTCCAGCCTGTGCTCTGAGCAGATAAAATGGGTTCTGTTAGCCTGAGCTAGCTCTCTGAGATAAAGCGGTGCTGAAATGAATGTAAGAGTGAGGGGAATCTGAGGGGGATGTGGGCGGAGCCCCAACAGCATCTCCTACACTTGGGGCCTTAGCACCACCTTATGCTGTAATACCTTGTACTGTCATATTGCTGATGATTCTACCAGGTGACATTGAAGCTGTTTGGTGGACAGATTCCTTCTAGTTCCAGTTCATAGCCCTTTAGATGGGAAGAAGATGGATAAATAAATTTAGGACAGAGAACATGGTCTTGGCGACTTATCTGTAGAGTTCTTGACTTATTCCAAATTTCACAGAGATTCATCTATGAATCCCCTCCTGCCTTTCATAGTGTTTCAGCTCCACAAACCAGACACACCTATAAAACCAACACCTGGTCCCATCTGGTAGCATGACTCTCCAGTAACAGGGAGAGACTGGACCATAGGACTCTTCTCTCTTGATCTAAAAGGACCCATAACCTAACAGTCACACATGTCTGGCTATATGTGTGGGTCACCTACCATGTGCTGGATACTTTGCAAATGTGAGATATGACTCCTGTTCTCCAGGAGCTGATAGATTAGGTTCGAATTCATGATACACCCATAAGACTAAGTACTGAATCTTCCAAAATGGTGACAGAGGTACTAACAACAGTAATTTTCCTAAAGGGAAGAATCAATGTGGGCTTAATGGGTGGGGATGAGGGAAGGAGAAGGGCTTGAGCTGGACTTTGAAGGATAAGGTAGGGTTTAGAGAGACAGAAGGGAGGACAAAAAGACTTCCAGTTGGAGAAGTCACTACAGGAAGAGGTGAGAATGAGCAGAGCAAGCTCAGAGGAACTGACCACCCTGGAGGAGAAGGTCTACGTTACAGAGGGGTGAGCGAGTGAAGAGGCATGTGATATAGCTTATGAAGGGCCTTCCAATGCAGCTCTCATGCTGTAAGCAAGTCGTTTTCAAAGCATTTCTCATGAAGTGTCCTACCTCCCCTCAAAGACCATTGCTAAGGAGGAGGATGATGGGGGGACAGTGGGGAAAGGTTCCCAGGCCTCCCCAACCACATTAATCAGCGTGGTGCTGCTTTATTTCTTTTGCATTTTGGGTTTCCAAATGAAAATTCTTTTACCAAAGATTTCTGTGAGTAAAAAAAAATAAGACCAAAAATTAAGGTAGTAGTGGTGGGGGAGGCATTAAATTTTAAGTCAATGCATGAGTTCTTTCATTAAGTTCATAAATCATCATCGGGCGCTTGCACTATCATATGCTGGGCAGCGGGCCATGTGCAGATGAGTAAGGCAGTGACGTAAGGAACGTTGCTCAATGGCTGTGCGCAGGGCAGGTTGTGGGGAAGGATACCTGCAAGCTTGGAGACAGGTGAGTAGCAGGTTTCAGTCATCCTGACATGAAGTGACAACATCTGGAACAAACACTATCAAGCAGCACTTTTAACTCTTTATTCCTCATCTTCTGGGCTTCTATATTTATTTACCTTGTGCTAAACCTCCCTCTCCTAGCTATACCCTAAGCTAAAGACTTCTTTTGTTCTTCGGAAGTGCCTCTGACGCTACTGGTTAGGGGATCCAGCTGTGCACTTCTGTGTCTACAAGGAGCAGTGAATAAGTGCAGTGACCAAGAGTGAGGGAATAGAAGGTTTGAGAGTCATGATGACCTGTAGACCTCTTTCCAGGCCATTTAGACATTCAGAGTCAATTAGAGAAAAATCAAACCACGGGTGGCCCAAACAATAGAAACTTGTGAGCTGTGCTCTGTATTCGTGCTCAGTTGTTGAGATCCATGCCTGTATAGCGCATGGTTTTTCTCTGTGTTTGGATAGACCTGCAACTTTCTGCCTCTTTCTTGACTGCTCTCGCCTGTCGGCTCCGTGTCTTGCCTGCTGCCTGCGCAATAGTTAGAGGCAGAATCTTAGAAGCCCACTCGTTTGGTAGGAACAATGATGTGCAAAGGGATGTGCACATACTCATGCCATTTTGGGCAAATAGAAACGAGATGTTATTAGGGAAAAATTTACAAGCAGAGCTGTGGAAGAGCCACAGCCACACTGTCATTACCCCACAGGGAGGTGTGCTCAGACAGGGTTCCACAGCTAGAATTCTAGTAGAGAGGGATCCTATCTCCACCTCCAAAGTGCTCTATTTGTTTGCAGACTATGGAGCCAGGAGACATCTACATTGCTGTTAGGATAGAAGGTCCTTGGTCAATAGCGTGACCAACCATCCTGGTTTGCCTGTCCAGATTTTAGCACTCAAAGTCCTGCATCCTGTGAAAGCCCTTAGTCTCATGCAAATTGGAATGGTGGAGCAACTGGCCTTGTTAGAATCAAGAAGTCTTCAGAAGAGTTCAGGAACTGTTCACAGTGTGTTTTTTTTTTTTTTTTGGCAAGATAACCTATACCTTCTGAGCCAGAGCTCTAGTAAGTTATCAAAAGGGGGAAGGAAGTCAACCTCCAAGTCATCAGGATTTGTCTTTCCTTTTTCTATCCCCTGCCCTTGGGGCTTACGACCTTCTCTCTATTGACTCCAGCTGATTCTATGGCAATGCTTAGGAGTGGGGTGTCCATAAGGCTTCCTGCAGCCAGGTTTGATAAGGAGTTTTATATTCAACATCATGATGAGTTTGCATTCCAAACCAGTGTATGGGATTCTCAGGGAAAGCTCTTTGGGGCTCTTTGACCACATCCATAACAAGAATGCAGGAAGTTATTCACCCTCTGGATTACCAACAGAGGTAGGTGCATTATCACTCTTTGAGGAGGTACCAGACCCTTTATCCCTTTACTCCAGAGTACAGGAGCAAATTCAAGGCCATTGTCCATTTGCCCAGTGGGTGGAGAGGGTTTCTCACCTGTAAAGTGGGGATTATAATATCCACCTCGCAGGGTTTTTGTGAGGAGTAAGTAAGATAATGTGTGTAAAGTCTAGTACCAGATGAGCTGTACATAAATGTCAACCGTCCAGCAAATGGTAGTGAGCCGTCTGCATCCCACCTGATTCCTACTTAAGGTTGTTGCTAAGTATTTTCCAGTGTGTTTCAAGCTGCACTATGTCTACAGAATAGCTGGGAATCTTGTTAAAATGCAGGTTCAAAATCAGTGGGTCCAGAGTGTGATTTGAGGTTCTGCATTTCTAACATCTCCCAGGTGGTGCTGCTGCTACTATTCAAGGACTATATTTTGAGTATTAATGCTTTTTTTTTTTTTTTTAGTATTAATGCTTTTTAACCTTAGTGAGCATATCTAACCTAGGCAGCTAGCAGACTCCACTCACCTGCCTCAACTGCCCTTGCTTAACTCAAGAAGTTCTCAAGCACAATTTAACCAACTGGTGCCTGTATGACTGCAGGAGAATCAACTGCAGAAGAATCAACTGTAAAAATAAAGATTCCTAGATCTATCCCAGGAGATTTTGTTTCTGTAGGTGAGGGATGGGGCTTGGAATCTGTATTTTTAAAAAGCATCCTATGTGATCCTAATGGGACCCAGCCATGTAACAACTGGTGCTAGCTGGGCCAGCATGTCAAGATCCATTAGTTATTGTAATTGAAATTGAACATGACTCATATACAATCCTGAGTGCTACATCATGAAACGGGGCACCATGGAGGCTCACTGACAAAAGGATACACAGGAGTGAGTCAAGTCTCTTTGGGCACTTGATTCACATCGTAACCAGTATTAGAAACCCTTCTCCATTTACCACAGTTATCCAATAAAATATATCCACACATTTATGGGGTTCTGGTCACATGGCCACTTATGGGAAAACTCGGATGCTCCTGGATTTCACTTTGGAAAGCAACAACACGCATGGTTTAAATGCTCAGACTTAGGGGTCAGATGGACCAGGGCTTATATCCTGGCTCTACTGCTGAAAAGTTGTATGACTGTGGATAAGTCACTTAGCTGTATAAGAAACAGTATTTTTATCTGTCAAATACAAATAACATTACCTGTATCATAGGTTTATGATGAGGATTATTAAGCCCAACAATTCCATTCTTAGTCTTTCCCATATCAGATGGTAGCAACTTGATCCTTCCAGCTTCTCAGGTCAGAAGCCATACAATCATCCTTGACTCATTTCTTTCTCTTATATCCTACATTCAACCCATCAGCAAATTGTTAGCTTCACTTTCAGAGTAAATACAGACTCCAGCCACTTCTCACTGACTCCTTTACTGCTCTCCTCGTTCATTCTACCATTGCTATTTTTGTAAAAACTTCCTACCTAACTGGTTTCTCTGGTTCTGCTCTTGTTCCGCCATCGTTTATTCTCAGTATATTAACCAGAGTGATTGTGTTAAAATGTAAGTAGATCATGTTACTCTCTGATCAAACCCTCCAATGGCTGCCCCTTTTTCTCCGAATAAAAGCCAAAGTCCTTACCATGGTCTTCTACAAGGTCCTATATGATCAGACTCCCTGTTACCTCTCTGACTTCATTTCTGATTACGTTTTCTCCTCCACACTCTACTCCAGCCATGGAAGTCCCCTTATTTTTTTGGGGGGGGGTGCAGTTTGGTGCAATCATGTGTCAGAGAGTGTGAAATGTGTTAAGTAAGAGAAAACCATATTTGCTGACTTCCTTCCAATAAAACGATGCCCTACACCAAGGCTATCTTTTTGGTCATCTTTTTCTAAACTCTCATTCTGAGACATTAAGAGGCATGTACTTTTTCGAAGAACCTTAAACTTACAGGTCTTTGGTAAATATTTTTTAAATAAAAGAGCATACACTTTTCTTTAGGGATTAATTTCCAGGGCAGGTTAGCTTCTATGCATAATCTAAAGTCTTGGTTTATAAAACAAAAATCTAGCATACACCAAGAGGGACATATTTTCCATTCTGAAATGTATATTTGCAATTTTACTTTATATATAGGTTATTTTTATATGTGGCACTAAGTATCTATCATGGAAACTGTATATAAATTGAATGCATTATCTTATTTTGTGGTATGTTTAATTGCCCTACGTCTAAATGGTTTGTACATAGCAGAGTTTCAGAGATTTCCCAACTTTATTTCTTATATTCTATTATCTCCCTTACCAAATGGATTATTGCCTTGAGGTGGGGATAGTAAGTAGAGAGGTTTAACTTACATACATAGCATTAATAGTCTGGAAGCCCCCTTAATTTTTTTTTTTTAACTTTAAAAAAAATGTATCTATTTTTAAAAATTTTTATTGGAGTGTAGGTGATTTACAATGTTGTGTTAGTTTCAGGTGTACAGCAAAGTGAATCAGTTATACGTATACATATATTCACTCTTTTTTTAGATTCTTTTCCCATATAGGCCATTACAGAGTATTGAGTAGAGTTCCCTGTGCTATACAGTAGGTCCTTATTAGTTATCTATTTTATATATAGCAGTGTGTATATGTCAATCCCAATCTCCCAATTTATCCCTACCCCCTTACCCCCTGGAAGCCATGTTTGTTTTCGACATCTGTAACTCTATTTCTGTTTTGTAGATAAGTTCATTTGTACCCTTTTTTTTTTAGATTCCACATATAAGTGATATCATATGATATATGTCTTTCTGTGTCAGACTTGCTTCACTCAGTATGACAATCTCTAGGTCCATCCATGTTGATGCAAATGGCATTATTTCGTTCTTTTTTTATGGCTGAGTAATATTCCACGGTATATATGTACCACATCTTCTTTATCCATTCCTCTGTTGATGGACGTTTAGGTTGCTTCCATGTCCTGGCTATGGTAAATAGTGCTGCAGTGAATATTGGGGTGCATGTATCTTTTCGAATTATGGTTTTCTCTGGATATATGCCCAGGAATGGGATTGCTGGATCATATGGTAGCTCTATTTTTAGTCTTTCAAGGAACCTCCATACTGTTCCCCATAGTGGCTCTACCAGTTTACATTCCCACCAATAGTGTAGGAGGGTTCTGGCCCCTTAATTTTTGACAAACGTCAATCAAGCTGCAAACTTTGTTTCTTCATCCTGGAATACCCTCTGCCTTAGGTGCTCTTCTCTCTGGTAACTGCACGACCAATTGCTTCTGCTTCAGGTCTTTGTTCAAATGTCACAATGATGCCCACCCCAGGCCACCCTATTTAAAATCTCCTCTGCCCCCATCCCTTTACTCAGGACCTCCTTTACTCAATTCTATTTTTATTTTTTCTCATCATCTTCTAACACACCACATAATTTACTTTTTTAATGTTTGCTACTCATTGTTTGTCTTGCCCCACAGGAATGTCAGCTCCATGAGGGCAGAGAAGTAACTTCTCTGTTGTATTCTATGTACCTAGCCTGTACCAGTATCTGTTACATAGTGGATGCTTGCTATGCACTTTTAAAATAAATGAGTGATGCGTGTAAAGTTCTGATCCCAGGGCCTGGCATGTAGACAGCATTGATTAAATGGCAGTTTTTTTATTTGTGAAGCACTTAGAAAGCTGTTACTGTCTTGGGTGCCCCTGCCTACAGCTTTGCATAGCACATGTTTGCCCATCAGAGAATCTATGTCTTGCCATAGTCCTGCAAGGTGAGTGGGGCTGGGACTCCTACTCTTGTTCTGTCAGAGATGAACAACTAGGCACCCAGGGGCCAAGTGATTCATATAACTAGTGTGTTATAGAACCAGGGCACAATAGACTTCAGGTCTCACAATTCTGAGTCCAGTGCTCCTTCTTTGCTGCCACAAAAATTAGAAGAGATGAATTCTTACACCAAGTTCTTAGCTTTCCTGAGCCTGGATTATGTGTTAATCAAACACCCAAAGTGCTGATGTGCCCAGGTACCGAGATAATGTCAATAGTCTGACATGAGCTTCATTCATCTACATTATCTTGAAACAAAGATCTGTAAATTTGGGCGACATTGAATTGAATGACAAAGATCAATTATAAGAACTTTCACACAGTGGATTAAAAAATCACTGATTCCCCAAAGAGATCATAAATTTCTTGTCTTTAACTCTTATTTGGCTAAAAGAGAGTCAGTTTGGAATAATGCTAATCTCTGCTTGAAATAAATTGTATTATAATAAATGGATTGGAAATTGAAAAATGAACAAAAACGTGTAATCATGTCAACTTACAAATTAATAGCTGTCATTTTAATGTTCTCTTCTGCTCTTTGCTTATATTCATGTTATTTTTGCATGGCATAGCAATTTTTTTCCTCTTAAATTTAATGTATGCTAAACTTTTTAGCTTTATCTAGTGTTTAGAAATATTATATTTAATAGTTACATAAAATATCATCTGTTTGGTGTACCACAGTTCATGTAACAATTATCCTATGGTTGAATTTGTAGATTATTTTCAATGTTTCATGGTTTACATGTCATTGAAATGAATGTTTTGCATATACAACTTTTCTTTTAGGGATTTTTCCCTCCTTAATACAATTCCCAAGAGTGTTTCTACTGGATTAAAATTTTTTTTATGAGTCAATAAATCTGCTTCCTTTTTTTGCTCCTGTTTATGTCTTGAGATGGTTTCATCAAATGGCTAATATATGTTTTATAGACAGAAAATTAGAAAACAGTAGATCATTATCCCTTGCTTGTCAATTATCCTGTCAAGGCACCAGCTTCTATGATGGCCCTATCCTGGAGGTGATACTGTTAGAATTGTTTTGTTCTCTGATAATTTACTCAGTAAAGAAGGAGGCTTCTCTTTTTGGAAGACTGTGTTGTCATCCTGAACTCTGGTTTAGATTCCCTTGGGACAGGCTGTGATGGGAAGAGGGCTAGATGTGAGTTAGAAAACTTGGATTTCAATCTTAGCCATGCCATTTATGAAAAATACTTTGTAAAATTCTTTATATAGCAAGGTATTACTTTTTTTATTTTAGAGAAAGAAAAAAAATCCAATTATTCAGATGGGTCTAAACTCCCAAAGAGTGTTGTGAGGGTTTAGATTTCTGCTTTGACTTTTAGATCTGGCTCATTAGAGAGGTATGTCCTGTGGTAGCAAAGTTGTGTGTTGTCTAGTAGGTTGATTGTACACAGTAGATAGACCTGGATTCGACTCCAGGGAAATTTGACAACCTCTCTGAAGTGGAGATAATAACAGGGCTCAAGCGAGAATGAAATGAGACAGTATAAGTCAAATGTCCAGCAGAATGCTTGGCACTCAGGCATCTGTAGTGTTAGTTCTCCTTCCCAGCTGCCATATCCCATGAGAGCTTAATAGGTATTTTCACAGATTTTTTTTTCAGAAGCTTTAAGGGAGTAAGACTTTACTGTAGCATCAATGTCTTTTATTTGGTATCCATAAAATAGGAGTATTGAAAGAAGTGTTTTCTTATTTCAAGGGCATCTTGAATTATTTCTGGAGATTGGCTGGCTCAGTTGGCTATATTCAGCAGGTGATAACCAACACTTAAGCTATTTATTTTAGTGTATTTGCTATGTGCTGTGCCTTTCCTGTCGGTTCAGATAGAATGGATTTATCTTCAAGTCAAGATGAATGCTTATGTCTAAGACTCAGAGTTTGATGCAGAATTGCAAGCATTGGTAGTTTAAGAGCATAAATAGTGCTGCAACTTGTCTATGATCTGGAAAGTAATAACTTCTCTCATCCATTGCAATCCTATCGAAAAAGGTCTCTGTTTTACTATTGAAAAATATAGCAATTCTTACCATTTCTCTACCATTCTATATGTTATATAATATGTTCACATGAACTGCCTCAACCAAATCTTACTACGTTTCCTTGAGGGATTGAGATTCAAAAGGCATTTATTATTAAACCCTCACTATATGTTAGGTTTGGTTACTGGACACTTCCACATAACTTTCTCTTATAATTTTCATTTTCAACACTTGATGAAGGACAGATAATTGGAAAGTGGAGTAACCAGGACTCGAACCCAGGTCTTGGATGCCCAGTCCAGTAACGATCTTGGGTAACAATCTTGTTCCTCAAGGGGATAGTGTGATGCTGTAGAAAGAACACCAGCTTGTGTCAGATGACAGGGGCTCTAATCACAGTGACCAGGTCATGATGGATCCTTCATGGAGTCATGCCCCTCTCTCTGGGCCTCAAGTATTCACCAGTAAAATGAGAAGCTTAGGTATGATGAACTCTTTGGTCTCTCCCTGCTCTGATCATCCATGTGCCTATGGGACACACTCTTACAGTGGGAACATTCTAAGGATGTGCTTTCATTAGACAGCTGTCCTGATTTGGAAAGAAGTTTATGAGATGAACTTCAGGTATGGTGTGATCTGGTTTCCTGACTCTGCAGGCCTTTCCCCAGCAGTCTTGACTTTCAGTGCCCACAGACAGCCTGCCCAGGACAAGCCAGAAGTGTGGGGTTTGATCTAATCCTGCCTCCCTTTTTCCTCATTCTCTAGGAAAGCAATGAGAAGAGAAAATGAAAAGAAAAATTCGGATCTGTTATTATAATAGTCTCAGATGCATAGACCATTATGGTTGGAAGGGACCTTGGCAAGGATTTGTTTCAACTCAGTAATTTATGATACTAGGACAGTGAACCCAGAGCAAGGCAGTGCAGGAAGGCCCAAGATCTCACAGTGAGTAAGAGGCAGTCAGGACTAGAACTGAGAGCTCCTGGCTCCTAGTCACCTTACTCCCAATAACTGGAAACTTTCAGCCATGCTGATTTTCAGGTTCCTGCTAGCTATCAAATATGTAAAGCTATCGGTTGACTGATACAATCTTAGATTGCTTTAATGGAAGCAGCAGAAATACAGTGAGTGGTATTGATAGGAAGTTGGGTTTTGGAGTCACCCAGACTCGGGTTACCAGGTTGTGAACTTGGGCAAGCCACTTAACCTCTTTGAGGACATTCAAGTATTGTGGTGTGGCTGGAGTGTAGAGGGTGAGGAGGAAAGTGGAGGTAGGTGAGACTGAAGGGGTAAGTGGGAGATACATCATGGAGGGTTTTTTAAAATTGAAGTATAGTTGATTTACAGTGTTGTGTTAATTTCTACTGTACAGCAAAGTGATTAATTTATACATATATATATATACATTCTTTTTTGTATTCTTTTCCATTATGGTTTATCACAGGGTATTGAATATAGTTCCCTGTGCCATACAGCAAGACCTTGTTGTTTATCCATTCTATGTATAACAGATTGCATCTGCTAACCTCAAACTCCCAATCCATCCCTCCCCTACTCCCCTCCCCTTTGGCAACCACAAGTCTGTTCTCTATGTCTGTGAGTCTGTTTTGTAGATAAGTTCGTTTGTGTCATATTTTAGATTCTACATATAAGTGATATCATATGGTATTTGTCTTTCTATTTCTGACTTACTTCACTTAGTATGATAATCTCTAGGTCCATCCATGTTGCTGCAAATGGCATTATTTCATTCTTTTTTATGGCTGAGTAGTATTCCATTGTATATATATATACCACATCTTTATCCATTCATCTGTCGATGGACATTTAGGTTGTTTCCATGTCTTGGCTATTGTAAATAGTGCTGCTATGAACATAGGGGTGTGTGTATCTTTTTGAATTATAGTTTTGTCTGGATATATGCCCAAGAGTGGGATTGCTGGATCATATGGCAACTCTATTTTTAATTTTTTGAGGAACCTCCATACTGTTTTCCACAGTGGTTGCACTAATTTACATTCCCACCAATGGTGTAGGAGGATTCTCTTTTCTCCACACCCTCTCCAGCATTTATTTGTAGACTCTTTAATGAAGGCCATTTTTACCAGTGTGAAGTGGTACTAGTTGTAGTTTTGATTTCAATTTCTCTAATAATTAGCGATGATGAGCATCTTTTCATATGCCTCTTGGCTATCTGTATGTCTTCTTTGGAGGAATGTCTATTTAGGTCTTCTGGTGTGGCTACTTCTTCTGTTCATTGGCTTACATCATGAATTCTGTATCACACATCTTATTTATGAATTTATAGGCTGAGTTTTAATATAGTAATGTGATTTTTGTTCTGCTGGTCATTTCAGTGTAAGGGTAAAAAATATAATAAAACAGATTTCTTTGGATCCTCTCCACTTATGATTGAGGAACTTCCAGCTTTACCCCTTTATTTTTTCCAGTTTGTTCTTGATGTTTCCAGGGGCAGACTTTCATGTACTTTCTGCTGCTGCAGGGGGTTCAGCATTTCCTTTTTCCACTCCTGCTGCATATTTGAAGATGCCCATTATGCAGATGTGGGCACTGAAGATTAGATACTTTCTCACCTTGTTGAAAGTCATCTAACTAGTGAGTGTTAAAGTTTGAAATTGAACTTGGTCAATTTCAGAACCCAAGGTCAAACCCATTTGTTAATTACTATACTATATTAGCTCAACTGGTTTCTTTTAAACATTTTCATTCCATCCCTCATGATTTAGTTACTGTCACACCTATATATGTAGGAAGTGTAGATGATTTTAATTTCCTTTTTTTCATAGACAAGAACAACTTTACCAGAGTGAAACCCTCAAGACAAAGGATCCCAGGAGAGAAATTTCATCAGGAAAATAGAGGAAGTTTTCATGGAGTTGCTGTGAGTCAGAAACTTTTAATGAATCCAGTTGTATTGTTTACCAAGTTAAGAGCCTCTCAGATGTCAGGAGATAGATGCGTAGATGTCAGCTCATAAAGTACAGCTCTGGTGTGAGAGTGGAAATATGAGAAGCTGGAATTCCTCCATGCTAAGAGATAATGAAGGAGGTCAGAGATAAGGTGGAAGAAACACTGGTTACCAAGAGGGATAGCAATTGTTTTTGCTAAATCAAATATTTATGAGACTGGGATTTGATTACCCGTGGTTTAACAATTCACGGGAAAGATTATTTTCTAGAAATGCCCAAGGTGTTGGAGTAATTCAGATAACTGTATGAAAATAATTAATCACTAGAATTTGGAATGCATGCAAATTGTGATGGGGATAGAAGATATTTTGCAGTGTGAAGGCATGATGGTGTAACATTGTTGGAAGGATTAAAATATATCCTGTTGTCATAGACACCACTCCATCCCTTGTCAATACAGAACATTTGGTTTTGATTTTTGATTTTGCTAAAATTTATTGAATACCTACCATGTATCAGAAACTTTTATATTGGTTTAAAAAATTTTAATAATCATAAAACCATTAAGGTATATATTATTTCATTTTATGGAAGAGGAAATTGTTATTCAGAAAACTTAAATGGTGCTCAAGGATACAGAGCTAATAAGGTGAAACTTTGGCTTGGTACTCAGGTCTGTATGACACCAAAATCCACAATCTTTTCCTCATCCCACTCTGCCTTTCAGGTGTTCCTAAACTATAATTTCTGGCCTGAAGGGGGGTTACAGAGACTTAGCCTGAGGTCTGTAGTCTTGGTGGAGCAAAAAAAAAGCAATATATTATCTTGAGTGAGGGTGAAGCAAAGGAGGTCAAGATCATATATCAAGTGTGCCCACTGATTCATTGCTGGAAAAATCCCGCTCACTACTTTTGGTGAGAAATGAACCAAGTCTGTTATAGCTGAAGGAATCTGGCACTCACGTGATTCAACCTCCTCATTTTACAGATGAGTACTCTGGAGTCCATAAGGAGAAAGTGATTTGTCCAAGGTTGTTATGTGATGAATCAGTGTCAGAGTTTGTTCACCAGAGTCCTAGCTCTCTGCAGCACAATCTTGGGTCTGTTCTCTGGAACTACATGAGAAAAGATTAATTCTCCTTCTATATGACAGCCCTTTAAATATGTGGTGGCAGTACTCGGTGCCCCTGAATCTTCTTCAGACAAAGCAGACTTTCATTGGTCAAATGTTTCTATCATGGCCAATTTTCCAGATTCCTCATCATGTTTGATCTTTTCCAGAAGTGCATCATATTGTCAATTTCCCTCTCAAGCTTCGGTATCCAGAAATGAATACATCACCCCAGGTTATATCAGTAAAAGACTTAATTAAGGAGAGTAAATATAAAATTTTGCAACTTGCACAACTAAGATTGAAGCTACAGTTGTTGGTTTCATGATTATGGAGTTATGAATATGGCAAATTGAGGTGAAATGGATGACTGCTGTTCCTACTTCAAATTTCTGAAAATGTATACAATTATAGAAAAGAATTTTTGCATATATCGCTAGAGAATAAACCAAGAACAGAAAATACACAGAAATGCCGAAACAAAGAGAAAGCTCAAAATCAGAGCAGTAAATCCAAAAGAGCTATATGGTTACTGTAATATGTAGAATTTAAAGTCTGGAGACTGGGGACTAGCATTCTTTGATATTGTTATCAGGAGGATATTTAAGGCCTTGGATCTCAGTCTTATGCTATAGATGAACAATCTGACTAAAGGGAGGAGCCATGAAGATCTGTCTATTCTAGCAATAAGGACCAGGAAAACCTGGTCTGTCTCTTCTGTGAGGCAGCAAGGAAGTTTGTAATCCACCTGGGGCTGTGCCTGGTAAACAAAACACCAATGAGAAATCAGAACCCCAGATGTGCACCACATGGCTGTGGAATACGATTCAAAGTAGTACCGAGGTACTATGGATACCAAACCAAAAAGGTAACTTAAAAACTAGTATAGAACCAGCAGAGATTGTGGAGACTACAGGGGCAGATTTAACACATCCTACAGGGATATTTCCAGAGCACCAAGACTCTCACAGTGCTGTTAAAGATGAGCACAAAATCAAATATTAAAAAATCACACAATGGACTAAATTGCCATGAGAGAATTCAGCAGGTGAAACAAACAACAACAGATGAACTAAATATCACCTCAAGATATAGAAATAATAAAACAATCTAAAATAGATGTTAAAATAAATAGATTTAAAATGATTACAGGGACAAAGGGTCAAAGAGGAATAGAAACTAAGGCACAAACCAGGTAATTTGAAAAATCACAGGCAGATTTGAAACAGCACCAAAGTGAAATTCTAGAAATGAAAAAAAGGTCATTAAAATAAGGCACTCAATTGAAAGGTGAGGGGAGAAATAATGATTCTGAACATAGTTCTGATAAAGTTATCCAGAATGTAGCACAAGAGGAAAAGAGATAGAAAATGAAGAAATTGAGACATGGAAGCCAGAGATTCCAACATAATAGAAGTAATAGATGAAGATAACGGGGTAGAGGCAGTATTGAAAGAAACAATAGCTTAGAATCTCCAGATTTAAATATATGAATCTATAAACTGAGGGAACACCTAAGTCCTGATTGGGATACATTGATTTGTTAATTCAGTAAATACTTAATGAGAACTTACTATACACCAAATACTGTTACAGGTGGCAAAACCTTTTGCTCTTATAGCACTTACATTCTAGTTGAGGGTGGGGAGAAATGGACAATAAACACAATAGACAAATGAAATATAGCAGGGCAGTGGGAGAATTGTACTTATCTTCTGGTCATCTAGTACTTATACAGCCACTCAGCCCATGTGTCTTTGCTGTGCTTTGAGGCAGAGATCTGGTCTTGTTCATTTCTGCACAGGATGAGGCATGATGTATCATAGTTCCTGATATAATCTGGATGACCAATAAAAATCAGATGCATTTAACAGAATTAAATCCTCCACTCTCTTATCTCACCATCTTTTTGCTCTGGCTAGTCCCCATCTTACTGATTTCCAAGCCTGTACTCACCTGTTTGTGGAAAGAGGTAACCAAGAACTTCATTCTTTGCCTGCTCTCAGCCATGTCTTTGGAATTGTCATCCTCATTCATGCTTGTTCACTCATCTATATCCTTACTACTACTGCCACAGTTTGGTTCTTATGGTCTCTTTCCTAAATTATTGCAACTGCCCCCAAAACGGTCTTCTTTCCTCTCCCCTCTCTAATTCATTATCCATGCTGGCAGTCAGGATGATTTTTCTAAAATATATTTAGTATGTAATTTTCCTGCTTACAGTTTATCAATGACCTTAAACTTTCTTAAACTGTGCAAGACACTCTATGATCTGTTTCCTTCTTGCCTCCCTTCTCCTTCTGCCTCTATTCCTACCCCTTCATACCAAATGACTTACAGCCCCTAGATTGGTCATATATGTTCAACATATTTCTGTCCCTTCATTTATTCTGCTACATGTGTATGACAAGCTTTTTCTTCCTTAATTCCCATTCCTGACAGCTGGATACATATTCATTTTGAGATTCCATTCAAGTTTCACACCTTCTGTGGTGCTTCCTCTGATGCCCATTTTGTAGTAGAATTAGTCCTCCATTCTTTGAGATATTATGTACTGATAAGATTTTTGTCATAGTGCCCTTATGCTTGCTTTAAATTTTTTTGAGTGTATTTGCCTCCTCCGCTAATCTTGAGGGTAGATGCCAATTCTCATTTTACTCTATTTACCCTCCAAATATATGACACATCTCTCATACCCTGTAAATGCTTTCTGAAAGGGGAAGTGGGCGAAGGAATGATGGTTGGCACAAAGAAGATGTTTATTTCAAGGCACAGAATTGATTATCTGACTCTGTTTAACCCTGGAAGCTTGGTTTGCTACTCTTTGGCCAAGGTGAGCTAATCTGAAAGTGCAGATTTTTTTGAGGCATAACTTCAAGTCCTAAAAATAGGTGTTCTTTGTTCTGACTTTATAGGAAACCTCCAGTCACTCAGAGACCTTGAAACTCCCCCTCAAAGGTAAAGAATGACCACATTTGCTTTAACCACAGAAGCAATTAACTCTCCAGCAGTGTGGAAAACAGCTTTTGAGCTGTATTTATCGATGCATAGATTTCACAGAGCTGTGATATTTGAAGACAAATGACTGTGCCCATAATTAAGACTGCTGAGGAATTGGCAACTGTGATATGATGATGGAAGACCCAGAGAAAGGGCAAGGGAGCGAGATTGGTCAGGATGATATAGTCTCTGTGACCTTGATGACCTCTTCCTATTCATTGATTTCCTGATTAAATATAACTTTTCATTCAGTCAGCTCCTATATACTGCAAGTTATTGATGCTCTGCTGAAGGAAGAACAGACGACCTACAGATGAAACTGTAGGGAAGGATAATCTCACTTTATTTTTTTATTCAGTATAACAAGATAGTGAAGAAGAGGTTCTCCATTAATATTCTTTTCTGTGAAGACTGTTTTATCCTGTCACAAAACCCTTAGAGTAGGCAGAAGTCATAATTGGCAAGAGTCTTGATTTTGTACTGGGTTTGTGTTATGACTCCAGCACATTTAAATCTTTTATGTCATGTATTCCTCACAAAAGCTTTGTAAGGTGTGGTGACCCCCATTTTAGAGATAGGGAAAAGGGAGTCTTAATTAAGTTAACTGAGTTTCCTAAAATCACACGATAAATGGTGGAGTCATTTCAGATCAAAAACTGATTCCAGTAAACTATTATATATAGAATGGATAAACAACAAGGTCCTACCGTATAGCACAGGGAACTATATTCAATATCCTGTGATAAACCATAATGGAAAAGAATATTTTGAAAAAAAGAATGTCTAAAAAAAACTGATTCCAGAGGAAGAAGAATACATATTCTTATTTTGTTTTGAGTAACAGTCTGACTAGCTATGCTAATAATTAGGGGTCATAATGGCTCTCCATCTTTCACCAGGGAAAGTCTATGATCATGCAAAGCCCTCCATGTTCTCATTTCCAACTTCCTCTCTGGGTTCATCTCCTTCCCTCCCTGCCACATACATTATGTTCCAGCAACAGGAAACTGCTTGTAGTTCCTAGTGCACATGGCTCTTTTTCTGCCTTTGCTTTTACTTATGCCATTCTCTCTGTCTAGAATGCTCACCCTGCACACTCCTCCTCACTAACTCCTACTCACTGTTTAGTACTCAGTCAATGTACTCAAATAAAATATTCTAATCCAATAAAAGAATTCTTGAACTACTTCAATCATGTAGACTTCCTTGAACTGTCTAAGTTGGGTTAGGGACTTCTTTGAAACACAGCCATAATATTCTGCATATCTTAATATACTGCATTCATCAATATTGCACACTATATTATAATTATTTCTTTGTTCCCTGTGTTTCCAACTAATCTGTGAACTCTTCTTTTTTTTTTACATCTTTATTGGAGTATAATTGCTTTACAATGTTGTGTTAGTTTCTGCTGTATAACAAACTGAATCAGCTATATGTATACATATATCCCCATATGCACTCCCTCTTGAGCCTCCCTCCCACCATCCCTATCCACCCATCTAGGTGGTTACGGAGCTAATCTCCCTGTGCTATGAAGCTGCTTCCCACTAGCTATCTATTTTACATTTGGCAGTGTATATATGTCAATGCTACTCTCTCACTTCATCCCAGCTTACCCTTCCCCCTCCCCATGTCCTCAAGTCCATTCTCTACGTCTGTGTCTTTATTCCTGTCCTACCCCTAGGTTCATCAGAACCTTTTTTTCCCTAAGATTACATATATATGTGTTAGCATACGGTATTTGTTTTTCTCTCTCTGACTTACTTCACTCTGTATGACAGACTCTATGTCCACCCACCTCACTACAAATAACTCAATTTTGTTTCTTTTTATGGCTGAGTAATATTCCACTGTATATATATGCCACGTCTTTATCCATGCGTCAATGGACACTTAGGTTGCTTCCATGTCCTAGCTATTGTAAATAGTGCTGCAATGAACATTGTGGTACATGTGTCTTTTTTTTTAATTTACTTTAATTTATTTTTAACATCTTTATTGGAGTATAATTGCTTTATAATGGTGTGTTAGTTTCTGCTTTATAAAAAAGTGAATCAGCTATACATATACATATATCCCCATATCTCCTCCCTCTTGCATCTCCCTACCACCCTCCCTATCCCACCCCTCTAGGTGGTCACAAAGCACTGAGCTGATCTCCTTGTGCTGTGTGGCTGCTTCCCATTAGCTAGCTATTTTACATTTGGTAGTATATATAAGTCCATGGCACTCTCTTACTTCGTCCCAGCTTATCCTTCCCCCTCACCGTATCCTCAAGTCCATTCTCTATGTCTGTGTCTTTATTCCTGTCCTGCCCTTAGGTTCTTCAGAACCATTTTTTTAAAAAATTCCATATATATGTGTTAGCATACGGTATTTATTTTTCTCTTTCTGACTTACTTCACTCTGTATGACAGTCTCTAGGTCCATCCACGTCACTACAAATAACTCAATTTCATTTCTTTTTATGGCTGAGTAATATTCCATTGTATATATGGGCCACATATTTTTTATCTGTTCATCTGTCGATGGACAGTTAGGTTTCTTCCATGCCCTGGCTATTGTAAATCGAGCTGCAATGAACATTGTGGTACATGACTCTTTTTGAATTATGGTTTTCTTGGGGTACATGCCCAGTAGTGGGATTGCTGGGTCATATGGTTGTTCTATTTTTAGTTTTTTAAGGAACCTCCACACTGTCCTCCATAGTGGCTGTATCAATTTACATTCCCACCAACAGTGCAAGAGTGTTAACTTTTCTCCACACCCTCTCTGGCATTTATTGTTTGTAGAGTTTTTGATGATGGCCATTCTGACTGGTGTGAGGTGATACCCATTGTGCTTTTGATTTGCATTTCTCTAATGATTAGTGATGTTGAGCATCTTTTCATGTGCTTCTTGGCCATCTCTATGTCTTCTTTGGTGAAATGTCTATTTAGGTCTTCTGTCTATTTTTTAATTGGGTTGTATGTTTTTTTGATATTGAGCTGCATGAGCTGCTTGCATATTTTAGAGATTAACCCTTTTTCAGTTGGTTCATTTGCAAATATTTTCTCCCATGCTGAGGGTTGTCTTTTTGTCTTGTTTATGGTTTCCTTTGCTGTGCAAAAGATTTTAAGTTTCATTAGGTCCCATTTGTTTATTTTTGTTTTTATATCCATTTCCCTAGGAGGTGTGTCAAAGAGGATCTTGCTGTGATTTATGTCATAGAGTGTTCTGCCTATGTTTTCCTCTAAGAGTTTTATAGTGTCTGGTCTGACATTTAGGTCTTTAACCATTTTGAGTTTATTTTTGTGTATGGTGTTAGGGAGTGTTCTAATTTCATTCTTTTACACGTAGCTGTCCAGTTTCCCCAGCACCACTTACTGAAGAGGCTGTCTTTTCTCCATTGTATATTCTTGCCTCCTTTATCAAAGATAAGGTGACCATACGTGCGTGGGTTTACCTCTGGGCTTTCTATCCTGTTCCATTGATCTATATTTCGGTTTTTGTGCCAGTACCATACTGTCTTGATGACTGTAGCTTTGTAGTATAGTCTGAAGTCAGGGACCTGGTTCCTGCAGCTCCGTTTTGCTTTCTCAAGATTGCTTTGGCTATTCAGGGTCTTTTGTGTTTCCATTCAAATTATAAAATTTTTTCTTCTAGGTCTGTGAAAAATGCCATTGGTAGTTTGATAGGGATTGCATTGAATCTATAGATTGCTTTGGGTAGTATAGTCATTTTCACAATATTGATTATTCCAATCCAAGAACATGGTATATCTCTCCCTCTGTTTGTATCATCTTTGATTTCTTTCATCAGTGTTTTGTAGTTTTCTGCATACAGGTCTTTTCTGTGAACTCTTTGAAGGAAGGATCGTGTCTCTGTAACTTGAGAGCTTAACTGAGTATCTGCTACTTTGTAGGTATTCAGTACATACTTGAACGTGTATTAGTCAGGGTTCTCCAGAGAGACAGAATGAACAGGAGAGAGAGAGAGGGAGAGAGAGAGAGAGAGAGAGAGAGAGTGAATATAGGAATTGGGTCACATGAGTATGGAGACTGAGAAGTCCCACAATCTGCTGTCTGCAATCTGGGGAACCAGGAAAGCCTATCGTTTTCAGTGTGAGTCCCAAGGCCTGAGGATCAGGAGCTCTGAAGTTGAAGGGCAGGAAAAGATGGATGTCCCAGCTCAAGAAGAGAGAAATCATTCTCCCTTTGCCTTTTTGTTCCATTCAAGCCCTCAAAGGACTGGATGATATCCATCCATTGTGGTGAGGGAGGGTCTCTTTCCTCAGTCTACCAAATCAAATGCTAATCTCTTCCAGAAACACCTTCACAGACACACTGAAAATAATGTTTTATCAGGTATCTGGGCATCCCATAGCCCAGTCAAATTGACACATGAAATTAACCATCACAGAAGATACTGAGACATACCCACTTAAATCCATTTATGATACAATTTTGACAGTCTCAGCTGGTGGGACTAATGGGCTTACCTGCCAGAGGGGACTGTCGTGGAAGTAGGGGTTCAGGAGGCTAGGCTCTTACTCCTCTAGGACAGCTAGGATATGCATACTAAAGATATTCAGCTTCTAGGCTCAGCACGTCTTGGATGTGAGCTGATGAGTGCCAAGTTTGGTGGTGTGCTGAAATTTCCACAAAACGCAAGTGGAGTTTGGACATGGTCTTGTCCTCATCTTTTATATGTTGTGCTTGGAATAAGACTTGGAAATAGACACGTCTATTGGGCGTTTTCCTTAACTCCCTGTGTGTGTATATACAATCAGGCTTTAGGACTGACTATACAATGAAAATTTATTTTTAAGGGATAGTTATTTCCCATGAATTTCCTTGAACTTTCAAGAAAGTAAATCCCTAGATCTCTAATGCTGGACAACTCCTATGACCTGGGGCTTGGATCCACATTCTCTACTGGTCAATCTACAGTCCAGCTTCAACTGGACTCCTACTCATGCCAGTCTGGATGAGACCTGAGTTTTCCAAGCCCCTTTGAACAATAAGAATGACTTACTCCATTCTTCTTTTTGGACCACATTAAGGTCTTGCACGTTTTGTGACCAAGGTTTTTTGGGTTATAACAGAGGAACAGAGGGATGATGGGAGATGACTTCTATAAGTTTTTAAGGTTTGAGCAGCTCCATCTGGATGAAACCAAAACAAAGAAAAATTCTGATCATAAGGACAATGCCTTATGCACTTTAGGGAGATGGATATATCAACACAATAGTGAAGAATAAATTGAACCATTTGAGAAATTGAGATATACAGTATTTTTGAGTAAGTCAGCCATTCTCATTCTTCTTTTGGACAGCTACAGTGTCGTGCCTTCTTAGAGGAATTTTAGAACTCTGAGAACTCACTCAATGGGCTGGCTTTAATCAGACTGCAGCCATTTCCTTTTCTGTTGCCTTGTCACTGAGGGGGGTTTGGTCAGATGCTGTCTCTCCAGCCCATAAGTTGTAATCCAGGTTTTTATGCATGGTCTGAACACGTAGGTGATAGATGGTACCCAAGATGCTTGGGAAGATTGCCTTATGATTTTGCCCTCAGTAAACTGACCTTCACAAACTGGAGGCATCACCTTCACAAGGGCAGCTTCAGTGCCTTCTTTGAAAAAGTAATTTTCTTTTGTGAGTCACATGCTGTGTCATGGTTTATAACAGTAGGGAGAACTGAAATCTATAGAACCCAGGAGGCAAAAAAAGGCTGTCTGTCTAAGGAATAACAAGAACTGATTTTATTCTCTGCCATGCAGTGATGAAAAGGCATCTTGTAAAAGCTTTTACTTGGTTTTCTTTTTTCCTAATCATGTTCAGGAACGCATCTAATGCATTTTGTGCTTTTGAAAGGAAAAAGGAGAATCATTTTAAAGACTCGCGTTCATTTAAAAAGATTTTATCTGACTAGAGTTGGAGATGTGGGCTCCTTATGAAGTATACAAGTCAACAGAATGCTATAGGAACATAGAAAATTTAGTATGAACTCTGCTTGAGAGAATCTGGGAAGGTTTCATACAGGGATGATATTTGAACTGGCCCTTAAAGGGTGTATAGGAGTTTTCTATGTGAAAGCAGGGAAAGGACATTCCAAACAAGGGAAAAAAAGCATGTGCCAAGGCGCAGAAGCATCCCCCAAATCTCTACACAGATTTTTTGTGAAGCACTCGGACTGTTTTTTTCCCCTGGACTCAGTGTGAAAGAAATGCTGCTTAAGTTTCCAGAGGAGATACATATTCTATATTAGTAATAATGGATCTGAAATATTGAATTAATAGTACAATTTCAACTATATTCTTTCATTCAAGTATTTATTGAGTACCTGGCACTGTTCTAACTGCACACCAGTCAGATGCTGGAAAAGCAACTCCCTTCTTTCCTTGTCTCTCTCTTTATATATATATTTGTGTGTGTGTGTGTGTGTGTGTGTGTGTGTGTGTGTGTGTGTGTGAGTGGAAATAGATGGATACTTCTGTGCTCTTGTAACAGAAGTAACTGGATGTCAGGTATTGCTGATAGAGGCACAGGGGCTCTTATTTCTCCTCTTGCTCCTTTCTCAGACATAGCTAATTAACTATGTCTTTGTTTCTTATTGAATCTGGATCTAGCTCCAGAATCTTTCTCAATATAACACTTCAAGTAGCCACTTCCAGCTAATCAGAACTGACTGATAAGATGAAAGCTCTAGGTCAGTCTCTCTGTGTAGTTTTAGATTTGGGGAAAAAAGGGGCACTTCAGTGTGTTCTGCCCTGGATGTGGAAGTCAGTCCATACTGGATGATGATGATAGTGATAAATGTTTAGCCTTCTACTTAGTTCAGTTCAACATAGAAATTTCTGGAGCACATACTATGTTCTGGAAGATGTTGTGGTCCTTGCTATCAGGAGCTTAAAGTCCAGTGAGTAGGGGAGGCTGCTATGTTAGCCAATCCTTGCAGTATGAGACTAATAAACATAACAGAGATTAGGATAAAACATGCCCGGAAACAAAGGAAGGGATGACTCACTCTACTGGAGGGTTGGGGTCATGGAAGACTCCTGGGAGATGATACTTCAACTGATTTTAAAAGCTAGTTAGGAATCAATCAAGTAGGTGGGCAGTTGGAGTGAGAGGATTCTAGACAGACAGAGGCAAAGGCAGGGAAGTGTAAAATTATTTACATTATCATTGTATGGATCACCCGTATTACAGAATCCTAGGCTTCTGCTAGATTATTGTACTTGAGGGAAGAAACACAGATTCACGTCTGCACGGCACCTAGCTCAATGTAGGTGTTCAATGAATATATGTAGAAAGAATGAAAGTTGTCTAGTCTTCCCTTTGTTTCTCTGATGGTATTACATATTTTATTAATTCATAGCTCTACTGAAATTTTCTAAGTGTTTCAAGTTCAGCTACATTGAGAAATCAGTTTGATTCAGTTCAATTAATCAGGATTGAGCACACGTTCCATGTAAGGCCCTACCCTGGAGGATCAGAGAAAAGTACACGAGGAGCTGACTTGAAATGAGCTTCCTTTGAATATCTACAGCTAGGATGGCGCCATAATTTATCATCCAAACCTGAATCTTTGTGGAGGTAAAAGTGTGTGCTATTAATAATTACACTGGTATAACAGGCATAACTAAACCTGTTATAGGTGAACAGGATGTGTTGATTACTCTACCTGTAACTCACTGGCTTTGGAATCAGTCTTGGATTTAAATTTCTACTTCATTCCCATTAGCTATACGGCTTTGCATAAATTACTTAATCTCTCTGAGCCCTTATTTCGTTAAATGTAAACCTAAGATTATTATACATACCTCATAGCAAAATTTTGAAGATCAAATGAGATAATGTGTATATATTACATAGCTCAGTGTCTGTGATAGGCAAGGACGATAACTCAGTTTAAAGGGGAAGATGAACAGATGATTGTCCAAGGTCACACAGCTAATACATGACAGACCTAGGATGGATGGATGGATGGATGGATGGATGGATGGATGGATTGATTTTCATTTTCCAAAAGCATTTATTAAATGATAACCCAGGCATCACAGGCACACAAGCACGCAGATGGAAGCTGGGAGTCTATTTTGCAGACGACAAACAGAGATGGTAAACATAATAGCAGGAGGTTCTCCAGCAGGTCAGCAAGACATGGTGGTGATGACAAAGGTGTAGCTGGCTGTGGCAGCAGGGGAAGAACATTTGCCCCTGGCAGCAACTCCAGCCCATCAGGCAAAGGCCATCACTGCAGTGTGCATGCCACAGCTGCCAGCAGCAAAGCCAGGGGGATACCTGCCTCACCAGCAAAGGGAACCTTGCCAGAGGCCCAATCAGAGGTGGAATAGGCTGAGAGGACTGCCGACTGGGTGGGTTCCTGGATGTTATGGTTGAACTGTGTCCCCACAAAATTCGTAGGTTGAAGGCCTAACCCCCAGTGCCTCAGAATGTGAATTTATTTGGAAAGAAGATTGTTTTTAATTGAAGTATAGTTGATTAGACCTGGGATTTAAATTCAGATTCTTTGACCCCAAATACTTTGTTCCTTCCATTATTTCCAGTTGACTGTCTTCGTTTCCTGTCTTGCCTTGAATATAAGTATGTGAACATATCTTAACTTCTCTTCCTAACCAAAAGGTCTTTGAGAAAAAGACATGAATCTGATTTTTCTCTGCAGATGCTTGATGAAATTTGATGAATTGGCTGATGACACAGAGGGTTCTAAGAAACTTGAGAGTCCAACAAGAATTGGCTTAAAGAGGATTTTCTTGATATCTTGATTTCATTGCCATATGAGAACTGCCTCCAAAGCCAGTGTGAACATCTAGCAAATGGGTGAAATTGCAGAGCTTCAAGTACATTAGGCCTCCAGACACATTGTTAGTGTTGTTTATAAAGGGAATGAGAAAAGCGAAGCTGTTACTGGAGGGGGAAGCAGAAGGGAAGCTTTTAGTGTGACAGATTCTCACTAATAGAAAATTATCTAGGTATTTCCAAAGAGAAGTTATTTTGCAACAAGCATGCATCAGGCCCTATATTAGCCATCTATTGTTTTATAACAAATTACCCAAAAAGCTAGCGACGTTTAAAGCTATTTCAGCGGGTCAGGAACCTGGACTTGGCTTAGCTGGGTGCCTCTGACTGAGAGCCTCTCATAAGGCTGCAGCCAAGTTCTTAGCCAAGGCTGCAGTCTCACCTCAAGGCTCAAAAAAAGAAAGATTTCCTACAAAGCTCACTCACATGGCTACTGGCAGGCCTTGAGTCCTCATTGCCTGCTGACAAAAGATACCATTTCTTTGTTATGTGGGCTACTCCAAAGAGCTATGCACAACATGGCAGCTGGCTTCTCCCAGGATGAGAACTGAGAGAGAGAAAGAAAAATGGAAGCCATAGTTTTTTTGTAACCTAATCTCAACGGTGACAACCCATCAATTTTTGCCTTATTCTATTCATCAGAATCAAGTCACGAAGTTCAGTCTACACTCAAGAGGAGGGGAATATACAGGGGAATACAAGCAGGGATTATTGGGGACCATTTTAGAGGCTGGGTTTTGAGGAATGTTTTGGGATAAGCAGTTCAGGCAAAGGGGAAGTAGAGTTGAGCTTAGGTAGTTCACCAGAGTGTATGTGGTGCATCTGGGGAAAATAATGAGCTGTTTAGTGTTTCTGGAATTATGTGGTGGGGAGGCTGGAAAATAAAGTTGGATCTAGACTAAAAAATTCTCAAGTTCTGGGCTGAGTAAACTTTAAAATTAAAAAAAAAATGTAATTCTGTCATCATGCACACAAAGTTTGGAAAAGAATTAGGCATAGTCCATTACCTTAAAGAACCCAATCTTATTTGGAGCTTATCATATACCTACCCTCAGTCGAGAGAATGGCGCCAAATATTTCCTTATTGTTTCTCTTTGGGTCATTTTCAGACGTGCCATGGTTTCCTGGAAATCCCTTTCCTACAGGCTGGAGAGAGAGAGAAGGGGTGGGGGAGGGATTACTAAAACTATTCATCTCATTTGTCCAATGCCAGAGAAACCAATTGGCTGGTCTAGCTTGGATCTTCACATTTTTTTCCTTTTTTTCAGAGTCTAGCGCCTCTATGACAAATTGACATTTTACTTGCTAATACTGACAACATTTTATAACTAGTGTTGTTGTATTATGACGCTAAAAAACCATTTCCCTACAAGTTAGAGATGAAGAATAACTAAATTGCATGAAGAGAAGAGAGAATTCCATATTCCCAGTTCATTCATTCATTCATTTGTTCATTTATTCATATAACAAATATTTATTCTGCTAGGTATGCAAGGTACCTATCGTGTTAAATAAAATATATGATTTCTGTCCTTGGGTGATTTATATTTTGATTTAAGACCTAGTTATTAAATAGCTAATTACACACAAAAAAATAATTATTCACAATGGTGGCAAACGCTATAACAAAAAATTCCAGGGTGTTCTAAAAGTGAATAATGAGAGAACTAACCCAGCCTGAAATAGATAAAAGAATTCTTTCTTATAGAAGTAATGAATGAGCTGAGATTTGAAGGATGATTGGGAATAAGCAAGGGGAATGGGGAAAGGGAGTAGAAAAGCATTCTAAGCAGAGGGAACAGCATGTGCAAAGGTCCTGTGAGAAGAAGCATGCCACTTTTGAAGACAACTGCGATTGGAGAGCAGAGAAGAAAAATGGCATAAAATGTAGCCATAGAGCTTCCCAGGAGTCAGATTATGCATGAATGGGAGTCCATGTTTGGGATTTTTATCTTTATCTTGAAAGCAAGAGGAAGGCATTGGCACGTGATGTGATCAGATTTACTTTTTTGAAAACAACTCCAGATACACAGTGGACAGTGGATTGGAGGAGGGCAAAAGTGGATATAAGAAACTAGTTGTTATAGTTCAAATGTGAGACTAAAGTGTCTTGAACTAGGGTCAAACTGGTGGGGATGGAGAGAATTGGACTCAAGAAATGTTAGTGGTTATATCAAAAGGACTTGGTGATTGAATTAGACTCAAGAAATGTTAGTGGTTATATCAAAAGGACTTAGTGATTGATAGGATATGTATAGATGGAGAGGAGAGGGAGGTGTCAAGGATGAGTCACAGAGTTCTGACTGTTGGGTGTTTGTTTGATGATGACATCCCCTGAGATGGTGACCCTGAAAAAGTACCAAGTTTGCGTGAAAACCATCTTACATTTGTATCTTGCACCTAAGGAGCCCAAGAATTAGAGGAATTAAATGAGTTGCTTCAAGTTATACAACAAATTAGTGCTGACCAGTATTTAGATTTTTGTATTTCTCATTGTTCATTTTCTCTTCCTCCTCTTCACTGCCATGGCAACAGCCTTCTAAGTGATTTCTAGGTTTATAGACTTCCCTCCTTTTAATCTAGCCTCCACATTGATACACCACTCTGTCTAAAACCCTTTAGAAACTCCCATTCTTTACCTAAAGAATAAAGCCAAAGGTCCTTTCATGGCATATGAACTATTTCTTCACCTGAAAAGAACTGAAAGTCATTTAGTTTAGTTGGAGCATAGAATGTGAGTGTGGAGAGAGATAAGAAAAGAGACTAAAGCCTATTAGAGTCCAGATTAGAAAGGATTTTGTAAATAACTTTCATATATTTGGATTGTAATTTTAGAGAAATGGAGAGACATGAAAAGATTTTCAAATAGCTTTTATTTTTATCAAGTTATATATGCACAAGATTTAAAGGGTCAATTTATTCTACAATGCTTTTGTAAAAAAAAAAAAAGAAAAAAAAGAAAGAGCAGTCCCAGCTCTGCACCCTACCCCCATTTTCTCACTTTAGAGAATTAACCGCTTTTAACAATTTTGGTTGATTTTAGATATTTACCTCCAGTTTTCTAAATAACATGCCAATTTTGCTACTCTTTAATTTTTTAGTTTTTGATATTTATCAATTTCCCACTACAGAAGATAAGGATTTATCTCTTTTTCACTTCTCATCCTCATCCTGGCCCCATCATACACGTATGAACTAACCATCCCCCAATTTCCCAAACTACATTGTAGCTTTAGCTAGGTAAATATTCAGAGTTTACATTATTATGACTATGTCAATTCTATTCAGAGGTTTGAAATAAGGTAAACTTTTCCTTTCCTGCTCAAATGATTATTTTATGTGTAGTTAATAAAGGTCTTGATTTTTATTTGCTTAGTTTTCTAGGCATTTACACATTAAAACCTATTGGGTATTTTATTAACTTTATCCTCTCAAAGAAGTTTGCCTCGGAATTTTCTGTTTGAAGTCTATGCTTGTGAGTTGTCATCCTGGTATTTCCTTTCTCCATCATTATGGGTATTCCCTTTTCCTCTCCCTAATGAGGGATTCCTTATTTCTGTGATTCTGTATCTTGTTCTTTTATTGGTTAAAACTCACATGTCCTCCAAAAACTCCATAAAGAAGGGTGTATCAGCAGTGAATATTTTGAAACATTGTATGTCAAATAATATCTTTGCTCTCACACTTAATTGATAGCTCAGTTGGGTATAGAATTCTCAGTTGGAAATAAATTTCTCTTTAAATATTGAAAGTATTACTCTGTTCTAGTTTCTGTTGAGAGGTCCAATGCCATTCTGATTCTCCTTTGTATGAAAGCTGTATAGACCATTTAGTTTCTTCTTGTATGAAACTTGTATAGAACTTTTAGAATCTTCTCTTTATCCACATAGCTCTGAATTTTCTTTTTGACATGCTTTGGTATAGGTCTATTTTATCCATTATTCTGGGCACCTAGTGAGCCCTTAACATACAAAACTCCTTTTTTTCTGCAAAAATTATTGATTTATTTCTAAGATAATTTCTTTATTTTTATTTTCTTTGTTCTTTCTTTCTAGAACTCCTAGTATTTAATGTCAAAAAATGGAACCAGTGTTTTAATTTCATATTAAAGGAAATTCTGCTTTCTGTGATAGTTCCTCAACATTGTATTCTAGCCCTCATTGAATTTTTCATTCCTGTTATCTTATTTTGAAATTTCCAATCACTATGTCTTCTGAATATTCATTTTTATTTTAAATAAACTTTTATTTTTGTTTTGTGGATGCAATGTCTCCTCTTATCTCTACCCCAATATATTTTTTTTTTTCTGGTTATATCTTTCTGCATAATCTGATTCCATATTGAGTTGTTAATTTCTGTTCTGACCTTTGTGTTTCATTTTAAATGTTTTTCTCAAATAGCTGGTGATCATTGTTGACCATTCATATTTAAGAGTGGGACATAAAAAACTGATTATGAAAACAAAACAAAACAAAACAAAAAAATAATTATGAGCTGTGTGCACATGGGTAGGGCTTTTTTTCAACTGTGAGTGGGTTTTTTGTAAACTATGAGCTTTACCATTGAGAGATATGGCTGAACAGTTTCACTGGGAGCCCTTTATATCAATATCTTTAGGTCTTTTTCCTTAGACTGGTCAGATCCCAGAAAGGTATCTTCCCATTCATTGCATGAAAGGCATTGTATTTTGTATTCCATGGGAAGCAGAGATTAACACAAGAAGTTTATGAGAGAATACCCTTGGGATCAACACTTATAGAAGTAAAGAGGAAAAAGCAGCATTGGACAAAGAGAATTTGGGCTATAATGCATTCTCAGTGAAGGCCTCAGCTGACCCTATGGGAATTCTGAAACTGGGATGACCCTTCTAAATTGCCTGCATGTGTATGAGGGCGGCTGGATCTTCATACCCTCATGTTGGTCAGTCATTGAATGTAGTTGCCCTTGCCGTGGGGCCGTGGCTTTGGGGGTTTCTTTAGCTGAGACATTTCCTGAATGGGGCTGATAGCTGAGAGTTGCCTGCCGTCAGAACTTCTGGCACCTGGGAGAAATATTTTAGTCCTTGAGATGATTAATTTTATGTGTCAACTTGATTGGGCTAATGGATGCCTAAATAGCTGATAAAACATTATTTCTGGGTATTTTTGTGAGTGTTTCTGAAAGACATTAACATTTGAATTGCTAGACTGAGTAAAGAAGACTGTCCTTGCCAATGTGGGGGGCATCATGCAATCTGTTGAGGGCCTGAGTAGAAGAAAAAGGTGGAGGAATGGGGAATTTGCTCTTTTTGCTTGAGCTGGGACATCCATCTTCTCCTGCTCTCAGATATCAGTACTCCTGGTTCTCAGGCCTTGGGACTTGGACAGAATAATACTACGAGCTTTCCTGTTCTCCAGTTTGCAGATGGCAGATCATGGGACTTTTTGGCCTCCATAATAGTGTAAGTCAATTCCCATAACAAAGATATATGTATTTTCTATTGGTTCTGTTTCTCTGGAGAACCTTGGGTATTACAATCCTGAAAGAGCATCTAGGTGGTGTACCACATTGTCTAATACAATGGCATAAGCCTGGTTTATAGAGTTCTGCATATGAAATGGGGAAACAGGCCAGGCAGTCTCAATATTTAGTATGCATATGGAGTTCACAGAAGAAAAAAAGTTAAGGAATTATTGAATGAAAATGTAAATATTTTATTTGTCCAAAATATATGCAGTAAATAACAACAGAGTTTGCAACCTGAAACCCACTATTCCCCATTTACTCTTCTCCCCAGGCTAATTTTTATTCACTTCGTTATATTATCATAGTTTACTGTCTATGTATCTATTTTTCCATCCTTTCCACCTAGCTGGGTACTTAGTAGTTGCCCAATGAATGTTTACTTTGTTAAATAGGAATTGTCTACTATAGTAATGTATGTATTACCTAATTCGTGTATTCTTTTGAAACTGATGCTGTCCCTTCATCTTTCAGCCAAACAACTGGGTAAAGTTAATCAATGGGAGAGAAGGGGGTGTGGTGAAGTCTATTAGTGAGCTTCCAGAGCTTCAGCTCAGCTGAAGGTCTTCCCTTCTCCTGGCATTGTCCTGGAGGGAATTGCCCTCACTTGGTGGCCTTTTATGACCACTTGCTGGTAAGGTCTTTTCCTGTTCTTGGCTGGGGCTCCCATTGCTGCTCCTGGGTGGCTTGAATGGTAGCTGAGATGATGTGGCTCCCCTGGTCCCTGAGGCCTGGGCTCTTCCTCCACTCCTCCAGTTGCTAACCTGTCATCATTCCTCCTGGGCCTGGGTGATCCCTCCTACTTCCTTGCTCTAATAATTGCTTTCCCTGAGACCAGGAAATAGACCTTTCTGTGCTGACCCTTTCTTTGTTTCCTAAATAGAGAGGCTGTGATCTGTTTCCTACAATGCCTCTACTGTTTCAACTTTTATTTGATTAAGTTTTTACTATTTTTAAATTTTCCTTAAGAATTCCATATATCAGTGCTGTGGTCTGAATGTTTGTGTCCCCGCCAAATTCATATGTGCCCCATGTGATGGTATTAGGAGGGGAGGCCTTTGGGAGGTGATTAGGTAATGAGGACTCCACATGGGTTCATGAATGGGATTAGTGCCCTTATAAAAGAGGCCCTAGAGAACTCCACCACATGAGGTTACATTGAGAAGACAGCCGTCTGTGAACCAGGAAGTAGGCTTTCATCAGATACTGAATCTGCCAGCATCTTGATCTTGGACTTCTAAGCCACCAGAACTCTGAGAAATAAATTTCTGTTGTTTATAAACCACCTAGTCAATGCTATTTTGTTATAGCAGCCTAAGACAGACTAAGACATACAGAATGAAGTAAGTCAGAAAGAGAAAAACAAATACCATATGCTAACACATATATATGGAATGTAAAAAAAAAAAAAAAAAAAAGGTTCTGATGAACCTAGGGGCAGGACAGAAATAAAGATGCAGAGGTAGAGAACCGACTTGAGGAAATGGGGAGGGGGAAGGGTAAGCTGGGATGAAGTGAGAGAGTACCATGGACATATATGCACTACCAAATGTAAAATAGATAGCTAGTGGGAAGCAGCTGCATGGCACAGGGAGATCAGCTCAGTGTTTTGTGACCACCTAGAGGGGTGGGATAGGGAGGGTGGGAGGGAGACACAAGAGGGAGGGGATATGGGGATATATGTATACATATAGCTGATTCACTCTGTTATACAGCAGAAACTAACACAACATTGTAAAGCAATTATACTCCAATAAAGATGTTAAAAAAAAAAACAAAAAACAGACAGACTAAGACAATCAGAAACTAGAGACAAATTCTCCCTAGGACTGGTGGTAAGATAGTGTCAGTGATACCACATGGCCTCTTACTTGGAATTGTACCATCTCCTTTACACTTAGCTAATACCCCTGATCTAACCACATTTAGCTCCTTCCTATTTCAGGACAGGTCTGTTGTCTGTCTGAGAGTCTCTCTGAGAGGTAGGGGAAGCTTTTGTTCCCCTATATTGGATTATGAACTTCAGTCCTAAGGCTGAGTTAAAATATATACCAATCTTCAGAAAGCAGAACCCTGAGAGGACCCCTCTCCCTTGCCCACCAACTTCCCACTACCATAATGGATACCTACATCAGGCTGCTTTGGGAACTCTCTGCACACAGGCTATATTCATGAAGTATACATACATTGAGTGAAATATACACATAAAAGTGTGTAGCAGAGTGCCTGGTATGTGATAGCAGTTTAATAACTATTAGATAAGGGAACCAACAGTTTTTAAGTATCCAACATAGGTACTTAAAAGTATTGCACAATAAAAGTATTGCAAGGTATTGTGCTATGTGATTTATAACCTTTGTCTTTTTAAATCCTTAAAATAGCTTAAAATACATGTGTTAATTATTCACATCTTACTAATGAAGCCGTAAATTTCAGAGAATTTAATTAAACTCTTCAATGTCACATAACTAGCAAGTGGAAGAACTAGAATTCAATCTCAGGGCTGTTTCTAAAGTTCATTCTCTTTCCATAGTGCTGTGTTTTCTCCTGTTTGAACTTGAGTGTGAATTTGAATATCTATCTCCAAAGAGTATTCCTATCTCTTATATATGTGTACACATAGCCTCTGACATATCATGTATAAAATACTATATATAAAATACTACTATGCTATAATTTTTCATATCTCACCCTTCTGTGCTGGAGGACAGACCAAAGGGATTTTGAATGGACACCTCCATCTCAAACGTTCATTTCAAAAAGGAAGAAGGTAGGGGGAAAATAAATTAGGAGCATGGAATTAACATATACACACTATTATATATAAAATAGGTAAACAACAAGGACCTTCCATATAACACAGGGAACTTTACTCAATATCTTGTAATAACCTATTATGGAAAAGAATCTGAAAAATAATATATATATGTAGAACTGAATCACTTTGCTGTATACTTGAAACCAACACAACATTGTAAATTAACTATACTTGAATTAAAAAAAATAAAAGAAGAAGGAGGAGGAGAAGAATATGAAGAAGAAGGAATGTATAATGAAAAGAAAGATTAAGTTATAGAGTAAGTCTTTGGGGGGGGTATGACCTTTGGGAAGGAAAACAGAGCATAGATTATTTAAACCCACATTCGTTTTATTGAGATAGTATCAGAAAAATGCACTGGATGCATGTTAACTGCTCAATACTTGTGTGCTGAATGCAAATTAATTGCTAAAATCATCTGGCAATCATTTGAATCTGGCAATAAAAGTGATGAGTGAAGCATTTATCATCAATCTGAAGGCACATTTTTCTTTTTTTTTTTTTTTATTTCCCAATTTGAAGGAAAAGTTTATTTTTACATAGAATTTTCCTTGTTATACCTTTTCCACATTTTTCAAATATTCAGAATGGACATACATGATTTCAATGATAATGACAAAAGCAATAATTTTCTAACTCCTATCTGAGAAATCTCAGGATTTACAAGAAATATGATTAGGATCATGATAAGAGAGATTCTCCTAACATATGCACTTACCAACATGGGAAATCTCTAGGGGTTTCTGTGGGACATGTGAGCGTTTCTATTTAACCCACACCTTCCACAGGTTCATACTGTGGGACCAAACCAAGCTGTCAGAGACTTGGGGGGTTTTCCTCAATGCCAAAGGAAGACTGAGAGATAACAAATGAATCCAGAGAAACCAAGACTTGCAAAACCTATTTGAAATATAAGGTCCAAAGGAAACAGCAATAGGATGCTTCACATATTTTAAGTCTAAATTCAAGTTCATCTCACTCAATTTTTATTTTAGCCAGGCCTACTTTTATGGCCTGAAGTAAGCTAACTTGTACTAAAAGTCAATCTTAGTGTGACAAGGCTGGGTTTCCCAAGAAGCAGACCTTGAGACAGATTTTATTGTTCAAGAAATTAGAGGGTGCTCTTGGGATCAATACCAGTGGAAAGGAAGTGGGTGGGGGGGGAGCATGATGGTGCAGAGGGAGAACTTAGGCTGCCATGAAGTCCCAAAGGATTCAGACAACCCCATGGGGAGCTCTGAATCTGCGATGACCTTTCAGAGTTGCCCCAAGTCAGGGCAATGGATTCAAGCCCTTGTACCCTACAAGGATCAATCATTGGATACCAATGGGAAGGGATGTGGCCTTGTACAAGGTAGGTCTCTTTAGCCAACGCAATCTCCACAGGGGATACTTCCAGCACCTGGGGGAATACATCCTTCAACCCTCAGCAGGGATCTGGGTCACTCATCACAGCATCCATTATACCCAGCAGCTATGTATGCTCTTTCTAGTTAAATAATATTTAACATGAAATTGTAATTGCTCTCAATTTATGCTGTATTTGAACCATATACATAATTTTATGGCTTTGTAAAACCTAGAGACCCTTGTATCCCAACTTGATTGTTTCACCAATGGTGGGCATTTTTTTTTTTTTTTTTTAATGGAGCATTCTTTTTTTTTTAATTTTTTAATTTTTTATTTTTTATTTTTTTTTAATTTTATTTTTTTTCACACACACACACACACACACACTGTATTTTATTTTTACAAGAGATAATAGACTGACACCAAGCATTGTACATGGATGACCACAACAAAAGCAACAATGATTGCAATTACCAAACATGAAACACACTCATACTATGTCATAATATTGACATTCAGTCCAGTAATCCTCCACTGTAACAGCTCCTTTACTTTGCAGTGAAAATTGATTTGTATATTCTTTGCCTCTGAGTCCTTGTGGAATTTTTTTTTTTTTAATTCAGACAGAAAGTCACAAAAATTATACTCATCCTCATCAGTTCACTCAGTCCCATGTAATTAATTTTTTTTTTCATCTTGATCTTTTGTTAGCACTTTTATGAGTTCATCAGTTTTTCATTAGAGTTCTGAAAATGCTTATTCATTCAGTTCAGCAGTACAGTCAGTTACCAGAAACCTGTACTTGTCAGAGTCTTTTCCATGAATTTCTTGAAGATGAAACCCTTTTATAGGAACATATTTGCAAAATCATCAGAGCACACCCAGAACTGTCTGTAAATGACAAAAGACTTAAAAATGACCACGGTTAAAGATTTGATGAAAGTTCATAATAATGCAGTTGACAAGAAAATTAGTTATTTCTGAGATATACATTTTAAAGTAATAACTAGGATTGTTACTTATAACATTATACCAGAACATATAAGATTTTTAGAAATTTCATGTAATGTCTGAAACATTTATATTAACATATTTCCATACATATTTCCATACACATACAAATATAAGATTTTTAGAAATTTCATGTAATGTCTGAAACATTTATATTAACATATTTCCATGCAAATAACCCAATGAAAGTTTAGTATTAGTTGTTTTGTTTGTTTTTTTATACTGCAGGTTCTTATTAGGCATCAATTTTATACACATCAGTGTATACATGTCAATCCCAATCGCCCAATTCAGCACACCACCATCCCCACCCCACCGCAGTTTTCCCCCCTTGGTGTCCATATGTCCATTCTCTACATCTGTGTCTCAACTTCTGCCCTGCAAACTGGCTCATCTGTACCATTTTTCTAGGTTCCACATACATGCATTAATATACGATATTTGTTTTTCTCTTTCTGACTTACTTCACTCTGTATGACAGTCTCTAGATCCATCCATGTCTCAACAAATGACTCAATTTCGTTCCTTTTTATGGCTGAGTAATATTCCATTGTATATATGTACCACAACTTCTTTATCCATTCGTCTGCTGATGGGAATTTAGGTTGCTTCCATGACCTGGCTATTGTAAATAGTGCTGCAATGAACATTCGGGTGCATGTGTCTTTTTGAATTACGGTTTTCTCTGGGTATATGCCCAGTAGTGGGATTGCTGGGTCATATGGTAATTCTATTTTTAGTTTTTTAAGGAACCTCCATATTGTTCTCCATAGTGGCTGTATCAATTTACATTCCCACCAACAGTGCAAGAGGGTTCCCTTTTCTCCACACCCTCTCCAGCATTTGTTGTTTGTAGATTTTCTGATGATGCCCATTCTAACAGGAGTGAGGTGATACCTCATTGTAGTTTTGATTTGCATTTCTCTAATAATTAGTGATGTTGAGCATCTTTTCATGTGCTTCGTGGCCGTCTGTATGTCTTCTTTGGAGAAATGTCTATTTAGGTCTTCTGCCCATTTTTGGATTGGGGTGTTTGTTTCTTTAATATTGAGCTGAATGAGCTGTTTATATATTTTGGAGATTAATCCTTTGTCCGTTGATTCATTTGCAAATATTTTCTCCCATTCTGAGGGTTGTCTTTTCGTCTTGTTTATGGTTTCCTTTGCTGTGCAAAAGCTTTGAAGTTTCATTAGGTCCCACTTGTTTATTTTTGTTCTTATTTCCATTACTTTAGGAGGTGGATCAAAAAAGATCTTGCTGTGATTTATGTCAAAGAGTGTTCTTCCTATGTTTTCCTCTAAGAGTTTTATAGTGTCCAGTCTTATATTTAGGTCTCTAATCCATTTTGAGTTTATTTTTGTGTATGGTGTTAGGGAGTATTCTAATTTCATTCTTTTACATGTAGCTGTCCAGTTTTCCCAGCACCACTTATTGAAGAGACTGTCTTTTCTCCATTGTATATCTTTGCCTCCTTTGTCATAGATTAGTTGACCATAGGTGCGTGGGTTAATCTCTGGGCTTTCTATCTTGTTCCATTGATCTATGTTTCTATTTTTGTGCCAGTACCATATTGTCTTGATTACTGTAGCTTTGTAGTATAGTCTGAAGTCAGGGAGTCTGATTCCTCCAGCTCCATTTTTTTGCCTCAAGACTGCTTTGGCTATTCGGGGTCTTTTGTGTCTCCATACAAATTTTAAGATGATTTGTTCTAGCTCCGTAAAAAATGCCATTGGTAATTTGATAGGGATTGCATTGAATCTGTAGATTGCTTTGGGTAGTATACTCATTTTCACAATGTTGATTCTTCCAATCCAAGAACATGGCATATCTCTCCATCTGTTGGTATCATCTTTAACTTCTTTCATCAGTGTCTTATAGTTTTCTGCATACAGGTCTTTTGTCTGCCTAGGTAGGTTTATTCCTAGGTATTTTATTCTTTTTGTTGCAATGGTAAATGGGAGTGTTTCCTTAATTTCTCTTTCGGATTTTTCAGCATTAGTGTATAGGAATGCAAGAGATTTCTGTGCATTAATTTTGTATCCTGCAACTTTACCATATTCATTAATTAGCTCTAGCAGTTTTCTGGTGGCAGTTTTAGGATTCTCTATGTATAGTATCATGTCATCCGCAAACAGTGACAGTTTTACTTCTTCTTTCCAATTTGTTTTCCTTTTATTTCTTTTTCTTCTCTGATTGCTGTGGCTAGGGCTTCCAGAACTATGTTGAATAATAGTGATGAGAGTGGACATCCTTGTCTCGTTCCTGATCTTAGAGGAAATGCTTTCAGTTTTTCACCATTGAGAATGATGTTTGCTGTGGGTTTGTCATATATGGCCTTTATTATGTTGAGGTAGGTTCCCTCTATGCCCACTTTCTGGAGAATTTTTATCAGAAATGGGTGTTGAATTTTGTCAAAAGCTTTTTCTGCATCTATTGAGATGATCATATGGTTTTTATTCTTCAATTTGTTAATATGGTGTATCACATTGATTGATTTGCGTATATTGAAGAATCCTTGCATCCCTGGGATAAATCCCACTTGATCGTGGTGTATGATCCTTTTAATGTGTTGTTGGATTCTGTTTGCTAGTATTTTGTTGAGGATTTTTGCATCTATATTCATCAGTGATATTGGTCTGTAATTTTCTTTTTTTGTAGTGTCTTTGTCTGGTTTTGGTATCAGGGTGATGGTGGCCTCATAGAATGAGTTTGGGAGTGTTCCTTCCTCTGCAATCTTTTGGAAGAGTTTGAGAAGGATGGGTGTTAGCTCTTCTCTAAATGTTTGATAGAATTCACCTGTGAAGCCATCTGGTCCTGGACTTTTGTTTGTTGGAAGATTTTTAATCACAGTTTCAATTTCATTACTTGTGATTGGTCTGTTCATATTTTCTGTTTCTTCCTGGTTCAGTCTTGGAAGGTTATACCTTTCTAAGAATTTGTCCATTTCTTCCAGGTTGTCCATTTTATTGGCATAAAGTTGCTTGTAGTAGTCTCTTAGGATGCTTTGTATTTCTGCGGTGTCTGTTGTAACTTCTCCTTTTTCATTTCTGATTTTATTGATTTGAGTCCTCTCCCTCTTTTTCTTGATGAGTCTGGCTAATGGCTTATCAATTTTGTTTATCTTCTCAAAGAACCAACTTTTAGTTTTATTGATCTTTGGTATTGTTTTCTTTGTTTCTATTTCATTTATTTCTGCTCTGATATTTATGATTTCTTTCCTTCTGCTAACTTTGGGTTTTGTTTGTTCTTCTTTCTCTAGTTTCTTTAGGTGTAAGGTTAGATTGTTTACATGAGATTTTCCTTGTTTCTTTAGGTAGGCTTGTATAGCTATAAACTTCCCTCTTAGAACCGCTTTTGCTGCATCCCATAGGTTTTGGGTCGTCGTGTTTTCATTGTCATTTGTCTCTAGGTATGTTTTTATTTCCTCTTTGATTTCTTCAGTGATCTCTTGGTTATTTAGTAACGTATTGTTTAGCCTCCATGTGTTTGTCTTTTTTACGATTTTTTCCCTGTAATTCATTTCTAATCTCATCGCGTTGTGGTCAGAAAAGATGCTTGATATGATTTCAATTTTCTTAAATTTACTGAGGCTTGATTTGTGACCCAAGATGTGATCTATCCTGGAGAATGTTCCGTGCGCACTTGAGAAGAACGTGTAATATGCAGTTTTTGGATGGAATGTCCTATATATATCAATTAAATCTATCTGGTCTATTGTGTCATTTAAAGCTTCTGTTTCCTTACTTATTTTCATTTTGGATGATCTGTCCATTGGTGTAAGTGAGGTGTTAAAGTCCCCCACTATTACTGTGTTACTGTCGATTTCCTCTTTTATAGCTGTTAGCAGTTGCCTTATGTATTGAGGTGCTCCTATGTTGGGTGCATATATATTTATAATTGTTATATCTTCTTCTTGGATTGATCCCTGGATCATTATGTAGTGTCCTTCCTTGTCTCTTGTAACATTCTTTATTTTAAAGTCTATTTTATCTGATATGAGTATAGCTACTCCAGCTTTCTTTTGATTTCCATTTGCATGGAATATCTTTTTCCATCCCCTCACTTTCAGTCTGTATGTGTCCCTAGGTCTAAAGTGGGTCTCTTGTAGACAGCATATATATGCGTCTTGTTTTTGTATCCATTCAGCCAGTCTATGTCTTTTGGTTGGGGCATTTAAACCATTCACGTTTAAGGTAATTATCGATATGTATGTTCCTATGACCATTTTCTTAATTGTTTTGGGTTTGTTTTTGTAGGTCCTTTTCTTCTCTGGTGTTTCCCGCTTAGAGAAGTTCCTTTAGCATTTGTTGTAGAGCTGGTTTGGTGGTGCTGAATTCTCTTAGCTTTTGCTTGTCTGTAAAGCTTTTGATTTCTCCATCAAATCTAAATGAGATCCTTGCCGGGTAGAGTAATCTTGGTTGTAGGTTCTTCCCTTTCATCACTTTAAGTATATCATGCCACTCCCTTCTGGCTTGCAGAGTTTCTGCTGAGAAATCAGCTGTTAACCTTATGGGAGTTCCCTTGTATGTTATTTGTCGTTTTTCCCTTGCTGCTTTCAATAATTTTTTTTTGTCTTTAATTTTTGCCACTTTGATTACTATGTGTCTCGGCGTGTTTCTCCTTGGGTTTATTCTGTATGGGACTCTCTGTGCTTCCTGGACTTGGGTGGCTATTTCCTTTCCCATGTTAGGGAAGTTTTTGACTATAATCTCTTCAAATATTTTCTCTGGTCCTTTCTCTCTCTCTTCTCCTTCTGGGACCCCTATAATGCGAATGTTGTTGCGTTTAATGTTGTCCCAGAGGTCTCTTAGGCTGTCTTCATTTCTTTTCATTCTTTTTTCTTTAGTCTGTTCCGCAGCAGTGAATTCCACCATTCTGTCTTCCAGGTCACTTATCCGTTCTTCTGCCTCAGTTATTCTGCTATTGATTCCTTCTAGTGTAGTTTTCATTTCAGTTATTGTATTGGTCATCTCTGTTTGTTTGTTCTTTAATTCTTCTAGGTCTTTGTTAATCATTTCTTGCATCTTCTCAATCTTTACCTCCATTCTTATTCCGAGGTCCTGGATCATCTTCACTATCATTATTCTGAATTCTTTTTCTGGAAGGTTGCCTATCTCCACTTCATTTAGTTGTTTTTCTGGGGTTTTTTCTTGTTCCTTCATCTGGTATATAGCCCTCTGCCTTTTCATCTTCTCTATCTTTCTGTAACTGTGGTTTTTTGTCCACAGGCTGCAGGATTGTAGTTTTTCTTGCTTCTGCTGTCTGTCCTCTGGTGGTTGAGGCTATCTAAGAGGCTTGATGGGAGGCTCTGGTGGTGGGTAGAGCTGACTGTTGCTGTGACGGTCAGAGCTCAGTAAAACCTTAATCCACTTGACTGTTGATGGGTGGGGCTGGGTTCCCTCCCTGTTGCTGTGGCGGTCAGAGCTCAGTAAAACCTTAATCCAGTTGACTGTTGATGGGTGGGGCTGGGTTCCCTCCCTGTTGGTTGTTTTGCCTGAGGCAACCCAACACTGGAGCCTACCCGTGCTCTTTGGTGGGGTTAATGGCAGACTCTGGGAGGGCTCACGCCAAGGAGAACTTCCCAGAACCTCTGCTGCCAGTGTCCTTATCCCCACGGTGAAACAGAGCCACCACCCGCCTCTGCAGGAGACCCCCCAACACCAGCAGGTAGGTCTGGTTCAGTCTCCCCCAGGGTCACTGCTCCTTCCCCTGGGTCCCGATGCACACATTACTTTGTGTGTGCCCTCCAAGAGTGGGGTCTCTGTTTCCCCCAGTCCTGTCAAAGTCCTGCAATCAATTCCCACTAGGCTTCAAAGTCTGATTCTCTAGGAATTCCTCCTCCCGTAGCCGGACCCCCAGGTTGGGAAGCCTGACGTGGGGCTCAGAACCTTCACTCCAGTGGGTGGACTTCTGTGGTATAAGTGTTCGCCAGTCTGTGAGTCACCAACCCAGCAGTTATGGGATTTGATTTTACTCTGATTGCGCCCCTCCTACCGTCTCACTGTGGCTTCTCCTCTGTCCTTGGACGTGGGGTATCCTCCTTGGTGAAGTCCAGGGTCTTCCTGTCAATGATTGTCCAGCAGCCAGTTGTGATTCTGGTGCTCTCGCAAGAGGGAGTGAGAGCACGTCCTTCTACTCCGCCATCTTGGTTAATCCCTCAATCCAACACTCGGCACATTTTTCTAATGGATCTTTTATTCAAGTTTTGTGTCTGTTGTGAACTCAGGATTTTTTCTAGACACATAGTGCTCCCAACTTCTATTTGTAATTTGGATGATTCCAAAGACAAAGTGGTGGCACTAGAAGTAATATTGCAACTGACCTTTATTGATCAGTAAAGAATCCACCTCTTGACCCCCACAAAATAATGCAAACTTTGATTACATTAAAACAGCCAATGAACGCACTTCAGTTTTAAGAAAGCGCCTCTTACTGGTTTCAGAATATGAATAGAAATGTGTGTGTGTGTGTGTGTGTGTGTGTGTGTGTGTATGTGTATGCATGTATGGCTTAAGGAGCACAGATTTAAATTTCTTTTGTGTATCATTGCAGAGATGCTTATCTAACCTTGACAATTGTGTGCTCTTCAGGAAGATAGTAAAATAAAGTCACATCTTTGGTTTCAGACTAACATCTTTAGGAAGGTTATCACCCTTAAACTGGGGCAAGAGAGGTCCCTATACTGGCCCCTGTGCTTTATTGGGCCCTGCAGATGACAAACACACAAAATAAAACTTATTTAAAAGCACATGGATAGCTGTCTCATGTAGAATCTGGTGTTTAGCACTGGCATATTGTGACCTATTATCTCAAACATCAGCTCCTGTGATTACCATCATTCAGGCCCCAGAGAAATACTTCTTTATATCTCTTGCCCTGTGTTCTTGAAATAAGAGACAACTGTATCTGAATACTTGAAGTTTTGTGGGTTTGCCTCAATTCATGTCAGAGATGGACATTTCTTTCCAAAGCAGGGAGGAGTTGAGTAGCAGAAACTTTAAAGAGAAAAGGCAAAGTAACTCTCTTGTCACATCTCTCCTCTTAGGTAACATATGCAATAGATTTTTGCCTAGCAATCCATTTGTATTCCAGTATGGCCCAGAATCCATTAGGAAATGCTTCTTTTGGTTTTGTAATATGTGGTCCCAGAGGTTGTCATGAATCAGCATGATATTCACAAGAGCTGTACATAAGTGTTGAGCAATATTTGGAGATATTAATCAAAATTGTTTAAGGTGGAAATTTATTTCTTTGAAAGTATAATTAATCCTTGTTAATGTTTTAAAATAAAAATAACTTTGCAATTCTAGTATTCAATGTCCATGTATTTGCCAGTGTAAATAATCAGTCTCACAATTCACTTGCTTATGTCTAGACCTGTCTGCACAAATTGGCAGGTGAATTTTTGAATGTCTTTGGGGGCCAATTTTGGGACTCATGAAGTTAGAATTGATTAGGGAAAAATATGGGTAAAGATGATTTCAGGACATTGTCTAGATTATGAATTAGCTAGATGGATAAATAATAATCGACTTGTATATCAGTTTTCTCTTTTTTTTTTTTTTAACATCTTTATTGAAGTATAATTGCCTTACAATGGTGTGTTAGCTTCTGCTTTATAACAAAGTGAATCAGTTATACATATACAATATGTTCCCATTTCTCTTCCCTCTTGCATCTCCCTCCCTCCCACCCTCCCCATCCCACCCCTCTAGGTGGTCACAAAGCACCGAGCTGATCTCCCTGTGCTATGCGGCTGCTTCCCACTAGTTATCTATTTTACATTTGGTAGTGTATATATGCCCATGACACTCTCTTACCCTGTCACATCTCACCCCACCCCCTCCCCATATCCTCAAGTCCATTCTCTAGTAGGTCTGTGTCTTTATTCCCGTCTTGCCACTAGGTTCTTCATGGCCTTTTTTTTTTCTTTTCCTTAGATTCCGTATATATGTGTTAGCATACTGTATTTGTTTTTCTCTTTCTGACTTACTTCACTCTGTATGACAGACTCTAACTCCATCCACCTCATTACAAATACCTCCATTTCATTTCTTTTTATGGCTGAGTAATATTCCATTGTATATATGTGCCACATCTTCTTTATCCATTCATCTGTCGATGGACATTTAGGTTGCTTCCATGTCCTGGCTATTGTAAATAGAGCTGCAATGAACATTTTGGTACATGACTCTTTTTGACCTATGGTTTTCTCAGGGTATATGCCCAGTATTGGGATTGCTGGGTCGTATGGTAGTTCTATTTGTAGTTTTTTCAGGAACCTCCATACTGTTCTCCATAGTGGCTGTATCAATTTACATTCCCACCAACAGTGCAAGAGTGTTCCCTTTCCTCCACACCCTCTCCAGCATTTATTGTTTCTAGATTTTTTGATGATGGCCATTCTGACTGGTGTGAGATGATATCTCATTGTAGTTTTGATTTGCATTTCTCTAATGATTAATGATGTTGAGCATTCTTTCATGTGTCTGTAGGCCATCTGTATATCTTCTTTGGAGAAATGTCTATTTAGGCCTTCTGCCCATTTTTGGATTGGGTTGTTGGTTTTTTTGTTATTGAGCTGCATGAGCTGCTTGTAAATCTTGGAGATTAATCCTTTGTCAGTTGCTTCATTTGCAAATATTTTCTCCCATTCTGATGGTTGTCTTTTGGTCTTGTTTATGGTTTCCTTTGCTGTGCAAAAGCTTTTAAGTTTCATTAGGTCCCATTTGTTTATTTGTGTTCTTATTTCCATTTCTCTGGGAGCTGGGTCAAAAAGAATCTTGCTGTGATGTATGTCATAGAGTGTTCTGCCTATGTTTTCCTCTAAGAGTTTGATAGTGTCTGCCCTTACACTTAGGTCTTTAATCCATTTTGAGTTTATTTTTGTGCATGGTGTCAGGGAGTGTTCTAATTTCATACTTTTACATGTACCTGTCCAATTTTCCCAGCACCACTTATTGAAGAGGCTGTCTTTTCTCCACTGTATATGCTTGCCTCCTTTATCAAAGATAAGGTGACCATATGTGTGTGGGTTTATCTCTGGGCTTTCTATCCTGTTCCATTGATCTATATTTCTGTTTTTGTGCCAGTACCAAACTGTCTTGATTACTGAAGCTTTGTAATATAGTCTGAAGTCAGGGAGCCTTATTCCGCCAGCTCCATTTTTCGTTCTCAAGATTGCTTTGGCTATTCGGGGTCTTTTGTGTTTCCATACAAATTGTGAAATTTTTTGTTCTAGTTCTGTGAAAAATGCCAGTGGTAGTTTGATAGGGATTGCATTGAATCTGTAGATTGCTTTGGGTAGTAGAGTCATTTTCACAATGTTGATTCTTCCAATCCAGGAACATGGTATATCTCTCCATCTATTTGTATCATCTTTAATTTCTTTCATCAGTGTCTTATAATTTTCTGCATACAGGTCTTTTGTCTCCTTAGGCAGGTTTATTCCTAGATATTTTATTCTTTTTGTTGCAATGGTAAATGGGAGTGTTTTCTTAATTTCACTTTCAGATTTTTCGTCATTAGTGTATAGAAATGCAAGAGATTTCTGTGCATTTATTTTGTATCCTGCTACTTTACCAAATTCATTGATTAGCTCTAGGAGTTTTCTGGTAGCATCTTTAGGATCCTCTATGTATAGTATCATGTCATCTGCAAATAGTGACAGCTTTACTTCTTCTTTTCCGATTTGGATTCCTTTTATTTCTTTGTCTTCTCTGATTGCTGTGGCTAACACTTCCAAAACTATGTTGAATAATAGTGGTGAGAGTGGGCAACCTTGTCTTGTTCCTGATCTTAGTGGAAATGGTTTCAGTTTTTCACCATTGAGGACAATGTTGGCTGTGGGTTTGTCATATATGGCCTTTATTATGTTGAGGAAAGTTCCCTCTATGCCTACTTTCTGCAGGGCTTTTATCATAAATGGGTGTTGAATTTTGTCGAAAGCTTTCTCTGCATCTATTGAGATGATCATATGGTTTTTCTCCTTCAGTTTGTTAATATGGTGTATCACATTGATTGATTTGCGTATATTGAAGAATCCTTGCATTCCTGGGATAAACCCCACTTGATCATGGTGTATGATCCTTTTAATGTGCTGTTGGATTCTGTTTGCTAGTATTTTGTTGAGGATTTTTGCATCTATGTTCATCAGTGATATTGGCCTGTAGTTTTCTTTCTTTGTGACATCTTTGTCTGGTTTTGGTATCAGGGTGATGGTGGCCTCGTAGAATGAGTTGGGGAGTGTTCCTCCCTCTGCAATATTTTGGAAGAGTTTGAGAAGGATAGGTGTTAGCTCTTCTCTAAATGTTTGATAGAATTCACCTGTGAAGCCATCTGGTCCTGGGCTTTTGTTTGTTGGAAGGTTTTTAATCACAGTTTCAATTTCAGTGCTTGTGATTGGTCTGTTCATATTTTCTATTTCTTCCTGGTTCAGTCTCGGCAGTTTGTGCGTTTCTAAGAATGTTTCCATTTCTTCCAGGTTGTCCATTTTATTGGCATAGAGTTGCTTGTAGTAATCTCTCATGATCTTTTGTATTTCTGCAGTGTCAGTGGTTACTTCTCCTTTTTCATTTCTAATTCTATTGATCTGAGTCTTCTCCCTTTTTCTCTTGATGAGTCTGGCTAATGGTTTATCAATTTTGTTTATCTTCTCAAAGAACCAGCTTTTAGTTTCATTGATTTTTGCTATTGTTTCCTTCATTTCTTTTTCATTTATTTCTGACCTGATCTTTATAGTTTCTTTCCTTCTGCTGGCTTTGGGTTTTTTTTTGTTCTTCTTTCTCTAATTGCTTCAGGTGCAAGGTTAGGTTGTTTATTCGAGATGTTTCCTGTTTCTTGAGGTAGACTTGTATTGCTATAAACTTCCCTCTTAGCACTGCTTTTGCTGCGTCCCATAGGTTTTGGGTCGTCGTGTCTCCATTGTCATTTGTTTCTAGGTATTTTTTGATTTCCCCTTTGATTTCTTCAGTAATCACTTCGTTATTAAGTAATGTATTGTGTAGCCTCCACGTGTTTGTATTTTTTACAGACCTTTTCCTGTAATTGATATCTAGTCTCATAGCGTTGTGGTCGGAAAAGATACTTGATACGATTTCAATTTTCTTAAATTTACCAAGGCTTGATTTGTGACCCAAGATATGATCTATCCTGGAGAATGTTCCATGAGCACTTGAGAAAAATGTGTATTCTGTTGTTTTTGGGTGGAATGTCCTATAAATATCAATTAAGTCCATCTTGTTTAATGTATCATTTAAAGCTTGTGTTTCCTTATTTATTTTCATTTTGGATGATCTGTCCATTGGTGAAGGTGGGGTGTTAAAGTCCCCTACTATGATTGTGTTGCTGTCGATTTCCCCTTTTATGGCTGTTAGTATTTGCCTTATGTATTGAGGTGCTCCTATGTTGGGTGCATAAATATTTACAATTGTTATATCTTCCTCTTGGATCGATCCCTTGATCATTATATAGTGTCCTTCTTTGTCTCTTGTAATAGTCTTTATTTTAAAGTCTATTTTGTCTGATATGAGAACTGCTACTCCAGCTTTCTTTTGATTTCCATTTGCATGGAATATCTTTTTCCATCCCCTCACTTTCAGTCTGTATGTGTCTCTAGGTCTGAAGTGGGTCTCTTGTAGACAGCATATATATGGGTCTTGTTTTTGTATCCATTCAGCCAGCCTGTGTCTTTTGGTGGGAGCATTTAATCCATTTACATTCAAGGTAATTATCGATATGTATGTTCCTATTCCCATTTTCTTAAATGTTTTGGGTTTGTTATTGTAGGTGTTTTCCTTCTCTTGTGTTTCTTGCCTAGAGAAGTTCCTTTAGCATTTGTTGTAAAGCTGGTTTGGTGGTGCTGAACTCTCTCAGCTTTTGCTTGTCTGTAAAGGTTTTAATTTCTCCATCGAATCTGAATGAGATCCTTGCTGGGTAGAGTAATCTTGGTTGTAGGTTTTTCTCCTTCATCACTTTAAGTATATCCTGCCACTCCCTTCTGGCTTGCAGAGTTTCTGCTGAAAGATCAGATGTTAACCTTATGGGGATTCCCTTGTGTGTTATTTGTTTTTTTTCCCTTGCTGCCTTTAATATGTTTTCCTTATATTTAATTTTTGACAGTTTGATTAATATGTGTCTTGGCGTGTTTCTCCTTGGGTTTATCCTGTATGGGACTCTCTGTGCTTCCAGGACTTGATTAACTATTTCCTTTCCCATATTAGGGAAGTTTTCAACTATAATCTCTTCAAATATTTTCTCAGTCCCTTTCTTTTTCTCTTCTTCTTCTGGGACCCCTATAATTCGAATGTTGGTGCGTTTAATGTTGTCCCAGAGGTCTCTGAGACTGTCCTCAGCTCTTTTCATTCTTTTTTCTTTATCCTGCTCTGTAGTAGTTATTTCCACCATTTTATCTTCCAGGTCACTTATCCTTTCTTCTGCCTCAGTTATTCTGCTATTGATCCCATCTAGAGTATTTTTAATTTCATTTATTGTGTTTTTCATCATTGCTTGCTTCCTCTTTAGTTCTTCTACGTCCTTGTTAAATGTTTCTTGCATTTTGTCTATTCTATTTCCAAGATTTTGGATCATCCTTACTATCATTATTCTGAATTCTTTTTCAGGTAGACTACCTATTTCCTCTTCATTTGTTAACTCTGGTATGTTTTGACCCTGCTCCTTCATCTGCTGTGTGTTTTTCTGTCGTCTCATTTTGCTTATCTTACTGTGTTTGGGGTCTCCTTTTCACAGACTGCAGGTTTGTAGTTCCCGTTGTTTTTGGTATCTGTCCCCAGTGGCTAAGGTTGGTTCAGTGGGTTGTGTAGGCTTCCTGGTGTAGGGAACTAGTGCCTGAGCTCTGGTGGATGAGGCTGGATCTTGTCTTTCTGGTGGGCACATCCACGTCTGGTGGTGTATTTTGGGGTGTCTGTGGCCTTATTATGATTTTAGGCAGCCTCTCTGCTAATGGATGGGGCTGTGTTCCTGTCTTGCTAGTTGTTTGGCATAGGGTGTTCAGCACTGTAGCTTGCTGGTCATTGAGTGATGCTGGGTCTTGATGTTGAGATGGAGATCTCTGAGAGATTTTTGCCGTTTGGTATTACGTGGAGCTGGGAGGTCTCTTGTGGACCAGTGTCCTGAAGTTGGCTCTCCCACCTCAGAGGCATGGCCCTGATGCCTGGCTGGCGCACCAAGAGCCTTTCGTCCACACGGCTCAGAGTAAAAGGGAGAAAAAATAGAAAGAAAGAAAGAAAGAGGCTATAATATAGTGAAGTAAAATAAAGCTATTGTAAAGCAAAGCTATACAGACAAAATCTCACCCAGAAGCATATACATATACACTCACAAAAAAAAAAGGAAAAGGGGAAAAATTAATATGTCCTGCTCCCAAATTCCACCTCCTGTATTTGGGATGATTCGTTGTCTATTCAGGTATTCAACAGATGCAGGCACATCAAGTTGTTTGTGGAGTTTTAATCCGCTGCTTCTGAGGCTGCTGGGAGAGATTTCCCCTTCTCTTCCCTGTTCGCACAGCTCCTGGGGTTCAGCTTTGGATTTGGACCCGCCTCTGCATGTAGGTCACCTGAGGGCGTCTATTCCCCGCCCAGACAGAACGGGGTTAAAGGAGCCGCTGCTTCGGGGGCGCTGGCTCACTCAGGCCGCGGGGAGGGAGGGGTACAGAGGAGGCGGGGCGAGCCTGCGGCGTCAGAGGCCGGCGTGACGTTGCACCAGCCTGAGGCGCGCAGTGCGTTCTCCCGGGGAATTTGTCCCTGGATCATGGGACCCTGGCAGTGGCGGGCTGCACCGGCTCCCGGGAGGGGCGGTGTGGAGAGTGACCTGTGCTCACACACAGGCTTTTTGGAGGCGGCAGCAGCAGCCCCAGCGTCTCACGCCCGTCTCTGGGGTCCGCGCTGATCGCCGCGGCTCGCGCCCTTCTCTGGAGTTCGTTTAGGCGGCGCTCTGAATCCCCTCTCCTTCAGCGCAGCGAAACAAAGAGGCAAGAAAAAGTCTCTTGCCTCTTCGGCAGCTGCAGACTTTTTCCCGGTCTCCCTCCCAGCCAGCTGTGGTGCGCTAACCCCTTCAGGCTGTTTTCACGCCGCCAGCCCCAGTCCTCTCCCTGCGATCCGACCAAAGCTGAGCCTCAGCTCCCAGCCCCGCCTGCCCCGGCGGGGGAGCAGACAAGCCTCTCGGGCTGGTGAGCGCTGCTCGGCGCCGAGCCTCTGTGCGGGAGTCGCTCCGCTTTTTCCTCTGCGCCCCTGTTGCTGTGGGATCCGCGCTGTTAGCTGCGGCTCGCGCCCGTCTCTGAAGTTCGTTTAGGCGGCGCTCTGAATCCCCTCTCCTCGCGCACCGGGAAACAAAGAGGGAAGAAAAAGTCTCTTGCCTCTTCGGCAGCTGCAGACTTTTTCCCGGGCTCCCTCCCGGCTAGCTGTGGTGCACTAACCCCTTCAGGCTGTGTTCACGCTGCCAACCCCAGTCCTCTCCCTGCGATCCGACCGAAGCCCGAGCCTCAGCTCCCAGTCCCGCCCGCCCCGGCGGGGGAGCAGAGAAGCCTCTCGGGCTGGAGAGTGCTGGTCGGCACCGCTTCTCCGTGCGGGAACCTCTCCGCTTTGCCCTCCGCACCCCTGTGGCTGCGCTCTCCTCCGTGGCTCCGAAGCTTCCCCCCTCTGCCACCCGCAGTCTCTGCCCGCGAAGGGGCTTCCTAGTGTGTGGAAATCTTTCCTCCTTCACAGCTCCCTCCCACTGGTGCAGGTGCCGTCCCTATTCCTTTGTCTCTGTTATTTCTTTTTTCTTTTGCCCTACCCAAGTACGGGGGGAGTTTCTTGCCTTTTTGGAGGTCAGGCGTTTTCTGCCAGCGTTCAGTGGGTGTTCTGTAGGAGCAGTTCCACGTGTAGATGTATTTCTACTGTATCTGTGGGAAGGAAGGTGATCTCCGCGTCTTACTCTTCCGCCATCTTCTCTCCTCCCCCTCTTAGTTTTCTCTTGCTGCTGTAACAAATTACCACAACATAGCACCGGAAAGTAATACAAACTTATTATCTCAGTTTCTGTAGGTCAGAAGTCTAAGCACAATGGGGCTCAGCTGCTTCTTTGCTTAGTGTCCCCAAGGCTCTAGGTGTTAGCCGGGCTTTAATCCTTTATGGAAGCTCTGGGGATGAATCTGCTTCCAAGTTCATTCAGATTGTTGGTAGAATCAGTTCCATGCAGTTAGGACTGAGATCCCCATTTCCTTGCTGGCTGTTGGCCAGGGGTTCTACTCTTCTAGAGGCTGCCTGTACTCCTTGGCTTGTTCTCTCCTCCATCTTCAAAGCTGACAATGGTAGATCAAGTGTCTCTCACACTTTGAATCTCTTTGACCTCTTCTTCTGCTTCATCTCTCCTGCCTTCTTCTTTTATAACATCTCTCTAATTCCTCTTCTGCTTTTAAGGGCTCATGTGATTACCTTGGGTCCACCTAGACAATCAAGGTAATGTCCCTCTCTTTTTAAAAAATTTTTTAAAATTTATTTTTGGCTGCGTTGGGTCTTCGTTGCTGCGCGTGGGCTTTCTCTAGTTGCAGCGAGCGGGGGCTACTCTTCATTGCGGCACACAGGCTTCTCATTGCAGAGCCTTCTCTTGTTGCGGAGCACGGGCTCTAGGCACGCGGGCTTCAGTAGTTGTGGCGTGTGGGCTCAGTAGTTGTGGCTTGCGGTCTCTAGAGTTCAGGCTCAGTAGTTGTGGTGCAGGGGCTTGGTTACTCTGTGGCATGCGGAATCTTCCTGGACCAGGGCTCGAACCCGTGTCCCCTGGATTGGCAGGTGGATTCTTAACCACTGTGCCACCAGGGAAGCCCTAACGTCCCTCTCTTAAAGTCAGCTGATGTGTAAGTTTAATTCCATCTCCAAAATCCCTTCACATCAATCCCTAGATTAGTGTTTGGCTTAGTAACCAGGGAATGGAATTGTTGGGGGAGATACCTTTAGGATTCTGTATACCACAAAGTGTTTTGTAATAATAGTGATTTTTTAATGTTTATACAGAACTTTACCATTTATAATGGGTGATCACATTATTGAGTCTCACAACAATCCCATTAGGAGGTGCTACCTCCATTTTACAAGTAAGGAATCTAAGCATGTGTCTCCCTGCTTCATTTTAGGTATCTAGTGGATATTTCCCCATTTTGTTTTGTTAATCAATCTTAGTGCCATGGTTGCATTTTAGACTTAGGGACAGAATTTGGCCCTTAGGTTTTATCCTTGGCAACCCTCACATCATGGCTCAGTCTCATCTTCTTTCAGATTCTGACTGCTTTGCAACAGTTCTCAGTAAGACCCAACTTGGTATGCCATTCTTTAAAATTTTTATTTTAATTAATTAATTTTTTAGCCAATCTAGCTGGTGTCCCAGACATCCTCAAGGTAACATTGGACACCTTGCTCCTGTATGTAGTCTATTTCACTCCGTAGTGTATACTTTTGGAAAGACTACGTGCTAGAATGGAAAGAACATGAACCTTGTAATAAGTGAGACTCTATCGTCATCTGAGTATATGACCTTGAGCAATCTATATGACCTCTCTGAGTCTGAATTTTCTCAATCATAAAAATGGGAATAATTATAACTGCTTCTCAGAGTTGCTTAAGGATTAAGTTAATAATACATGGATGCATCTGGCACCACTGTCTGACATAGGTTAACTGCCTGGAAAAATCATAGCTGCTATTATCATACTTATCAGTTTATATCACTGCTTTCTCTTTTCATTGTGAGTGCTTGGAGGGTCAGAACCACATTTTACTCATTTTTGCATCTTTGCTTTGTTTCCTAGAGACATGGTGGATTCTTAATAGATTCTTGGATTCAATTTAAAATAAACTTAAGACAGGAATCTTAACTGTTTCCACATTATTTTATGGGGAAAGTGCTTAGTATAAGATGAATGGTACTGATGGCTACTGCTCCTTAGCTATTAATTGAAAAACAGAACTAGAAGTACATTATTTTTTCTTCTCTTCATTAACTTTGTTTTCACTTGACCAGGTTCATTCTCATTGACTCTGAATTGCTCCCAGGTGTATGGTTGTATTGTCTTTGCTCTCACACAGGGGCTGCCATTCTTTTGTGTTGAAATGTCTGCAGTCCTTTTCATGGCCCTTAGATTTAGCTCTCTTGTGTAGCATATTGGCGCCACAGATAACTCCTGCTTGTCTTCTGTTGTCTCTTTATTGCCTCCCCAGGAAGTTTTGTTTCTAAGAGCTTCTGTGCTGCCATGGGTTGATGATTAACGAACTTCTCTAAATGGAGTTACCCAACACACCCAGATGCTACAGAGCCTTGAATGATCTGTTTCCTCAGGTTTTTTTTTTTTCCCAAGAAAATATTGGAAAGAGAAAACACTTGTTTGTTATATTGTGTCTTCTATCAGACATTTCCTAGGAAAGAGCAGGGGTGGGCTCATATATAGACTGAAATACCCAATCCGAATTTAATGCCCTAGTTCAGAATGGTGTCAGCTTTCGCCAGGATTATGGCAATGACCTTCCAGTGCACTACCTGCATTCATTCTTGCCCTTTTCTAAGTCGTCTCCATGCAGCATCTAGAGCAATGCTTTTGAATGCAAATCTCATTTTATAACACTCTGACCTGCAACTCCTTTTAACCTCTAAGTTGTTCAGTTGTTACTGTTCCCAGTGAGTTTGTTGGCATTTTATCAGTTAGGAGGAATCTAGCATTTTTAAACCTCTTTAACATGTATTTGTCATTCCTCCTGATTGAAGATTATCTGTGCCTTTAATTATTGATTCTTGCTGATCATTAGAGTGGTTCATAATAACTTGGAACTTTATATTTATTCCAGAGAAGTGAATTCAGTATGTACTTAGGCTTCTTTGAGGATTGTAAAGAGTCAGAGAAACCTGGTATTCAGTCATAGTTCCATCAGCTCTGATAGCCTCATGCCTTTGGCAGTCTTCCTCTCTGAACCTCAGTTTCCATATCCATAAAATAGGAAGAATCGTTTCAGCCTTTCTCCTATGGATATTAAATGGATTGATAAGCGTAGAACACCTAGCATGGTGTCTGGAAGAGAGTAAGCTCACTATGAAATGTATTAAGCTTGTTATTATTATGGGAGAAGTACCAGGGAAAATCCTCCTAACCAAAATTTTCTTCCTCACTACCTTGTTTATTCCAACTTTTTACTTATTCCTTTGTGGTCAAGAATGAAAGACTGGTTAATGTAATTATTCTGTGAGAAGCAATGTGGAGTAGCAGAGGGAGCATGGTCTTTGGCTCACATAGATATAAGATTGTATTCCTGGACTGCACCTTACTGGCTGGATGACCACAGGCATGTTAACTTACCTCTTTTAAGTAGTTAAGTTCCATAGAAATATAGAAATACAACTAAAAATAAGCTAGACCATCAGAAAGGATGCTATTCAGCCAACAAATGTTTAGTGAATGCCCAGTATTTGATGGAGAGATAAAAAGCAAATCCTTGTCCTCAAGGAGCCCACAGTCTAAGCTTTCTGAGCTGAGATGGCATTGGACCTGCCAGATGCTAGATATGGATCAGCCAACATAGGTATATCCCTGCTGAGGGTGGACAGCAGGGACTAACATTGTTGTGGATTAGTTGTGAAGACATTTGTTCAGGACTAGCTGTGGATCCTGGGTTGTAACAGGGACGATAGCATCCCTGTGGAATGTCGCTATAGTCAGAAAAGGAGCTGTGAACAAAACAGGGACTCCTGCTACCTGTGGTAACCTACTGAAGACCATTCAAGATCCTTAGAAATTTTATTTACTGTTATATTTGGGATACAGGAAGAGCAAACTAAAATCATTTCCTACAGGAGATCAAAGCCCTGAGTCCAGGGCATATCAGGAAATAGTCACAGAGTAATGTGCAGTATTTAATAATTCAGAATGTAATATGTTGCTATGGGAACAGAGACCATACCATGTATCTTAGCTTGGAATGGAATGGGAAGACCTCATAAGATGGCGATCAGTGGACCGAGTCTTGGAAGTGCTCAACAGATATATCCTGACACCTGGCCAGCCCTCAGCTTGGCTCTGATTATGACCAGACCTACGGAGAGCAAACTCAGGGTGTTCGTGGCTAGGGCTATCTTGTTAGTATCCCAGGATCCAGTAACTTTGGGTAACTGGGGTGCAAAAAAAGCCTTTTCATTAGTATTTGCTAAATTTATACTTTTGCATAAATCTAAACGTAGCATTGATAAGTCAAGACTCACTTTTTCAGTTGTGAAGCAGCATTCTTCAGACAATTTGTGGTCTGTCTTGGGCTTCTTGAATTTTTTCCATTCTGCCCAGGTCTCTTTGCTCCTGTGATGACCCAAATAATCCCAGTCCCTACTCCAACCAAAGGGGTTAATGCCCCTCAAGCTCCCACTATCCAACTTCTCAAGATGGTGGGGGAAGATTGGGCCCCATGTCCTTCACAGGCTAACTCACCCTATCTACCTACTTTCTCCATCCTAAGCACCCAGGACTTTAAGGCACACATGCAAGATTCCTTATTAAAGAATCAAGCAGACCTCAGAAGTGTATCACTGTGAAGGGAGAGTAGAGACTGAAATTCCAGATTACATAATCATCCCTTCTACTGGGTGTGAGCCTTGGTGAGCATGTCTCCATGAGGGTACTCCTGAACTAACCCTCCTCTTAGGCAGACTTTTCTTATGCAGCTAACTTCAAATTTCTCAGGCTTATGACCCCACCCTCCTCACTCAGAACACTCTGCTTATCCCATGCAAAGGATGAGGTGTAACTCCTTGGATCTTGCAAATTTGTATTTTCCTGTAGCTTGCAAACTTGAGCAACACTACAGATTATAGCCGGATGCACACTGGTGCTTGTGACCCAAAAAGGGCTCCAGAAAGGAGATGAGATCTGATTTCCTGAATTAGGGTAATATGGGTCCCGCTTAGTCTTTCAACCACTGAGAATCTTGACCTGGATAATTTTCTTTATAACATCACCTGTGAAGTAAGCAGACCTTGTAAATATAAACCTTATTCTTTCTCAGAGATTATGCAGTACAATCCCATATTAATGATATTTCTCCTGTCAGCAGGGTTTTGTCCTTGATCTTATGAAATATAAACTCTCTGGTTGCTGAGTTGAGAATCTCTTGACTTTAAGAAGCTCAGACTTCTTATTCTCTGCTAATAGATATTCTTTTGCTACCTTAAGGGAGGGGGGATGGTGCCAGTTTGGATTGGCTGGATCTGATTAAATTTTTGATTCTAAGTCTCCTTCTAATAAAAGCTGGTGGATGGGTGGTAGTGAGGAGGGCTGGTCAGTTTATCCCACCACACAAATAATATTGGGCTAACCCTGTATTAATTTCTATTGATATGGCAAGAAGCCAGACTAGATTAGATGACCTTACTTTGGGGTACAACTGCTCTTTCTCTCTCTCTAATTACCCCTGGACTTGTCTGCTTCACTTCCTGTTAGACCATGGATTCCTTGCAGGCAGGGGCTTATGTTATTTATTTATTTATTATTTTTTGGGGTAATTTTTCAAATGTAGCCATAGTTACAGTAGAATATACATATTTATGTTTTAAACCACAAAGTTTGGCAACTTAACTAGTCACCTGGTTAGTATTCAAAAAGATGTTGGCTGAATTGAAACAACCAAAGCAAAATAGATTGTATAATTCAAAATAACCTTTAGAAAACCCCTCTACCAGGGCTGTTAAATGCATCTTAATAGTGTGAAAATACATTGAAAAAATTTCTCAAACTTTCTCCTTAAACTGCTCTATCCCTCTGGCAGACCATCGTTAAGACCAAAGACTGAGGCATTTTAATCTCTCTCTGGAATCTTCTGGTTGCCAATTTTCTGTGACACCCTCATATGTGGTTCCATTCTGATTCCTCTCCTGAACCCACTGAGGCAGCTGCAGCTGAAAGGGTTGTTGACCTTCTATCAGCAGGATAGAATCTTTTGTAGAGACGAGCTTCTTAAGGGCTAATTTTCTTCAGTTAAGCTGCCTGGATCTTGTTGCATTGATCACACAATTAACTGATGGCTGAAGACATACCTGAAAGTACAAGGCAGCTTTTTATTTTAAACATATTGATTTTCTCTTTTTTTTTCCTGCTGCCCAAATGTATAAACCTTTGTTTTTATACTCAGTTATGGGTATCCTTTGGTACTTCTTTTAAAACTCACTTCTGGATTCAGGAAGAAAGTAACACATTTTTGATCACAGTAATTTAACTGTTCATATTTCTTCAGTATGTATTTGTGGTCTGGCTGTATTGAATTAGATTTTGCTTTTAGTATTTGACTCTCCAGCTGATGTGAATTCATAATTCCTCTTATAGGTTTGCTAAAAGCAAAGGTAGCAGCCCTACTCTGTCCCCTCATCAAGAGGAGATGGATTGCTGTTAAATAATAGAATGCTTGTTACAGGGGTATATGTGTCTGCAAAGATGCATAATGTTGGCCTTGGAAAATCATCATGATCTCACAGTCACTGCTTCCTCCCTGTTTCAGAGTTGTAGTCATTGGTGGTTCAGAATCCATCCCTAGCAGCACAGCCTAGAAAGGGAACTCAGAGGTGGGTGCTGTGACGGGGAGGTGACAGATGAACAGATGTTCCTCTAACGTTTGCAAGGTCCAGGGCAAGGATATAAATGGAGGCTCACCTACCATCTCTCCAAATATGTAAAAGTTATGAATCAAACTATGATCACACCCTGGCTTAGGCTTCCACTCAGGGCCCTCTCACCTGTGGCTGGTTATTGTTAATGTAGACTAAAGAAGCTACATTCTCCTCCAGGCCAATTGTCCCATGTAAGCCTCACATCTGCTGGAGAAGGCAGAGTGGAATCTAGGCTAGAGCTCGAGACTCCTGGGTGGTGACTGAATCAGCTTGAACCCAGAATGGGGACTGTCCTGGTTATACTCCCCAGGGATGGAGGAGGGCAGTTTCTCCTTAACATCTCCTTTTCCATCCGAGGAAAGATGGAGGAACGGGGCCAGAGCCAATGAATGCAGGCAGGCTCTGGAAGTTGGAGAAGGCATGGAAATTGAGTGTCCCCTAGAGGCTCCAGAAGGAATACAGCCCTACTGACACCTGGAGTTTAATCTAGTGAGACCTGTGTCAGGGACTTGGAATCTACAGAACTGTAAGATAATGAACGTGATGTTTTATGCCACCAAGTTTGTGGTAACTTGTTATAGCAGCAACAGACAACTAATATAGGTCTCTGTTACAGCTGCTCAAATCTGTCACTGTGGCAGCCACAGGCAATATGTAAACAAATGGGTGTGGCTATGTCCAAACTAAACTTTACAAAACAGGGTGGTCAGCCAGATTTACCCTGTGGAGCATAGTTTGCTAACCCCTGGTTTATGATCTACAGCAAAATTAAGTGTATTTTGTGGATAAAGTTGTCTATAACACAATGAAGATCTGAGCAATGGGAGTTGTAGGTAGATTAGAGAGGAAAGAAGAAAATTGATATTTATTAAGCATCTACTATGTTACATTATGGTACAGGTACTACTCTAGGTGTTTAATGTGTGTTTAATTGTTTAAACTTTGAAATAACATGGTAGGTTTTGTATTATTAGCGCCATTTTACAGATGAGGAAACTGAGTTTAGAGAGATTAAGAAATTTAGGTTCACACAACGAATAAGCTAGGCTTGGAAGCCAAGTCTTCCCGATTCCAGTCCCCATTGTTCCACACTGAGAGATGTCTTGCTTGTTCTCCATTTATTCTTTCTGAGTCCCAATCACAATAAGATATACTGACTATGGGAACTAAGCTGAATTGGAGAGGCTCAATATTTTAATCCTTTTTAGACTCAAATTCAGTTATAACATTCAGCATTTGGCTTCTCTCAGTTTTGCTAATGTTAGCAGTCTCACTTCTTATAGCCCTATCCACTCTTCAAAGGAGAGAAAAAATTGTTGACGGAAAGAACAGCAGCAGGTAATGTCTAATTTGATTTGGATTTGCATGTTTTATTGAAGTTAATGGAGTTATTATTTCAAACAAATGACACAGTAAGTAAATTCTAAATTTGGAGTAGAGGATTTGAGTGCATACTTAGCAAGGGATAGTTCTCTGCATTTCACTGCTTCTCTGATGTAAAAAATTATCAGTGCATCAACCTTAAGAACATACTGTTAGAGTTAGCAAGACTCAAACCTGATGTGCTTTTTCTTGGATTTTGCAAAATCTATTTAATTTGATGATAGGTGGAATTAACAAAATTACAACTAAAGATCCACTATTATTTCCTGGAAGTAAAAGTATTAATTATTTATCAGGCTCAGAAGACAACAAGATGAATATCTGACTAAATATCACACATATAACCATGCATGTATAGGAATGGAGTTTTTAACATGTGTTTCACAAAATGTTTCTTCTGAGGTATGTAAGTCTCTGGAAATTCTAATTGAAAAAAGAATTCTATTATCAAGTACCTTAATAATGGGTTAAATATGCTCTGGTACCAATTCCAATTTGTGTGTGTGTGGGGTTCCCCACACTAATAAGCAATTTTCGAGGCACCTGCTGGGTGTCCTGCATTTCAGCTCAATTCTGACACTGTCCACCAGGAGATAGCATCAGATCCTACAGGTTAAGGGTTCAGTCCTATAAGTCTCCCTCTCTCTGCCCCCACTTCAGATGCCAGTTGCAAGTCCATGTTGTTACCTGTGCTTCTAACTGGTTATAAATCAGAGGTTTCCAGGATTCCCTCCTCGGTTTGGTTAATTTGCTAGAGTGGTTCACAGAACTCAGAGCAACATTTTACTTACTAGATTACCAGTTTATTATAAAAGGATATAACTCAAGAACAGTCAGATGGAAGTAAATGCATAGGGCAAGGCATGGGGAGAGGGTGTGGAGCTTCCATGCTCTCTTGAGCACCACTTACCCAGCACCTCCACACGTTCACCAACTTGGAAGCTCTCTGAATCCTGTTCTCTTAAGTTTTTATGAAGGCTTCATTACATAGTCATGATTGATTAAATCGTTGGCCACTGGCTATTGATTCAGCCTCTAGCCTCTCTGCCCTCTGGGTATGTTCTGGGGGAAGGGGTGGGACTGAAAGTTCCATTCCTCTAATCACGTGGTTGTTTCTCCTGGCAACCAGCCCTCATACTTAGGTCATGTAAGGGCTTCCCAAAAGTCACCAATTAACATTAAAAAAGACACTTTTTATTGCTCTTATCACAGGAAATTCCAATATTTTTCGGAGCTCTGTACCAGGAACAGGTCAAAGACCAAATACATATTTTTTATTGTAAATCACAATATCACAAGGATTAAACAAAGTTAAATAGATCTTTTGATTATAGGACATCTTAGAGCCTAAAAGAGCTTTCCAGAGGAAAAAAGTGTGGAGTTTTTCTAAAACTCATTTGAGTAAGGGTCGCTTGTTTCATAGAGCATCTTAGGAGACTAGTATTTCGTGAACTACCCATTGGCAAACGTGGAAGAAATGGTGTGTGTGAATGCACAGAGGCATGAAATACCCTGCCAGGCTTGGGGACCAATCAGTAGTTCACCATAGTTGTGGTGTGTGGAGGGGGATAGATCAAGGACCAGATAACAGGGAGCACTGTAAACGGTTTAGACTTTATCCTAGACAATGAGACCAACTAAAATATATATATATATATTTTTTAAATTTATTTATTTATTTTTGGCTGTGTTGGGTCTTCATTTCTGTGAGGGCTTTCTCTAGTTGCGGCAAGTGGGGGCCACTCTTCATCGCGGTGCACGGGCCTCTCACTATTGCGGCCTCTCTTGTTGCGGAGCACAGGCTCCAGACGCGCAGGCTCAGTAGTTGTGGCTCACGGGCCCAGTTGCTCCACGGCATGTGGGGTCTTCCCAGACCAGGGCTCGAACCCGTGTCCCCTGCATTAGCAGGCAGATTCTCAACCACTGCACCACCAGGGAAGCCCCAAATGAAATATTTTAAGGTGGGTGGACAAATGATCAGATTTAATGCTTTAGAAGGATTGCTCTGGTTTCAGTGTGGAGATGATGTTTGAAGGACTGAGGCCTAGAGAAATTTGTTACCTGACAACGGGGTTGGCCTTTTGGGGGGTGTCAAGCTGAAAGACACAACCAAGCCAAAGAGCAGGAAGAGAAAGGATTTTATTACTTGCAATGAGTATGGAGAACACTGGGGATATTTCCCAACAGCAAAATTGGGGAAGTTTTAAGCTAAGGGAGCATGCATATTTATGAAGAGACTTGTGCAAAGAGGAATTTAGCATAGAATTGGGGCAAGAGTCACCCTGGATTGACAGAGCCCAGGTCTTAGTTGATTGAAATCACTAGGGCCAGCAAAGGTCAACATCATCAACTCTCTGGCTCAAGTTAGTCTGGTGGATGATTGTTCTAGGGGATTCAGACCCTGTAAAACAGCTCAAGAATATGAGTCAGGCTATCCTTTACCTTTGAAACAGAACTGGGATTCTTAGTGACTTTTATTGTCTCTGATATGATTATTTCTCAGGCCTGGCAATAGCTGCTTGTTCCTATATCCTTTTGTTCCCTTAAAATCATTAACTATTGAGTCCTGTTCTTCTGTGTGTGCAAGCCCTGTGGCCAGGCTTGGATCCCAGAATGACCTAACATGGCCTAAAACTGCTTCTCATATGTCAAGAAAGCTGTAACTGGTTCTTTTTCTTTGGGAAACCCAACCCTACTTGCCTACAGAATCAGGTTGACTGGTTATGCCACCACTGCCTTAATCCACAGTGGAGGTGATGGGTGGCTAAACCAACAGAGTACTGACACATTCTCACTGACTGAGACTGAGGAAGGGAAGATGCAAGGTAGGTAGATTCTACAGGACTTGGTGACTGGGAGGTATGGAGAGAGCCAAGTCAGAGTTGACTTCCAGGTTTCCGTTTTAGGTCACTGAAGGGTGGGTTTGTCATTCATCAAGATAGGCAGGAGGGAGTGCAGGTTTGGAGGGAAAGACAGTGAACTCAGTCTACATACACTGTCTTTATCAGCTCCCATGCAGCACCATGCCTTGTGGAGCTATTTGGGAAGCAATTGTTGTCTTGTTTAGTCTTCTGCCATTTCCCATTAGATTCCTTGCTTTAGCTTTCCAGCTAGCTTTCTTGTTTTTGGACTATTCTCTTTCAATTCTTCACTATTGTATGAATGATCTTAAAAGAAGAGGCTCTAATTTACTGAGGGCATGAACATAGCCAGACCATATGCTAAAGCACTTGACCTAAATAGGACATCATTTACTTTCATTTAGTCTTCTGAACATCTGTATGTAGGATATATTATTATACCCATTTTATGAGTGAAAAATTAAGACAAGAGGAGCTAAAGTAACTTGCTCACGTTCACACAATTGTAAAGTGACAGAGTTGGGGTGCCAACTAGACTTCTTTTCCAAACTTTACTTTTTAGAGCAATTTGAGTTTCACAGCATAATTGAGCAGAAGATACAGCGATTTCCCATATAACCCCCACCCTCACACATGCATACTTTCCCAATTATCATCAGCCCCCATCAGAGTGGTCCATTTGTTACAATTGATGAAACTACACTGACACATCATTATCACCCAAGTCCATAGTTTACATCAGGGCTCATTCTTGGTGTTATACATTCTATGGTTTGCACAAATTTATAATGACATGCGTCTACTATTTTAGTATCATACAGAATAGTTTCACATCCCTAAAAGTCCTCTGTGCTCTGCTTATTCATCACTCACTCCTCCCACCCCTGTCAACTAGACTTTTAACCACTAACATGTACTGAATGGATGTGCATGTCAGCTTCCTCCACATTAAATTCTCAGCCAGGGATCAAGCTTTCCCTGGTCTTCACAGAATGGATGGCTCCAGGTTCTGCATGCTGATCGACCTTGGATGGTGTCTTCTCAGAGCCCTCGCCTCACTCTTCCTTGTATTGTTGGTGGTGGAGTGTTTGCTATTCCTCCTTCAATGATGTTATCTGCTTGGGGACAGAGAACTCTCCCTGAAATCTTATCTTTGTCCCCAGAGCCCAGCACAGTGTCTAGTATAGAATGACTAATCTATGTGTACAGAGGTTTTCACAGACCAAGATTTTTATGTTAAATAGGGATAAGAATGCCCACATCTTTAAGATATTGAGATGATTAATAGAACAATGTGTCTAAACTGCCTGGCACAAAGTGATGGCTTTTTTTGTCAGTGCGTTCTTCTTCCTTTTATTGCTATCACCAGTCTTCAACTTCTCTCCTCCTAGTAGAACTGATCTCTGCCCCATCTTTTGTCCCAAGTGCCTGTACATTGCCCTCCTGGCATGCTCACTAGGTGGTGGTATAGCCAACAGTCTGTATGTGTGGTTCTCCTCCCCCTGCCCCCATTGTCCCCACCTCCTGCAACACAAATTCCTTGAAGCCAGGCATGGATTTATATGAACCTCTACATTATTAGTTCAGTGAATTGTGCCCTTACATGCTTAATGAACGCACCCATTGTACCCTCTGCCCCCTGCATTGCTTTATTTTCCTTCATAGATCTCACCACTGCTTATATATTTTTAAATTTATATTTATTTATTTATTTTTAATACATCTTTATTGGAGTATAATTGCTTCACAATGCTGTGTTAGTTTCTGTTGTACAAAAAAGTGAATCAGCCATATGCATACATATATCCCCATATCCCCTCCCTATTGAGTCTCCCTCCCACCCTCCCTATCCCACCCCTCTAGGTCATCACAAAGCACTGAGCTGATCTCCCTGTGCTATGCTGCTGCTTCCCACTAGCTATCTATTTTACATTAGGTAGTGTATATATATCGATGCTACTCTCACTTTGCCCCAGCTTTCCTTGTTCCCCCGCCACCCCATGTTCTCAAGTCCATTCCCTATGTTTACGTCTTTATTCCTGCCCTGCCACTAGGTTCCTCAGTACCATTTTTTTTTTTTAAGATGCCACATATATGTGTTAGTGTACAGTATTTGTTTTTCTCTTTCTGACTTACTTCACTCTGTATGACAGACTCTAGGTCCATCCACCTCATTACAAATAACTCAATTTCATTTCTCTTTATGGCTGAGTAATATTCCATTGTATATATGTGCCACATCTGCTTTAGCCATTCATCTGTTGATGGACATTTAGGTTGCTTCCATGTCCTGGCTATTGTAAATAGTGCTGCAGTGAACATTGTGGCATATGTCCCTTTTTGAATTATGGTTTTCTCAGGGCACATGCCCAGTAGTGGGATTGCTGGGTCATATGGTAGCTCTATTTTTAGTTTTTTAAGGAACCTCCATACTGTTCTCCATAGTGGTTGTATCAATTTATATTCCCACCAACAGTGCAGGAGGGTTCCCTTTTCACCACACCCTTTCCAGCATTTATTGTTTCTAGATTTTTTGATGATGGCCATTCTGACTGGTGTGAGGTGATAGCTCATGGTGGTTTTGATTTGCATTTCTCTAATGATTAGTGATGTTGAATATCTTTTCATGTGTCTCTTGGCCATCTGTATGTCTTCTTTGGTGAAATGTCTGTTTAGGTCTTCCTCCCATTTTTTAATTGGGTTGTTTGTTTTTTTGATACTGAGCTCCATGAGCTGTTTGTATATTTTGGAGATTAATCGTTTGTCCTTTGTTTCATTTGCAAATATTTTCTCCCATTCTGAGGGTTGTCTTTTTGTCTTGTTTATGGTTTCCTTTGCTGTGCAAAAGATTTTAAGTTTCATTAGGTCCCAATGGTTTATTTTTGTTTTTATTTTCATTATTCTAGGAGGTGGGTCAAAAAAGATCTTGCTGTGGTTTATGTCATAGAGTGTTTTTCCTATGTTTTCCTCTACGAGTTTTATAGTGTCTGGCCTTACATTGAGGTCTTTAATCCATTTGGAGTTTATTTTTGTGTATGGTGTTAGGGAGTGTTCTAATTTCATTCTTCTACATGTAGCTGTCCAGTTTTCCCAGCACCACTTACTGAAGAGGCTGTCTTTTCTCCATTGTATGTTCTTGCTTCCTTTGTTGTAAATTAGGTGACTATATGTGCATGGGTTTTTCTGTGGGTTTTCTATCCTGTACCATTGATCTATGTTTCTGTTTTTGTGCCAGTATCATACTGTCTTGATTACTGTAGCTTTGTAGTGTAGTCTGAAGTCAGGGAGCCTGATTCCTCCAGCTCTGTTTTCTTTCTCAAGATTGCATTGGCTATTCAGGGTCGTTTGTGTTTCCACACGAATTGTAAAATTTTTTGTTCTAATTCTGTGAAGAATGCCATTGGTAGTTTGATAGGGATTGCATTGAATCTGTAGATTACTTTGGGTAGTATAGTCATTTTCACAATATTGATTCTTCCAATCCAAGAACATGGTATATTTCTCCATGTGTTTATGTCATCTTTGATTTCTTTCATCAGTGTTTTATAGTTTTCTGAGTGCAAGTCTTTCACCTCCTTAGGTAGGTTTATTCCTAGATATTTTATTCTTTTTGTTGTGATGGTAAATGGGATTGTTTCTTTAATTTCTCCTTCTGATTTTTCTTTGTTAGTGTATAAGAATGCCAGAGATTTCTATGCATTAATTTTGTATCCTGCAACCTTACCAAATTCATTGCTTACTTCTAGTAGTTTTCTGGTGGCATCTTTAGGATTTTCTATATATAGTATCATGTCATCTGCAAACCGTGACAGTTTTACTTCTTTTTTTTCAAATTGTATTCCTTTTATTTCTTTTTCTTCTCTGATTGCTGTGGCTAGGACTTCCAAAACCATGTTGAATAAGAGTGGTGGGGGTGGACATCTTTGTCTTGTTCCTGATCTTAGTGGAAATGCTTTCAGTTTTTCACCATTGAGTATGATGTTTGCTGTGGGTTTGTCATATATAGCCTTTATTATATTGAGGTAGGTTCCCTCTATGCCTATTTTCTGGAGAGTTTTTATTGTAAATGGGTGTTGAATTTTGTCAAAAGCTTTTTCTGCATCTATTGAGGTGGTCATATGGTTTTTATTCCTTAATTTGTTAATATGGTGTATCACATTGATTAATTTGTGTATATTGAAGAATCCTTGCATCACTGCCATTAATCCCACTTGATCATGGTGTATGATCCTTTTAATCTGTTGTTGGATTCTGTTTCCTAGTATTTTGTTCAGGATTTTTGCATCAATGTTCATCAGTGATATTGGTCTATAGTTTTCTTTTCTTGTGATATCTTTTTCTGGTTTTGGTATCAGGGTGATGGTGGTCTCATAGAATGAGTTTGGAAGTGTTCCTCCCTCTGCAATTTTTTGGAAGAGTTTGAGAAGGATTGGTGTTAGCTCTTCTCTAAATGTTTGATAGAATTTGCCTGTGAAGCCATCTGGTCCTGAACTTCTGTTTGTTGGAAGATTTTAAATTACATTTTCAATTTCATTATTTGTGATAGGTCTGTTTATATTTTCTAATTCTTCCTGGTTCAGTCTTAGAAAATTGTATCTTTCCAAGAATTTGTCCATTTGATTGTGGTTGTCCATTTTATTGGCATATAGTTGTTTGTAGTAGTCTCTTATAATCCTTTGTATTTCTGCGGTCAGTTGTGATTTCTCCTTTTTCATTTCTAATTTTATTGATTTGCGTCCTGTCCCTTTTTTTCTTGATGAGTCTGGCTAAGGATTTATCAATTTTGTTTATCTTCTCAAAGAACCAGCTTTTAGTCTTATTGATCTTTGCTATTGTTTTCTTCATTTCTATTTCATTTATTTCTCCTCTGATCTTTATAGTTTCTTTCCTTCTATTGACTTTGGGTTTTCTTTGTTCTTCTTTCTCTAGTTGCTTTAGGTGTAGGGTTAGATTGTTTATTTGAGATATTTCTTGTTTCTTGAGGTGAGATTGAATTGCTATAAACTTCCCTCTTAGAAATGCTTTTGCTGTGTCCCATAGATTTTGGGTCATTGTGTTTTCATTGTCATTTGTTTCTACATATTTTTAAAATTTCTTCTTTGATTTCGTCAGTGATCTCTTAGTTATTTATTAGTGTACTGTTTAGCCTCCATGTATTTGTTTTTTTTTACTCTTTTTTTTCCCTGTAGTTGATTTCCAATCTCATAGCATTGTGGTCAGAAAAGATGCTTGACAGGGTGAGAGAGTGTCATGGACATATATACACTACCAAATGTAAAATAGATAGCTAGTGGGAAGCAGCCGCATAGCACAGGGAGATCAGCTCGGTGCTTTGTGACCACCTAGAGGGGTGGGATAGGGAGGGTGGGAGGGAGGGAGATGCAAGAGGGAAGAGAAATGGGAACATATTGTATATGTATAACTGATTCACTTTGTTATAAAGCAGAAACTAACACACCATTGTAAAGCAATTATACTTCAATAAAGGTGTTTAAAAAATAAATAAATAAATAAAATAAAATAGATAACTAAAAAAAAAAAAAAAAGATGCTTGATATGATTTCAATTTTCTTCAATTTTCTGAGGCTTGATTTGTGACCCAGGATGTGATCTATCCTGGAGAATGTTCCATGTGCACTTGAGAAGAAAATGTATTCTGTCACGTTTGGGTGGAATATTCTATAAATATCAATTAAGTCTATCTGGTCTATTGTGTCATTTAAAGCTTGTGTTTCCTTATTTATTTTCTTTTTGGATGATCTTTCCATTGGTGTGAGTGGGGTGTTAAAGTCCCCTACTATTATTGTTTTACTGTCAATTTCCCATTTCATGGTTGTTAACATTTGCCTTATGTATTGAGGTGCTCCTATATTGGGTACATAAACATTTATAATTGTTATATCTTCTTCTTGGATTGATCCCTTGATCATTATGTAGTGTCCTTCCTTATCTCTTGTAACAGTCTTTATTTTAAAGTCTATTTTACCTGGTGCGAGTATTGTTACTCCAGCTTTCTTTTGATTTCCATTTGCATGGAATATCTTTTTCTATCCCTTCACTTTCAGGCTGTATGTGTCCCTAGGTCTGAAGTGAGTCTCTTACAGACAGCATATATATGGGTCTTGTTTTTGTATCCATTCAGCCAGTCTGTGTCTTTTGGTTGGGGCATTTAATCCATTTACATTCAAGGTTATTATTGATATGTATGTTCCTATTACCATTTTCTTAATTGTTTTGGGTTTGTTTTTGTAGATCTTTTCCTTCTCTTGTGTTTCCTGCCTAAAGAAGTTTCTTTAGCATTTGTTGTAAAGCTGGTTTGGTGGTGCTGTATTCTCTTAGCTTTTGCTTGTCTGAAAAACTTTTGATTTCTCCGTCAAATCTGAATGAGATTCTTGCTGGGTAGAGTAATCTTGGTTGTAGGTTTTTCTCTTCCATCACTTTAAGCATATCCTGCCACTCCCTTCTGGCCTGCTGAGTTTCTGCTGAAAAGTCAGCTGATAACCTTATGGGGATTCTTTTGTATCGTATTTTTTGCTTTTCCCTTACTCCTTTTAATATTTTTTTCTTTGCATTTAATTTTTGTTAGTTTGATTAATATGTGTCTTGGTGTGTTTCTCCTAGGGTTATCCTGTTTGGGACTCTCTGTGCTTCCTGGACTTGGGTGACTATTTCCTTTCCCATGTTAGGGAAGTTTTCCCCTATAATCTCTTCACATATTTTCTCAGATCCTTTGTTTTTCTCTTTTTTCTTCTCGGACCCCTATAATTAGAATGTTGGTGCATTTAGTGTTGTCCCAGAAATCTCTGAGATTGTCTTCAATTCTTTTCTTTCTTTTTTCTTTATTCTGCTACTTGGCAGTTATTCCCACCATTTTGTCTTCCAGTTCACTTATTCATTCTTGTGCCTCAGATATTGATTCCTTCTAGTGTATTTTTCATTTCAGTTATTGTGTTGTTCATCTCTGTTTGTTTGTTCTTTAGTTCTTCTAGATCTTTGTTAAACATTTCTTGTATTTTCACAATTCATGCCTCCATTCTATTTCTGAGATTCTGGATCATATTTACTATCATTACTCTGAATTCTTTTTCAGGTAGCTTGCCTATTACCTCTTCATTTATTTGGTCTTGTAGGTTTTTACCTTGCTCCTTCATCTGTGACATATTTTTTTACCATCTCATTTTTTTTTTTTTATGGGTGGGATTGTGTTCCTGTCTTACTGGTTGTTTGGCCTGAGGCTTCCAACACTGGAGTTTGTAGGCTGTTGGGTAGAGCTGGGTCTTGGTGCCGAGATGAGGACCTCTGGGAGACCTCACTCCGATGAATACTACCTGGGGTCTGAAGTTGTCTGTTAGTCCAGTGGTTCAGACTCGGAGCTCCCACCACAGAAGCTTTGGTCCAACCCCTGGCTGGTGAACCAAAATCCAGCAAGCTGCATGGGGTGGCAAAAAAAAAAAAAAGGAGAACAATAACAAAGAGTAAAAAATAAAATTAGACTAGGAAACTAACAGATATGTTAGAAAGAATATAAAAATAAAAATATAGATGAAACAAAAACCAGAAGGTAAAACGGAATCACAATAGTAAAAAAGAGGAGAAGAAGAAAGAAAAAAAAAAAAAAAAGGTGGAAAAGGCCTTGGCTATGGAGGGTGTGGCCTAGGCAGGGGCAGGGTTTGGGTGGCAGGCAGGGCCTACGCTTAGGACCCACAGGGCTGGAAAAGGCCCTGGGGGGATGTGGGGGGTGGGGCTTAGGCTCAACGGAACAGAAGGGGCCCAGGCAGAGGACCCCGCCTGGAAGCACAGCAGGCTTCCTCTGCCCGAGTGGGCAGGGCAAATGCCCTCTTCTCCTCTCCTGCTCCTCCAGTCCTGGAGGGCCCCTCCTGCCTGCCTCTCCTGTTCTCCCTCAGCCTCCCTCTTATGCCCTCAGGACCCACACTGCCTGGAGAGGGCTTTGGAGGGCAGGGGACCTGGACTGGGAGCTCAGCAGGCTTCCTGGGCCTGAGTGGGCAGGGCAAACGCTCTCTGCTCCTTTCCTGCTCCTCTCCTGCTCCTCCGGTCCTGGAGGGGCCCTCCCACCTGCCCCTCCTGTTCTCCCCCAGCCTCCCTCCTATACCCCTAGGACCAGTGCAGCCTAGAGGGGGCCTTGGAGGGCGGGGGACCCGGCCAAGATCCGGCAGACTTCCCCGGCCGATTGGGCAGGGGAAATGCTCAGTGCACTCCCCCCAGATCCGAGCCCCCAAGGGTCCCTCCATGCATGGGAACCCCTCCCTCCTTTCAGCCAACCCTCAGGGGCACTGGTCCTGTCTGGCCTCCACTTATCCTCCCTCTCTGTCCCCCCACATCCTACTGGTTTGTTTGGGGGTTCCTCCCATCTCCTTGGGCATCGAGGTCTCCCACTAGCATCTGGCAGGTGCCCTAGTTGTGGGGAGACACGAACTCCACATCTTCCCACACCCCACTGCTTAAATTTATGCTATCTATTTATTAACTTATTATCTATCTCTTTCACTGACAATGTAAGCACCAAGATAACAGAGACTTTTGTCTCTTTCATTCACTGTTGTGAACACAATCCAGAATAATGCTTAGGACATAGTAGATACTCAATATTTGTTGAGTGACTGAATTAATTTTACATATTACTTATGTCAGTGCTGTAGGGTCGGTATTATTAGAGGTTAAGTGACATGCCTACATTCTTTTAGCTAATCAGAAACAGTGGAGATTTTGAAATCATATCTTTCTGACTCCAGAGCTGCTTCTGATTTCAATATACTGACTAATCCTTATTAGTAACTGTTATAAGGAGGCATATAAGTATAGTGTTAGGGGAGACTTGAAGAGGCATAAAGCAGCTTCCTTTCCACTTGAACCTGAGAGGCAATGCAATGTAGAAAGAAAGGCATGTGATCTTTGGGCAGATAAACTTGAGCATGAATTCTGGTTCTATCCTTATTTGTGGGTCACCTTGGAGAAGTTCGCTTATGTTTCTCATCTTCTGCTTTCCTATTATTAAATAGTTATAATACTTTTCTTTTTGGGTTGTTGGTAGGATTAGATGAGATAATATTTGCAACACAGTATCACATAGGAGGCGATTAATAAATGACATTTCTCCTTCTAATGTCACTTCCATCTATACCTTTCAATTCAAAATTTATTCTGTCAATGTGTTTTTGTGTTATTGTTATCTCCATGACAAGATTCTAAGCACTTTGAGGGTAGAGGCAATATCTTCAACTACTTATGTATTTCACACAGCCCCTCCTGGGACTTATGATAGTGACTTCCACACTTGTCTTAATGAGGAACTTCTTTGATTTTTTTCTAAATCCCAGCAAAATCCCTGACAGTGGGATGAATACGTGCTGACAAGGCAAGTTAGTTCTAATAAATTTGGGAGTGGAAGATGGATCATCTTCCAGGTTGAAGGTCAATTATGGTAAGCCTCAAGATCAATGAATAGAACAAGGTCAACATGTCCATAAATTTCTGAAATAAAATGACACTATCTTACAGACATTTTCAGTTGCTCTCTTGAGTTTTTTCTATTCTTTTACTGCCTCCAAACAAATGTCATTACTAGAATCAGAGTTGCAGGAAAATAAAAGCTAGGAATATGTTCTTCAAATAAACATTATTTATGAAAAATTAAAATGGCGATTTGTCAGGCACTTTAAGGATCAAATTTCTAGATTTTTTTTAATAATCTAAACTTCATAACTTATAAAAATCTATTTAGACAAGAGGCTCAGTGCCTCTGGGAAAAGTCTTGAAAATCAATTTGAACAAAGTAGAGTATTGTATGAAATAAGTCTCTTAATATGTGAACTCTAAAGAGTTGGTGGTGAAATGGGAAATATACGTTTGTTATTAACAACTGAGGTTAGAAAGGCATTTTGATTTACAATGAAGGGGGACTGCAATTTCAGTTTCCACTGGATAGGCAGAAAGTGGGCTCTGCATCATTACATTGTGAGATTTGTGTTTGTGCTGAATCCCCATCAGTGTGAACAAAGTGAGCCATTGAAGTCTGAATTATTGGGTTTCTTTCCAGGAAATCACTGGCTTTCAGCTCAAATAGAGTCTACTACTCATTCTTCCTGCTTCTTGTCCCACTGGTTTATTTATTTTCCTTCTCAGAGATTCAGTTATAACCAGGTAAAATGGCCCTTCCAACTTTGCTCACACTACCAAGTCAAGGTTACTTGCTAAGAGGCAAACGAGAGTTCTACTCCTTTGTGCATATCCAGCCAACTATCATGATGAGCAAATCTAATCTTTCCAAAGAGAGGGCATGGTATAAGAACATGGTAGCAACTCAAATGCTACTGTAAATTCCCATTCCTACAAGCTCAGTTGTTGGAACAGTCATCACTTTCCATGTAATAAATCACTTCCAAAATTAGGAGCTTAAAAATAGTTACTTAACTCATGATTTTATGGATCAGCAACTTGGACTGGGATTGGTTGCATAGGGCCAGGTTTGTATGATCTTGGCTGGACTCTGATACATACATATATAGCCAGCAGGGTTGGTTGGGGGCTGGATGGTCCAAAATGGCTTAGTGGGAGAGCTTGTCTTAATTCCATGTAGTCTCTAATCATCTATCAGACAAACCTAAACTTGTACATGGTGGCCAAGGCAAGGATCCAAGGGAGCAGATAGAAGTGTGCAATGATTCTTGAGGCTTAGGCTCAGAACTTGCTTAACATCATGTTCACTGTGTGCTGTTCTTCAAAGCAAATCACCAGCACAGATGGATATAAGGGAGGAGAAATATGTTCCACCACTGATGGGAGAAGCTGCAAATAATTAAAAGCTGTAACCGACCGTTTGGTGTCCTTTGTGGTTTTGTTTTAAGGTTTTGCTTCCATCAGTTTGAAGTCCATTGAATCGTTCTGTGCTTAAAGGAACCCTCTTATGGAATTATCATATTAAGCCTCTTATCCATATCTGGATCATTCCTGGGTCTTACCTCAGATACCTAAATGCCTTGAACCCAGATCCTTCTTCATGCCTCTCATACACTGTACACAGAACTTATGCAAACCAGACCTCAGAAATAGTTACCATGAACCTAGGTAGGTAAATTAAACTAGAATAATATCCTTAGATTCTGAAGCACTTTGTCCTTCATTATCTCTTTCATTCTCACAGTGGTCCTATGATATAAGCAGGGCCTACATCTTTTATCTGAAGTAGAAATTGAGGCTCATAGAATTGAAGTGGTTTCTGTGAGACCCCACAACTATGTAAGTGGTAGGACTGAGATTTGAACCCAGGTTTTGTGACTGTAGACCCATCTCTTGATTCACCACACACATTGTCTCTAGTTGGCTGGCTTGCTTCAGGCTGATGTTAAGACCAGATTGGTCATAAACAATCCAAAATAATATTTCTCAGACTAGAACCTTGGGCTCTAGGTGAAGAGACATGGTAGTGGTCTGGGCCACAGACCTGAACAAGGGTCATAGTTGACTGTGGGAGAGCTCTAAGGGCTGGCCCAGCTCTCTGAGTTTCCCCTTTCATCTTTGCTTGACTTTAATTTTCCTTCATCTTCCTAAACTGTGAAGCTTTTAAGATGGGGAATGAGGGGGATAGTGGGGAGGATGATGATGTCTCAATTTGAAAACAGTTGATGGCCCTGCTTCAGTCTCATATTGGCAGAAGTCTAAAGATGCTACTGGGTGCCCATGAACTCTTGCTGTTATGTTCAGAGCTCTGATGACCCCATGCCCAGCAGTGGGACAGTGGAGGGAACATGAGCTCTTGAGTGAGATACATCTGGGCTCAAATTCCTGCTCTTCTATTTACTACTCAGTCTTCTCATTTGTCAAATGGGGTGAATGTTACCAACTACATAAGTTTATTGAATAAATAAAATGAGATAATGTATTTAAAGTGTTTCACACAGAGTAAGTGCAAAATGACTTTGTATATTTCACCACTTGAGGAATGTACCCATGTAGGATAAAAATTTCTTTCTATAATTCTCTAATTCCATTTCAAGCTGCACACAAATTAGGTAAAGCATGACTTTTCTCTACTTTCTTTACTTAAATGATTTTATATTTTGACCTGAAAACTTAAATTCAATTTGACCTAATATATTTAATTAACACCTAATACATTAGGCACTGTGTAAGGCAATAGGCTAGGCCTTTGGGTAGAAACATAACAATGACTAAAATAAATCTTTCTTTCCAAGCTTCTCACTGTCAAGCAGGGAGATGTGAGCATAGAGGCTGTCCTATAAGATAGACTATGATACAGATAGAAATAGAGGGCCCAACAAAGAGCTATGAAAATACAAGAATAGATGTTAGTCTATTATGTTAATCTATTATGTTAGTGTAAAGCTTTTTAGAGGAGATTTCACTTGAGCTGGATGAATTATTAACAGGTGGGGTATGATGTTGTGGGAAGAGATCAAAAGAGAAAGGACCAAAGACAAGGATTGAAAATTAAGAAATTTTATATTTCTTGGCAAGTCTGAGTAAGTGAGTCCTAATTTTGGAGATCACCAGTATAATTTCTCATCTATACATTAAGAACTGCCAAATTTATACCTCCAGGCCAGATCTCTCTCTTGGATTGTAAACTAGCATGTTTAATCACTTTCTCCATATCTCCATGTGGATTTCTACTGGACATCTCAAACTCAACATGTTCAAAATTGAACTTATCTTCCTCATCCCCAAGCTTGTCACACTCACAATCTTCTTCATCTCAGTTGATGACAACTTCTCTCAGTAGCTCCTGCCAAAAATCTTGAAGTCACCTTGGACTTTCGTTTTTACATCTCACATTCAATTCAATTCAAAAAGCACACCTCAGCCTCAGGCCTTTGAACTGACTATCACTTCCCTCTGGGATGATCTTACAGGAATCTCCATGGATAACTCATCTCTTTCAAATCCCCTTTACAATGAAACCTGCCTTGAGACCCCTCTTTGATACTACAACTTGTTTCCTTCCCTCAGTCATGCACTTCCTCTTCTCCTTATCCCAAACTACATTTTTTCTATTCTGGTTACTATATTTTACTATACATAATTTATACATAATTTACTTGTTAAAATCTAAAGAGCTGCGTGTGTGTGTTTGTGTGTGTGTGTGTGTGTGTGTTTAATGTACATGCCAAGCATCTGGAACAGTGCCTGGTACAAAATAGGCACTCAAAAAAATTTGTTGAACAAATAAATGACTTCTGACAAAATTTATATCCATTTACCATCCTGTCCAAATCTTTTTTTCTGCTTGTTCAACTTAAATACGTACATGTTTCGACTGACAGCTCAATTTTATTTTTGTAGACTGGTTTAGTGTGGAAGAATGTGATTATTTATAAACAATGTAAGTATAGTATATAAAACTATAACTAAGCTATTTTGAGGAAAACAACGTAGTTACACAAATATTAATACATTTTTTTCCCCCAGAATTCTGCACTGAGAAAAAAGAAATATCTTGGGAAAATGATCAACCATGGAGCATACTATGCACATGAATTAACATTCAGTTCTATTTGAATAAGCTTTATGGCTGCACAGTTTTGAGACAGAAACCTTTGCCTTTTGCTTTTCAAATCATTCTTTGCAAAGTCTTAACCTGACCTGCCATGTCCACTTACTTTAATGAAACATGAAGCTGCTTAAAATGAAATTTCTCCTCTCCTCATTCTGTTCCTCTGATTAATTTAGTGTTGGCATTTAAGCATGATTACATTCCCTTGGGAATCAGTGATGTTTTAGGCAATTTCATCTGTTTAATTTACATTTTGTTGAAGGACTTAGGAAGGCAACTGCTTTTTAAATCAAGATCCCCAAATGTCCATGCATCCTGATTATAGCTGATCTTTCTATTTTCATTATGCTTTCATGAGTTGAACTTATTAAAATATGAAAATAAAGGAAAGCAAATCCACCATGTCAAATAAAATGCACCACTGCTTTCCACTCTCCACACAGAGATGCTTTTCCATCATGCCTCCATGCTTTTTAAATTAAATGTCAAGTTTTGCACAGCTGTCTCGAGAGACTTGATGATGGAGTGCAAAGTTTTGCTTTGCCTTGCCCTGGATTGTATTTGACTTAGTGCCTATTACTAATAAGACTATTATATGATCAGGACAACTAATATTGGATTTTGAAGTTGAACACATCAAGGTGGTGTTTAGCCAATGTCCCATAATTGCTTCTTTTCATCAACAGCTGTAATAAAAATAATGAGGGTCTAAATTATTTTAAGAAGTCTGTTTCATAGATATTGTATATTTTTTCATTTGATAGTATAAACTGCAGAAGACAGAGAATCAGAACCACCGTGTTTCTAGTGCTGAAGGAATATTAGAGATTACTATTATTTTTATTACTTTCCATTCCATTCCATTCCCTGACTGAGAGGGAGCTGCCCAGTTTAAAAGGTGGAGGGGAGAGAAGGAGAAGAGTCTCTCAAGAAATAAGACCCTGATTAGAGTATCCCTTCCCACATGTTTTCATTAATTTAACAAATGCAACAATCCTTTATTGAGTGCTACGTTCTACCCCCATGCTAGAAGTTGGGCAAACAATAAAGACTAAGACACAGGTCCTACCCTTTAGAAATGGTGTTTAGAAGCCTCTTGGGAGAAAAATTTACTCTTTTCTTAAAGTCCAAAGTTAAAATGGATACTTCTTTGTGTGGCACCATTTTTTATTTTAAATAATACTTTAAACATTCCCCCGGTACCAATACCTAAAAACATTAGTATTTATTTATTTTTTTATTTGTTACATGTTTAACTTATTGGCTTCCACTAACTTTTCTGTGCAATGGGTAGATATACTCTAGACATTTGCTCGGGTGGTAATCCAAGCTGCCCCCCAAATTTCCAGTGATAGACTTCATAATAGATCATCATTCTATCTTGGGAACAATAGTCTTTTCTCTTATTGGTAAAATTAAAATGTTTCATTATTTAGATTTAAGCCCTACAAAGCTCCAAGCTTTTGAATCTTAACTGTTCCCACACCTGTTTATTTTATTTTGTTTTGTCCCCTCATATAGACTTATTTTCATCTTGGTTTCTAGGACCAGTTTTGATCCTATGCCAGGACTTGGTTTGAATTATGATTTTACTGCTTCCTAGCTGGGTTATCAGGACCATCACATACAGAAATGCACACAGGTCTAGGAATTGTCAAGAACTGCACAGTTGCCCCAAGATACTTAATCTTGTGGTGCCAAGTTTTGGTTGTCTAGATTTGGTTTTTATTGGCTTATAGCTTATTACTAATAAGGCTCGTACGTGGACTGAACAATTAATATTGGATTTTTCGTTATTCTTGTAATCATCAACTCTAATGAGAAAAGTAAAGATATCTGTTATTCAAAAGATCTATTGAGTAGTAGTTTTATCCATCTCACTTGGTAGTATTAGTTGTAAATGGCACATTCTAGAGGTTTCTGTGTGCAAATTGCAGAGCCATACGTGGTGGATCACAGGTTATGTTGGTGTGAGAGGTTAGGGTCAACTACAGAATTAGAGAGCACACAGTCCTCCACAAGACTGCTCTCACCTCTGACACCAACAGCAAATTTGGGGGGATGGGAGGGTTCTCAAAACTACCCTCAGGTTCAATAATTTGCTATAAAGACCCACAGAACTCATTAAAAGCTGTTATACTCACAATTATGGTGTATTACAGGGATTAAGATCAGCCAAAGGGAAAGATGCCTAGAGCAGAGTCCAGGAGTGTTCCAAACGTGAAGCTTCCTCATCAGTCTCCTGGTAATCGTGTTACTCTCTGGCAGTGGCGCGTGGCACTATGCATGGAGTGTGGCCAGCAAACGAAGCTCAACCAGGCCTTGGTGTCCACACTGGGGCTCCATCACATTGGCATGATTGATTGATTGATTGATTGTCCATGTGATTGACCTCAGTCTCTAGTCTCTAGCCCCCCAGGTGAGATCCAAAGCCCCTACCCTAAATCACACGGTTAGTATGAGTCAAAGCCCCCCATTTTTTTTTTTTTAGAAGTATGACAGTTTGTGATGTTTGTTTATGCAATTTCTTTTTTTTTTTTAATGTAGTAAGTGTCTACACACTGAGATTTTTTTTTAAAATAGTAATCTTTTATTTATTTATTTATTTATATATTTTTTATTTTTGGCTGTGTTGGGTCTTCGTTTCTGCGCGAGGGTTTCCTCTAGCTGCGGCAAGCGGGGGCCACTCTTCATCGCGGTGCGCGGGCCTCCCACTATCGTGGCCTCACTTGTTGCGGAGCACAGGCTCCAGACGCGCAGGCTCAGTAGTTGTGGCCCACGGGCCTAGTTGCTCCGCGGCATGTGGGATCCTCCCAGACCAGGGCTCGAACCCACGTGCCCTGCATTAGCAGGCAGATTCTCAACCACTGCGCCACCAAGGAAGCCCCCCAAAGCCCCCAGTTTAACTCACACTGTTACTTTTTGGCTAGCCCAAGGCCCTCAAGCAAACACAGACACTTTACCACCCAGTAGGCCAGGACAAAGCCCAGACCTCTTTTTAGGCAAGATTAAATTCTTTACAACACACTTGGGAACATCCCTTAATTTCCTTTTATCTCTATTCCCTCACTTATAGAACAAGACTAATCATATGTAATTGCTAGGGTTGTTACACAGATTAATGCTGAAGTATTGATATATAAACTACTTATGATTACAGAAGTAGAAAGTGAATAATGTGCCATTCTTCCTTTAGTTTACGAGTCTCTTCATTTACATACATGTGGGTGCTGCCAGCCCACTTTTGTTAATTTTATCTTTGGTTCCAACTCCAATTATTTTGATAAACTCAGCCTTAGTCACCCTCACTGAGAAACCTTGGGTTTGGCCTTTTTCCTGCCTCAGTGCACTGGTTCATTATCTTTATTTGGGTTCTGTAATGGCATTAGATCTCTTCAAATTTTGTTCTGTTCTTTCCATGCTTGAAGCTGAAGTCTTTCTTAAAGGCTTTATCAAATTGCCCATTGTTCAATGATGGAGTTTCTTTTTTTTTTTGGCCGCTCCACGTGGCATGAGGTATCTTAGTTCCCTGTCCAGGGATCGAACTCATGCCCCCTGCATTGGAAGTACAGAGTCTTAACTACTGGACCACCAGGGAAGTCCCAATGATGGAGTTTCTATAATCATTTTCTATAGTCATTCCTAGGAATTCTCCCTTATCAACTCCCCTCCCTTTTTTTTCACTTAAGAGAGTGGCCATTTTGGCACAACAGTGAAGTTTTCCATTCAACTGCTATTTTGTGTGTGTGTGTGTGTGTGTGTGTGTGCTTGGAGAGGATTAGGATGGAAGGGGTAGGGTCTTTCACTGAGTTTGAACTAATTGAGAAATAAGACAAGAGTAAATAGATGGGACCCAAAATTTCTTTATTGGCAAAATCTTGGTATTGGAGAATATGACTTTTATCTGCAGACAAATGGATTTTTCATTACTAAGCCCCTAAATTCAACAGACACAGGCAACTCTTAGGGTACAGAAGTTGGCCCACCCAAATAGGAAAAAGAGAAGAGCTAGCTGGGCATGTCTGCTTTATTCTCACCCAAATTTTCAAGAAAAAAAAAATCACTGCCTTTCCTGACAGTGAGTGAAGGAGCAAGAGAGGCCAGGAGTGTTACATAACTCAGCCTCCACCACGTAGAAGGAAATGTCAGGAATGGCATGCATGAATATCATAGTAATGGTCATGAATTTGTTCATGCCTTTCTGTATCCATAACTTTCACTAGGCTCCTCTCACATTGACTCTGGGTTTGGCCATGTACCCTGCTTTGGCAAGTGGAAAAGTAGCAAACATGACCAAAGCTGTAGCTTGAACAGTGCTTTGCTTTGGTGCTTGCCCTCCCTTTCTGTTCTTGGGACTGTGACCTCCCTGTGAACGAGAGCAGGTAGCCTGCTGGAAGGTGAGGCTCTACATGGAGTGAGGCTTTAGCCATCCCAGCATCTCAGGGTGGCCCTCATAATCGAACAAGCCCCAGCTGATCCACCAACTGGCCACCCACCACATGGGAGAGTCCAGCAGAAGAATCACCCAGCTGAACCCAGCCCACATTACCAACACACAGAGCTATGATAGAATTAAATAGTAGTTTCAAGCCACTAAGTTGTGGTGGTATATTATGCAGAGTAGATAACTGACAAATGGGGAGGATACATTTCCACAAAATGGAAAGTTCATGGCCTCCATGGGAGAGGGGCAATGAGAGTGTGCCAGAGATTCCATAACAACTACTATTTTATTATAGATAAAGAGGGAATAAACAACCACACCTAACTTCTTGCAATTTGTAACTATGGAGTCTGTCCATCAAGAAAAAGAGTAGAGATGGAAAAAATTAACTGTGATGCTGATATCCATAATAGAAGTAGGTGTAATTTATTTGTAGTGTATCAGCAACTAAATCCCCAATGTTCAAGATCCTAGGTTCTGCGAGTATTCCTCTCCACATCATATTCATTCTGATTTTATATCTTCTCCTACTCTATGTTGGTGAATTGGAAACTTTATTTTCTCAAGCAGTTTGCAATCTCTGGTGGTAATTTACCTGGTGTTTCACTGGGATAGATAAGTTCCCCCTTTGAATTTACAGTTTTCAGGGCCAGAACTCTCATTTCAGAAGAATTCTTTTTCTTAATTTGATTTCTGACAATAAAAAGCAGTGCACCAAATATAAAGTCTATAAAAAGAAATCATCAACTGCGATTATAGAAACTTCTCCCAGTGGGAGAATTATGCAGCTATTACCAAAACATGGCATAATGTGACTGCCTGAAATATAAATATACATACAAATCAATATCACCTCATATTTCAGATAAACATGTACATCACAAACACTTCTGTACCAAAGACACCTTGATAAAGAAAATATAGAAAAAATATGTTTTGTAGGGTTTGGGTTTTGCTGGGAAGAATGTTCAGGGGGCTAACTGAATTCATTCAACAAATCTTTATTGAGTCCCTATTCTATGTCAAATACTTCCCTGAAGCTAAGGATACAGAGATAAGAGATTTGGTTACTGCTTTCAAGGAAACTGTTGTCTAGTGGGAGCAATAAGTGTGATCGGTATTATGACCAAGACAGGCGTATAGGAACACAGGGAAAGAACACTAATCTAACATGGGAAGAAATCTCAGCAAAGGCTTCCCAGAGATGATGAAGCCAAAGCCTGTCCTGTAGGGGGAACAGGAATTAGTCAATGGTAGTTGAGTGGGAATTTTGATGTAGATGGAGGAAATGAATTGTGTAAGATGGAATTGGAGTTGGGGGATCTAGCATAGTGCATTATGGAGGCCTGCTGAACTATTGTACTAGCCAGCATGGCTAAAACAAAGAGTTCAAAGCAGCAGAAAGGAGGAGTGTTAAGCAGTGAGTCTGATGAAGTGAACATGGTCCAGGTGATACAGAAACTTTTTTTTTTCCTGAGGATTTATTTATTTATTTGTTTATTTATTTTTTAACATCTTTATTGGAGTATAATTGCTTTACAATGGTGTGTTAGCTGCTGCTTTATAACAAAGTGAATCAGCTATACATATACATATACCCCCATATCCCCTCCCTCTTGCATCTCCCTCCCACCCTCCCTATCCCACTCCTCTAGGTGGTCACAAAGCACCGAGCTGATCTCCTCATACAGAAATTTGTAGAACATCCTGAGGAGTTTGGAGTTACAATGGGACAATGAGGAGCCAGTCATTGAAGGGTTTTAAACAGGGCCATGATGTAGAGACCTGATAAGATATATTTTTTAGAAAGATGTCACTAATTAGACTATGGAGAATGGATTAAAGACTAGTCAAGTGGGCGTTGCAGCAATCCAAAAATAAAAGATGAAGTTCCAAATTAAGGCAAAGGCTTTGGGTAGAGAAGTGAGAAGTAGACAGATTCAAGAAATATCTAGAATAAACAGGATTGTATTACAGTATTCGTCAGAACACAGGAACTAGTGGGCACACTCAAACTAGTTATTTAGAGGTGAGTTTTAGTAAAGTAACTATTTAGAAAGGTGAGGGTAGAATGTAGGTATGCAGAAAAGAACATTGATACAGCAGGAAGTTATTTCCACCCCTAGCCTCAAATAGCAAGAGGAGAGAGTAGTTCCTAGAACCTGGTGAGAAAGAACTCTAGAAAGGCTGGTCAGAGGTCACAGCTAGCTAACAGGGTCCTAGTAGAGATGGAGCTGTGGGCAAACCCCCCCTACCCTCAGTCTCTTCCCTCTCTCTGATGTCTTCCTGGGGCTCTGCATTGGCTGAATGTAAGCCCACTGATACCCTTCATTGGAAGCCAACTTAAGAAAGATGAGAAGAAAGGGCATCTGGAGAGGGGATCTGGAAGTTGTCTAGCATGGTGACACACTGAATACAGGGATCAGAAACAGGAGTCAGGATGACTCCAAGAATTCCAGTGTGGGAAACAGAGTGGATGGTGATCCCACCCAGTGATATGGGGAAATACAGGGCAGATTTGTTTATTATTATATTTTTGGGAAAAACTTAGAGAAAATGAGTTTAGTTTTGGAGATGCTGAGTTTCAAGAGCTTGAGGGACTTTCGTTTATTCATTTAACAAACCTGTGGTGGCAGCCCGCTGTGATGACTGAAGGCCATTTCTTTTAAAGATAGGAAGCTTTAGGAATTCCCTGGCGGTCCAGTTGTTAGGACTCCATGCTTTCACTGCTGAGGGCCCCAGGTTTGATCCCTGGTCAGGGAACTAAGATCCCACAAGCCGCTCAGTGTGCCAGAAAAACGATAGGAAGTTTTACCTTTTTTGAAGAGACACATACCTGTGCCTTTTTACACTTTAGATAATGATCCTGATTATCTCTCCAAATCAATGAAAAAGCCCAAACTGTTTATTGTGTTTAAATAAGGCTACAGCCAAACATGTTTCCATAAAAATGATTAAAGTAAAACACATTTTATTGCTTAAATAGCATCAATTTAACGCATTTTAATTGAGTTAAAGTAGCATGATGAAATGGAAAAGCTAGGTTTGGAGCTAGACATGGTCTAATTACAGAATATGAGTGCTCTAATTAACTTGCTGTGTATCCTTGAGCAAGTAATATAATTTCTCTGAATCTCAGTTTATTCTTTTGTACATGGGGATAACTATCTATTTGTCAACAGATTGGAATGCAGTGCTTGGAATGTAGTAGAGGGGCAATGGAGTTAAAGCAATTAATGCCCCCATCTAAAATAATGTTTGAGTTAGGAATAATTTTTAAAGCTGGAAATCAGTTCAATGGTTAATATACATATAATAAAACTTTGGCTGAGGAATTCATCTTTAGGTTCCCTGACTGTGACATGCTTACACACATTTTTATGTGACCTTGTCAAGCCCTGATAGTTCATTTTCCATAAAAAAAGGAGACAAGCAGATTAAGTTTTTTGCTAATTAATTTTTCACCAAGAAATAATTACAGCTAGGCCAAATGTGATCCAACTATCAAATGGAATACATTTTCTGGAGAAGCAACATTATTGCTCTCTCACACTCAATTTGCTAACTGATGACAATTTTTGTTGGCATTTCTATAAATTGGGTGAGTTTGGGGATATGCTACTTTTTTCTCTGTCATTAACTTGTCATAAGACTCTGAAGGTTGTTGGGATTAATTCTTCTAGATGGGATAGGTGTAAGGGGACCAGGGTTCTGTTGGCTCCTTCAATGTCATCAGCAAGTAACCTAATTTACTAGGGTCTGCACAGATGGTGTCTTTTATGACATACCAACTGAATGTGGCACTTAAATATATGACTGACACTGTATTAATTGAATCATATAGTTTTACCATCAATACACACTCTTAGAGACAGACACGTGTAAGTGGCTTCTAAATGAGGTTATTTGTGAACATTAAAATGAACAAGTACTATTCTAATGGAAGTTTTCATTTATTTGCTTACAAGAAACAGAAATGGTAAAAAAAAAAAACATACTATAAGGTAAATGGAAGTTTCTTATATACTACTGATCTGAGGGACCCAGGTTGGGAACTTCTGAATGGTTGGGTCCCACTAAAGCTGGAAATGGAAAGCTGAAATTAAGGCAAATTTCCTCATCCATTTTTCTCCTGGGGAATTTGTAGTCACTTTTCATTGGTATCTCTGCTTCTTCCTGGGCATCTACTGTGTTGCCACTTTCCAAAGACCAGTATTCTCTTCCTTTCCTATCATCTTGAATGTGGTTAATAGATCCCTGTTCATCTCTTCACACACAGTCAACACCAGCCCTCAGCCACAGCATGGCCTGTGCACTTTAGGGCCTCTTTATAACTGATGCTAGCTTCAGTGTCTCAGGTCCAAATTCTCAACATCATTATTTGACTGGGCTCAGAGCTGATCATTCTGAGTAATATCTCATAAGTCTCAGGTCACTGGCTAGCCAGTGGTTGGCTGGTACTGAATCAATCCACCCCTGGTCCAAAGCACTACTGCCAGAGAGCTGGCATTGTGTAGGGAGATGTTTACACAGCAGGAATTTTGAGTGGGACATGCAATGATAGACATATTTTGTATAAGTAGAATCAAGCAGAAAAATATAATTAAGCCATACCCATTCCAAAATGAACTGCGGTTCATTCTTTCATATCTTTCAGTACGATAGAAGGAGCACAGGGAACTCCACTCAATATTCTGTAATAACCTATATGGGAAAAGAATTTGAAAAAGAATGGATATATGTATAGGTATAATTGAATCACTTTGCTGCACACCTGAAACTAACACAATATTGTAAATCAACTATACTCCAAGATAAAATAAAAATTAAATTAAAAAAAAAGAAGGAAAGGAACTAATAGGCACAACTTCTTTTATTTTTTAACATCTTTATTGGAGTATAATTGCTTTACAATGGTGTGTTAGCTTCTGCTTTATAACAAAGTGAATCAGCTATACATATACATATATCCCCATATCTCCTCCCTCTTGCATCTCCCTCCCATCCTCCGCATCCCACCCCTCTAGGTGGTCACAAAGCACTGAGCTGATCTCCCTGTGCTATGCAGCTGCTTCCCACTAGCTAGCTATTTTACATTTGGTAGTGTATATATGTCCATGCCACTCTCTCACTTTGTCCCAGCTTACCCTTCCCCCTCCCCGTGTCCTCAAGTCCATTCTCTACCTCTGTGTCTTTATTCCTGTCCTGCCCCTACGTTCTTCAGAACCTTTTTTTTTTTAGATTCCATGTATATGTGTTAACATATGGTATTTGTTTTTCTCTTTCTGACTTACTTCACTCCGTATGACAGTCTCTAGGTCCACCCATCTCACTACAAATAACTCAGTTTCGTGTCTTTTTATGGCTGAGTAATATTCCATTGTATATATGTGCCACATCTTCTTTAGCCATTCATCTGTCGATGGACACTTAGGTTGCTTCCATGTCCGGGCTATTGTAAATAGAGTTGCAGTGAATATTGTGGTACATGACTCTTTTTGAATTATTGTTTTCTCAGGGTATATGCCCAGTAGCGGGATTGCTGGGTCATATGGTAGTTCTCTTTTTAGTTTTTTAAGGAACCTCCACACTGTCCTCCATAGTGGCTGTATCAATTTACATTCCCACCGACAGTGCAAGAGGGTTCCCTTTTCTCCACACCCTCTTCAGCATTTATTGTTTGTAGATTTTTTGATGGCAGCCATTCTGACTGGTGTGAGGTGATACCTCATTGTAGCTTTGATTTGCGTTCTCTAAAGATTAGTGATGTTGAGCATTCTTTCATGTGTCTGTTGGCAATCTGTATATCTTCTTTGGAGAAATGTCTATTTAGGTCTTCTGCTCGTTTTTGGATTGGGTTGTTTGTTTTTTTGATATTGAGCTGCATGGCTGCTTGTAAATTTTGTAGATTAATCCTTTGTCAGTTGCTTCCTTTGCAAATATTTTCTCCCATTCTGAGGGTTGTCTTTTTGTCTTGTTTATGGTTTCCTTTGCTGTGCGAAAGCTTTTAAGTTTCATTAGGTCCCATTTGTTTATTTTTGTTTTTATTTCCATTTCTCTAGGAGGTGGGTCAAAAAGGATCTTGCTGTGATTTATGTCAGAGAGTGTTCTGCCTATGTTTTCCTCTAAGAGTTTGATGGTGTCTGGACTTACATTTAGGTCTTTAATCCATTTTGAGTTTATTTTTGTGTATGGTGTTAGGGAGAGTTCTAATTTCATTCTTTTACATGTAGCTGTCCAGTTTTCCCAGCACCACTTAGTGAAGAGGCTGTCTTTTCTCCGTTGTATATTCTTGCTTCCTTTATCAAAGATAAGGTGACCATATGTGCGTGGGTTTATCTCTGGGCTTTCCATCCTGTTCCGTTGATCTCTATTTCTGTTTTGGAGACACAACTTCTGACATGTAAGAAGCCACCTGGAAGCAATGGCAGTCTCCAATTATACAACCAGGCACGCCATCTCAGAGGTCATGGGACAGAAGAGTTCATAGGCCAAATTAAGTTTCTTGAATCACATAGCTTATCAAATCAGTTTAAAACATATATGAGAAGCAAAGGAAAGACAAACAAAAGAAGAAATTTGGTTTATATACTTAGGTTAAGATGCAAGCGAGTTGTATGGACCACACTACCCAAAATATACCATGTTGTATATTTTGTCTCTCTCCTTTTGCTGCATCAGCCTTCCTCACCAATGCTGTGCCTGCAAGGACCAGAACTGAGGTTTGAGCAAAGGAACCCAATGAACAGAAGGTGCCTGGTGCCAGAACACATAGTCTGTCTTTTATAGAGATGCAAGTGAAGTACACATTAGCCTGATGAACTGTTAGGGATTTTATTTCTGTTTTTTGGGCAAAGAATAGACTGGGCCCATATTGGGTAGCTGATTTTTGGATGACATAGCTGTCAGCCCAGAGGACACATTATAACACCTAATAAATTTGTCTTTTTGTCCCTTTCTATTTATTAGGAGCACTCATTTATTCTCTTATACATTCTATTATTTTATCCATCTTTAACATATCTTATAGGTTACTAACTTAATTACTATTGATATTTAATATATCTTGTGAATTCTGCCTCTGTTTTATAAACTACTTGCTTACTTCCTGCCTAAATGTGACACTTTTAAAGGGTTTCCATCCATCCCATTTATTTTTCTTGTTGTCTAGAGCAAAATCAAATATTCTCAAATAATAGAGCAAACACATATTACAACTTCTATGGCCATGCATGGACTGTTAATATCCCCAACAGTCCTTAGAGGTAGGTATGCCTATTAAACAGGGAGCTGAATCTAAGTGAAATTAGGTAACTTGTCTAAAGATCACACAGGTAGTAAGAGTCAGTGCTAGAATTCACATGGTTTCTCTTCTTCTCCATGCTGTTGACATACTGAGAGTTCAAAGGGGGTCCTCACACATGGTGAATATGACTGATATGGCTCTCATATTACACTGAAAACATCTGCTTACAAACATTCTACTGTGAGGTGCTCAAGGAGAGAGATTGTGTCTCCGTCATCTTAGTATCTGCAATGCCTGGCACAGTGATTCACACAGAATGCATCTCAATAAATGTAATATCCCCTTTTCAAAAATCGCAAGCTGTTACCTACCACATTATTTCCTTATTTTTCCTCTTCCCTACCTCCATTCCTTCCCCTCTCTCCCTTCCTCCGTTCCTCCCAAGGAATCTTAACATTTGTTAGAGGATCGTGATGTTCTGCCAGGGATGTGTTTAAATAACTTCCTTCCTGTCTTATCTTTCCCTGCTCACCAACTTTGTTGGAGACTGCATTCCAACTGCTCAACATTTGTAGACGAGAGAGTGATCTCTAAATGTCGTTCAGTTCAAAGGTATTATGACCTATCTCTTCAATGATACAGGGAGTGGAAAGTAGTTTTACTTAATGAGGCAGAACATCTGAGCTGCTGGTCTAGAAAAGATATCGAAGAAAGTTGTTCAAGTAACTTGTCAGCTTCTTGGTTTTCACTGTACATGCCTTCCTAGTTCCCTGAGACATAAAAATGTGCCATTTATAAAGGCATTAGATACATTTCTCTGGTTTAACGTGCTTAATGAGTCTCAGACGTTGTAAAAAGTTGTGGAGCCTACAACTCTTATGCTACCAGTGTTGGGAACTATTTATGCAGAGCCAGAGTTTAGCATAGGATTATAAAAAGGTGGGTTAACCACCATCTAGCAGAGAATAAAGTTTCTCCATTTTATATTTTTCAAAGGATAAAGTGGCAAAATTAGTTTGGGATTGCAAGTATTAGTAGAAGACACTGAAAGGCATGATTTCATCCTTCATTTTGCCTGGTGAGCAGTCTGAGAATAGGAAAGGTATATGGCATGTTCAGATTCCTACAGTGGTTTCCCAAGACAATTTCCCAGCCCTGTACTCTTCATTCATTCACTCATTCAATCAACAAATGCATACTGAGTCTACTACGTGTCAGGTACAATGAACAAGACTACGATCCGACCCATTCCTCAAGTCATCTAATATATCTCGAATGCCACAAAATACTCACTCAGTTAATACTGCCTTCCTCTGAAGTCCCACATCCTGTGATTGTGCCTCTTTGTAGACATTCTCCCTTCTCACTTACTTCTGCTCCTCATCCTTTTTCCTCCACTTACTTGTTCCTCCCAGCTTCCCTCTTTCCCTCCCTCCCTCCCTGGAACATTTATTACATAACTTCTGTGTTCAGGGCACTGGGATAAACACAGGGAAGACATTGAGACTAAGAGTTTCTGCTTTTAAATGGCTCACAGTGTATATGGAAATTGGCATGTCAAGTCTCAAATTACAATACAATGCGATAAAGGTCTTGTTTTACATTTAATTGTATGTGTCGCCTCCATCTGGCCCATGGTAATACCTCAACAATTTTTTAGAGAATAAATCTTTCAAAATAGAATCTGGTTCCAAGTCATCTTTGTATTTTCCAGAGTTCCTTGTGGATATTGGATGTGCAATTAATATTTCCTGAATTAAAACTGAGAGAATCAAAATGCTGTGCAAATCATGTGAGGCATAGGTCATTCCTTGCTTTTTTACTTTCTTGCTGCCTTCCCTCTCTGAGTTTTGTTCTTTTTCTTGTGCCATGACGAAAATAACTAACTTTTATCACCCACTTATTATGTGCCAAGTGCATGGGGCTAAGAGAGGTAGATACTATGATCCACATTGTAAGCGAAGGAATTGAGGCACAGAAAGATAAAGAAATCTGACCAAAATCACGATGCTTTAAAACTGCAGGTGCTTGCATTTGGTTCCATAATGTGAATTCTTTTCTATGATTCTGTATAACACAGTGTGGTAGATATAGAATAATAGGCTTGGAGTCAACCAGCCTTGACTATTTTATATGAACTTGAATAAATTAATTAATCCCTCTGAGTTTCAGTTTGCTGAAAACTGGGTTAGTAATGTTGATGAAAAAAAAATGCACAACTTAAAAGTTGAGAATTATATTTTATTCGGCGGACATTCTGAGGACTTCAAGCCCAGGACATAGCATCTCAGATAACTCTGAGAGACTGCTCCAAAGAGGCAAGGGGTTGGGGGGGGGGATCCAGTATATATAGGAGTTTTTGCAACAAAGACCAGGTAGTCTGAACATCAAAAGGTTACTGTTAATTAAAGAAAACCAGACATCTCAAGTTAAGGAAGTTAGCGCTTTTCTATGTGTGGGAAGATGCAAGAGACTGGGTTCACTGAAATCATTCCTTTGAAATGCACCTCAGCTCTCTGGGGCCAGTATCCTGCTTCTCTCCATCCTGAATCCTCTCAGGGTTCACAGCTGGGAGTGACTGCAGTGGCTGAAGACTTGGCAGTGAGCAGCTTGTTTGTCTCCATCCTGAGTTCTTTCAAGGTTCACTGTCTGGGCGGTTGTAATGTGATGTCTTGATGGATGCAACATCCTTTGTTTTACTGATATGACAGGTAAATTTTTCATTCACAGTAATTTTAACTTAAATGATCTCATTGAGGATTACATGAAATAAATTTCCAGCGCAAGACTTAGCACTGAAGAAATGCCCCTTCCTCTACTCCTCTCTCTTCAGAGACCCAGTACTCTTGAGAATGGAACCTACTAATTCCTGTTTCCTGGGGAATCAACATTCTATACTAGGGTGGAAATGCATTGTCCCTTTTATAGGACTTATTGGGAAGTGGGTAATACAGTGATGGGGGTGTTGCAGAGGGCCTTTGGACTCTAAAATCCATGGTTATATTCCAGAATTAGAAGGGGACCGCAGGAGTCAGCTTATGCAGGGGTCTTTAATAGATCTTAGCATCAGAACATGGATGTATTCCTAACAACTATACACAACAGTTCCTCAGCAATTGTTCTACGTCCTTAAAAGTTCTTGAGAAAGGTTGAGAGAGTAATAGATGGCCCCTAGCCTTAGCATGCTTTGTTCTAGTCACAGAATGGCTCCTGGTGTGTTCCCTCTGCCTTTCCTATGACAGCCTCAGGAATCTCAGCGTGCTCATCTCTCCTCTTGGAAGCTAATCCCCCCACACCTCTGCCACCTACTCTGTTGCCTGGATCTCTTCTTGTTTTAGTGCTTCCTTCCTATTTGCCTCTGTAGGGAAGCCCAGAAGCCCTTCTGATTTCAGGGAGTTGCTGATGACTGTGGAATGCAAGAAATTTTAAGCAATGAATATAAACAAAGGAATAAGCTTTCAGAGCTTGGAAAGTCCTGAGTTTGGCTTCCAGACTTGACTCCTTCCTGACATGAAGGCTGAAAATCCTACTGCTTTTATTCTAAGTGGTGAAGTCCACCAAACTCCCCTGATTCCCTGACTCCACTCTTTAATGACACCAAGTTGAATAATAGAAGGAAGGAAGGTAAGAATTGATTCCTCCTAATTTCCAGAAGGCAGTATTAACTAGGCCAAGGGATCAAAACGTTTTTTTTGTTTGTTTGTTTAATGTTTATTTTTGGCAGTCTGGTGACGCTTATAGACCAATGAAATTTTTATATGCATACAATAAAATACATAAAATTACAGAAGATAATTATACTAAAACAAAGGAATCGAAATATTAACATGACTCACACCTTTCAGTATGTTAACTTGCAAACAATTTTAGACAGATTGCACTGGAAAGCAATGAATATATCTTGGTACCAACGTGAGAGCATACAGATCCATCTTTAGGGGTTGAGTGACTACTAGGGGCAGAGTTGCCCTATAGTTGGGCCAACATCTGTAGACAGGAAGATGATGATTAAGTGTGATTGGAGGCGAGTCCTCAATACTACTGTAATTTCAAATTAGTGGTGTGTATAAGTGATATATTTGTAATAACTCTAACGTGATATGAAAATATCTGTTATTTCTCTTGGTGACAGAGTCATACGTATGGCTGATACTACAGTGCTTTATTACTTACATTCACAGTTTAAGGAAATGCTAAATTTCAGTTAGAAATAAATAAAAAATATGTTATGTTCTTGCATCCATGCATCCAAGTCCACGAACCCCAGAAATCTCTTAATAGTCCTATTGGTGGTCTCTGGACCCCAAATGAAGACTCTGTCTTAGGACTTCTGTCAGCTGTCCTCTCTCTTTACTAGGTCAATGTGACCTGCCCTCTGGGCCTTCCTCATTGTCACATAGTTTTGTCTAAATATCTTGGATTGTCACTAATATCAGAATAAATTAACCACGTCTGTAAGAATAAGGAAGCTTGAGCTGTTAGTTTGGCTTGGGGCCGCAAAATGCAGTGATAAATTTTGCTTTCCTCCCCTTGCCATTTCTTGCATTTTTTTTTATAAACAGTTATTTAGTGGAAGCATCAAGGGGTAGGGAAAGGAAGATGGCAAATGCAGATGGAGCATAAGGACCACATAGCTCATGGTAGCTTTCCAGATGAGCATGAATATGCAGATTTTAGACATATGATAATCAAAAGGCCTGGAGGTTCTTTTCCCAATCTCCTTATATTTCAGTGTTGTTTCCAAAGTACATTCTGATGATCCTAATTGGATTTTCTCCCATATGTGTTAGGATTTCAATTATGATTGTATGTGTATCAATCTATGAACAGAAAGGAATGCCATCTCATTTCATGGATCATCTGATGTCTGTCGATTCATCAGTGACAGGCAGGGAGTGTCTCCTAGCCTCAGTGTTCAGTGTGTTGTGTTGTCTCTGAATCTGTGTATAGTGGAATACGTCCACACCTCTGGGCCTCTAAATGAATACATCTTGGATGGCACAGACTGCTGCTTTCCTCAGTTAACATGGACAAAAGAGTGCATCTCCAAATTATCACACTGGTTATTTTAGTAAGTTGTATTCATAGGAGTGTGGTGTCCTGAACAAAAGGTTTAACAGTCCTATTCTTTGCATACACACAGTCATCTCCTTGTATAATAAAATGTCTTTTTTTTTTTACTGTATTTATTTATTTATGACTTCTTTTACTAAGTTTAATGAGTTTTTAAAAAAAAATTTATTGAAATATAGTTGACTTACAATGTTGTGTTAGTTTCATGTATACAGCAAAGTGATTCAGTTATATATACATATATATACACAAATATATGTATTCTTTTTTTTACATTCTCTTCCATTATAGCTTATTACAAGATATTGAGTATAGTTCCCTGTGCTATACCATAGGTCCTTGTTGGTTATCTATTTTTTATATAATAGTTTGTATCTTTTAATCTCAAACTCCTAATTTATCTCCCCCCCTTCCCCTTTGGTAACCATAAGTGTGTGTTCTATGTCTGTGAGTCTATTTCTGTTTTGTAGATAAATTCATTCGCATCATTTTTTAGATTTCACGTATAAGTGATATGTGATATTTGTCTTTCTCTGTCTGGCTTACTTCAATTAGTATGATAATCTCTAGGTCCATCCATGTTGCTGAAAGTGGCATTATTTTTCTTTTTTACTTTATATCACGGTGTATCATACCACATCTGTAGGCTCTGGCCTTGACTTTCTTTTGGGTTTTACCTCCAGCTCTCTCTCACATGCACTCGGAGACGGAGCCACACCAAACAGTCTGCAAATCCCCAGACACACGAGGTCATTTCACGCCTCTGTACATCTTGTGCCCAATGGCTAGAATTCACTCCTTCTTTTTGTTCTGGTGAACTCAAGATTTTGCTCAAATTGCAACTCATTCAATTAAACTCCTTCACAAGTTTTTTCCTAAAATCTCTGGGAAGAAGTAAGCACTTTCTTCCATGTATCTTCACACTACTGTGTTTAATGTTTGTATGTTGATGGCATAATTTGTTAATTAATTCAGCACAGTTTATGGGAGATCTGCCCAGTCACGGGCTCAATCTCTAGGCATTGATGAATAAGACAGATATGTCCCTGCCTTCCCAGAGCTTACGGCTCAATCAACACTCCTCATCACTTTATTGTCTTAATTACCAGTTTCTTGCCATCAATTCAAACAAGAAACACAGTTCTCTTTTCCTTAATTTCCCCTCAGACCATTCACCAAAGCATTTATGTTGTAGTAGGCTTTATTTATAGAAGGTTTTTACATTCAGAAATTGAAAATATCATAAAATTCAAGATTATACTTCTCGTTTATTAAAAGTTCTTCTACCACTCCACTACTGGGAATTGACCAAATTTCTCAGTGAATTCCGGCCTTCTGCTAGGCTCATTCATCTCTTTGAATCTTCAAGACACAATCACATCATAATTTCTCACAATAGTTTTTCAGAACAATTTAATTTTCCATTCCCGTATTCACCTCCAGGCATACATTCTAAAACCAAAAATTAATTGAGGTACTCTGATGAAAAGTTGTCATCTGCCCCAGGTCTTACTCTTTAACAATATAGAAGTGATAAAAAATAAGAAATTTTAGGTTTTATTCTCTTATTCATGGCAAGCGGAAAGAACCAGGGTGGAGACATTTTCTCCTCCATTAATATGATTTATGTTCCTCGTCCAAACTTTTAGAAGGCAGAAGTATCTACAATCAGGTTTCGTTTTAAATAACATTAAAAATTCTGCTATAATATAATGCTATATATTGATATGACATTTATGGCTTTTTAAAGGGTTGTAACTTTGTCTATTTTTTAAAATATGCATTTCTCTTTTTTTAACATCTTTGTTGGAGTATGATTGCTTTACAATGTTGTATTAGTTTCTGCTGTATAGCAAAGTGAATCAGTTATATGTATATATATATCCCCATATCCCCTCCCTCTTGCATCTCCCTCCTACCCTCCATATCCCACCTCTCAAGGTGGACACAGAACACAGAGCTGATCTCTCTGTGCTATGCAGCTACTTCCCACTAGCTATCTATTTTACATTTGGTAGTGTATATATGTCAATGCCACTCTCTCACTTCATCCCAGCTTCCCCTTCCCCTCCCCATGTCCTCAAGTCCATTCTCTATGTCTGCATCTTTATTCCTGTCCTGCCCCTAGTTTCATCAGAACCATTTTTTTGTTTTTTTAGATTCCATATATATGTGTTAGCATACGTTATTTATTTTTCTCTTTCTGACCTATTTCACTCTGTATGACAGACTCTAGGTCCATCCACCTCACTACAAATAACTCAGTTTCGTTTCTTTTTATGGCTGAGTAATATTCCATTGTATATATGTGCCACATCTTCTTTAGCCATTCATCTCTCAATGGACACTTAGGTTGCTTCCATGTCCTGTCTATCGTAAACAGAGCTGCAATGAACATTGTGGTACGTGACTATTTTTAAATTATGGCTTTCTCAGGGTATATGCCCAGTAGTGGGATTGCTGGGTCGTATGGTAGTTCTCTTTTTAGTTTTTTAAGGAACCTCCATACTGTTCTCCGTAGTGGCTGTATCAATTTACATTCTCACCAACAGTTCAAGAGGGTTCCCTTTACTGCACACCCTCTCCAGCATTTATTGTTTGTAGATTTTTTGATGATGGCCATTCTGACTGGAGTGAGGTGATACCTCATTGTAGTTATGATCTGCATTTCTCTAATGATTAGTGATGTTGAGCATCCTTTCATGTGTTTACTAATGGGATTTTAATAATATTTTTAAAGTGGTCACATTTACAGTTGCAAAAAATGCTTCTTCATTTTTTGTTTAACATGTTTATTGGAGTATAACTGCTTTACAATGTTGTGTTAGTTTCTGCTGTATAACAAAGTGAATCAGCTATACGTATACATATATCCCCATATCCCCTCCCTCTTGCGTTTCCCTCCCACCCTCCCTATCCCACCCCTCTAGGTGGTCACAAAGCACCGAGCTGATTTCCCTTCAGCACTACTTACTGAAGAGGCTGTCTTTTCTCCATTGGATATTCTGGCCTCCTTCATCAAAGATAATGTGACCATATGTGCGTGGGTGTATCTCTGGGCTTTCTATCCTGTTCCATTGATCTATATTTCTGTTTTTGTGCCAGTACCATACTGTCTTGATTACTGTAGCTTTGTAGTATAGTCTGAAGTCAGGGAGCCTGATTCCTCCAGCTCCGTTTTTCTTTCTCAAGATTGCTTTGGCTATTTGGGGTCTTTTGTGTTTCCATACATATTGTGAATTTTTTTGTTCTAGTTCTGTGAAAAATGCCATTAGTAGTTTGATAGGGATTGCATTGAATCTGTAGATTGCTTTCGGTAGTATAGTCATTTTCACAATGTTGATTCTTCTAATCTAAGAACATGGTATATCTCTCCATCTGTTTGTATCGTCTTTAATTTCTTTCATCAGTGTCTTATAGTTTTCTGCATACAGGTCTTTTGTCTCCTTAGGTAGGTTTATGCCTAGGTATTTTATTCTTTTTGTTGCAATGGTAAATGGGAGTGTTTCCTTAATTTCTCTTTCAGATTTTTCATCGTTAGTGTATAGGGATGCAAGAGATTTCTGTTCATTAATTTTGTATCCTGCTACTTTACCAAATTCATTGATTAGCTCTAGTAGCTTTCTGGTATCATCTTTGGGATTCTCTATGTGTAGTATCATGTCATCTGCAAACAGTGACAGCTTTATTTCTTCTTTTCCGATTTGGAATCCTTTTATTTCTTTTTCTTCTCTGATTGCTGTGGCTAAAACTTCCAAAACTATGTTGAATAATAGTGGTGAGAGTGGGCAACCTTGTCTTGTTCCTGATCTTAGTGGAAATGGTTTCAGTTTTTCACCATTGAGGATGATGTTGGCTGTGGGTTTGTCATATATGGCCTTTATTATGTTGAGGTAGGTTCCCTCTATGCCTACTTTCTGGAGGGTTTTTATCGTAAATGGGTGTTGAATTTTGTCGAAAGCTTTTTCTGCATCTATTGAGATTATCATATGGTTTTTATCCTTCAATTTGTTAATATGGTGTATCACATTGATTGATTTGCGTGTATTGAAGAATCCTTGCATGCCTGGGATAAACCCCACTTGATCATTGTGTATGATCCTTTTAGTATGCTGTTGGATTCTGTTTGTTAGTATTTTGTTGAGGATTTTTGCATCTATGTTCATCAGAGATATTGGCCTGTAGTTTTCGTTTTTTGTGACATCTTTGTCTGGTTTTGGTATCAGGGTGATGGTGGCCTCGTAGAATGAGTTTGGGAGTGTTCCTCCCTCTGCTATATTTTGGAAGAGTTTGAGAAGGATAGGTGTTAGCTCTTCTCTAAATGTTTGATAGAATTCAACTGTGAAGCCATCTGGTCCTGGGCTTTTGTTTGTTGGAAGATTTTTCATCACAGTTTCAATTTCAGTGCTTGTGACTGGTCTGTTTACATTATCTATTTCTTCCTGGTTCAGTCTTGGAAGGTTGTGCTTTTCTAAGAATTTGTCCATTTCTTCCAGGTTGTCCATTTTATTGGCTTATTGTTGCTTGTAGTAATCTCTCATGATCCTTTGTATTTCTGCAGTGTCAGTTGTTACTTCTCCTTTTTCATTTCTAATTTTGTTGATTTGAGTCTTTCCCTTTTTTTCTTGATGAGTCTGGCTAATGGGTTATCAATTTTATCTTCTTAAAGAACCAGCTTTTAGTTTTATTTATCTTTGCTATTGTTTTCTTCATTTTTTTTTTTCATTTATTTTTGATCTGATTTTTATGGTTTCTTTCCTTTTGCTAACTTTGGGTTTTTTTTGTTTTTCTTTCTCTAATTGCTTTAGGTGTAAGGTTAGGTTGTTTGTTTGAGATTTTTCTTGTTTCTTGAGGTAGGATTGTATTGCTATAAACTTCCCTGTTAGAAATGCTTTTGCTGCATCCCATAGGTTTTGGGTCGTCATGTTTTCATTGTCATTTGTTTCTAGGTATTTTTTGATTTCCTCTTTGATTTCTTCAGTGATCTCTTGGTTATTATGTAGTGTGTTGTTTAGCCTCCATGTGTTTGTATTTCTTACACATTTTTTTCCTGTAATTGATATCTAGTCTCATAGTGTTGTGGTAGGAAAAGATACTTGATACGATTTCAATTTTGTTAAATTTACCAAGGCTTGATTTGTGACCCAAGATATGATCTATCATGGAGAATGTTCCATGAGAACTTGAGAAAAAATTGTATTCTGTTGTTTTTGGATGGAATGTCCTATAAATATCAATTAAGTCCATCTTGTTTAATGTGTCATTTAAAGCTTGTGTTTCCTTATTTATTTTCATTTTGGATGATCTGTCCATTGGTGAAAGTGAGGTGTTAATGTCTCTTACTATCATTGTGTTACGGTCGGTTTCCTCCTTTATGGCTGTTAGCATTTGCCTTATGTATTGAGGTGCTCCTATGTTGGGTGCATAAATATTTACAATTGTTATATCTTCTTCTTGGATTGATCCCTTTATCATTAGGTGGTGTCCTTCTTTGTCTCTTGTAATAGTCTTTATTTTAAAGTCCATTTTTTCTGATATGAGAATTGCTACTCCAGCTTTCTTTTGATTTCCATTTTCATGGAATACCTTTTTCCATCCCTTCACTTTCAGTCTGTATGTGTCCCTAGGTCTGAAGTAGGTCTGAGGGGACTGGTGCCTGTGTTCTGGTGGATGAAGCTGGATCTTGTCTTTCTGGTGGGCAGGACCGTGTCCAGTCATGTGTTTTGGGGTGTCTGTGAACTTAGTATGATTTTAGGCAGCCTCTCTGCTAATGGGTGTGGTTGTGTTCCTGTCTTGCTAGTTGTTTGGTATGGGGCATCCAGCACTGGGTGTTGCTGGATGTTGGGTGGAGCTGTGTCTTAGCGTTGAGATGGAGATCTGGGAAAGCTCTCACCAATTGATATTATGTGGGGCTGGGAGGTCTCTGGTGGTCCAATATCCTGAACTTGGCTCTCTCAGCTCATAGGCTCAGGCCTGACACCAGGCCGGAGCACCAAGACCCTGTCAGCCACATGGCTCAGAAGAAAAGGGAGAAAAAAATAAAGAAAAGAAAAAGAAAAAAATTATTAAAATTAAAAAAAAAAGAAGAGAGCTAGGAAACCAATAAACAAACCCACTAATGATAACAAGCGCTAAAAGCTAAATTAAGATAAGCATAAAAATCAGAAAGAAATCAGTTGCAGACAGCAAACCCCAAGTCTACAGTTGCTCCCAAAATAACTACCTCATTTTTGGGACAATTCATTGTCTATTCAGGTATTCCACAGATGCAGGTTACATCAAGTTGATTGTGGGGATTTAATCCACTGCTCCTGAGGCTGCACAGAGAAATTTCCCTTTTTCTTCTTTGTTGGCACAGCTCCTGGGGTTCAGCTTTGGATTTGTCCCCACCTCTGTGTGTAGGTCACCCTCAGGCTTCTGTTCCCCACCCAGACAGGAGGGGGTTAAAGCAGAGACTGATTAGGGCACTCTTGCTCACTCAGGCCAGGGGGAGAGAGGGTTACGGTAGTTATAATTGGAATGTGGGGCGAGCCTGTGGTGGCAGAGGCCAGTGTGACATTGCAATAGCTTGAGGTGCACCGTGTGTTCTCCCAGGGAAATTGTCCCTGGATCACGGGACCCTGGCAGTGCCAGGCTGCATAGGCTCCCCTGGTGGGGGGTGTGTGGATAGTGACCTGTGCTTGCACACAGGATTCTTGGTGGCAGCAGCAGCAGCATTAGCGTTTCATTCCTGTCTCTTGGGTCTGAGCTGTTAGCCATGGCTCACGCCCGTCTCTGGACTCGCTTAAGTGGTGCTCTGCTTTTCTGTGGGCACATGGGAAAGAAATCCCCTTGCCTCACGCACCCCAAAACAATGGTCTTTTACCTCTTAGGCAGGTCCAGACTTTTCCCCGGACCCCCTCCCGGCTAGCTGTGGTGCACTAGCCCTCTTCAGGCTGTGTTCACACCGCCAACCCCAGTCCTCTCCCTGGGATCTGACCGAAGCCCGAGCCTCAGCTCCCGGCCCCTGCCCGCCCCAGCGGGTGAGCAGACAAGCCTCTCGGGCTGGTGAGTGCTGGTCGGCACCGCTCCTCTCTGCAGGAATCTCTCCACTTTGCCCTCTGCACCCCTGTTGCTGCGCTCTCCTCCGTGGCTCCAAAGCTCCCCCCTGCCACCCCCCATCTCCACCAGTGAAGGGGCTTCCTAGTGTGTGGAAACTTTTCCTCCTTCACAGTTCCCTCCCAGAGGTGCAGGTCCCATCCCTATTCTTTTGTCTCTGTTTTTTATTTTTTCTGTTGCCCTACCCAGGTACGTGGGGATTTTCTTGCCTTTTGGGAAGTCTGAGGTCTTCTGCCAGTGTTCAGTAGGTGTTCTGTAGGAGTTGTTCCACATGTAGGTGTATTTTTGATGTATTTGTGGGGAGGAAGGTGATCTCCACATCTTACTCCTCCGCCATCTTGAAGGTTCCCCCTCTGTAAATTTATCTTTACTGAGAGCCAATACTAAAAGATTAATGGACTAGAGAAAGATGAATTTAACTTTATTATGAGAGACTGGGGACTGCTAAAACCTGGGGTGGGCTTACTGAGCCAGACCTTAAGTTAGTTGTAATGAAATGTCAGTTTTGCAAATGTTTAAAAGACAGCCTATTTTCCGCTTTTTTCTTGACTTATGGACCTTCTTCATAGGTCCCTCCCATTCTTTCTGATTTTATCATAGAAATTGTCTGAGGCCTGTGGAAGTATTAAACCAGCTTTTCATTATGTTTTCAAATAGTTACACATTTAAAGATAGATTTATTTGCTTTATTTTGTTTGTGGTGGCTAATATTTTCATGGCTCTTTGGATGCGGATTTGTATTAATTTGAATGGAAGAAATCTCTATGTGCTTAGCTTGATTTTAATGTTGTTATTTGTCACAGTCATTACTATTAATACTTGGTGATTTCATTCCAGAAAACTTTCATAACATATTTATTTTATATTATTGTAATAAAAATCTGTATGATATTTTGTATCTTGCTTTGTTCTGCACTTTGAACAGTGCTCAAAATCAGTTTTTTTCCAGCTTTACTGAGATATAATGGACATACAACATTATGTAAGTATAAGGTACACAATGTGTGGATTTGATACATTTATATATTACCAAATGATCACCACCATAGCATTAGCTAACACCTCCATCCATTTCTTTTCTGTGGTGAGAACATTTAAGATCTACTCTCTTAGTAACTTGCAAACATATAACATAGTATTATTAGCTACAGCCACCATGCTATACATTAGATATCCAGAACTTTTTCATCTTGTAACTGGAAGTTTGTATCCTTTGACCAGTATCTCTCCATTTCGGCCACCCTTGGCCCCTGGTAACTACCACTCTACTCTCTATCTCTCTGACTTTGACTTTTTTAGATTCCATGTGTAAATGATATCATACAGTATTTGTCTTTCTCTGTCTGACTAATTTCACTTAGCATAATGCCCTCAAGATTCATCCAAGTTGTCGCAAATAACAGGATTTCCTTTTTTTCTCATGGCCGAATAATATTCCATTGTTTATATATATATGAATCTTCTTTTTCCATTCTTCATTGATGGACACTTAAGTTGTTCCCATTCTTGGCTATTGTGAATAATGCTGCAATAATATGACAGTGCAGATATCGCTTCGAGATTCTGCAAAACCAAATTTTTAAATGATTGACTATTTCATTGAATTGATATCAGTGTTTACGTCACCATTTCCCAGGTCTGAATAATTATTTCTATTTTTTTCACCAGTATAATTCTGTGATTAGCTACTTGGATTTGATTTTTTCCATATTTTGAATTCCTAGGGATATAATTGCTGGCTGTCAATAAAATTGTTTTTAAGTTCTTGATTTCCAAAGTCTCCAAAAGGCTTGAAGTAGTACACAATCCTACCAAATATATAGAAGAATTACTGTTCATTGATCACCAGCAAGTAATGTGTAAAATCATTAAAGAAACATATAATATGAAAGATATTTCCTTATTGTTGCTGCAAGGAGTTAATTACTATATTGCTTTAATTGGAGTTATATTACTAAATTTTTATATATTTGTTTATTAGTTGCTTTTTTTTTTGAATTGTTTAATTTGCATCCCCTGATTATTTATTATATTATAGTCTTAGTGGTTTCTTACTTTATAAGACTTTTATATATAATATAGTTATTTCCCTGAATAATATTTCCTGTAAATATTTCCCACAATTTATTTTCCTTTTAATCTTTTAAAAATTTGCCATTGACATTCAAGAAATTTTGAATCTTCATGTCAACAAATCTTGAGATCTTTTCTTCTATACTAGAAGTTAGAAGACTGGAGCAGATGTAGTTCTAATTTTGTTACTCTTTGGGTTTATGATTTTATCACAGGGAATCAGCTAACACATTTTTTTCTTTCTGCTTTAAGATAGTGTGTCTTAGTGGATGCTACCTTTCCATCCATATTTCAGAGCACCATTTTTTTTAGAAAATAAAATTTAAATTTTATATTAAATTAAAATGCCAAGAAGCATAACAAAATCCCCTAAACAATGGGAAAGATTCAATGTGTAATTTAAGAGAATTTTGTATAAAAATAATTGAAAAGGTGGCTGTGGTTCATAAACTGTGTGGCCATATACTTTATTGTACTTTATTACCACTCTTCACTAGAGCTAAGGAAATACAGCTAGATTGTCTATCTGGATCCAAAGCCTGCAAACTTTCTCTGTACTTTTTGCTTTAGTGATCACAGATCTCTGTTTGCCTTTTTTCTTTTTATCATTGTTATAGTTACATAGATTCAATAACAAAATTTATTAAGAGCCTATGATGTGCTAAGTACTTTTCTAGGTGCTGGTGATACAAAGAGATAAATTCTCTTTTGGAGTTTACGTTTGGAAGAATTGCATTATATAATAAGGGAGGATGTGGTACGTCATCTGAAATCCTCCTTCCTTTTTTTTTTTTTTTTTTTTTAAATTAAGGATGCCCATAGAAAATACTGTGGCAGGGAGAAACTGAATTTAATTAAATATGACTGAAAAAAATCCTTCAATATAGTAGTTAGAAAATCTTGTTGCTGAGGGAAGAAATCCAAGAAATAAAAAATCCCCTAAAGATTTATCTTTGAACAGACAGAAAAATCCATGGACTCTTGAAATTCATTACTTCTTTAGGGCCTGGGAGGTTGGCTTGCTGTGGCTTTCAGTCTCCTTCTTGGAGAGGTAAAGATCACATCTACTATATTTTCTAATCAACCCTCCACACTCCAGTAAACTGAATTAAGTGCTAATGTGGTATCTCACCATCTTCTAACCTTGTTATTAATAAAAACTTCAATACACACGTGTTCAAGCTTCTAATTTGTGTTCTCCTAAAGATTTCTACACATCAGCAGGGGCTATGTTTTCAGGGCCTGGTAAATAACTTGGGTTAACCTTTGGATAACAGAGCTGGGGAAATGTGAGGTAAGGCACCAGGGGGTGGAAGGGACAGCTTTGGGCCAACCAAAGACATGGAGAAACCTGTCTTCACTGGCTTGGGGCAAAGCCTTCCTTCACAGCTCCGTTCTCTCTTTCCTTTCTGTCTACCTTTAATAAGGTGACCGTGTTAAGGATCTTCAGGATGCATGGAACCAAAAGTTACTGAAAGCAGATCAAAAAAGAGAGCTTAATCAGAGAGATTCACAGAAAACTCACAGAACCCAATAGTGGAAACACAATTGAGGAGCTCCCTGCTTTCCAGTTTCTGCTTCTCTCTGTATACCTGTCCTGTTCCCAGGCTTGTTTCTTTTTTCCCCAGCTTTATTGAGGTAAAATTGACAAATGAAATCATAATATATTTAAAGTGTACAATGCAATGGTTTGATACACACATACATTGTGAAAGGATTCCCCCCGTTGAGTTTCTGCACATCAAGGTTCTCACCGATTGAAATAAACTTTCTAAACACACACGCGTGTGTGTGCAGCAGTATAAATTCCACCTTCCCGAAGTCTTTTTTTCTGATGGCAAGCAGTAGCTCTATTAGGTAATACTTACATAGTGTTTTCTACCTGCCAGGCCCTCTTCTAAGTGCCTTAGAAATTTTAGCTCTTTAAACTCATAAGCCTTTGCTGAAGGTTTGATGATCCCCATCTTAGAATTGAGAGGTAATGTAACTTGCCCAAGGTCACACAGCTACAAATTGAGATTTGAACTCAAGCAATCTGGCTCCATAGTCTGTGGTCTTAACCATCGTACTTACTGCCTCTCAAGCAGTGCTAATGGAGACTTTTTTGACAATGACAGGTGTACCTGGTTCTCTTGCTGTACCCTGAAGTACAGGCTACTCAATCAGGTGCTGGTCCTGCACACATCACTGTGGAACCTCACAAAACTGACATTTAACATCAATGCAAATCAACCTGTCACATGGTGACATTGTGTTTGAGGCAGGAGATAAAAAAAATTGATTGTGTAGCTTTGCTGAATATCAATTATCCTTTTATTGACAGCAAATTGTTGATTTAGGATTATTCAGTACATATTCATAAAGTATTGGTAAGATAAAGTAACAATAATAAATTACAAGCTGGAGAGCATTTGCATTTCACTTAGCATGGAGGGTGAAGAGTAGTTTAGAATAAATCTCTTACAATGTATCATTTTGCCATTCCTGTGTAATTTCAATGTAATCCTGAATAAATATGACTTCAATCTAGAACTGAAGCTATATCAATGACCAAGGGACATCAAATCTACTGAATATTTTCATTTCTGGGTACATGTGTGTATCTATCAAACCCAATGAAATTTGGAAGGCAGTATGATAGAGACCTAAGTAGGTAGACTTTAGAGCAGACAGATAGTAGTTCAAGTCTTAATAAAAACTATCAGGAATCGACAGCTCACTATGTACGTGTCACTGTACTAAGTGATGACAAAATAGAGTAAGTGTTAAAAGCCCTCATTTAGAATCAACCAAACCAGGATTGAAATCCTGACTGTATCGTATCCTAGCTTCGTGATTTTGCCTTTCTTTCTTCATCCGGAAAATGGGTATAATTCTTGTTGTAAATATTAAATAAGAAAATCATCTTTCCACTAGAGGAGTGACTGTTAGCAGATTATTTAGCCTTCCTTGGCTTCCTTATTTGTAAAATGGAGATATTAACATCCACTTCTCTAAGTGATTGTGAGGATCTAATGAGAAAAGGTAGGTAATGCTCCTAATGTTTATTATTTCCAGCATAGTTGGTGCTCAACCACTTGATTTTTTTCTTCCCTCCTATTACTGACCTAAGTCAAAGTTCTTCAGTTGGTTAAGTGTCTTCTGATGAAAAGTGTTTCATGAAATATTCCAGTTACTTATATAGGGAGCAATATATTTGAATGGATAAGAGTTATTATGAGAATTCAAGGAGATTAAAAAGAAAGGAGTGGACCAATTTTGGAATTAAGGCTAAATGGTTCTAATTATTCCAAAGCAATTCAGAGCCTCTTTCCAGCTGGTCTGTAATCAGATTATCTGGAAATCTGATGTTTGGGGAAGCCTAACTGAATTAAATTCTGTTCATTTCAAAGCTGCTTCTCTTCCTCCTGTGTTCCCCATCACTGCCACCCCTGGAGAATTGAGTAGCTCTGTAACCGAGTTTGCTAAGGGATTGATTTCCCATATACTGCAGCCTCTTCTTGTTGCTCATTTCTTACGTCAAGTCTTACAGGAGTGCGCAATCACATGCCTGCATTCTATTACAGGGAGTCTAGGGATGTTAGTTTTCTTGCTTCTACATCAGGAGGCAGGATTTCTAATGTAAAACATTGCCAAGATGTAGGAAGGTGTTAAACAAGGTTGGTTATCCACAAATGACATGTGTTCAACTTTCTATAACTAGTGTAGCTATTCTCGTATGACTGGATATTAAAGTCGTTTCTAAATTTTTGCTCTTTTAAATAATGCTGTGCTGAATACTGTTTGTAAATGGGCTTTAAATTCCTTGAGAGTAGAGTGCTATAAAGGGAACTGTTGAACTGTAGTGTATGGAAGACTTATCGTGATTCTTAGCACTGGTAGACTATTTCCATAAAGCTTTTGGCAATAGGCCTGCCAGTGATAGATCTAAACGTTTGCTTCACCACCATCCGGAACATTATCAATTAAAATGCTTTTTAGAGAGTGCCAATTCTAAAATTAACTTGCATTTTCATAATGACTAGTAATAATGACATATTCTCATTTGGTTATTGGTTTTATTCCCCTTAAAATTTTAATTTTGTTTGAAGTATTTTTCTGTATACTATGTTCATAACTCTATTAGAGTTTTAATTTTCTTTATATTAATTTGCATGAACTTTTCTATAACAAGATTATGAATATTTGTTTATGGTATATATTTCAAATATTTTTTCCTGAGTGTATTATTTACCACTTATTTGAGTTTGTTACAACCTGTGATGTTCAAAGCCTGAAAATTTCTATGTGGTTAATGTATTGTTAACACTGTGATTTTTTTCTTTTGTGTTATGCTTGGATGTTCTTTTCAACATAAGATCAGATATATTTTAAACTATATGTTTTAAAATGGTAAATGATTTCTTATTTTTCATTTGGCTTTTTAATCCACCAAGAATTTACGTTGGTGTATTGTAGTAGATCAAGATCTAACTTTATTAGGCTTTAAAGTGATTGTCTTGGTACTATGTATTGAATAGTCTTTGATTTCTTCATTTATTTATGATGTCTCCTTGGTAATGTAAATGATATGTGTTATTTTAAGGCTATCTTTAAAAAATGGCCTATGTGTTGATTACTCATTACAAATCTATATCAAAAAGTTTTGGGGTTATTCTCACTTACATATCCTATCAGACAAATTCTAGAATCACCTTGTTATGTTAGTGATTTTGCATCTAAACAGGGAAATGTATGTCTGTAATTTACTTTTCTCCTGTTGTTTTGAAAACCAGATAGCTGGCTTAAAGCATCAAGGTTAAGTATAGACCTCTCTTTCCCCCATCTACGATCCACATTGCCATACATGTCTATCATTTTGGATTGATTTCGTACTATGTGAGTCTGAGCCCAGCTTAATCAGTGTTATGTCAGTGCAGGAGTGAGAAGGCCTGTCTAACCTGGGGCATCTGCCAGTCTTCTTGAGGCCAGATCATGGAAATGACCTGGCAATGTATCTATACCATATATCAATATATTCTGCTTTCCTTGCTTTTACCTGTGAAGAAGTGATTCTACATTTAGATCTACAGATCCTACACTTGTCCACTAGATTCCATCCTCTTTTGCCTATTTGTGGTGTAGAAAGCTCCATTCTCAGATAAAAATATCTGTTACAATATATACAGACTGAGTTTTATTGACTTACTGCAGCAAGGGAGAACAATTCTTAGATACACCTTGTACTCTTAAATACAATTCTTAAATAGCATCTTGTTAGGAGAAATGAATACATGCTTTTTATCGCTTATATGCTGGGATTGGAAATTCTTAGGCCAGAACATCAGAAGTGGGGGACACTTCTGAAGCCTTAGGATTTGTGGAATTTTAAGGTAGAGTCAATCTAAGTGACATGAGGTTCTGAGTAAAGTATAGTTGAATAATTGATGGGAGCAGTTTTTCTTGTTCTCAGTCTTGCATGACTGATGGAGTCTGTTGTATAGGTTCTCAGACCTCTATCATTTGGCCATCCTCTGACTAGGTCAGAGGGTCAACCACAAAATCATTCTCATTCCAGGTCTACAACACTGTCCTGATCTCTAGGTGACATCTTTATCTCAGTCACAGCAGTTCAGAGTCAAGCCAGGGTCTGACTTTCTTGCTCCTTTGTCAAATGATCAGTGGTTGTGTCATCTTACATGACAGCGGCTATGCAGAGGCATTTAAGACTCAAGAGAAGCCACACTTGACAACTGTAGAACATATAAAGAATAAAACCCTGAATATTTTGAAACCATGGATCCCCAAATACCAGAGTCCACGAAATAAAACATGTCCCAGGCTCCCTTTTGTCTACCTTGGAGAGGTAGGGGGTCATAACCTTCAGTTTAGAGATGAATTGTTCTACCTGACCAATTGTGTTTATCTAAATTCAACATGAAGTTTTGGAAATGACACAAATACCACCATGGCTAGCTAATGGAAAGTGAAAGCCTTTTAATTATTTCTACTTGGGCTAAAGAGTTTTAGACCTGCCTTCTCAGGCTTGAGCACTCGGAGAATATCATTTATAACTTTGGCTAAGTTTGATGATAAGTTTCTGATCACCTTTTCTAATTTCATAAGCTTTATTGTAGAATTTGTTGCTCAGATGGTGCATGTAAAAAGTGAATCAGTGATTATTCTGAGTAATTCTTCAGAGTAACATATAGTAGCTTCATATTGAAAGTCTTGACCAATTACCCAATATATAAAAGTAAAATTTGTTTATAGTAAAAAAGTGAGGACTTGATGGCCACATAGACAGTGGACATAGGACTTCATAGGACAGTACCCTAATGAAGCACAAATTTTGCTGTGGGAATAGATGTTTAACATAATAGGAGTATGCCAGTTACCTCTTCCTTTGGAAAGACAGTTCCTTTAAATGGAGTTAAAGAACTTCTGTAAAGGTGCTGGAGAATCTCCAAGGAGAACAAGTAGCCTACTACAAAAATATAGCCTCATATTTGTTCCTGTGCTTGTTGTGTTTCTGGCTTCTACTGACAGCACTGTAATTATTTTTATAAAAGTATTTTTGCTGTTATGTTTTACAGTCAAGTCCAATTTTTACATGACTGAACGTTATAGTTGTGGTTATATTTGAGGTACCAGAAGGGTTCAGTGGAATGACTCAATGTTTAGATGAATAGTGGTTAGAGTTTTATCTGAAGTCCGGGGTGGTGTTTGGCAAAGCCAAATCAGTACAGTTTAGGGCTATAGTTACAGTCTGTAAGAATCTTATGATAGAGTTGTATGATTCTGTCCAGGGCAAAATGGTGTATGAATATGCTTAGAAGAAGTCTCTTCGGCAAGGCTATGGTGCAAAAGCTCTTTCATCAGCAACTTATGACTGGTATAAATATGTAATAAAGTATTATGTAAATGGATTAATAAATTAATTAAGAAAAAGGAAAATATGCAACTAGATAGGGTGGTGGTGGCCTTGTGGAAGATGATTAAGTGTGAGGGCTTTGGAATCAGACATCTTAAGATTGTCATCTGGTGCTACCCCTCCTGGTATCTCTAGGGTCTCTTTCAGCCTCTTCCTTTATTGTAAAACAAAGACGATTATAATACTTACCTCACAGGGTTGTGGTGAGGATGATGGGACCTAATGTATGTGAAGCACAATCGTGGGCACAGAGAAAGTGTGCAGCAAATGACAGCAATCAGGATCATTATTATTTCGTTCTGTATTTTCCCAGTTTTCCACAATGTGACTCTATTCATTTATGATTAGAAAAATCAAATTTAAGAGGAAAAAATTTAAAAATTGGTGTATTGAATATCTTCCTTTTCACTTGTTCCAGCTAGGAATTTGAAATACATCCACTGACTATTCACTGAAATATCTTCTACTTTTTGAAAATATTGTGAGACTTTTTCTTCTCCGTGAATCCTCACTTTTTAATGCTTGGAAGGGACTGAAATGCCCATGTTTGCAAACTCTGGAGACAATAAGTTTATTCTCAAGTCAAAGTTTTTACGGCATTAAAAAATATTGTAGTTTCTCAAGTGTTTTCTACCCATATACTTATACAAAGGTTTGTTGAAAATCATTTAGTCAACAGGTGTAAAACATAAATAAATGAGTAATTTGGCCCCTAGCACTCCTGAGGACCTATACTGGGAAAACTTTTTTTTTTTTTTTTTTTTAATTCAAGTGCCTGGGAAAATAATCTAAGGGATTCTAGTCAGGAAAATGGCAGAACACCTGTCTCTAGGAAAGTTGTCACCTTTATGGATTGTTAATCGTGTGTGCATGGCTAGAGGCTTTTATTAGTTAGAATGCACAGTAAAAACAAATTCCATATTCAATTCTATCATTGACTCTAATAAAATTTCTGGCAAACTTCAACTCCTTCCTGAAGACTCAAGTTAAATGTTACCTTCCCTGAGAAGCCTTTCATGATCCCCATGCATAGTTAAGTTTGCTTTGTTTTTAGGTTGACTATGTGTATGTGTTTATCTGTTTTCATTAAAAATGACTCCGAGGAAAAGTATTTATCTTGTTTTTTTGGTACCATCTGTGCTTGGCAAAGTGTCTGATGTGGGACATGGTCAGGAAATATTTATTAAATGAATGAATGAATGAGTGAGGTAAAGAATCTGACAGAGCATCTTTTTAGTCAAGCAGGATTCACAATCACAAAAAGAAGAAACAAGGAGAAAACATAAGTTTGTTTAAATTTCTATGGCTCAGTGCAAAAATGGCTTCTTGTCACACATTTATGTCTGAAGAATATTGATCAACACTGATGATTTTGTTTCTTAGTGAATTATTAAATTCAGCTTGCTAAATCCTTGAGGGCAAGAGTCATGTCTCAGGCATCTTTTGATCGCTTATGTCTCTCCTGTGGTGGTTGCTGTGTTTGGAGCTCTGTGCTTAGATTATGAAAGGCCTTTCATTCTGTGCAAGTCCCTCAGAAGACATCTTCTTGATAAAATGGTTCTTAGTGTTTAATTCTCAAACTTCTCTGATTACAATGTAAGCATCTCATAACAATGTTTTCCACATGGTATTAGTTTAAGAAAAACTATATTTACATGCTTGAAACGAAATACATTTAAAACAAATTGATGTGAGTTAAGTTTTGAGTTACATTCTAGACATGAAATAAGCTGGCACTAGGTGCCTGAGTCTCTTTCTTAGAAAATTTCTTAGCCTGCTGGGAAAGACAGAGAAGTCAGCGATTGTAATGACTTGAGCCTAAAAGGATGCACTGGAAATTATGGGAATCCTGAGTAGGACTGTGCATCTAGCCCAATTTAGGAGGGACATGATTAGCTGAGCCTTTCAGGGAAGGTGAACAGTTGAGCGGAATTTTTTTTTTATGGTGGGTAGAATCAGAGAAGAAGGAGCAGTTTCGAAGAAGGGAAGAAGTATATGTAAAAGCACAGAGGTAAGAGAGAGATTAATGACCCATTTTGGAGGCCTGAATATATAGTTCCATGTAAGTGGACTATAGGCTTTGTTTGTGGAAATGGTAGAAATTGAGGCTTAGAGGCAGGTAGACACAGAGCAGAAATGGCCTTGTATGGCATGACAGGGTGTTAAGACTTTTTGCTGAAGACTGTGGGGTACCATAGGCATTAAAGTGGCACTAGTCCATAGAAGAAAATTTATACATTTGCAGTGGAGAAGAAGAGGAGTAAACCATGGTTAGAATAAATATTATAGCAGTGAAATCTGTGACTACGGGAACGGAAAACAGAGAAGAGTTTAAGATTTAAGCTTTTGCCCTGAAATATTGGATAATTGGTGATACCATTCATTCACTCATTTTTTTTTTTTATTCAATCAATATTGATTTAGCACCTGCCATTGGCAGACCACTGTTTTAAACACTATGGATAAAAAGATGAAAGGTTATAGGCCCTCTAGGAGCTCACAGCTTAGTAGGCAAGACATAAATCGAGACAAATAGCGACAATACTATTAAGTATTGTCACTTAAGTGACAATAAGTTAGGCTGGGACTTAGAACAGGGTGTGATTAATTTTCCTTGGGGGTCACTAGGAAAGTGTGAGAAAGTTGATGATTCTTGGGCTGGGTCTTGAAATAGGAATAGAATGCTCCAAGTGTACAAGGGGAAACATTTATTCTAGGAAAAAGAACATTATGAGCAAATGCATGCTGTTTCCAAGAAACCCCAAGTAGCTCAGTATTTCTTAGGCTTAAGTGTTGAGGTAGTTTGGAGATGGGACTGAGCAGGAGCCAGTCATCATGACTCTAGTAACCATGCTAAAAACTTTGGACGTTACAGGCAAATCAGTGGTTCTCAACTGGGGGCGCACATCAGAATGATCTGAAGGCTTCAAATACAATTCTGATTTCTGGGCTCACTCTACGTCTCCTGAATTAGAAAGTCCAAAGGTGACCCTTCAGTGTAGGTCATTTTCAAAGCTCTATGGACCAATCTGATGCAATGCCACTTTAGGGAATGGAGGAATCATTGAAAGTTTAAACCTTTTCCATTGCTACACAAAGTATTGTCTTGCTTTTCTATTGTTTGAATGACCTACACCTACCTGTCTTAAAAAACACAAATGGGATTGTAATGTTTACTGTCCAACCTCATAATAATCAGTTGCCATTTTCCAATCAAATGCACAGAATAAATGGAATCTGACGACTGTGGAATCAACCTCCTTACACTAAATGAAATAAGCCAGACACAGAAGGACAAATACTGCATGTTTCTAACTTACATGAGTTATCTAAAATTGTCAAACTCATAGAAGCAGAAAGTAAAATGATGGTTGCTAGGGGCAAGGGAGGGTGGGAGAAATGGGGAGCTATTGTTCAAATGGTATAAACTTTCAGTTATGCAGGGTGAATAAGTTCTAAAGATCTACCTATAAAATAGTTAACAATACTGTATTGTGCAATTAAAATTTTGTTACACAGGTAGATCTCATGTTAAGTGGTCTTACCACAATTAAAAAAAAGAAAAAGAGAAGTACTTCTCTTCTCAAAAAGAGAAGTATTTTGAGTTGGTACTTGTCTTAATCCTTTCAATAATTAGTGGATGAAATGTCTCCTCATATTTGGTAGATAGAACCAACAAAAGTGATACCTATATCTTTTGTTATTAAAATAGGTAAGTTATCCAGCTGAAGACAGGGAATGAAATGATGATTTCAAGCAGAAAAATAGACAATCTTCTTTGCCGTTGAAATGGTAGTGAGAGCATACGATATACTTGGGAGACGGGCAGTTCACACTATATCACAGTTTGTGATTTCAGCATCAGTTGTAAAGAGTGCGGTAGGAATGCCTGTATTTCAAGCCTCAGTTCTGAGTGGCATCGAAGCTAATTCAAATCAGCATGTTGAATAGGAAAAGAAATAAAGATATTGGGAAAGAGGAAAATCAGGTGGCTGAAGGAACAAATTCCTTCTGTTTTAATTGCTTTAGGAACTGCTGATATTATTTGGAACAAGGGAAATAAAGAGTTATAGAATTGCGTGGCTGGAGAAACTAAAAAATTATTCACTTCATTTTTCTACCTCAGACTTAAATCTGCTTTCCTGAAACAATCTTGCTTTTCATTTAATCCTTAACTTGTAAAATAATATGGCTTCTACGTAGTAGGCACTTAATAAACATCGATTGAATGAATAAACACATGAATCTTTTCAGTAAGATACCGGTTGAGACTTTTCTCAGCCCTTTCTTTTATATCTCCAGTGATAGGGATCCTACGGTATTTGGAAAGTTCTGTTTCAAACCTTTTCTTCCTATTAAGCATATATCATTGGGGTAGAGAATATGCAGTTTGGACTCCAGCAATCCTAGGTTAGTATCCACTACTCATCAGTCATAAACTATTTAACCAATTATTTAACTTCTCTAAGCCTCTGTTTCCTCAGCTGCAGAATGAGCCCTACACTTGCCTTGTCAGGATTAAATGAGATGGTTCACATAAAGTTCTTAGTACAGTGCCTGCTGGGTAATAAAAGCTTAATAAATGTTAGCTTATTATTGTTGTGAAGAAAATTATTCTCTCACTATATAGTCTGCCGCTAGTCTTAGCCACATGGAACACATTTATTTCATCTTTCATCAAAAGACTTTCAAGTATTTGGAGATGACTATTATGTTCTTTGAGTAGGTAGAGGTAAAGAAGATGAAGTAGATCATTTAAAACATTAATGTTATGTAATGGGATTTGATATTTTAACACCATATTTCCCACTCTTGATATTTATCATAATCACTATAGTGTGTATATATTTATTGAAGTGCCCTGAATATATATTAATGTCTTTCTCTTTTGCATCATGAAACAGTGATCTGATTCTGAAATAAGAGTAAAAATTTATAGTTAAGTGTTCTAAGTATCAATAGATTGATTTGCCTGAAATTTGAACTAATTCTTTTCTATTATTGTTAGGCGGTTTTTTTTTTTTAATTGATGTATAGTTGATTGACAATGTTGTGTTAGTTTCAGGTGTACAGCAAAGTGATTCAGTTATCTATCTATCTATCTATCTATCTATATAGTCTTCTTTTTAAAAAATTTTATTGAAGTATAGTTGATTTGCAATGTTGTGTTTACTTTCTGTTGTACAGCAAAGTGATTCAGTTATACATATATGTACTCTTTTTCACATATATAGTCTTTTTCAGATTCTTTTCCATTGTAGGTTATTACAAGATACTGAGTATAGTTCCCTATGCTATACAGTAGATCCTTGTTGTTTATCTATTTTATATATAGTAGTGTGTATCTATTAATCCCAAACTCCTAATTTATCCCCTGGCCCTTGCCCCTTTGGTAACCATAAGTTTATTTTCTACGTCTGTGAGTCTATTTCTGTTTGGTAAATAAGTTCATTTGTATCATTTTTTAGATTCCACATATAAGGGATATCGTATGATATTCACTTTTCTCTGTCTGACTTACTTCACTTAGTATGATAATCTCTAGGTCCATCCAAGTTGCTATAAATGGCATTGTTTCATTCTTTTTTATTGCTGAGTAGTATTCCATTGTGTATTGTACCACATCTTCTTTATACATTCATCTGTTGATGGACACTTAGGTTGCTTCCATGTCCTGGCTATTGTAAATAGAGCTGCTATGAACACTGAGGTGCATGTAACTTTTCGAATTAGAGTTTTCATCTTTTCTGGATGTATGCCCAGGAGTGGGATTGCTGGATCATATGGTAGCTCTATTTTTAGTTTTTTAAGGAACCCCTATACTGTTATCCATAGTAACTGCACGAGTTTACATTCCCACCAACAGTGTAGGAGGGTTCCCTTTTTTCCACACCCTCTCTACAATTTATTGTTTGTAGACTTTTTAATGATGGCCATTCTGACTGGTGTGAGATGATACCTCATTGTAGTTTTGATTTACATTTCTCTAATAATTAGCGATGTTGAGCATCTTTTCCTGTTAGGTCTTTTCTTAATAATAACAGCTGTCCATATTTACATTTCTGCATCTGTGCTATGTAATCCTTATCCTTTGAACTGGAGAAATTCAGCCTTTTTGATAGTACAATACAGCATTTTTTCAGAGTTACACAGGCTTTACAATTAGACAGGCTAGTGGTCTGTAACTACTCTGCAACATGTAACCTTGGGCAACTTACCCTTTTAATTTAGAGCTTTACTTTTCCTATTTATAAAATGAGGAGAAGATCTGTGACACTGAATTTGTGAGATATTATGAGATAATAATAATCACAACTAGCATTTATTAACCACCTATTTTGTGCTAGTTATTAGGCATACATATATATATATTATATTGATCAGTCTGAGTTCTAGTAATTATTTTGTAAGGTAGAAACTATATTTCCCATGTACGTAATGAGCATAGCAGTCAAAGTGTTATTTTCCATTGTCTTGCCTTGTTGCAGAATTTCACAAGAGTTTTTCAATTTCATGATATAAAAAGAGGCAGTATGGTAGAGGGGTTAAGAATGGAGACTCTGTTTCAGACAGTTTGGGTATACAATCTAGCCCTATCATATCTTAGCTGTATAATCTTGGTCAAATTATTTAATCTTTCTAAGCTTCAACTTGCTTATTTGTAAAGTGAGAATAATAACATTGATACCTCATAGGATTTCGTGAGATTAAATTAGATGGGGTATTATAGTGCCTGGCATGTAGCAAGTTCCATGTAATAATAAAAGCTAACATGGACTGCCCTGGTGGCACAGTGGTTAAGAATCCACTTGCCAGTGCAGGGAACATAGGTTTGATCCCTGGTCGGGGAAGATCCCACATGCTGTGGAGCAACAGCCCATGTGCCACAACTACTGAGCCTGTGCACCACAACTACTGAGCCTGTGTGCCACAACTACTGAGCCCATGTGCCACAACTACTGAAGCCTGTGCACCTAGAGCCCATGCTCCGCAACAAGAGAAGCCACCACAATGAGAAGCCCAAGCACCGCAACAAAGAGTAGCCCCCGCTTGCCACAACTATCAACGATTATCTATATATATATTAACTAATATCAGTAATATTCCTCAAAACAATCTTACTACGTAGTGTATTAGTCAGGGTTCTCGAGAGAAACAGAACCAATAGGATAGATAGATAGATAGATAGATAGGGATGTATAGAAAGAGATTTACTATGAGGAATTGGCTCATGTGGTTATGGAGGCTGAGAAGTCCCGTGATCTGTTATCTATAAGCCAAGGCCCAGGAAAGCCAGTGGTGCAATTCTAGTCCAAACCTGAAGGCCTGGGAACCAGGGGAGCCAATGATATAAGTCCCGGTCTGAATTTGAAGCCCTGAAAACCAGGAGTGCTAATGTCCAAGGGCACGAGAAGATGAATGTCCCATCTCAAGCAGAGAACAAACTCACAATTCCTCCACCTTTTTGTTCTATTGAGGCCCTTCATGGGTTGAATGATGCCAACCCACATTGGTGAGGATGATTTTCTTTACTTAGTCCACTGATTCAAATGCTAATCTCCTCCAGATACACCCTCACAGACACACCCAGATATAGTGTTTGCTAGCTTTCTGGGTATCCCTAAGCCCAGTCAAGTTGACTCATAAAATTAACCATCACAGGTAGGTAACATATTTCCCCTTATTTTATAGAGTGAAAAACAAAGGCACGGATAGATTAAATTACTTGCCCCAGATACAGGGGACAGACAAAAAAGGGGTTGTATCAAGAATATGTGTGTGTGTGTGTGTGTGTGTGTGTGCATGCAATCTTCTGCAAATCAATAAGGAAAGCACAAATAACTCAGTAGAAAAAAATGGAATCAAGGAAACGACAATCGCACATGTTGGAGAGGATGTGGAGCCACAGGCTCTCTTAGATGCTGCTATTATATATGTAAATTGGGTCAACCATGTTGGAAAACAGTTTGGTTTTATCTACTTGATTTAAATATTCATGTACCTTATGATCCAGCAAATTCATGTTGACATGTAAACACCTAAGGGAAACTCTTGCATGTGTATAACAGTAGCTCTGCAAGAATGTTTACAGCAGCTTTTTTCATAATAGCAAAAATCAAATGGCTCAAGTGATCATCAACAGGAAAGTAGGAGAATCTGTGGTGGTCTGTTCCCTGAATGGACTATTATAGAGCAGTCAAAGTGAATGAACTAGAGTGACATGAAAAAGATGGGTGAATATTAGCAAATATAAGATTAAATAAAAAAGTGAATCCCAAAATATTACTTTTAAGTTGATTATCTTTTTGTAAATTTGAAAACAAATAAAATATTTTTAGAAATACATACAGTTGTAATAAACTTTAAAAAAATCAAAGGAATATTGAGATGCAATGAATTATGACAGTTGTCTTGGGTGGGGCAGGTAGGGAATGTGAATGGTGGTCAAAGTTAGATGTAGGCTATTGTCAAGATCCTAACTTTTGTTTTGAGAAGTGAGTTCATCAGTTTCTATGATATTATTAGAAAATAAGTGAATAAACAAGGTATACATTGGAGTTATAAGAGTGTGTCATGAATGTAGGAATATGATGAATCCATTTTTGTTCATCTGAGATCCAAAAAGAGAGAAAAAAATATCCCAGGTCATTTGGCTCTAGAGTCTGTAGTCTCAATAGACTGCTATGCTACTACTTTATTATTGTTATTGTTATTATTATATTCCAAAATGAAATAGGTTTCTATAGGTTGTTTAAATAAACCATGTATCAAATATTGTTCTGAGTTCTGAAGATACAGTGGTAAATAAGACAAACAACATCCCTCACTGAGCTTACATTTTTCAAATTGCATGTGAGCCAATCCAAGCCACTTAGGTAAAACAGAGTGTCTAATGAGGGGTTTCTGGGAAAGATTTTCTTCCTTTTAAAAAGAACACACAAGAGGGATGTAATCATGCTTATTTGGGAAGCTGGAAAATTCAGTAGCATTTTTCAATCCTTAGAGGAGCTTCTTTGAGAATAAAGCTGACACGTTGAGGATGGAAAGAACCTGGGTCCTTAATAATGTTCAGTAACTGAATTAACCACTCCTGGAGTCACCTTACTTAGGATTTACATTAATGGTTCCATGAGATGATAAATTTTCCTTATTGCTTAAGTCTTTTTGAGTTGAACTTTCTATTGCTTTCAACCCAAATAACTCTAGCTGAAAAATAATTTGGTACTAGGAATGGGATATTGCAAGGAACAGATCCTAAAATTTTGGAATTGTTAGGGATAGGTAGAGAATCGTAATATTCCCAATATCTGTAAATATCCCCTTAAAGGGATTAAGTTCTTCCAGAATAGTGATATAAACTCCAAGTATAAAATGATGTGGTATAGCATAAAATTAAGCTTATTGGTTGGAGAAAGATGCTACTTTGCATGAATAATATAACCTGTGACCGTAAGCCCTCGGTAGAAAAGCTGTGGTGAGACAAGCTCTAACTGCTGCTACTCTGCAGCCTCCCTTCAGCATCCTTTGCTAAATTAATAAGGAAGTGTGTGTGTGTGTGTGTGTGTGTGTGTGTGTTCACGTGTTCCTGTGTTCATATTCTATCAGTCACTAGCTCACCTTGTACTTGGTGCCGTGAAAAATATAAAAATGGAAAAAAGACAACAAGGAACATTACAAGGATCTACAAGTAACTAATACAAAGCTGTAACAGGCTGATTGTCCCACAACTGGTGCTTTCAAAATACAGTGGTGATTCTGAAGCATGAGGAATCCCATTTGGATGGCAGGAAAGAAAAAGCTTAAGATTCCACAGCATTTGTTTCTTCAAGTTAAACCTGTTGGACATGCTCTCCATACCATTACAGTTCTTGCTTCAGAGGCAATCCCTAGGAATGAAAAGATTCGTAAGTCAAGATAGCTCAATTCAGATTTTTAGGATTTGTGCTTGAAATTCACATAATAGTTGAATAACCCTGGAAAATTCACTTTGTTTCTGTAAGGCTCAATGTTCTCATGTAAAATGGGAATATTACATGTGTCTCAAAGGGTGGATATAAAAATTAAGTGCCAGGTTAGGCAACCCTCCCCCCACCATCTTTAAAATTTATTTTTCCTCTGTCCTTCTCTAGTTTTACTTAGTCTCCCATATTTTCCTCAGATTTTTGGCTTGGCCTTTGAGGCATTCAAGGCTACACATTTCATATTGCTACTGATTTCGCAATCAATGTGTCCTAACCTTCAATGTTTCCCACTTGGCTTTTTGTTACCTAATTGTAAGCACTTCTGATGCATCCATTCACAATCAGCTTTTCCCTCTGGTCTTGACATTTCCCTATTGATTGAGAACATCTTCGAGGACATTCCAACTCTGCCAGGTCTAATATGTAGAGAAGGTTATCACCTCATCCACTGAATACTTTCTGCTTCTCAGTCATAGTTCCTTCCCTCTGTGTTGAGCTGGATTTAATGCAGGTTTTTGTATGTTTTCTTTCTTTCTTTTTTTGCACGTTAACCAAAAATTCTTTTTTGTTGGGAATAGACACAAGATCTTTTGCTATTGTTATGTATATATCTATATCTATATCTATATCTATCTATATATACACACTTCATGTCTCTAGCACAGTATTCTTTTTTTTTTTATTTTTAATTTTTTTTTAATTTATTTATGGCTGTGTTGGGTCTTCGTTTCTGTGCGAGGGCTTTCTCTAGTTGTGGCAAGCGGGGGCCACTCTTCATCGCGTTGCGCAGGCCTCTCACTATTGCGGCCTCTCTTGTTGTGGAGCACAGGTTCCAGATGCGCAGGCTCAGTAATTGTGGCTCACGGGCCCAGCCGCTCTGCGGCATGTGGGATGTTCCCAGACCAGGGCTCGAACCCGTGTCCTCTGCATTGGCAGGCGGATTCTCAACCACTGCGCCACCAGGGAAGCCCTAGCACAGTATTCTTATATGCATCAGACAAAAGGATTGTAATGGTTTTTAATAGACATAAATATTCATATAGATGTAAACATGTATGTGTATAAACATACACAAAATGGAAAAGAGTAACCTCACAGTGGAGAAGCCTAAAACCTGGAACACATCAATCGAGTATTCAAAGTAAACATCATGAGTAAATGGAACAAATATAATCATGAGCCACCCGATAGGATACAGTGAAAAGAACACAGCCTTGCTTCTGTGATACTCCTATCTTCAGAAGCGTCCAAGTCACAAAAAACAAGTTAAGGCTGAGGAACTATTCCAGAATTAAGGAAACTAAAAAGACATGACACCTAAAGGCCACATGTGATTCTAAACTGAATTCTTCACTATAACACAATTTTATTGGGACATTTGTTAATTTCCTGATTTTGTTGGTTACCTTGCAGTTACAGAGGAGAATGTCCTTGTTCACAGGAAATACACACTAATGTATCAGGAGGTGATGGAACAACAAGTTGACCAATTACTTTCAAATAGTTCGAGATAAAAATTTTTGTATTGAACGTTCAAGTTTGAGATTGTTTCAAAGTTTCTTTTAATGTCTTAAAAATAAACATTAAAAAAATTTTTTTAATAAAAAAGAATGAAAATTACATCTAGGAAATAGAAGATGTAAATTCTTCTTGGTTGTCTAGATGAAGACCCCTTATGCAACTTTTAAACTTCAATAGTTTATTTCTGTGTTAGTAATAATAATAAGTACCATTTATCAAGGCTTTACCATAGCACGTTAAGCACTACATGTAATACATTATCTCATTTACTATTCCCAAATATCCTACGACATAAGAACTACTATTTTACCTACTTTACAAAGGAGGAAACTCAGGAAGAGAGAAGTTAAGAAATTAGCCCAGTTTGCTTAGCTCATAACTTTTGGAGCCAGGATAGGAACCACATATGTCTAACTCCAAAGCCTGTGGTCTTAACTATTACAAACTGATTTTTTACGTCTAGAATAATTGTAGGATTTTCTTTGTTTTGGTCTGGGTTTACAGGGATTTTATTTGTTTATTTTGTTTTTCTCTTCATCTAGAGTGTTTTATGGACCATGACTCAGCAGTTCCAGCTCAAATGTTCTTTATCCCTGAAGCCTCTTCCACCACAAGTCATTTCTCCCATCCTCCCCTCTATTGCCTTTGCACTTTGCATTTATCTTGTGATTCTTACAGCCCCATGTCACTGGTATATATGTTTTATCTCCCTACATCTAAGCTTTGCAAAGTTATAGGCCAAGTCACACTCCACTTTTTATCCCTTGTGAGCAGTGGTGGTCAAATTTTATCATGCACCAATATCATCTGAAGAGCTGATTTAAAAAACAGATTACTGGGCCACACCCTAGAATTTCCGATTCAGTAGGTCTAATATGTGGCCCCAAATTTACTTTTCTAATAAGTTTCCAGGTGATGTTGATATTGCTGATCCAGGGACCATACTTTGAGAACCATTGCAGTATAGAGCTTATCAGTGTCTTGCCAAAGTAGCTATATAGTGTTTTAGGATCTACAAAACTATAATACGTACATTATCTTCTTTAAATATAATTTACCCAAATAGGGATATCATATAACTATGCTATAGAACATCTCACACTGTAGGGTAAAAATCAGTTTGTTAGTATATGTTTTTTCACCCTTCATTCATTCATTCATTTATCCCACAAATATTACTAAGCATGTATTTTGTGCCTGGCACTGGAAATACAGCAGTGAATGACAGATTGGTCTCTGCCTTGACAAAAACTAACAGTCTAGCAGAAAAAAAGAATACTAAACAATGAGGCAAAACAAATTTCCCTACCTTCACTCTATTTCCCTCCTCTTTTGTTTTTTGGAGAGCAAAGAAACAAAATGTTTATTAGCACAGTTAACACATTGAAATTAAGTTATAATAGGTTAGGCACAGAACGATTTGTTTGTCTTGTAGATTTTTCACTCTGAAGTACCTAAGGGTCTAAACTAACCTTCAAAGATATGTAAACTTGAAAATACAACACTCCCTCCAACTCCTCAGGGGACAATAAATGGAATCTCCTTCTGAAGGGGAAGCTATCAGACAAGGAGAATAAAAGGAGAAAAAGGTAGGAAGACCATAAAGGAAAGAAATATTAATATTATGTTCATCAGAGGTGGACTCTGTATGAACAGATAGATGGGAAAGGAAAATAAGAATTCTGAAGCATCCTTGGGGACACATGTACATTCATATTATCCAGAAGTAAAGTTTTCTTTCTGGACATATTATGGACATATGTAATGGTTTACCAAGTTATTACTATAGTGTCATGAATGTCAGGCTAGAAGTAGAAAGCATAATTAATGAGAATATGGTTGACCCTTGAAAAACAAAGGGGTTAGGGGAGCCAACCCTCTGCACAGCTGAAACTCCATGCATAACTTATAGTTGTCCCTCCCTAGCCAAGGTTCCTCCTTATCCATGGTTCTGCACCTGCAGATTCAACCAACCATGGATGGGGTAGTACTACAGTTTTTACTATTGAAAAGAATCCATGTAAGTGGACCCGCACAGTTCAAACCTGTGTTGTTCAAGGGTCAACTGCACATGATAGAAAGTCTAACCTAGGGAGTTTAATTCCCAAAGGAGGAAGAACTTTTGACTGAGCCCTGAGGATAAGTAGGCATTTTCAGGCATGGGAATTTAAGGACAGGGAAGTGGAAGGGATGAAGAATGTGCAGAAACTGAGGAAGAAGAAAGCATGGCAAAGACATTAAAGAAATCCAATAAAGAAAGAGAATGGTATAACACAAGGCTGGAAAAGCAGGCAGAGATATGGTTATATTCTGACTTGACTTTTAGGATCTTGAGAGCAGAGATCATGTCAGTAAATTTTGTAACATCACTGCTAGGAAAATAGTATATACTCAATAAATGTGGAATTAGAGAATCAATAAATGAAAGGATGGATACAGAAGTTAATGAATGAATGAGCAAAGAATATATATGGTTCAAAAGATAGAGGCATAAAACTGCATGGTGTGATCTGGAAACAAAAGGTTGAATGGACTAATACAAAAAAGAAAAGAAGCCATGAGTCTGAATCATGCAGTGCTAGAACTGTGAGAGTGATGAGAATCATCTTATTAACCCCTCACTGTACAGATGATGAAACTGGAGCTGGTGAATTAAGGTGACTTCTCCAAGAACATAAAGCTAGTAGTGACTAAACCAGGACTTGAATCTCCTGATTCTCAAAGAAGATTTCCACTATAGTCATGGCTTGTTCTGTATCTAGAAATATAAGAATAAGCCTCTAACAGTCACTTTGCAGGCAGATGCCAAGCACATCAGAACCTTATCTCTAAAGGATACATAACAACTAACAGCTGTCACTATTTTTCCAGTTGGAGCTTTAGGACTTAGCTTTGTAGATCCAAGAAAAATGCCCATCCCTCCCTGTCATCCAACTGATTCATTAAAAGAAAAATTAGTGTTACCATTTCTTTTTCTACCTTTAGCCTAAAAGAATTAATACAAATGATATAGTAGAAACACTCAGCACAAAATGATCTTGAGAGCACTTGAGGTCAGACTATCATGGGAAGAAATCTCTCCAAGAAGCTGCATAACTACCTATAATTCACAAGAGGTTAGAGTCAATAGATTCTGAAAGGCTGACTCCACTTTCTGTTCCTCTTTAGGTAACAACTGTTTGTCAGAAACTTGGACAGACTCTAGTCATACATCACAAAAACAGGTTTTGCCCTGAGTGACCTGTTTGGTCTGTTGTTTTATTTCCAAACTTCTTTTTCCTGGCTGCCCGAACTCACTAACGATGAGTTACCTAAACAAACAATATAACTTTGACTCATTTAAGCACCATATTTGTTATTAATCAAAGTATTACAATTTGGCTCTTTTTTTCTGTACTCCCTTTCAAGCCACATGGCAGGTACATGCTTCCCCATCCTCTTTTAGGAAGCACCAGAGTGCCTGACAGACCTCCATTCCCCTTCTGAGGGATTTCCTACTCATAAGCTATACCAGCCTGCCTGGTGATTGCTGAGCACCTGACCCAAGATCAGTCAATTGTTAGACTGCATGGTAGGCTCTGAAACGGCCTGGTATAAGAATTCTGCCTTACAAGGGTGGTGATAGACTAAATGAATCAGTTCCTTTCACTTGAGAAGTTTTTTTTTTAATAAAGCAGAAAAAGTCAGTTAATATAATGGTAGGAGGAACAGAAGCCAAAACAGAGAGTTAGCATAGTGGTAGAGATTAGAGTTGGGAGCATTACAGCTGAGGGTACGGCAGGATAACCTAGTAGTTAATAACAACAACAATAATAAGGGCTTACACTTATTGAGCCCTCTCTATGTTCCAGATATGGTAAGAAATTCACACCTATTATTCCCCCAAACCTTACAACTACCTATGAGTTTGCTTCTATTATTATCTCCATTTCACAGTTGAGAAAACTAAGGCAGAGAGAAGTTAAGAAGTTAAGGAGATCCCTCCTATATGGTAGAATCAGGATTCTAACCCAGATTTGTTTGATCCTAGAATCCCTGCTCTTACCCACTATCCGAATTAGAGTTTGATTTATGTCTCGAATCATATTTCAGGCTTAATACAGTGTTTGAGATTCTGCCCTTTTTTACTTGCACCTGAATTTGTACAGGAAACCCTCATTACTTAAGGAAAACTGAACACAGGAAAGGTGGGGCTCTGGACCTAAAAAGTACACTCAGGGTTGATATTGGAATCCTAAGGCCTAAAGTTACGTTTTCTAAAAACCTTTGAAGTGATACTCAGACTTATCTTAATCACATCTCTGGTATCTTACTGTGCATTAGCTTCATAATCTTTCTTTATTAATTTTGACCATGGGGAATGGTAATAATAGTAGAGGGAGGAGAGAAGAAAGTTAGAGTATGAGGACATATATGTAAATATCTTGGTCTATGCAATTCAATAAATATTAAGTGATATCTATACGCATGTAAATGTACACAAAACCCTATGCATCACCTCCTCTACTTAGGCTATATTATTACCTAGGTTGATACAAAAGTCACACGCAAGAGGGAGATCAAGATGGCAAAGTAGGAGAACTCCGAGCTCACTTCCCCAAACATACACATCAAAAACACACCTACATATGGAGCGACTCTTGCCCAGGAACTGCACTGCACCCCTAGCAGGGGACACAGAAGAGGAAGGGAATATCACAGGCTCAGGGATCGTCCACAGGGAGTGAAAGGTTTGAGCCACATATTGGGCACCCCAACCCTGGGGTCCACCACTAGGAAGACGAGTCCCTTTAGCTGGTTTGAAACCCAGTGGGACTTACCAGAAGGCTGTAAGAAACCAAGCCTCTGCTCATGAAGCATACACATACAAGCTTGCTTACTCCCGGGAACAGCACAGAAGAAGCAGATTGAAAACTGCCTGGACTCTGGCTGGCTTTCCACGACCATCCCAGGGTGCACCCCAGCCTGCACCAGATGCCTGCTCCAGTCCCTCTGGCTCTGGTGCTGCTCTGCACTAGAGCAGAGGTACCACTGCCAAGGAAAGCGCACACAATTAGAAGGGACTGAATAAGCTTGGACCTAACCCTTAGGTCTTCTGCACCAGCATCTTGGGCCCCAACCCCACTCCCAATAGGGAGGTGACAGCCAGTGAGCACAGGAGAAGTCCTGGCTCACACCTGGCTCTGATTCTAGCCCCTACATCTCTAGCCCTATCTCCCATTAAGATGGTAGCTTCCAGCACGCCCCAGGGGAAGACGTGACGCATGCTCACTTCAGATCCAGTTCTCCCACCAAAGCCACTGGGCATGTGCAAACTGCATAGGGATGCTCCCACACAAGGACACCCTTTCAAGACTGGGAGACTGTTTCACCTAATTTCATAGAGACAGAAAAAGTTAAATAAGAAGACAGGAATATGTTTCAAACAAAAGAACAAGAAAAAAAGACTCTGAAAAAACCTATAAATAATTTACCAGATAAAGAGTTCAAAGCATTAGAAACAAGAATGCTTACTGATTTTGGTAAAAGAATAGATGAACACAGTGAGAATTTTAATAAGGAACTAGAAAATATAAAAAATAACCTGTCAAGCTGAAGAATACAATAAGTGAAATGAAAAATACACTAGAAGGAATTAATAGCAGACTAGGTGATACAGAAGAATGCATAAGCAATCGGGAAGATAGGATAATGGAAATCACCCAATCAGAAGAGCAAAAAGCAAAACAAATTTTAAAAACTGAGGATAATTTAAGGCACCTCTAGGACAACATCAAGCATACTAACATTTGCATTATAGGGGTCCCAGAAGGAGATGGGAGACAGAAAGGAATGGAAAATGTATCTGATGAAAGTGGGGCTGAAAGCTTCCCAAAGCTGAAGAAGGAAATAGATTTCCAGGTGCAGGAGGCACAGAGAGTCCCAAGTAAGTTGAACTCAAAAAGACCCATTACAAGACATATCATAAATAAAATGGCAAGAGTTAAAGAGAAAATTCTAAAGACAGCAAGAGAAAAACAGAGTCACATACAAAGGAATCCCCATAAGGCTACTAGCTGATTTTTCTGCAGAAACATTGCAAGCCAGAAGGGAGTGGCATGATGTATTTAAAGTGCTGAAACGGAAAAACCTAAAACCTAGGATACTCTACCCAACAAGGTTATCATTCAGAATTGAAGAAGACATAAAGAACCCCTGAGAGAAGCAAAAACTAAGAGTTCATCAATATGAACAAGAACTGTTAAAGGAACACTGTAAGTGGAAAAGAAAAGGCTATACAACAAGAAGTAAGTATCTATAGGAAAGGAAAAAACCACTAGTAATAGCAAATATACAGTAAAGGCTGTGGATCAACCACTCAAGCTAGTACAAAGACAAAAAGCAACTATAACCACAATAAATGGTTAAGGGATAGACATAAAAAGGTAAAATAGGACATCAAAACCACAAAACATGGAAGAGGGGAGTAAAAAATGTGGATCTTTTAGAATGTGTTTCAACTTAAATGACAATCAGTTTAAAACAAGTACATATAGTTATAGGTCAACATATATTAACCCCATGGTAACCACAAATGAAAAACCACAATAGATACATTAAAAGTAGAGAGAAAAGAACACAAGCATAACACTAAAAAAATTATCAAATCACAAAGGAAGAAACTAAAAGAAGAAGAAAAAAAAAGAGAAGAACTACAAAAACAACCAGAAAACAAGCAAGAAAATGGCAATAAGTACATACCTATCAATAATCACTTTGAATGTCAATGGAATAAATGCTCCAATCAAAAGACATACAGTGGTTGATTAGATAAAAAATAAGAGCCATCTATATGCTATCTACAAGAGACTATAACTTCAGAGCTAAAGATAAACATAGACTGAAAGTGAAGGGATGGAAAAAGATATTCCATGCAAATGGAAACAGAAAGAAAGCTGATCATATCAGACAAAGTTGTCTTTAAAACAAAAACTACAACAAAAGACAAAGAAAAGCATTATATAATGATAAAAGAATCAATACAAGAAGAGTATATTACACTCGTCAACATATATGCAACGAATATAGGAGCACCTAAGTATATAAAGCAAATATTTTTTTTTTTTTAATTTTATTTATTTATTTATTTATGGCTGTGTTGGGTCTTCGTTTCTGTGTGAGGGCTTTCTCTAGTTGCGGCAAGCGGGGACCACTCTTCATCGCGGTGCGCGGGCCTCTCACTATCGTGGCCTCTCCCGTTGTGGAGCACAGGCTCCAGACGCGCAGGCTCAGCAATTGTGGCTCACGGGCTTAGTCGCTCCGCGGCATGTGGGATCTTCCCAGACCAGGGCTCGAACCCGTGTCCTCTGCATTGGCAGGCGGATTCTCAACCACTGCGCCACCAGGGAAGCCCTAGCACAGTATTCTTATATGCATCAGACAAAAGGATTGTATAATACCTATATTGATCATTATGGGATGGTAGTTAAGGAAATAGGTTCAATTCTGTCTCTAACACCTACTCGCTGTGTGACCTTATACAAGCTACTTAGCTTCTCTGTAAAATTGAAATAACGATAACATGTTCTTTAAGGAATTATTGAGAAGGTTAAATGAGTTAATTTAACAGCCTGGCAAAGTGAGTGCTTAAAAAGTTTTAGCTATTTTTACTCATCTCTGATGCATGAGGAATTCTACTAATACGCAATTAAAAAAATTTCCTGTAAAAAGAGGAATCAGCATTTATTCAGTAAACACCATGTGAAGATCCTGAACAATAACAGTAATAGCCACCATTGCTGATCTCCTACAATTTATCAGGGGCTGTGCTAGGTGCTTTACCTAAATGAACTCAAGTGAGCTGTTTAAAACCCTGAACCAAGGTCATAATTAGCTGGGTACAGATAGCACATGGTCTAAAGTCCTTTTATAAATTTGGGGTCCACCGTTCCCATTGTAGCTAACACTTCATCCCCACCCAAAAGGTGCATCCATCTTTAGTGCATGTTTGGTATGATCATCATCTGTCCACTCCTACGCTGTCTCTCCGCAACCCAGACTCACAAAGCTTGCTTCCTCCCCAAACTTCAATTCCCTGCATTAGAAACACTTCTAACATCTTCATTATCCACAGGTGTTTCCTCCATCATTGCTTATGAGTTAAACCTGGTGTTCCCCCTTACAAAACGCTTTCCTCGGCATTTTCCTCGTGGATGTGCTCATGGACGGACACTCTAAGGGATCTGGAGGGGATGCCGCATGACTCAGCTTCACACAGGTACATCCTGACTGTCATCCCTCTGCTCTTGGTAAAAAAAATTGTCTCTGTTCTTAGGAGGGAGAGGTATATAGAGAGTGCTAGAGAAACAGAACATGAGGGTGATTTAGAGGGTGATAATTTTTGGTTATGTAGTCAGATGGATTTGGAAGGAAATCCTAGTCATCTCTGCTACTAGCTCTGTGACCTTGGGCCAATGAACCTTTCTAAGCTTCAGATACATAATCTATAAAATTGGGAAAAAATTAATACCTATTTCACAGGTTTTTGTGAGAGCAAACAGAGATAATCCACTTAAAATGCTAAGGGCTGTGCTCCCATATGAGAAGATTTCTGTGTCAGTTGCAATCATTATCTTTGTTACTGTTTTATTACCAATTCTATCATTTATTGAGCATCTGGCATAGATCAGACATGGTTAAAGGTGCTTTGTTCATGTCTCCTCATTTAAATGTGGCATATATCATTTTAACTTTTTTGAGTTTTGCTATGCAGAAAAATGGGACAGTAGCTAGAGAGGGATTTAGAAGCTAGAGAGAATTTTTTTAAAATATAGGAGATGTGATAACAATTTTAATGATGATGTAAAAATCAATTAGAGAAAGAGAGACAAAAGATGCAAGGGAAAAAAGGATAACTGGGGACACAAGAGAGAGTGAAATCCAGAGCATATGTAAAGGGTAGAGACAGTGACCATCGTTAGTAGAAGGGATGTTTCATGGTTATAACAGGAGGGAAGGAGAAATGGCTGCAGATTAGGTATTCTGGTAGATTTGAAGGTGTGGGAGCTACTGTCAGGTGGCTTCTCTTTTTTCTTCCCATATAAAATACAAGGTAAGTCCCACTACTGTGAATATGGGTGAAGTATGGGATCTTTGAGGAAACTGGAGAACTTTGTGTAGAGTAGGAGGCTGAGCTTCTTAGAAGAATGCAGTAACATTCACTGCCAGGCAGTGTTGAGTTGGGGGTTGTTGATCGTGAATATCGGGTGAAAGCAATTTTTCTAATTATATGATGTCCTTCAGTAAACTCAGCTGCGTGAATGAGGAAATGAGTGAGAAGGCAGAAGGTTAGGTTCATTCGGGGTTGGGATGAGCACAGTTGAGGGTAGATGTAGACAAAGGAGTGAGGGATACTAATATGACCTTGATAATAACCACGGGCCATGGATCTAAGCTGAGGTCTATGTGATAGAAGACTGGCAATTAGATCAAAGGTGGAGGGTCAGTGGATTGGTGATCTCAATGAAGTTGAATAATAATTGATACAGGGATGCTAGAGCATATGATCTGGGAGAGTGATAGGAGTTTGTAGTTGGCGAATAGGAGACTGAATTTATAATTTTAGAGGTGATATAGTTTCTGGCAGTGTCATAGTCCAGACCACATGCAAGGTGAGTGAGATATAAGCCTTTGTTGTTGTGAGGCCCAGAGTTTGAGAGCTGCGTGTCAGTGCAACAACAGCTGACTAATACAGGGGATTATGTGAAGTACTTGGACTTCCCGACTGAAGAAGCCCCTGGGGCTTCAAGGAGCGCTGCTTGACAGCCAGTGATCTGGGCAAAACTCCTGTTTAACAAAGTCTCAGTTTCAGGTATTTTCAATTCTACCAGATATTGGAATTAAAATGCGGATAATGTCATCTGGGGAAGTCAGGCCTTCTGCTTTGTTAACCTGTTCTCTTCCTTCTGTGAAAACCCCTAGCCCTTACAGAAACAGACATGGTGGCAGAAGTTTCAATTTAGGTAGACTGGAAATCAAATGCTACCTCTTTCATTTACCAGCTATTCAACTTTGGGCCAGTTATGCTCTCTAAGCCTCAGCTTTTTTAAAAAAAAAAAAGTTTAAAATTTTAATTGAAGTATAGTTGATTTACAGTGTTGTGTTTCTGGTATACAGCAAAGTGATTCAGATTTTATATATATGTGTACATATATATAAAATTCTTTTTCATATTCTTTTCCATTATGGTTTATTACAAGATATTGAATATAGTTCCCTGTGCTATACAAGAACACCTTGCTGTTGATCTATTTTAGGTATAGTAGTTTGTATCTGCTAATCCTAAACTCCTAATTTATTCCCCCTTTTCCATTTGGTAACCATAAGTTTTCTACATCTGTGAGTCTGTTTCTGTTTTGTAAATAAGTTTATTTGGATCATATGTTAGATTCCACATAAAGTGATATCATATGGTATTTGTCTTTCTTTTTCTGACTTACTTTACTTAATAACATAATCTCTAGGTCCATTCATGTTGCTGCAAATGCAAGCCTCAGTTTTTAATTCATAATATAGGCTGTCATGAGGATTAAATGATACACTTTATCCAAAGCATTGGGCAGAAGCAATTGTATCTACTTGATCCCAAGACAGTGTATCATAGCTTTAAAGAGCAAAGTCTGCAGTCTCCTGCCTGAGTTCAAAAGTCATTTCTCATCACTTACCAGCAAGTACTGATAGATGAGAAGAAAGCTCTCTGAGCCTCAGTTGCTTCAGCTGTAAAATAAGTTAATAGTAGGACTTGCCTCATTGGGCTGTAGTGAGGATTTAGTGAATTAACATTTGTGATGCACAGTCATATCCAGAACACTGTGTGTGCCGTGTAAGCTGTGGATCTTACTGTTAATTCCTTTCTCTTCTCCTTACTTACAGTTTTCCACTTGAGGGTGTAGAAAGTTACACGAAGCATTAATAAAAAGTTTAACACCTATATAGTAAGCAGTTATTTAAGGAAAATGTTAAACCAACTGTTCAGTGTCTATCTATTGCTACAAAGAATAAACATTGATCAAATGGCTTTCAGTGAAGAGCCCCTCTGGGCGGCTAGGGCCTCTGAGAAAGAGGGTCTTGCTTGCTGGGCTGAACATCTCCCCGTGGGAAAGGAAGCTGCAGCACGAGCACGCGCTGTATTTGGTAATGAGAGGCATCTTACTTCTTTGGAAAACCTGGACCAACAGTGCAGATGAAGAATGGTGGTGCTTGTGGTGGGGAGTTACTGTCCTTTAAGAGGCAGGGGACAAGCCTCAGTGGAACCAGAGTACTTTTCCTTTCTTTTCTGCTTTCTCACCTCCTGCAGTTTCTGGACTAAGGAGATAGTTGAGTGTTTATATCCTCCCCCCTTCCACTCTGAGCTCTTTCACTTTTTAGTGCTTTTGCCCATGCTGTTCACCTTGCATGGAATGCCCTTCCTTGCCTGAAAAACTCTTTCTATTCCTGGATTCAGCTCACATGTCACCTCCTCTGTGAAGCCTTTCTGGCCTTCCTGGGGCCACTCTCTTGTGCATAGACAATACCTCTTCTTGTGTTCCCACTGCTCCTTGTAACCCTCTTTGACACCACTTAATGTCTTTAATTACTTAAAAGTTCATTGCTTCCAGCAGACCTTGGTGTCTGTTGATAGCAGGGTCAGGATTATTGATACCAGTATCATTAGCACTTACTTCAATGCCTGTAATACTTATTATTTTCATAGTTTTTATTTAAAAAAATTTAAATTATTTATTTTCCCAGCTTTACTGAGATATAATTGACATATGACACTGTCTACGTCTAATGTATACAATATGTTGATTTGATACAATTATATATTGTAATGTGATTAGCACCGTAGTGTTAGCTAACATGTCCATCACGGATGGACCTTGAGGACACTACACTAAGTGAAATAAGTCAGACAGAGACAAATATTGTGTGATATCACTTATATGTAGAATCTAAAAAAGCTGAACTTGCAGAAACAGAAAGTAGAATGAACTCTGGGGCTGGGGGCTGGGTGAAATGGGGCGATGTTGTCAAAGAGTACAAAGTTCAGATTAGAAGATGAGTAAGTTCTGGAAATGCAATATTTAACTATCACAGAAATAAATGAAGAATGTAGGTCATAGAAATGGCGGCCACAGCATTATAGTCTTAAAGCATATTATGGTCATAAGGGTAACAAGACCTTCTGTACCAGGTGACTGATGGCTATATGAGGTCAACGGCTGTGCTTGGTTTGGCATCTTATGTTTTAATGGACAATGCAACTAGGAAGAAATCATGATTGTGATAGTCATAGATGCAGACAAGCTTCTTTTGGTCTAACACCCAGCTGAGTTTGTTCATTTGGGCTAACAGCAGGCATTTGCGTTTTGTGATTCAGGATCTAATCCAGTCCTCTACTTTATAACTAACAAGTTTTAAAGACTCAGTGGTTAAGGTCTGACAACAATTTAAATTTCAATTAAAGAGCAATTCCATAAAGATAGAATCTGACTGGCCACTTTAACACAGTCCTATAAGCTGGTTCTTCACTTGCTTTGATCCCAAAGATAGTTTTCGCAAGGAAGCTGGAGCTTAGCATCATGAGGATCGGCTTACACTAACCACATTCATAGAAGATTGATGTATAAATCAGAATGCCCATTTATTAATTGATAAATAAAACTACCACATGGTAGAAACTATGAGTATTAGCTGGTTAGCATGTTTTTTTTCATACAGAAAATGGTTTAGTTGGAAAATGAAAATATTAGAAGACTGATGACACAGCAAGTTATTAAGAGAACTAAGGGTAGAATTCAGCTACCCTGGTACCATTCCTTGTTATATTAATTATTAAACTATCCATTGATTCAATCCATTCATTCCTAAAATGTTTGAGTGTTTGGTACATTCAAACTGGGATTCAAAGATAAATAAGACATAGTTTCTAGTTCCTTAAGAAACACACAATCTAAAAAAAAGGCAAACAGAAAATACCAAAAAAACCACACACATACACAGTCTAACAAGGAAAAGAGTTCTAAAATGACAGATTGACATGGGATAAGTCTTATAATTTAAGGATGTACAGAGGACAGTGGGTGCCCAGAGATGAGTGATAAACTTCTGCAATGATTATGGGAAGCTTCCTGAGAGAGCTACATTTAACCTAGGCTTTGATGAATAATTAGAAGTTTACTAGTTGGAGAAGTGTGTATTTGTGTGTGTGTGTGTGTGTGTTGCAATATGTGTAAAACTCACAGGTAGGCTGCAGAATGGGAAATGGCAGTATTTTGATATTGTTGGAACACCGGGATTAAGAACGGGGATAGGGATAGAGAGCTTCAAGATGGCGGAAGAGTAAGATGCAGAGATCACGTTCCTCCACACAAATACATCTACATGTGGAACAACTCCTACAGAACACCTACTGAATGCTGGCAGAAGACCTCAGACCTCCCAAAAGGTAAGAAACTCCCCACGTACCTGGGTAGGGCAAAAGAAAAAAGAAAAAACAGAGACAGAAGAATAGGGACAGGACCTGCACCTCTGGGAAGGAGCTGTGAAGGAGGAAAGGTTTCCACACACTAGAAGCCCCTTCGCGGGCAGAGACTGCGGGTGGCAGAGGGAGGAAGCTTCAGAGCCACGGAGGAGAGCGCAGCCACAGGGGTGTGGAGGGCAAAGCGGAGAGATTCCCGCACAGAGGATCAGTGCCGACCAGCACTCACCAGCCCAAGAGGCTTGTCTGCTCACCTGCTGGGGCGGGCGGGGGCTGGGAGCTGAGGCTCGGGCTTCGGTCGGATCGCAGGGAGAGGACTGGGGTTGCGGTGTGAACACAGCCTGAAGAGGTTAGTGCACCACAGCTAGCCGGGAGGGAGTCCGGGAAAAAGTCTGGAACTGCCAAAGAGACAAGAGACTTTTTCTTGCCTCTTTGTTTCCTGGTGCGTGAGGAGAGGGGATTCAGAGCGCCGCTTAAAGGAGCTCCAGAGACAGGCGCGAGCCGCGGCTATCAGCGCGGACCCCAGAGACGGGCATGAGACGCTAAAGCTGCTGCGGCCGCCACCAAGAAGCCTGTGTGCGAGCACAGGTCACTCTCCACACCTCCCCTCCTAGGAGCCTGTGCAGCCCGCCACGGCCAGGCTCCCGTGATAACTTCCCCGGGAGAACGCACGGCGCGCCTCAGACTGGTGCAACGTCACGCTGGCCTCTGCCGCCACAGGCTTGCCTCGCATTCTGTACCCATCCCTCCCCCTTGGCCTGAGTGAGCCAGAGCCCCCGAAGCAGCTGCTCCTTTAACCCCGTCCTGTCTGAACGAAGAACAGATGCCCTCAGGCGACCTACACGCAGAGGTGGGGCCAAATCCAAAGCTGAACCCCGGGAGCTGTGCGAACAAAGAAGAGAAAGGGAAATTTCTCCCAGCAGCCTCAGAAGCAGCGGATTAAATCTCCACAATCAACTTGAGGTACCCTGCATCTGTGGAATACCTGAATAGACAACGAATCATCCCAAATTGAGGAGGTGGAGTTTGGGAGCAATGATATATATATATATATATTTTTTCTCTTTTTGTGAGTGTGTATGTGTATGCTTCTGTGTGTGATTTTGTCTGTATAGCTTTTCTTTTACCATTTGTCCTAGGGTTCTGTCTGGCCTTTAAAAAAATTTTTTTTTTTTTATTATTAACAAATTTTTTTTCTTAATTATTTTTTATTTTATATAACATTATTTTATTTTATTTTACTTTATTTTATTTCATTTTATTTTATCTTCTTCCTTCTTTCTTTCTTTTTTCCTCCCTTTTATTCTGAGCCATGTGGAGGACAGGATTTTGGTGCTCCAGCCAGGCGTCAGGGCTGTGCCACTGAGGTGGGAGAGCCAAGCTTAGGACATTGGTCCACAGGAGACCTCCCAGCTCCACGTAATATAAAATGGCGAAAATCTCCCAGAGATCTCCATCTCAACGCCAAGACCAAGCTCCACTCAACGATCAGTAAGCTACAGTGCTGGACACCCTGTGCCAAACAACTAGCAAGACAGGAACACAACCCCACCCATTAGCAGAGAGGCTGCCTAAAATCATAATAAGGCCACAGACACCCCAAAACACACCACCAGACGTGGACCTGCCCACCAGAAAGACCTGCCCTCCCCTCCACCAGGAAGCCTACACAACCCACTGAACCAACCTTAGCCACTGGGGACAGACACCAAAAACAACGGGAACTACGAACCTGCAGACTGCGAAAAGGAGACCCCAAACATAGTAAGTTAAGCAAAATGAGAAGACAGAGAAACACAAAACAGATGAAGGAGCAAGGCAAAAATCCACCAGACCTAACAAATGAAGAGGAAATAGGCAGTCTACCTGAAAAAGAATTCAGAATAATGATAATAAAGACAATCCAAAACCTTGGAAATAGAATGGAGAAAATACAAGAAACGTTTAACATAGACCTAGAAGAACTAAAGAGCAAACAAACAGTGATGAACAGCACAATAAATGAATTTGAAAATCTTTACAAGGGATCAATAGCCAAATAACTGAGGCAGAAGAATGGATAAGTGACCTGGAAGATAAAATAGTGGAAATAACTACTGCAGAGCAGAATAAAGAACAAAGAGTGAAAAGAATTGAGGACAGTCTCAGAGACATCTGGGACAACATTAAATGCACCAACATTAGAATTATAGGGGTAACAGAAGAAGAAGAGAAAAAGAAAGGGACTGAGAAAATATTTGAAGAGATTATAGTTGAAAACTTCCCTAATATGGGAAAGGAAGTAGTTAATCAAGTCCAGGAAGCTCAGAGAGACCTATACAGGATAAATCCAAGGAATAACATGCCAAGACACATATTAATCAAACTATCAAAAATTAAATACAAAGAACAAATATTAAAAGATGCAAGGGAAAAACAACAAATAACACATAAGGGAATCCCCATAAGGTTAACAGCTGATCTTTCAGGAGAAACTCTGCAAGCCAGAAGGGAGTGGCAGGACATATTTAAAGTGATGAAGGAGAAAAACCTACAACCATGATTACTCTACCCAGCAAGGATCTCATTCCGATTTGACGGAGAAATTAAAAGCTTTACAGACAAGCAAAAGCTAAAAGAATTCAGCACCACCAAACCAGCTTTACAAGAAATGCTAAAGGAACTTCTCTAGGCAGGAAACACAAGAGAAGGAAAAGACCTACAATAATAAACCCAAAACAATTAAGAAAATGGTCATAGGAACATATATATCGATAATTACCTTAATGTAATTATCCATGTAAATGGATTAAATGCTCCAACCAAAAGACATAGATTGGCTGAATGGACACAAAAACAAGACCCGTATATATGCTGTCTACAAGAGACCCACTTCAGACCTAGGGACACATACAGACTGAAAGTGAAGGGATGAAAAAAGATATTCCATGAAAATGGAAATCAAAAGAAAGCTGGAGTAGAAATTCTCATATCAGACAAAATGGACTTTAAAACAAAGACTATTACAAGAGACAAAGAAGGACACTACATAATGATCAAGGGATCAATCCAAGAAGAAGATATAACAATTGTAAATATTTATGCACCCAACATAGGAGCACCTCAGTACATAAGGCAGATACTAACAGCCATAAAAGGGGAAATCGACAGTAACACAATCATAGTAGGGGACTTTAACACCCTACTTTCACCAATGGACAGATCATCCAAAATGAAAATAAGGAAACACAAGCTTTAAATGATACATTAAACAATGGACTTAATTGATATTTATAGGACATTCCACCCCAAAACAACAGAATATACATTCTTCTCAAGTGCTCATGGAACATTCTCCAGGATAGATCATATCTTGGGTCACAAATCAAGCCTTGGTAAATTTATGAAAATTGAAATCGTATCAAGTATCTTTTCCGACCACAATGCTATGAGACTAGATATCAATTAAGGGAAAAAATCTGTAAGAAATACAAACACATGGAGGCTAAACAACACACTGCTTAATAACCAAGAGATCACTGAAGAAATCAAAGAGGAAATCAAAAAATACCTAGAAACAAATGACAATGAAAACACGATGACCCAAAACCTATGGGATGCAGGAAAAGCAGTTCTAACAGAGAAGTTTGTAGCAATACAATCCTACCTCAAGAAACAAGAAACATCTCAAATAGACAACCCAACTTTACACCTAAAGCAATTAGAGAAAGAAGAACAAAAAACCCCCACAGTTAGCAGAAGGAAAGAAATCATAAAGATCAGATCAGAAATAAATGAAAAAGAAATGAAGGAAACAATAGCAAAGGTCAATAAAACTAAAAGCTGGTTCTTTGAGAAGATAAACAAAATTGATAAACCATTAGCCAGACTTAGCAAGAAAAAAAAGGGAGAAGACTCAAATCAATAGAATTAGAAATGGAAAAGGAGAAGTAACAACTGACACTGCAAGAATACAAAGGATCATGAGAGATTACTACAAATAACTGTATGTCAATAAAATGAACAACCTGGAAGAAATGGACAAATTCTTAGAAATGCACAACCTCCCGAGACTGAACCAGGAAGAAATAGAAAATATGAACCGACCAATCACAAGCACTGAAATTGAAACTGTGGTGAAAAATCTTCCAACAAACAAAAGCCCAGGACCTGATGGCTTCACAGGCGAATTCTATCAAACATTTAGAGAAGAGCTAACACCTATCCTTCTCAAACTCTTCCACAATATAGCAGAGGGAGGAACATTCCCAAACTCATTCTATGAGGCCACCATCACTCTGATACCAAAACCATACAAACATGTCACAAGGAAAGAAAACTATAGGCCAATATCACTGATGAACATGGATGCAAAAATCCTCAACAAAATACTAGCAAACAGAATCCAACAGGACATTAAAAGCATCATACACTATGATCAAATGGGGTTTATCCCAGGAATGCAAGGGTTCTTCAATATATGCAAATCAATCAACGTGATACACCATATTAAATAGAAGGAGAAAAACCCTATGATCATCTCAATAGATGCAGAGAAAGCTTTCGACAAAATTCAACACCCATTTATGATAAAAACCCTCCAGAAAGTAGGCATAGAGGGAACTTACCTCAACATAATAAAGGCCATGTATAATAAACCCATAGCCAACATCATCCTCAATCGTGAAAAACTGAAACCATTTCCTCTAAGATCAGGAACAAGACAAGGTTGTCCACTCTCACCACTATTATTCAACATAGTTTTGGAAGTTTTAGCCACAGCAATCAGAGAAGAAAAAGAAATAAAAGGAATCCAAATCGGAAAAGAAGAAGTAAAGCTGTCACTGTTTGCAGATGATATGATACTATACATAGAGAATCCTAAAACTGCCACCAGAAAACTACTAGAGCTAATCAATGAATTTGGTAAAGTAGCAGGATACAAAATTAATGCACAGAAATCTCTTGCATTGCTATACACTAATGATGAAAAATCTGAAAGTGAAATTAAGAAAACACTCCCATTTACCACTGCAACAAGAAGAATAAAATATCTAGGAATAAACCTACCTAAGGAGACAAAAGATATGTATGCAGAAAATTATAAGACACTGATGAAAGAAATTAAAGATGATACAAATAGATGGAGAGATATACCATGTTTTTGGATTGGAAGAATCAACATTGTGAAAATAACTGTAGTACCCAAAACAATCTATAGATTCAATGCAATCCCTATCAAACTACCACTGGCATTTTTTCACAGAACTAGAACAAGAAATTTCACAATTTGTATGGAAACACGAAAGACCCCAAATAGCCAAAGCAATCTTGAGAAAGAAAAACAGAGCTGGAGTAATCAGGCTCCCTGACTTCAGACTATACTACAAAGCTACAATAATCAAGACAGTACGGTACTGGCACAGAAACAGAAATATAGATCAATGGAACAGGATAGAAAGCCCAGAGATAAACCACCGCACATATGGTCACCTTATTTTTTATAAAGGAGGCAAGAATATACAGTGGAGAAAAGACAGCCTCTTCAATAAGTGGTGCTGGGAAAACTGGAAAGCTACATGTAAAAGAATGAAATTAGAATGCTCCCTAACACCATACACAAAAATAAACTCAAAATGGATTAAAGACCTCAATGTAAGGCCAGACACCATCAAACTCTTACAGGAAAACTTAGGCAGGACACTCTATGCCATAAATCACAGCAAGATCCTTTTTGACCCACCTCCTAGAGAAATGGAAATAAAAACAAAAATAAACAAATGGGACCTAATGAAACTTAAAAGCTTTTGCACAGCAAAGGAAAACATAAACAAGACGAAAAGACAGCCCTCAGAATGGGAGAAAATATTTGCAAATGAAGCAACTGACAAAGGATTAATCTCCAAAATTTACAAGCAGCTCATGCATCTCAACATTAAAAAAAACAAACAACCCAATCCAAAACGGGGCAGAAGACCTAAATAGACATTTCTCCAAAGAAGATATACAGATTGCCAACAGACACATGAAAGAATGCTCAACATCATTAATCATTAGAGAAACGCAAATCAAAACTACAATGAGATATCATCTCCCACGAGTCAGAATGGCCATCATCAAAAAATCTAGAAACAATAAATGCTGGAGAGGGTGTGGAGAAAAGGGAACCCTCTTGCACTGTTGGTGGGAATGTAAATTGATACAGCCACTGTGGAGAACAGTATGGAGGTTCCTTAAAAAACTACAAATAGAACTACTATACGACCCAGCAATCCCACTACTGGGCACATACCCTGAGAAAACCTAATTCAAAAAGAGTCATGTAGCACAATGTTCATTGCAGCTCTATTTACAATAGCCAGGACATGGAAGCAACTGAAGTTTCTATCAACAGATGAATGGATAAAGAATATGTGGCACATATATACAACAGAATATTACTCAGCCATAAAAAGGAACGAAATTGAGTTATTTGTAGTGAGGTGGATGGACCTAGAGACTGTCATACAGAGTGAAGTAAGTCAGAAAGAGAAAAACCAATACCGTATGCTAACACATATATGTGGAATCTGGAAAAAAAAAGTCATGAAGAACCTAGGGGCAAGATGGGAATATAGATGCAGACCTACTAGAGAATGGACTTGAGGATAAGGGGAGGGGGAAGGGTAAGCTGGGATAAACTGAGAGAGTGGCATGGACATATATACACTACCAAACGTAAAATAGATAGCTAGTGGGAAGCAGCCGCATAGCACAGGGAGATCAGCTCGGTGCTTTGTGACCACCTAGAGGGGTGGGATAGGGCCGGTGAGAGGGAGGGAGATGTAAGAGAGGAGAGATATCGGGACATATGTATATGTATAATGGATTCACTTTGTTATAAAGCAGAAACTAACACACCATTGTAAAGCAATTATACTCCAATAAAGATGTTAAAAAAAAACAAAAACAAAAACAAAAAATACCAAAATGCAGTATAAAGAAAATGAAAAAGCAGCTTATAAGCTGTGAGAAAATATTGGCAAAAAATATGTATCTGTGTTAGGTAAAGAATTTCCTCAGTTCAATAATAAGAGAAATGACCCAGCAAAGTAAGCAAAAGATTTGAATATACACTTCACAGAAATATATACTTGTAGGAAATAAGCACAAAGGAAATTACTGCATACTATTAATTATTAGGAAAATGGTAATTAAGACCACAGTGAGATAGTAATATACAAGTATTAGAATGACAAAAATTTAAAAATTGACCATACAAAATGTTGATTAAGCTGAACCTCCATCATGTGGTATTGGAAATGTAAAACAGCACAACCACTTTGTAAAAACAGTGTGATAGTTTCTTAAAAATTTAAACATATACCTACCATATAACCCAGTCACTGCCCAAGAGAGGTGAAAGCACTGATCCTCACAAATATTTGCCCACAAATGTTCGTAGCATCTTTATTTGTAGCCAAAATTGGAAGTAACACAAATGTCCATCAATAAGTGAATGGATAAACAAATTATAGTATATCCATACAACAGAATACTGTGTATCAATTCAAAGAGATAAACTATTGATACAAGCAACCACACCTACAGATTTCAAAATAATTATGCTGAATGAAGAAAGTTTTATCAAGAAGACTATATACTGTATGACTTTATTCAAATAAAACTGTAGAAAATATAAATTAATCTATAGTAATAGAAAACAGAGTTGAGGTTAACTGGGAATGAGGTGTGATGAAGGGTGGATTTCAAAGGAAGCTTTTGAGGGTGATGTTGATTGTGGTGCTATTTATGGGTGCATGCATATGTTAAAACTCATTAAATTGCACTCTTTAAATATGTGCAGTTTATTGTTCTTCAACAATACTTCAATAAAGTTATAAAATAACAAAGAGACAAAAAACAATGGGGATAGGGAGAGTAGCAAGGGACAAGAGAAGAGTCAGAGGCCAGAACACAGAGGGCCTTATATACCCTGCTTAAGATTTGTACGTGATCAAGTAGAAGAGAGTTTATAAGCATATTTACATTTTGGAGCCACATCTTTGAAATCAGTGTAGAGTACAGATTGGAAGAGGGAAAGGCAGGAGGCAGAGAGACCAATTAGGAAGCTGTCAAGTACAAGAGCTCATGAGGCCCTTAAGACAGTGTCAGTGGTCTGAAAATGAGAGTATAGCTGAGAGTGGGTAGAAAAGAACTGAATAGAGCTGCCTTTCTGGACACTGGAGCCTTTTCCAAAATGCTAGTGACTATCAGTCCTGTGGTGCCATGGGCAGGGTGTTGGTGAGTCTGAGAAATTGTGATGAGACACAGATGGGCAGGGCATGAAAAATCCTGTCTGCCTAGGGGTGAGGGGACACCAGTGTCAAGAAACCTTGCTCACATAGGCTGTGAGCCTGAGTAGGGGCTGTGAAAAGAAGGACTCCCTGCTTGTCCAGAAAGGTCACCCCAACCCACCCAAAACCTTCTCAGTAGAGTAGAAAGAACAAGAACTTTGGAGTCAGACAGACATGGATTGAAATCTCAGTATTACCACTGGTTTTCTGTGTGACCTTAGGTTTACTAATTAATCCTGTTGGGCCTCAATTTTTCTCAGATACAACATAGGTATAAAAAAATTCTTCCTGGCATTATGCTAAATGAAATGAGTCAGGAAGGCAAATACTGTATGATCTTGCTTTTATGTAGAATCTAAAAAAACCAAAACAAAACATAACAAAAAACCTCCACAAACTCATAGATACAGAGAACAAATTGGTGGTTGCCTGAGGCAGGGGTTAAGGAATAGGTAAAATGGAGGAAGATAGTCAAAAGGTACAAACTTCCAGTTAGAAGATAAGTCCTAGGGATGTAACATACAGCATGGCAACTGTATTTAACAGTACTGTATTATATATTTGAAGATTGATCAGAGAGTAGATCTTAAAAGTTCTCACCGCAAGAAAAAAAAACATAACTATCTGTGTTGATGGATATTAATGGATATTAACTAATTGTGGTGATCATTTCACAGTATAAACATGTATCATCTTTATATTGTATACCTAAAACTAATAGTGTTATATGTCTATTATTATATGCCAATTAAAAAATAGTCTTCCTCAAAGACTTATTGAAAAGGTTAAATAATATTATATTGTATATAAATTGTATATAATATATATTGTATATAATTGTATATATATTGTATATAAATTGGACTTGTAGTGAGGAGGTCTCAAAAGCATTCACTTATTTTCTTCTGTCTTTAAAGAAAGACACACAACATGAGAGCTGTGAGTTTACGTTTTATTCAGCGTCTACTGAGGACTAGGCCAGAGCCGCCTCTGAGGAACTGCTCTGAAGAGGTAGGGGAGGAACCAGTATATACGTAATATTTTTGGGTGGGAAATATGTGTAGTCAAGCATACATCTTGGCAAAAGATTACTGCTAAGCACAAAGAACAGATACCTCAAGTTAATGATTTTAGTGCTTTTCTATATGTGAGAAAATGCAAGAATTTGGGGTCATTGAAATTGTTCCTGATATATACATCTAACTATCTAGGGGATTGTTTACCCAAAACACAGAGTGCTGCATGCTGTTTTTCATCCTGAACTCCTCTCAGGGTGCAGTGTAGGTGGGCGACTGCAGTGGGTTGAGACTAAACCCTTGTAGGACTAGTTGGGTTGCAACGCTCTTTGTTCTTTTTTTTTTTCGGTTCACATTTCATTCTGTGATTCCCAGCAGTCAGGAAGGGAAAGAGTAGGGGAGGAAGTCAGTTGAGTGTCTGAGAAACGTCCTGATTCCATCAGACCATGGAGTGTAATGGTAAAAGTCCTGGATTGGGAGGGAGAAAGCTGAGGGAGAAAGCTGGGGTATCAGTCTTGCCCTCCCCCTAACATGGCCTCCTCATTTTCAGTTTACACGTGTGTGGCAGCCATACCGATCTTGAATGTCTGAAGGACAAGAGAATCAGAATCTGGTCATTTTAAGGCAAAGTTTAGGTGACAGTGATGGTATTTAATTTTGTTTCTGGGGCCACTGCATCCTGAGGACACTTAAACTCCTAATCCTAGAGAGCAGAGATAGTTCAGAAGAAATGGAAAAACATAAAAGACATCCTGTGTTTGAAAAGGGTTTTCCATGTGAAATTTCAGTTCAGTAGAGTACAGCTTAATTGCACAACTGTGTGTTAGGTGCTGGGAACCTAACGAAGGATGGCAACACACATTCCTTGTCCTGGAGAAAAGATCATAGTTCAGGGGGATGTTCTTAGGTCTCAATACCATAAGCCATTGACTCAGCTTTCCTCTTGATTTTGTGTGGAAATCAACTGCAGAGTTAAAGAACTCTGGCTGAAGGTGTTGGAATTTCAGGCTACTGACCACATGCTATTCTAACAAAAGCAGAGGGAAAGTGAATTTTCTAGAACTGAATTTCTTAGACTGATGCTGGATTTTCAAGATACATACCCTTTGAGACTAGATGTGACCAGTCATTCTGGAGGGATCCTTCCTGGACATTAGGGAGTCCCAGTCTAGGGCATGCCAGCTCTTTCTTTCTTTCTGATGTGAGCTTTACTTACTCTTCTGATGATAAAAATACCAGGATGGATACATTTCAAGGAAATGAACAGTTTAAACTGTTGCCTGTTTAAAAATTAAAATTAATTTGCCCTGTGAGTTGTGAGTCTCATTTTAATAGTGCCCTGAATAATTAAGGAGCTGCCGAGTTTGTTCGGAGCTTGTGCTCAGCTTTTGGCTGTCTTGCTTGGGAAGCAGCCCATGCAGAAATGCTTAGCTCATACAGAATGAATTCTCCTGGAGTCTGCATAGCAGGGACTCTTAGGGGTATGGTGGTGGAAGGTGCAGCTTGGGAGAGTTTCAAGAAGACTGGAAAAGGCAGGCAGATGGATCCCCAATTATAGGTTTATCTGAGACAGACAAGCTGGTCCAAGATGTGGATGAGGGAGGAGTTCCTTATGGATCACCCATCTCTGCTTAAACCTTTTCAACTCCCTTGAGACCCACAGGATAATGTCTAAGCTCCTTAGCGTGAAACCCAAGGCCCCCAGTTTCAGGCTCCTGCCCGCTTTTCCATATCCAGCTTAGGCACTGCTTCTTTGCAATGTGAACCTTGGGCTCTAGCCACACTGAGCACCTCGAAGTTTCTGAAGACATCCTGCTCATTTGAACTTCTAAGCCTTTCAACCTCCTGCTTCTTCTGCCTGGAAGACAGTCCCACCCACCCTTTTCCTCCTATAAGAACTTCGCTCCTTGTCCTTCTTGCTTCAGCTTAATTGTCATGGACTTTGGGAGGCCTTTCCTGAAACTCTAGATTGTTTCAGGCATTCTGGCTTTCCCCAATGTCTTGTGCTTTTCCCTCTCTGAGTTCTTAATCTTCTACACTGTTTACAAGTCTACTTCTGCTACCGAAATCAAAGCTTCTTGAAGTCAGAAGCTATTTTCTTCACCTGGCCCATAGTATACTCTCTTCACATGCCTGTTGAATTGATTGGGATCAGATAGACCTGGTACCCTCAGCCTCAAGCCTCTCTATTTCCCCAAGAGGCAGCATAGTATCTGAAATCCCATTATTAGAGAGTTGCTGCTTTTTGGTCAAACATTGCCGTTTCTCTTCTAATGCTTCTGGCAGGGGTAGAGCATACCATGGAATGTCACACCTGGAAGGGCCTTGAAGATGCTTCAGACCCTCTCTCTATTTCACAAGTGAGGAATTTAAGGTCTAGAGAGAAGAAATGACTTTCCCAGAATCACATAGCTTATTAGTCATAAGCCCAGGATGAGAGCCTGGGAATTGTGACTGCAGATTTGATATCTGCTCATCATGGGGTGGTCAAATTCCCCCATGCTAGCAATTATGAGCTCTGGGAGTCTGTGGTAAGATGATAGTTGAGAAAAGGAAGATATTACGTAAAAGGAAAAGCAGAGAATCCTGAAGACAAACTACACAGGTTTTTCATGGAAAGAGCCTTTGGGACCAGGCAAACCTATTGGCAAATATGCTGTGTTGTAATTTGTCATTTTATACCACTCTGAAATGAGAGTTACAAGAGGTCAGGAGACTTGTCCTATTTTTCTTTGGATTCTCAATACTTACTTATTTCCTGGCCATGAGTAGGTACTCAATAAATGTTTAATTCTTGAAAATGGGATCTGAGGAGAAATTAGCACATGACTGGCCTAGATAAAGAATATTTTAGGTATTTATTTTTATTCTGAATATAAAGGGAAAAGCTGCTCGTTTGGTTCTGTGTTTTTCCTTACTGTAATAACCATATTCTTCCCTCTATTCGTATTCCTGCCTATCAAGAATTTGAAATTAATTCTCTTACACAACCATTTAGATGCTTCATTTGTCCTTGACCTTACAGATCATGAGGCTTATGTTCTGCATAATACTAGTTCATAGTGTGTTTCTGCAGAAACCGCAACTGGGGCCAAGGGGCACCTTCTTCTCTCTATTACTAAGGTGGTATCATAAGAAGGAGCCACAGACTGTGTATCTTTCTCATACGTCAAAGCCTTCTAACAAACCTTGACAAAGTCTCCTCAGAAAGCCTCAATTCAGAAATATTAAACTAGCAATGCAGATCCATGGAGTGATTTATTCATTTATTTTTCTTAGGAAAAAAGTGATCTTTAATACAGAGATTTCTTTTTATGGGAAACCTTTCTATTTTAATCAGTTTTCTTTCCTAGAGAACTTGCCCCTAAAAGCTGTATCCAATTTGTGATGCAGACAGAATGAAAGCAAATGGGGAAGAAAAGAGCTGCTACCAAGGATGGGTTTGTTCTCCAGGTGGTTGCTCAGTTCCTGTTGACTCACCAGAGAGAAACGGTTTAGCTGTCAACTCTATTTAGGAAACAATGCTGTGATTCTGAAACCTCTTTAACCCTAGTTACAGTCTGAAATAGGAAGTCTTCTTGTTGGGTATCTCTTAAAAACTTTGGGAAATACAAGGATGGCATTTTTTTTTTTGTCAATTAAAAACATGTATTTCTTAGGTGAAACTTGTGTAGACTCTAAGGGTCACTTAAATGGTCCATGGCTGCTAAAAACACAACAGAATACCTATACCACCTTAGGCCACATTAATTTTGATAGTGTTCAAAGTGAAAGAGGTTTCGTGCTTTTCACCCCATTTTAAACTGACCACAACTTGGGTCATTGCGTTCATCTCTAGAAGTTATGATTTTAAGACGGATATAATATATTCTTGAAGGAGCATGTTAAAAGGTAAATCAGAATGGTGGGAGGGCTTAGATGGAGGCCATCTAGAAACATTTGAGGAAACTAGTGTACTAGTTTCTTGCGTACTAATAAAAATCTTATTCTTCTTTGTCTTTGAAAGAGGCTTTGCAGAAGCATCATTTCACCAACACTCTGAAAGGAACTTGGAGATGGGTGGGTTCCATTCATGCCCATCCCAACACCTTGTAACTCCCTGCCTTCCTTATCCCAAAGAGCCCCAAATCCTGCTGAATTCACCAGCCCTTCTAGTGAGATATCTCTCTGTATTCCTTTTACATCCAGCTAGTAACTCCACTCAGATTAGCAAACATTCATGGAATACTTTCTACAAAATCCTTCCTATAGGCATCTCCAAATAGGCTGGGAGGTGGCACAGGGACGCAAAGCATGGGGTACATAGAGGTTTGTGTTCTGGTTCTGCTACTTGCTAGCTTGTGATCTTGGACATAATTTCATCTCTCTGAGTCTGTTTCCTTATCTGGAAGATAGACAAAATAATACATCCTTATGGGGCTGTGGTTAGGATTAAATAATGCAACATATAAGAATGTGGTTGGTTTGATAAATGTCTAGTTTCCTTTTTCAGTTGGGATGTCCGCTATTTACTGAATGACTGAAGAAAACTTTTCATTGTCTACTCACTTTCTCATAAAATTACCTCCTTAAAAAAACTCTCCAAAAGAATAAAAGCGTTATCACTCTGCTTCTCTATAATATGAATTTCTTTTACAGGGTCATTTGTTATAGCTGTTTAAAAGCTAGTCTTATCTGCTAAGGCTAATATCTAATGTGCATTGGGATTTACCTACTTTGTTACTAAATCTTATAGCAACTATGCAAGTTAGATATAGTATATTACTTTGGCTGTTTCAAAGGGGAATAAGTAGGGACTTGGAGACTTTGAATGATTTGCCCCAGGACATGCACCACTGCAAGGCAGAGCCAGGATTCAAAGCCAGGACATTGTGACTGTAAAAGCCATGTTCTTTCTGCAGCAAGATAGATTTCTGAGTCCTAGGGGAGAGCAACTTTATTTCAAGCCTTCTTGTAATCCCATTACCTAGCAGAGTGCCCTGCATGAAGTAGTTGTTCAATAACAGTTTATTTAATTGGATTGAATTGAACCAAATGATTAATTTATCACTCTCCTTTGCATTCCTGTTTACAATTCTAGTTGTAGATGTCTTGACTTCAGTAATAATGACAAAGGCTCATTTCCTAGGACTTAGCTGAAATCGGGTCATCTATCAGTTAAAAATATTTTTCTACCTTTCTGAAGTGATTACACGAATTTAACAAAAACTTTCATTAAATTCATGAGCTGTGTTAAATAGGACTTCCATGTTTTAAAGAAAAAAATAAATAAAAGTAATCGAGGCAATACCAACAAAGAGTCATGCTGAGAAAATATTGATGGAGACATATACCATAATAATGATGATACCCTATTTAAGTATCAAGAGGTTTGGAAATGGTTTCTTGGAATTTATGGAATCCTATTTATTTTCCAGGATATTAATATTTTGGGAGGGTGCATATCCAAAACCAATTTCAATCTTTTCTTTCTATATTGACACAACTCCCATCAGTAAATAGATGGTAACACCATACTTGAATTCCTTCTGTCTCCAAATTTGGAGGTTATCTTATTGGGCAGATTGGCCCAAAGGAAAATTCACTGACTTTTACATCAAATGGGCCTGAATTTTAATTCTCATTCTAATTTTTGTAAACCTCTCAGATGGATTCCATGCAGCAGTCTCTACCCATTCAATCTCTTCCATACATCGCCATGAGAGGGATTCTCGTAAACCTCCAGTATAATAATCTCCTTTCCTGTTGCAGAACTTTTTATTTCTCACCTCTTCTGTAAGGTGAAGCTCAGAGTTCAGAGACTGATATTCAATAATTCTAGAACTGGACTTTAATTTTTAGTTTGGCACAGTGGTTAAAAAGGAGGCTTCGGCATTAGTCAGATATGGGATGGACTCTAGGCTGTTGAATTTTTTTTGCATATCCATCAAAAAATAACTTTAAAAATTGAAGTATAGCTAATTTATAATGTTATATTAGTTTCAGGTGTACAGCATAGTGATTTGATATTTTTATAGATTATAAAGTTATTATAAAATATTAGGTGTATTCCCTGTGCTGTACATTACACCCTTGTTATCTTACTTATTTTATACCTAGTAGTTTGTACCTCTTAATCCCCTTCCACTGTCTTTTTCTTTTTCTTTTTTTAAAACATCTTTATTGGAGTATAATTGCTTTACAATGGTGTGTTAGTTTCTGCTTTATGACAAAGTGAATCAGTTATACATATACATATATCCCCATATCTCTTCCCTCTTGTGTTTCCCTCCCTCCCACCTTCCCTATCCCACCACTCTAGGTGGTCACAAAGCACCGAGCTGATCTCCCTGTGCTATGCAGCTGCTTCCCACTAGCTATCTATTTTACATTTGGTAGCGTACATATGTCCATGCCACGCTCTCACTTTTTCACGGCTTACCCTTCCCCCTCCCCGTATCCTCAAGCCCATTCTCTAGGAGGTCTGCGTCTTTATTCCCATCTTGCCCCTAGGTTCTTCAAGACTAGTTTTTTGTTTGTTTGTTTTTTAGATTCCATATATATGTGGTAGCATATGGTATTTGTTTTTCCCTTTCTGACTTACTTCACTCTGTATGACAGTCTCTAGGTCCATCCACCTCACTACAAATGACTCAATTTCATTTCTTTTTATGGCTGAGTAATATTCCACTGTATATATGTGCCACATCTTCTTTATCCATTCATCTGTTGATGGACACTTAGGTTGCTTCCGTGTCCAGGCTATCGTAAATACAGCTGCAGTGAACATTTTGGTACATGACTCTTTTGAATTAGGTTTTCTCAGGGTATGTGCCCAGTAGTGGGATTGCTGGGTCATATGGTAGTTCTATTTTTAGTATTTTAAGGAACCTCCATACTGTTCTCCATAGTGGCTGTATCAACTTACATTCCCACCAACAGTGCAAGAGGGTTCCCTTTTCTCCACACCCTCTCCAGCATTTATTGTTTCTAGATTTTTTGATGATGGCCATTCTGACTGGTGGGAGATGATATCTCATTGTAGTTTTGCTTTGCATTCCTCTAATGATTAATGATGTTGAGCATTCTTTCATGTGTTTGTTGGCAATCTGTATATCTTCTTTGGAGAAATGTCTATTTAGGTCTTCTGACCATTTTTGGATTGGGTTGTTTGCTCTTTTGATACTGAGCTGCATAAGCTGCTTGTAAATTTTGGAGATTAATCCTTTGTCAGTTGCTTCATTTGCAAATATTTTCTCCCATTCTGAGGGCTGTCTTTTCGTCTTGTTTATGTTTTCCTTTGCTGTGCAAAAGCTTTTAAGTTTCATTAGGTCCCATTTGTTTATTTTTGTTTTTATTTCCATTTCTCTAGGAGGTGGGTCAAAAAGGATCTTGCTGTCATTTATGTCATAGAGTGTTCTGCATATGCTTTCCTCTAAGAGTTTGATGGTGTCTGGCCTTACATTTAGGTCTTTAATCTATTTTGAGTTTATTTTTGTGTATGGTGTTAGGGAGTGTTCTAATTTCTTTCTTTTACATGTAGCTGTCCAGTTTTCCCAGCACCACTTATTGAAGAGGCTGTCTTTTCTCCATTGTATATTCTTGCCTCCTTTATCAAAGATAAGGTGACCATATGTGCATGGGTTTATCTCTGGGATTTCTATCCTGTTCCATTGATCTACACTTCTGTTTTTGTGCCAGTACCATACTGTCTTGATTACTGTAGCTTTGTACTATAGTCTGAAGTCAGGGAGCCTGATTCCTCCAGCTCTGTTTTTCTTTCTCAAGACTGCTTCGGCTATTTGGGGTCTTTTGTGTTTCCATACAAATTGTGAAATTTTTTTGTTCTAGTTCTGTGAAAAATGCCAGTGGTAGTTTGATAGGGATGCATTGAATCTGTAGATTGCTTTGGGGAGGAGTATAGTCATTTTCACAATGTTGATTCTTCCAATCCAAGAACATGGTATAAGTCTCCATCTGTTTGTGTCATCTTTAATTTCTTTCTTCAGTGTCTTATTATTTTCTGTATGCAGGTCTTTGTCTCCTTAGGTAGGTTTATTCCTAGCTATTTTATTCTTTTTGTTGCGATGGTAAATGGGAGTGTTTTCTTAATTTCTCTTTCAGATTTTTCATCATTAGTGTATAGGAATGCAAGAGATTTCTGTGCATTAATTTTGTATCCTGCTAGTTTACCAAATTCATTGATTAGCTCTAGTAGTTTTCTGGTAGCATCTTTAGGATTCTACATGTATAATATCATGTCATCTGCAAACAGTGAAAGCTTTACTTCTTCTATTCCAATTTGGATTTCTTCTTTTTCTTCTCTGATTGCTGTGGCTAAAGCTTCCAAAACTATGTTGAATAATTGTGGTGAGAGTGGGCAACCTTGTCTTGTTCCTGATCTTAGTGGAAATGGTTTCAGTTTTTCACCATTGAGGACAATGTTGGCTGTGGGTTTGTCATATATGGCCTTTATTATGTTGAGGTAAGTTCCCTCTATGCCTACTTTCTGGAGGGTTTTTTATCATAAATTGGTGTTGAATTTTGTCAAAAGCTTTTTCTGCATCTATTGAGATGATCATATGGTTTATATCCTTCAATTTGTTAATATGGCGTATCACATTGATTGATTTGTGTATATTGAAGAATCCTGCCATTCCTGGGCTAAACCCCACTTGATCATGGTGTATGATCCTTTTAATGTGCTGTTGGATTCTGTTTACTAGTATTTTGTTGAGGATTTTTGCATCTATGTTCATCAGAGATATTGGCCTGTAGTTTTCTTTCTTTGTGACATCTTTGTCTGGTTTTGGTATCAGGGTGATGGTGGCCTCATAGAATGAGTTTGGGAGTGTTCCTCCCTCTGCTATATTTTGGAGGAGTTTGAGAAGGATAGGTGTTAACTCTTCCCTAAATGTTTGATAGAATTCGCCTATGAAGCCATCTGGTCCTGGGCTTTTGTTTGTTGGAAGATGTATCATCACAGTTTCAATTTCAGTGCTTGTGATTGGTCTGTTCATATTTTCTATTTCTTCCTGCTTCAGTCTCAGAAGGTTGTGCATTTCTAAGAATTTGTCCATTTCTTCCAGGTTGTCCATTTTATTGGCATATAGTTGCTTGTAGTAATCTCTCATGATCATTTGTATTTCTGCAGTGTCAGTGGTTACTTCTCCTTCTTCATTTCTAATTCTATTGATTTGAGTCTCCTCCCCTTTTTTCTTGATGAGTCTGGCAAATGGTTTCATCAATTTTGTTTATCTTCTCAAAAAACCATCTTTTAGTTTTATTGATCTTTGGTATCATTTCCTTCATTTCTTTTTCATTTATTTCTGATCTGATATTTATGATGTCTTTCCTTCTGCTAACTTTGGGTTTTTTTTGTTCTTCTTTCTCTAATTGCTTTAGGTGTAAGGTTAGATTGTTTATTTGAGATGTTTCTTGTTTCTTAAGGTAGGATTGTATTGCTATAAACTTCACTCTTAGAACTGCTTTTGCTGTATCCCATAGGTTTTCGGTTGTCGTGTTTCATTGTCATTTGTTTCTAGGTATTTTTTGATTTCCTCTGATTTCTTCAGGGATCTCTTGGTTATTAAGTATTGTATTGTTTTGCCTCTATGTGTTTGTATTTTTTACAGATTTTTTCCTGTAATTGATATATAGTCTCATAGCGCTGTGGTCAGAAAAGATACTTGATACGATTTCAATTTTGTTAAATTTACCAAGGCTTGATTTGTGACCCAAGATATGATCTGTCCTGGAGAATGTTCCATGAGCACTTGAGAAGAATGTGCATTCTGTTGTTTTTGAATGGAATGTCCTATAAATATCAATTAAGTCCACCTTGTTTATTGTATCATTTAAAGCTTGTGTTTCCTTATTTATTTCATTTTCAATGATGTGTCCATTGGTGAAAGTGGGGTGTAAACGTCCCCTACTATGATTGTGTTACTGTTGATTTCTCCTATTATGGCTGTTAACATTGCCTTATGCATTGAGGTACTCCTGTGTTGGGTGCATATATATTTACAATTGTTATATCTTCTTCTTGGACTGATCCCTTGATCGTTGTGTAGTGTCCTTCTTTGTCTCTTGTAATAGTCTTTATTTCAAAGTCTGTTTTGTCTGATATAAGAATTGCTACTCCAGCTTTCTTTTGATTTCCAATTTGCATGGAATATCTTTTTCCGTCCCCTCACTTTCAGTCTGTATGTGTCCCTAGTTCTGAAGTGGGTCTCTTGTAGACAGCATGTATATGGGTCTTGTTTTTGTATCCATTCAGCCAGTCTATGTCTTTTGGTTGGAGCATTTAATCCATTTACATTTATGGTAATTATCGATATGTATGTTCCTTTTACCATTTTCTTAATAGTTTTGGGTTTGTTATTGTAGGTCTTTTCTTCTCTTGTGTTTTCTGCCTAGGGAAATTCCTTTAGCATTCGTTGTATAGCTGGTTTGGTGGTGCTGAATTCTCTTAGCTTTTGCTTGTCTGTAAAGGTTTTAATATCTCCGTCAAATGTGAATGAGATCCTTGCTGTGTACAGTAATCTTGGTTGTAGGTTTTTCTCCTTCATCACTTTAAATATGTCCTGCCACTCTCTTCTGGCTTGCAGTTCCTGGTGAAAGATTAGCTACTAACCTTATGGGGATTCCCTTGTGTGTTATTTCCCTTGTGTGTTATTTGTTGTTTTTCCCTCCTGCTTTTAATATTTGTTCTTTGTATTTAATTTTTGATAGTTTTATTAATATGTGTCTTGGCGTGTTTCTCCTTGAATTTATCTTTTATGGGACTCTCTGTGCTTCCTGGACTTGATTAACTATTTCCTTTCCCATGTTTGGGAAGTTTTCAACTATAATCTCTTCAAATATTTTCTCAGTCCCTTTCTTTTTCTCTTCTTCTTCTGGGACCCCTATAATTTGAATGTTGGTGCATTTAATGTTGTCCCAAAGGTCTCTGAGACTGTCCTCAATTCTTTTCATTCTTTTTTCTTTATTCTGCTCTGCAGTAGTTATTTCCACTATTTTATCTTCCAGGTCACTTATCCATTCTTCTGCCTCAGTTATTCTGCTGTTGATTCCTTCTAGAGAAGTTTTATTTCATTTATTGTGTTGTTCATCTCTGTTTGTTTGCTCTTTACTTCTTTTAGGTCCTTGTTAAACGTTTCTTGTATTTTCTCCATTCTATTTCCAAGATTTTGGATCATCTTTACTATCATTATTCTGAATTCTTTTTCAGGTAGACTGCCTATTTCCTCTTCATTTGTTAGGTCTGGTGGGTTTTTACCTTGCTCCTTCATGTGCTGTGTGTTTCTCTGTCTTCTCATTTTGCTTAACTTACTGTGTTTGGGGTCTCCTTTTCGCCGGCTGCACGTTCGTAGTTCACATTGTTTTTGGTGTCTGCCCCTAGTGGCTAAGTTTGGTTCAGTAGGTTGTGTAGGCTTCCTTGTGGAGGGCACTGGTGCCTGTGTTCTGGTGGGTGAGGCTGGATCTTGTCCTTCTGGTGGGCAGGTCCACGTCTGGTGGTGTGTTTTGGGGTGTCTGTGGCCTTATTATGATTTTGGGTAGCCTCTCTGCTAATGGATGGGGTTGTGTTCCTGTCTTGCTAGTTGTTTGGCATAGGGTGTCCAGCACTGTAGCTTTCTAGTCATTGAGTGGAGTTGTGTCTTGGCATTGAGATGGAGATCTCTCAGAGATTTTTGCCATTTGATATTATGTGGAGCTGAGAGGTCTTTTGTGGACCAATGTCTTGAACTTGGCTCTCCCACCTCTGAGGCACAGCCCTGATGCCTGGCTGGAGCACCAAGAGTCTGTCATCCACACGGCCCAGAATAAAAGGGAGAAAAAAAAAGGAAAGGAAGAAAAAAGAAGAAGATAAAATAAAATAATAAATAAAAAATTATTAATAAAAAATATTTTTTAAAGTATTAAAAAAAAGAAAGAAAGAAAGAAGAGAGCAACCAAACCAAAAAACAAATCCACCAATGATAACAAGCGCTAAAAACTATGCTAAAAAAAAAAAAAAAAAGGACAGACAGAACCCTAGGACAAATGGTAAAAGAAAGCTATACAGAGAAAATCACACACAGAAGCATACACATACACACTCACAAAAAGAGAAAAAGGGGAAAAAAAATATATATCGTTGCTCCCAAATTCCACCTCCTCAATTTTGGTTGATTCGTTGTCTATTCAGGTATTCCACAGATGCAGGGTACATCAATCAAGTTGATTGTGGAGATTTAATCCGCTGCTCCTGAGGCTGCTGGGAGAGATTTCCCTTTCTCTTCTTTGTTCGCACAGCTCCTGAGGTTCTGCTTTGGATTTGGCCCCGCCTCTGCCTGTAGGTCGCCTGAGGGCTTCTGTTCCCGCCCAGACAGGATGGGGTTAAAGGAGCAGCTGCTTTGGGGGCTCTGGCTCACTCAGACGGGGGGGAGGGAGGGGTACAGAGTGCGCGGCGAGCCTGCGGTGGCAGAGGCCGGCGTGACGTTGCAGCAGCCTGAGGCGCGCCGTGCGTTCTCCTGGGGACGTTGTCCCTGGATCACGGGACCCTGGCAGTGACGGGCTGCACAGGCTCCCGGGAGGGGCGGTGTGGAGAGTGACCTGTGCTCGCACACAGGCTTCTTGGTGGCTGCAGCAGCAACCTTAGCGTCTCATGCCTGTCTCTGGGGTCCGCGCTGATAGCCGTGGCTCGCACCTGTCTCTGGAGCTCGTTTATGTGGCACTCTGAATCCCCTCTCTTCGCGCACCAGGAAACAGAGAGGCAAGAAAAAGTCTCTTGGCTCTCAGGCAGCTGCAGACTTTTCCCCGGACTCCCTCCCGGTTAGCTGTGGCACACTAGCCACCTTCAGGCTGTGTTCACGCCGCAACCCCAGTCCTCTCCCTGCGATCCGACCAAAGCCCGAGCCTCAGCTCCCAGCCCCTGCCCGCCCCGGCGGCTGAGCAGACAAGCCTCTCGGGCTGGTGAGTGCTGGTCGGCACCGATCCTCTGTGTGGGAATCTCTCCGCTTTGCCCTCTGCACCCCTGTGGCTGCGCTGTCCTCTGTGGCTCCGAAGCTTCCCCCCTCCGCCACCCGCAGTCTCTGCCCGCTGAAGGGGTTTCCTAGTGTGTGGAAACCTTTCCTCCTTCACAGCTCCCTCCCCTAGGTGCAAGTCCGGTCCCTATTCTTTTGTCTCTGTTTTTTCTTTTTTCTCTTGCCCTACCCAGGTATGTGGGGAGTTTCTTGCCTTTTGGGAAGTCTGAGGTCTTCTGCCAGCATTCAGTAGGTGTTCTGTAGGAGTTGTTTCACATGTACATGTATTTCTGATGTATTTGTGGGGAGGAAGGTGATCTCTGCGTTTTACTCTTCCACCATCTTGAAGTTCCTCCCCTTCCACTGTCTCTCCTCTCCCCCATCCCTCTCCTCACAAGTAACTACTAATTCGTTCTCTCTCTCTCTGAGTCTGTTTCTGTATTGTTATATTCATTTGTTTGTTTTTAGATTCCACATATAAGTGAAAACATACAGTCTTTGTTTTTCTCTGCCTGACTTATTTTTCTAAGCGTAATATCCTCCAGGTCCATCCATGTTGTTGCAAATCGCAAAATTTCATTCTTTCTTTATGGCTGAGTAATATTTCCAGTGTGTGTGTGTGTGTGTGTGTATACACATATATATATAACACATCTTTATCCATTCATCTGCTGATGGACACTTAAGCTGCTACCGTATCTTGGCTATTGTAAATAATCCTTCTGTGAACATTGGGGTGCATATATCTTTTTGAATTAGTGTTTTTAGTTTCTTCGACTGTATACCCAGGAGTGGAATTGCTGGATCATACGGTAGTTCTATTTTTAGCTTTTTGAGGAAACACCGTACTGTTTTCCATAGTTCCTTTTTCTCCACATCCTCGCCAATGTTTATTATTTGTTGTCTTTTTGATAGACATTATGACTGGTGTGAGGTGATATCTCTTTGTGGTTTTGATTTGCATTTCCCTGATGGTTAGTGATTTCGAGCATCTTTTCATGTGGCTGTTGGCCATCTGTATATCTTCTTTGGAAAAATGTCTATTCAGGTCTTCCTATTTTTTCATCAGGTTGTTTGTTTTTTTGATGTTGAGTTATATGAGCTCTTAATATATTTTGGAGATTAATGCCTTATCAGACATATCTTTTGCAAATATCTTCTCCCATTCAGTAGGTTGTCTTTTAGTTTTGTTGATGGCTTCCTTCACTGTCCAAAAGCTTTTAATTAGGTCCTACTTGTTTACTTTTGCTTTTGTTTCCTTTGCCTGAGGAGACGGATCCAAAAAAATATTGCTAAGACTTAGGTCAAAGAGTCTACTGCCTATGCTTTTTCTAGGAGTCTTATGGTTTCTGGTCGTTAAGTCTTTAATCCACTTTGAAATATATATATATATATTGTATATGGTATGAGAAATGTTCTAATTTTATTCTTTTACATGTAGCTGTCCAGTTTTCCCAACACCATGTATTGAAGAGACTGTCTTTTCCCCATTGTATATTTTGGTCTCCTTTTCATAGATTGACCATAGGTTTGTGGGCTTATTTCTGGGCTCTTTATTCTGTTTCATTTACCCCTGTGTCTGTTTTTGTGCCTGTACCACACTGTCTTGACTATTTTGCTTAGTGGTATAGTCTGAAGTCAGGGAGCATGGCACTTCCAGCTTTGTTCTTCTTTTTCAAGATTGCTTTGGCTATACGGGACCTTTTGTGGTTCCATATAAATTTTAGAATTGTCTGTTCCAGTTCTGTGAAAAATGTCAAAGACATTTTGATATGACTGCATTAAATCTGTAGATTGCTTTGAGTAGTAAGGGCATTTTAACAATATTAACTCTTATGATCCATGAACACAGGGTATCTTTCCATTTATTCATATCATCTTCAATTCCTTTTACCAGTGTGTGATAGTTTCCAGAGTATAGGTCTTTCACCTCCTTGGTTAAGTTTACTCATGCACGAAAAAAGTAAAATACATAATTGTGAGATTTTCTTGCTTTCTCTTCCTGATAGTCCATTATGAGTATATAGAAAAGCAACAGATTTCTGTATATTAATCTTGTATCCCGAAACTTTACTGAATTCATTTATTAGTTTTATTAGTTTTTTGGTGGAGACTTTAGGGTTTACTATATATAGTCTCTTGTCCTCTGCAAATAGTGACAGTTTTACTTTTTCCCTTCCAGTTTGGATGCCTTCTATTTCTTTTTCTTTTCTGATTGCTGTGGCTAGGACTTCCAATACTATGTTAAATGTAGGTGGTGAGAGTGGGCATCCTAATTTTTTCCTGATTTTAGACTTTAGAAAAGCTTTCAACTTTTCACCATTGAGTACAATGTTAGCTGTGGATTTGTCATAAATAGCCTTTATTATGTCATAATAGCCTTTATTATGTTGAGATATGTTCCCTCTATACCAAATTTGAGTTTTTATCATGAATGGGTGTTGAATTTTGTCAAATGCTCTTTCTGCATTTACTGAGATGGCCATGTGATTTTTATCCTTCATTTTATTCATGTGTTGTATCACACTGATTTGTTGATATTCAACAAATTCCATCCGTGGAATAAATCCCACTTGATCATGGTGTATGATCCTTTTCATATATTGCTGAATATATTTTGCTAATATTTTTTGAGGATTTTTGCAACTATATTCATCAGGGATATTGGCTGGTTTTGGTATCAGGCTAATGGTGGCCTTGGAGTAAATTTGGGAGTGTTTCCTCATGTTCAATTTTTTGTAATAGTTTGAGAAGGATAGGTACTAACTCTTCTTTATATGTTTGGTAGAATTCCCCTGTGAAGTCATCTGGTCCTGGACTTTGTTGGGAGTTTTTTGGTTACTGATTTAATTTCAGTACGTGTAATTGGTCTGTTCAGATTATCTATTTCTTCGTGATTCAGTCTTGGAAGATTGTATGTTTCTGGTAATTTACCCATTTCTTCTAGGTTGTTCAATTTGTTGGTATATAACTGTTCATAGTATTCTTTTATGCTTGGTTGCATTTCTTATTTTTATGAGGTGAAACTGGTACCTATCTGGTCTTGAAGGGGTGTCCTTGTGTGGGAGTGTCCCTGTGCAATCTTCATGTGCCCAGTGGCTTCGGTGGGAGGCCTGAATCTGAAGTGAGCACAGCCTGAGTTTTCCCCTGGGATGTTCTGGCAGCTGCTGCCTTGGTGGGAGGTAGGGCTGTAATTGGAGGGGCTAGAGCCAGAGCCAGGTGTGAACTGGGGCTTCTGTGCTCAATGCTGTCACTATCAGGGACAGGGGTATGACTCAAGGGGCTGGAGTAGGAGCCCTGGGAGAGATGGGCTTCTCTGGAGTGTGATGGTAGTCTCTGCTTTGGTTTTGGACATGGCTAGAGCCTGAGGGTTTGGAGCTGTACTTCCATGCTGGTTTCACTTTCTCCCTGGTGTGCATTCCTTGGTTAGAGGCTGAGTTGGGGCTGGAGGGGTTGGTGGCTTTACTCCCCTCAAAGTGTGCATAGGGACTGCACACTCTGGTGATGGCGGTCTTCGCCTTGGAGCTAGTTTGGCTCCCCCCAAGTGTGTGCACCGATGAACAAGCTGGTGATGGCTGCCTTCACTCTAGTCAGAGACAAGGCTGAGATCTGAGCAGGTTTCATTACTTCCAAGTGTGTACACTCTTGCTGGCAATAGCAGCTTCCACCTTAGTGGGGAACAGTGTCCGAGCAAGAGGGGATGGAGCAGGAAGGAGCCCAGTGCGGGCCTGGGGGCACACTGGGGTGGTCCTGGCAGGCCAGACAGAGACCAGGCAGCTTTCAGTCTGTTGCCTCTGTGCTGTGACTGGGAGTAAGCCAGACTGCGCTTGCACTCTTCAAGGGCCGTCTTACAGCCCTCCAGTAAGCCCCACCGGTTTTCAAATCAGCTAAGAGGACTTAACTTACTAGTATTAGATCCCAGGGCTGGGGTTCCTAATGTGTGGCTTGAATCCCTCGCTCCCCAGGGAAGATCCCCAAGACCGTGTTATCCCCGTTTCTTCTGTGTCCCCTGCTAGGGGTGCAGATTCAACCAGATCGCTTTTCCTCTCCTCCTACCAGACTCCGTGTGGCTCTTTCTTCAAAGCCTTGGTTGCAGAAGAGCAGTCTTGCTAGTTCCAAGGTTGATTTCAGGAAGAGTTGCTCTATACGCAGTTGTCGTTTTGATGTGTTTGTGAGGGTAAGTGAGCCTTGTGTCCCCCTCCTCCGCCATCTTGGTCTCTCTGCCCTTGGCCCTTGACTTTGGGCAACTTACTTAACCTCATTAAGCTTCTGTTCACTCATCTGTAACATAGGGGTAGTAATTGTGTCCATCTCACAAACCTGTTGTAAGAATAGATGTGATATTGCATGTATTCCAGGGTCATAATTTTATTCTCACTATTACTCATAGAAAGTATTATTTTATTATTTTATAACTGATTTCATCTTCCTCAAAAGCCCCATGCTACTGGGAAGCTGGAAAGAAAGGTTGGCGGGGGGAGGGTGCTCAAAATTTCCAGTGACTGTTATCTCAGTTGTCTCCAGTTTAAATAACAGCTTTTGGGTGATCGGGTCTCTTTGGAAAATGCTCCTCTTTTAAATCCAGCCTCCTCTCTGCTCTTGTCCAAGATGTTCTCTGAGTGTGGGAGGCTGGGACTGATGCACCTGTTGCAGCAGCTGGAGGGGGCCTAGCTCCCCACATGTAGGCCCCTTTACTGCCCTCTGGCTCTTCTCATCTCGACGGCTCATGGCAATAGCTTTGGTTTTTATTGTTTTGTTTCTTTTTTCTTTTTCTTTTTTTTTTCCCTGGTCGTTGGCACAGAGGTCAAAGTTTGTGACTGGTGAACTCATGGTCTATTCGCTATCCTCCAGCAGGGTCTGGTGGTCCTCTTGCCCCCTTGCTAACTCTATCCCTTTTCACTGGTGCTGATGATTCCCCTGGTTAACTCTGGAAGCAGCCCCTTCTGTAGTCCTCATCTATAGGGTTCCTTTCTCTGGCCACAGTATATCCCATGGTCCAAGAGGAAAGCTTCTGGATTTTATACAACATTGGAGTTGAGGGAATTTTGGAAATGCTGATTCAGGCTCTCCTCCACCTAAAATGATTGTGACCACTTTTATCCCATGTTGCTAAGGGACTACCGTGTGGGTTGCCTCTCAGCATTGTCCTCAAATTTCAAATGGAGAGCAGAGCACAGTTCATATACCCTGCCCATGAGGTATTGGTTTTTGACATGGTATCTGCCTGCTTCTCCTTCCTTTTAAACAGAAATTCTACTCTCTCTTCCTATGCTGGAAGGAGCAGGATTTTCTTTTTGCTTTGGGCTTGAGGAAACACCTCTGTGGTTCTGGCTTGCTCTTTCCCTAGCTATTATCAGTGGAAGGAATATTTTCTCTACATTACGGGAAAATATCTGTGATTTGAGTTGATTCAGCTTCATTCTTGATATACAGAATATGGGGCAACTAAGAAGCAGGAATTATCTGTGTTTGGCATAGAGTTCAAGGCATCATAAGTACTCGGAAAATTTTCATTGCTGTTAGCTTTTCACCACTCTTACCTTTCAATGCACTTCCCTTTCCTTCCTTGCATACTAAATACGGTATTTTCTACATGAATCTGTATTCGATTTCATTTTACACTTTCAATAGAGATGGCTTATTAAACAGACCACAGAAAGAATTGAACTTTTCTACTTTTCTAAGGATATGAAACAAATTTAAAACCAGGAAAAAACAATGACAGTGATGATATTAAAAATACCTAAACAAAAAAAAGAACTTATATGTCCCAGAAGCTTTATTATCTCATTTAACTCTTGCCATGGTCCTCTGAGACAGGTACTACTACCATATCAATTTTGGATATAGTTTAGAAAGGTTAATTTATGTTCACAACGTCACAAGTATAGGAAATAATAGGGCCAGAATTGGAACCCAGATTTTCTGATGGCAAAGTTCATGCTCTTGACTCTTGTGATTTATTAATTCCCACATGTCCTGACTTTGTTCACAGTATGTGCTCACTATGTTATCTATGTACTGTCTTGACTTTTCCTCAGCTTGTGTACTCAGAGCTCTAGCCATAGACCTCTACTTACTGTCCTTGAAAGCTCCTGATAATCCTTCATAAACATGTTTAATATGTAACTCCACTTTCAATACCATCCTCCCTGCCCTCACCACCACCCTATACCCAGCTCAATTCCATGTTCCTTTAGATTCCCACTTCTTCCCAAGGCACAATTTATATTAGCACTCATACCTTATATATGTTTGTTTGTACTTCAATCAGGCTGTATAATCCACTGTGTCTTCTGTAAGGGGCATCTAGGCATCTGTCTCTCCAAATTGAATGAGGGTTTTTGGGGTGCAAGGGTGGCATCTTCCTTCATTGTTGAAATGGATGGGATAAAAAATGATCCTTGTATTAATGTGAATCACATTAATCTCTGGAAGAAAAGAGACACTGAGCCCCTGATGACTGTCTGTAGTCACATATGGTCATCCCAACCAAATGGGTTGCTGTGAGGGAGTCATTTAAAAAAAAAAATAGCAAAGTGATGGCAAAAATCTGTCACTTGGAAGCTACCAGGGGCTAGTAGATGAAGTATGCTATATCAAGGTCCAATCTGAAGATTCATGCATTCATTCTATAACTATTTATGAGCTTCTTACTGTGTGCCAGCTATAGTTGTGGATGTAGAACATAGAGTAATGATTCAACAAGCAAGGTCCCTGCTCTCACTAGACTTACATCTTTTTGGGGGAAATGGATGATAAACAAGGACAATATCTGATCATAACAAGTGCTGATCATAGGGATGGGGAAGATTGGGGGAGAACACAGTATAGGGAAGAGATAGAATTTCTATTTAACCACATTAATTTTAGGATGCTTATTAGATATTTGATTGCAGGTATCAGGCAGGGAACTGAGGAGATAACAAGTTGAATATACAAGTCAGGAGTTTAGGCAGAAGTCAGGGGCAGAGACATGGATTTTGAGTCATGTGCCTACTATTTACCTTAAAGCCATAGGCCTAGGGAAAGTATGGGGAGAGATAAGGGAAGAACAGGGGGTTTGTGACAGAGCCCTAGGGGCTCCATAACAGAGGATGAACTTTTGAGCCAGATGTCTATGTTCTATGTTACACTTTGTAAATATCATTTTTCTTTTATTATTGTCCATTTTCAGTTAAATGTTGCTTAAATATCCCTCCTAGTCCCAGTTGAGCTGGGCCATTAAATGGGAAACAGTACCCTGTGAGGCCAGCAGGGAGTGGTAGTTTCCATTAGAGAGAAATTGAGAAGGTAAGAGAGATCTGGCAGATTAAGATAGAAGAGGCGTTTTCCAGCTTTCCCTTTACTTCTGGAAATCCTCTCTTTGGGACCAGACTCAAAAGACCTGGATATTATTCTATGAAAGGAGCCCTAAGATTTCCTTTTAGCTATGATCAAAATGGGTCATGTCTCTTTAATGTCTATCAATGGCTCCCCATTATTCTGAAGTTAAAGCCCCAATTCCTCAACGTGGTTTAAGGCCTTCTCAATCTCACCGCTGCCACCCCCTTCAGTCTCATCTATGCTACTCTCCTTCTCATACTTTATGCACCAGTTATGCTGGGTTGTTTCCTTGAAGTCTGTGCTTTTCTAAGTCTTCTCTGGACTTGGGTTTTTACATGCTCGTCCATGTATCTGGAATGTTCCTCCCATTCCTTCCTTCGCTTGGCTGGTTCCACTTATCCTTTAGGTTTCAGCTTATGCATGACCACGTCTGCTTAATCAAGGAAACCTTCTCTGACCCCCTGGGAGAGGGTCAGGTCTACCTGCTGAATACTCCAAGGTACCCTACAAATCTCTATGAAAACACTCAACATTCTTTAATGTTAACTGTTTTTTAAATGCTTGTCTTCCCATCATGTTTTAAGACAAACGATGGGTCTGTGTCTGTCTCCGATTTGTGCCCAGGGACCAAGAACAACTTTCTGAAAATAGAAAGTACTCAATGCATATTTTGAATAAACAGACAAACGAATGAATGAACTTCTCACTATGCCTATTGGGCACTGTCCTGTGTACCAGGATCAGACTTCCTTCCCGGCTTAGGTTCAAATCTTAGTTCCCAAAGAGAGGACATGCAATACTGTTTCAGTTAGATGGGGAGACAGACTCAGGAAAGTTAAGTGACATCTTTAAGGTTATATGGCTGGTAAAGACACACTGGAAAACATGGTCTGGGCTGGAGAGTAGCTCTGAGAGCAAACTGCTTCCCCCACTGTGCACTCCATGGAGTGTTCTCCTCTTCCACTAGAGGGTGTGGTTCCCATTCCCCAGAACCTGGGGCTGCTCTTTCCACTCCCAGGGGCTGCTCAGCAGGCCCTGAGGGCTGGAATACAGCTGCAGGAGGGCTACAAGTCAAACTGCAGGGAAAATTCAGAAAAGGACTTCTGAAATCTTCCATAATTTCTCAGACTCCTTGCCTTTGTTTATTGTCATTCCTTCTCCCTGAGACGCCTTCCCTCTCTTCTCAGACCCTGCTTTTTTGTGTCCCTATAGCATCCTCTTCTTATCCTCCTCATCATACCATCCTTACCATGTGGTATTGTATTGGTTACTTTCAGGTTTATCCTTCACGACTGAGAGGTTGACTAAAGGAAGACACATCTTGATCTTAAGTATTCACGGTCAGCTCAAGGCTCTTTCAAAGTGAAACAGACACGCTAATAATTACACTGCAATAGAATAAACGCTACAATACATATATACTGATAGTATAGTGTGGTATAATGGGTGTTATGCACATGACTTCTGGAATCTAACAGCCTGGATTCTAATCCTGATTTTACCACTAATTACCTCTGTGATTTCAGGTAATAATATTCCCAAGTTTCATTTTCCCTATCTGTAGAATGGGAATAAAAATAATATACACTTCTTAGTATTGTTGAGAAGACTAAATGAGATTAGCTGATGTAAGGTGCTTAGCGTTGTAGCTGGAGCATGGTAAGTGCTCTATAGATGTTAGCTATGGTGATAATAATGTAGAGAGTTGAGCTCCAAAAGGCTGGAGTGGAGAAATGGTGTGTTCAGGAATAGTTTCACAAGGAAACTGATGCTTGAGTTAATTCTCTTTGGATGATTTGAAATTTTCCAGACAAAGAAGGCATGGTTGATAAGGGTGTAAGGAGTTCCAGGCAGAAGAAACAGCCAAGTGCTAGGGCATAGAAATATGAGAGAGCTTGGCAGTTGGAGAAGTTTGAAGTTAATTTTTGATATGGCTATAACAGAAGGTGCATATGGGGAGAAGCAAGAGAAAAGTTGAAGACATAAATGTGGGGAAATCACAAGAAGAGTCTTGTTAAGCGATTAATACTTGATTTAGTAAATAATAGGGAGTTATTCAAGAGATTTTAGTTGGGGTGTATCAGAGTCAGATAGTTGTCTTAGAAACAAATCATTCTGGGGTTGGGGCCTGAATTCTGGAATTTACAATGTTGATGGGTCAGGAGGGATGAAGTGGGATTGGCAAGGTTGATGGCTTGATGAGATACGGGGTTGAGAGAGAGAAGAGGACACCCAGGTTACTCATTTCAGTAACCCTGGATTTCAAAGAGGCAGAGTCTAACAGATCTCATGCATTTTGCAGAACATTTAAAAGCCACTAGGACAGGCTGTCAGGAGCGTTTGCATTCGAGGATAAAATAGTACATATGGAATTTGAGTTCTATATTGAGCAATCCAGACAGCTTTAACTCAAAGCCTGTCAAAGTCCATTTTCATTTTTTTTGCTGTGATGCTGGTGAGGGAAATCACCCAGGAAGCAACACTGCAAACCAACAAACACCTCAAAGTATTTACTCCGTCAAAGACAAAGAGTGACAAGAGAGAAATCATGGAGATGTGATTTCAGTTTGTATTTATACCCAGACAACACCCTTCTATGTGTACACACACACACACACACACACACACACACACACACACACACACACACACACACACACACACTTTAGCAAAGGGTCAGTAGTTCACCAGGGTTTGTAGCCTCAGTTAATGAATCCCTCATATCTATACAGTATTTTTTAGTTCAGATAGCATCTTTCCATCTTTTCCCTAATAATTCTCACATCTAGTGTGTGAGAGAGACAGACAGATGTCCTGTGTTGCAGATGAGGAGATTGACAAATCTTTTAGCCTCTCTGAGGGTCAGTGGTGGGGATGATGAGTGACAGAATTGGCTCTTGCATGAAGTTCTCTGTCTGTGGAGCTGAAGAGGGAATCATGGCTTTGGAGGCCACATCTAGAACTTTTTTTTTTTTTTTTTTTAAACATCTTTATTGAAGTATAATTGCCTTACAATGGTGTGTTAGCTTCTGCTTTATAACAAAGTGAATCAGTTATACATATACAATATGTTCCCATTTCTCTTCCCTCTTGCATCTCCCTCCCTCCCACCCTCCCCATCCCACCCCTCTAGGTGGTCACAAAGCACCGAGCTGATCTCCCTGTGCTATGCGGCTGCTTCCCACTAGTTATCTATTTTACATTTGGTAGTGTATATATGTCCATGACACTCTCTTACCCTGTCACATCTCACCCCACCCCCTCCCCATATCCTCAAGTCCATTCTCTAGTAGGTCTGTGTCTTTATTCCCGTCTTGCCACTAGGTTCTTCATGGCCTTTTTTTTTTTTTTTTTTTCCTTAGATTCCGTATATATGTGTTAGCATACTGTATTTGTTTTTCTCTTTCTGACTTACTTCACTCTGTATGACAGACTCTAACTCCATCCACCTCATTACAAATACCTCCATTTCATTTCTTTTTATGGCTGAGTAATATTCCATTGTATATATGTGCCACATCTTCTTTATCCATTCATCTGTCGATGGACATTTAGGTTGCTTCCATGTCCTGGCTATTGTAAATAGAGCTGCAATGAACATTTTGGTACATGACTCTTTTTGACCTATGGTTTTCTCAGGGTATATGCCCAGTAGTGGGATTGCTGGGTCGTATGGTAGTTCTATTTGTAGTTTTTTAAGGAACCTCCATACTGTTCTCCATAGTGGCTGTATCAATTTACATTCCCACCAACAGTGCAAGAGTGTTCCCTTTCCTCCACACCCTCTCCAGCATTTATTGTTTCTAGATTTTTTGATGATGGCCATTCTGACTGGTGTGAGATGATATCTCATTGTAGTTTTGATTTGCATTTCTCTAATGATTAATGATGTTGAGCATTCTTTCATGTGTCTGTAGGCCATCTGTATATCTTCTTTGGAGAAATGTCTATTTAGGTCTTCTGCCCATTTTTGGATTGGGTTGTTGGTTTTTTTGTTATTGAGCTGCATGAGCTGCTTGTAAATCTTGGAGATTAATCCTTTGTCAGTTGCTTCATTTGCAAATATTTTCTCCCATTCTGAGGGTTGTCTTTTGGTCTTGTTTATGGTTTCCTTTGCTGTGCAAAAGCTTTTAAGTTTCATTAGGTCCCATTTGTTTATTTGTGTTCTTATTTCCATTTCTCTGGGAGCTGGGTCAAAAAGAATCTTGCTGTGATGTATGTCATAGAGTGTTCGGCCTATGTTTTCCTCTAAGAGTTTGATAGTGTCTGGCCTTACACTTAGGTCTTTAATCCATTTTGAGTTTATTTTTGTGCATGGTGTCAGGGAGTGTTCTAATTTCATACTTTTACATGTACCTGTCCAATTTTCCCAGCACCACTTATTGAAGAGGCTGTCTTTTCTCCACTGTATATTCTTGCCACCTTTATCAAAGATAAGGTGACCATATGTGCGTGGGTTTATCTCTGGGCTTTCTATCCTGTTCCATTGATCTATATTTCTGTTTTTGTGCCAGTACCAAACTGTCTTGATTACTGAAGCTTTGTAATATAGTCTGAAGTCAGGGAGCCTGATTCCCCCAGCTCCATTTTTCGTTCTCAAGATTGCTTTGGCTATTCGGGGTCTTTTGTGTTTCCATACAAATTGTGAAATTTTTTGTTCTAGTTCTGTGAAAAATGCCAGTGGTAGTTTGATAGGGATTGCATTGAATCTGTAGATTGCTTTGGGTAGTAGAGTCATTTTCACAATGTTGATTCTTCCAATCCAGGAACATGGTATATCTCTCCATCTATTTGTAACATCTTTAATTTCTTTCATCAGTGTCTTATAATTTTCTGCATACAGGTCTTTTGTCTCCTTAGGTAGGTTTATTCCTAGATATTTTATCCTTTTTGTTGCAATGGTAAATGGGAGTGTTTTCTTAATTTCACTTTCAGATTTTTCGTCATTAGTGTATAGAAATGCAAGAGATTTCTGTGCATTTATTTTGTATCCTGCTACTTTACCAAATTCATTGATTAGCTCTAGGAGTTTTCTGGTAGCATCTTTAGGATTCTCTATGTATAGTATCATGTCATCTGCAAATAGTGACAGCTTTACTTCTTCTTTTCCGATTTGGATTCCTTTTATTTCTTTGTCTTCTCTGATTGCTGTGGCTAACACTTCCAAAACTATGTTGAATAATAGTGGTGAGAGTGGGCAACCTTGTCTTGTTCCTGATCTTAGTGGAAATGGTTTCAGTTTTTCACCATTGAGGACAATGTTGGCTGTGGGTTTGTCATATATGGCCTTTATTATGTTGAGGAAAGTTCCCTCTATGCCTACTTTCTGCAGGGCTTTTATCATAAATGGGTGTTGAATTTTGTCGAAAGCTTTCTCTGCATCTATTGAGATGATCATATGGTTTTTCTCCTTCAATTTGTTAATATGGTGTATCACATTGATTGATTTGCGTATATTGAAGAATCCTTGCATTCCTGGGATAAACCCCACTTGATCATGGTGTATGATCCTTTTAATGTGCTGTTGGATTCTGTTTGCTAGTATTTTGTTGAGGATTTTTGCATCTATGTTCATCAGAGATATTGGCCTGTAGTTTTCTTTCTTTGTGACATCTTTGTCTGGTTTTGGTATCAGGGTGATGGTGGCCTCGTAGAATGAGTTGGGGAGTGTTCCTCCCTCTGCAATATTTTGGAAGAGTTTGAGAAGGATAGGTGTTAGCTCGTCTCTAAATGTTTGATAGAATTCACCTGTGAAGCCATCTGGTCCTGGGCTTTTGTTTGTTGGAAGGTTTTTAATCACAGTTTCAATTTCAGTGCTTGTGATTGGTCTGTTCATATTTTCTATTTCTTCCTGGTTCAGTCTCGGCAGTTTGTGCATTTCTAAGAATCTGTCCATTCCTTCCAGGTTGTCCATTTTATTGGCATAGAGTTGCTTGTAGTAATCTCTCATGATCTTTTGTATTTCTGCAGTGTCAGTTGTTACTTCTCCTTTTTCATTTCTAATTCTATTGATCTGAGTCTTCTCCCTTTTTCTCTTGATGAGTCTGGCTAATGGTTTATCAATTTTGTTTATCTTCTCAAAGAACCAGCTTTTAGTTTCATTGATTTTTGCTATTGTTTCCTTCATTTCTTTTTCATTTATTTCTGACCTGATCTTTATAATTTCTTTCCTTCTGCTGGCTTTGGGGTTTTTTTGTTCTTCTTTCTCTAATTGCTTCAGGTGCAAGGTTAGGTTGTTTATTCGAGATGTTTCCTGTTTCTTGAGGTAGGCTTGTATTGCTATAAACTTCCCTCTTAGCACTGCTTTTGCTGCGTCCCATAGGTTTTGGGTCGTCGTATCTCCATTGTCATTTGTTTCTAGGTATTTTTTGATTTCCCCTTTGATTTCTTCAGTAATCACTTCGTTATTAAGTAGTGTATTGTGTAGCCTCCATGTGTTTGTATTTTTTACAGATCTTTTCCTGTAATTGATATCTAGTCTCATAGCGTTGTGGTCGGAAAAGATACTTGATACGATTTCAATTTTCTTAAATTCACCAAGGCTTGATTTATGACCCAAGATATGATCTATCCTGGAGAATGTTCCATGAGCACTTGAGAAAAATGCGTATTCTGTTGTTTTTGGGTAGACTGTCCTATAAATATCAATTAAGTCCATCTTGTTTAATGTATCATTTAAAGCTTGTGTTTCCTTATTTATTTTCATTTTGGATGATCTGTCCATTGGTGAAGGTGGGGTGTTAAAGTCCCCTACTATGATTGTGTTGCTGTCGATTTCCCCTTTTATGGCTGTTAGTATTTGCCTTATGTATTGAGGTGCTCCTATGTTGGGTGCATAAATATTTACAATTGTTATAGCTTCCTCTTGGATCGATCCCTTGATCATTATATAGTGTCCTTCTTTGTCTCTTGTAATAGTCTTTATTTTAAAGTCTATTTTGTCTGATATGAGAACTGCTACTCCAGCTTTCTTTTGATTTCCATTTGCATGGAATATCTTTTTCCATCCCCTCACTTTCAGTCTGTATGTGTCTCTAGGTCTGAAGTGGGTCTCTTGTAGACAGCATATATATGGGTCTTGCTTTTGTATCCATTCAGCCAGCCTGTGTCTTTTGGTGGGAGCATTTAATCCATTTACATTCAAGGTAATTATCGATATGTATGTTCCTATTCCCATTTTCTTAAATGTTTTGGGTTTGTTATTGTAGGTGTTTTCCTTCTCTTGTGTTTCTTGCCTAGAGAAGTTCCTTTAGCATTTGTTGTAAAGCTGGTTTGGTGGTGCTGAACTCTCTCAGCTTTTGCTTGTCTGTAAAGGTTTTAATTTCTCCATCGAATCTGAATGAAATCCTTGCTGGGTAGAGTAATCTTGGTTGTAGGTTTTTCTCCTTCATCACTTTAAGTATATCCTGCCACTCCCTTCTGGCTTGCAGAGTTTCTGCTGAAAGATCAGATGTTAACCTTATGGGGATTCCCTTGTGTGTTATTTGTTTTTTTTCCCTTGCTGCCTTTAATATGTTTTCCTTATATTTAATTTTTGACAGTTTGATTAATATGTGTCTTGGCGTGTTTCTCCTTGGGTTTATCCTGTATGGGACTCTCTGTGCTTCCAGGACTTGATTAACTATTTCCTTTCCCATATTAGGGAAGTTTTCAACTATAATCTCTTCAAATATTTTCTCAGTCCCTTTCTTTTTCTCTTCTTCTTCTGGGACCCCTATAATTCGAATGTTGGTGCGTTTAATGTTGTCCCAGAGGTCTCTGAGACTGTCCTCAGTTCTTTTCATTCTTTTTTCTTTATCCTGCTCTGTAGTAGTTATTTCCACCATTTTATCTTCCAGGTCACTTATCCTTTCTTCTGCCTCAGTTATTCTGCTATTGATCCCATTTAGAGTATTTTTAATTTCATTTATTGTGTTTTTCATCATTGCTTGCTTCCTCTTTAGTTCTTCTACGTCCTTGTTAAATGTTTCTTGCATTTTGTCTATTCTATTTCCAAGATTTTGGATCATCCTTACTATCATTATTCTGAATTCTTTTTCAGGTAGACTACCTATTTCCTCTTCATTTGTTAAGTCTAGTGTGCTTTGACCCTGCTCCTTCATCTGCTGTGTGTTTTTCTGTCGTCTCATTTTGCTTATCTTACTGTGTTTGGGGTCTCCTTTTCACAGACTGCAGGTTTGTAGTTCCCGTTGTTTTTGGTATCTGTCCCCAGTGGCTAAGGTTGGTTCAGTGGGTTGTGTAGGCTTCCTGGCGTAGGGAACTAGTGCCTGAGCTCTGGTGGATGAGGCTGGATCTTGTCTTTCTGGTGGGCACATCCACGTCTGGTGGTGTATTTTGGGGTGTCTGTGGCCTTATTATGATTTTAGGCAGCCTCTCTGCTAATGGATGGGGCTGTGTTCCTGTCTTGCTAGTTGTTTGGCATAGGGTGTCCAGCACTGTAGCTTGCTGGTCATTGAGTGATGCTGGGTCTTGATGTTGAGATGGAGATCTCTGAGAGAGTTTTACCGTTTGGTATTACGTGGAGCTGGGAGGTCTCTTGTGGACCAGTGTCCTGAAGTTGGCTCTCCCACCTCAGAGGCACGGCCCTGATGCCTGGCTGGAGCACCAAGAGCCTTTCGTCCACACGGCTCAGAGTAAAAGGGAGAAAAAATAGAAAGAAAGAAAGAAAGAAAGAAAGAGGCTATAATATAGTGAAGCAAAATAAAGCAAAGCTATACAGACAAAATCTCACCCAGAAGCATATACCTATACACTCACAAAAAAAAAGGAACAGGGGAAAAATTAATATATCCTGCTCCCAAAGTCCACCTCCTGAATTTTGGATGCTTCGTTGTCTATTCAGGTATTCAACAGATGCAGGCACATCGAGTTGTTTGTGGAGTTTTAATCCGCTGCTTCTGAGGCTGCTGGGAGAGATTTCCCCTTCTCTTCCCTGTTCACACAGCTCCTGGGGTTCAGCTTTGGATTTGGACCCGCCTCTGCGTGTAGGTCACCTGAGGGCGTCTATTCCCCGCCCAGACAGAACGGGGTTAAAGGAGCAGCTGCTTCGGGGGCGCTGGCTCACTCAGGCCGCGGGGAGGGAGGGGTACGGAGGAGGCGGGGCGAGCCTGCGGCAGCAGAGGCCGGCGTGACGTTGCACCAGCCTGAGGCGCGCAGTGCGTTCTCCCGGGGAATTTGTCCGGGGAACACGGGACCCTGGCAGTGGCGGGCTGCACCGGCTCCCGGGAGGGGCGGTGTGGAGAGTGACCTGTGCTCACACACAGGCTTTTTGGAGGCGGCAGCAGCAGCCCCAGCGTCTCACGCCCGTCTCCGGGGTCCGCGCTGATCGCCGCGTCTCGCGCCCTTCTCTAGAGTTCGTTTAGGCGGCGCTCTGAATCCCCTCTCCTTGCGCGCAGCGAAACAAAGAGGCAAGAAAAAGTCTCTTGCCTGTTCGGCAGCTGCAGACTTTTTCCCGGTCTCCCTCCCAGCCAGCTGTGGTGCGCTAACCCCTTCAGGCTGTGTTCTCACCGCCAGCCCCAGTCCTCTCCCTGCGATCCAACCGAAGCCCGAGCCTCAGCTCCCAGCCCCGCCTGCCCCGGCGGGGGAGCAGACAAGCCTCTCGGGCTGGTGAGCGCTGCTCGGCGCCGAGCCTCTGTGCGGGAGTCTCTCCGCTTTTTCCTCTGCGCCCCTGTTGCTGTGGGATCCGCGCTGTTAGCTGCGGCTCGCGCCCGTCTCTGGAGTTCGTTTAGGCGGCGCTCTGAATCCCCTCTCCTCGCGCACCAGGAAACAAAGAGGGAAGAAAAAGTCTCTTGCCTCTTCGGCAGCTGCAGACTTTTTCTCGGACTCCCTCCCGGCTAGCTGTGGTGCGCTAACCCCTTCAGGCTGTGTTCTCGCCACCAATCCCAGTCCTCTCCCTGCGATCCAACCGAAGCCCGAGCCTCAGCTCCCAGCCCCCGCCCGCCCCGGCGGGGGAGCAGACAAGCCTCTCGGGCTGGTGAGTGCTGGTCGGCACCGCTCCTCCGTGCGGGAGCCTCTCCGCTTTGCCCTCCGCACCCCTGTGGCTGCGCTCTCCTCCGTGGCTCCGAAGCTTCCCCCCTCTGCCACCCGCAGTCTCTGCCCACGAAGGGGCTTCCTAGTGTGTGGAAATCTTTCCTCCTTCACAGCTCCCTCCCACTGGTGCAGGTGCCGTCCCTATTCTTTTGTCTCTGTTATTTCTTTTTTCTTTTGCCCTACCCAAGTACGGGGGGAGTTTCTTGCCTTTTTGGAGGTCGGACGTTTTCTGCCAGCGTTCAGTGGGTGTTCTGTAGGAGCAGTTCCACGTGTAGATGTATTTCTACTGTATCTGTGGGAAGGAAGGTGATCTCTGCGTCTTACTCTTCCGCCATCTTCTCTCCTCCCCCTAGAACTTTTTACTATTGCATAGTGTCAGCAGTTTCTCAGTCTGTTGTTCACCACATAGTTAAAATAAATGGTTCTTTTAAAACCTTTCTTTACATTGATTGGAATATAGTACTCTATATGGATATATATATATATATATGACTCTAATTTATATAGTATAATATTTGTAAGAACCCTTTTGGTGTGAAGTGACAGGAACTGAATGTAAACTTCGTTAAAAACCTAGAGCATGCAATGTTCCATTAACTAGATAGTCTAAGGTGGTTTGTGTTCCCTTTAGCCTTGGCTAGATCCAGGGGATTCCAAAAATTCTTTCTTTTTCTCCCTTCTTTCCCTCCCTCTTGTCATCCCTTCATCCTTCCTGTCTTCCATCACTTATTCCTCTATCTCTATTTCATTCTGCATTGTTTTTATTTACAGGCAAAGTCTCTTTCTTTGGTTGTAAAGATAGTTCTGGAAGCTTGAAATTTACATGGCTTTTAGCATTTACAATCTCAGCAATAATCGCAGCCATCTCCTAGCATCCATATCAATACTCTCCAAAACAGTGATTGGTCTTGCTTGGGTCAAGTGCCCTCTTGTGAGCAAATGAGTTTGACCAGGGTACTCTGGTTTGACAGCTGGGATCAGGAGCCCAATGCTGTGGTAGGGGAAGTGACTGATGGGATGGGAATGTCTTTCCTCAAAGAGAAGTAGGTGCTGTTATCAAGAGATAGGAGACGAGTAAAGAATTCTGCACAGGAAAAACCCAGAGATACTACATCGTACCCAGGAATTTCATAAATAAGACAGTCTTCAAGATGGTACAACACTGAGGGCTTCCCCTCCTGGCTCTTCTACTCTGTATTGTGTAACTTGGAGAAGTCACCTTTGTCAGCCTTGATTTTCTCAACTGTAAAAGGAGGATACAACTCCTCACCCAACTACTGCATATGCCTACTGGGAGGGCCTAAGGGAACCCTCGGTGCTCTACACACAAATGGTGTCCCCCCAGGGACTTGAGGTCCTCCAGCACCTGTCTCCTTCCTGTATGCTTCTTCTTGGGCATGATGTGTGTATTCAGGAAATGTCTGCAGTGCAGCGGTGACATTTCAACAGAGGTCCCGTGGAGAGGCAGTACTTGCTCAAAGGAATATACTCCTGATTGTGGATTTATAAGCCCTTCGGGGGGTAAATACTTGGTGGCAAGAATGGCTTCAAGTACCTCTCATGTGACACTGCCTAGCCATTCCTCTGTTCTGCTCCAGAAAGCAGCTCAGTGTGGAGAAAAGAGAAGGGGATTTGGAGTCAGAGAATCAGGGTATGTATGCTGGTTGGTGTGCTTCCAGCGATATGACCTTGGATTAGTTACTTAATCTGAGCGTCATTTTTCCTATCTTTGCTGATCTGTCTTTTCCCCAAAGTGGCTGTCAAGAACAAAGGAAGCTGTGGTGAAAGGGCTTAGGATGAAGACAGACCTGGGTCTGAGCCCTCCTTTGTCTCCTTATGTAGGGTACACTGTCAGGGCTACACCCAGGTCCCCACTGGATGGGTCCTTTCTGTCATTTCCCTGTCCCTCTCCTGGCTTTGGTTGGCTTTTGCTGCTAATGGCCTGCATTTGTGATGTGCAGAGGATTGCCACTTTGCCAAGTGCTGGAAGGGTACAACCTTCTGAAGGCCCTTAACCAACGACTAGTATGTCAGCTCAGCTCCCTTGCTGTGGGTGGTGTGACTCTGAGACAAAATTAACCCTGCAGAGTTTCCCTGTTAGATCAGAATTTTGCCTGAAATCTCAAGTTGCTTGTCTCCTTCCTCTTCCCTATTTTTTATTTGCTCCCAACTCAGTTCCTGGTTTCTCCTCCTTCATCAGGACTTGCACATAATTCTTATCTCAGGATGAGGGAACTTCATCTAGGACAACTTAATGATGTATACCCTTAGGTAATGTGAGTTACTCACAAGGAAGCTCATTTTCCTCATCTGGAGAAGGAAGGTGGTATCGTCTACCACACACGGTTATGGAATCATAGTAGTTATTCAGTAAATGATAACGGTTATTTCTAAGTACATAGTGAGGCCTTCTGCAAGTAACAAGTGCAGGGGTAACTTCATTTTAGGACACAGGAGGGCAGCCCAGATTGACCAGTTCAACCTGATGTTGGGGTTAGCTCTCTATACAACTGAATACTTAAAAATTCCAGGATCCATGTCTTCTTGTCTGTTATATGGTCCCACTGCCTGCCCTTACCCTGCCCCTGGAGTTGTGCCTCTGGGCTCTCTCTGGCGGGTCCTCTGCTTGAGGAAGAGACCCTTTAAACCGTTTGTGGAAATAGCCTTTGCTTCAGTGAGCAGGGATCTTCCTTCCCTCATCCCCAGATGAAGTGCCTGCTGCAGCCTCCCATGTAAGCCCTGACCAGGCAAGTGTATTGCTGCAGACGAACTGTGGCAGGCTGGTGGGGATTGCCAGGCGGCGAAGGCTCCCACATGCACAAAGCACTCAGACCCTTTGGCTCTAACTTGCTGCTGGCTTGTGGGGAGATTGTAACAAGAATGTGAGTGACTGGTTGAATACAGAGGGAGTTGCAGACTAAAGGGCTGGAAAAAGCTTTGTCTGATCAAACACTGTGCGTTACTGCCCTGTTCAAGGTGGGAAGGTTAGAGAAGTTGCCCTGTTCACTCAGCTCTGCACCTTGGCTGCCAACCAGCCATGCTTGCTTGGGGTGATGACAAGCCCTTTCTGTAGCTCTGTGTGGGAAGTGACAGCTGCCGAAAAATATCAGGTGAAAAGAAAAGAGCCAAGGATTTCTCTCAAGGAGGTGAGCAGGGTTTGAAAGCTGGGCACTTGGTATGATTAAAAAAGAAAGAAAACAAAAGAATACAGAGCATGAAGGCAGAAAGGGGTCTAAGAGATCATGTAATCTGATTCAGTACCTTACAGGCAAAGAAACTGGTGCCCACAGAGGAAAAGGTTTTTCCCCAAAGTCACATAGTTGTTAGTATCTGAGAAGGGTTTAGAACCCAAATTTAGACAGAGGGGCAAATAATTTTTTCATCACACCCTTCTACTTTGTTCTTTCTTTCATTTTAGTTTCTCCTTCTGCGACGCAGTAAGTATTATTGATATGTTACTATTCAGCATATATGATTTGAACCCTCATGCTGTGCCAGCCTCATATACATGACCTTCTCTAATGCTTACAACAATCTTTTTTTTTTAATTTATTTATTTATTTGTTTTTGGCTGTGCTGGGTCTTCGTTTCTGTGCGAGGGCTTTTCTCTAGTTGCAGCAAGCGGGGGCCACTCTTCATCGCGGTGCGCAGGCCTCTCACTATCGCGGCCTCTCCCGTTGCGGAGCACAGGCTCCAGACGCGCAGGCTCAGCAGCTGTGGCTCACGGGCCTAGTTGCTCCGCGCCATGTGGGATCTTCCCAGACCAGGGCTCGAACCCGTGTCCCCTGCATTAGCAGGCAGACTCTCAACCACTGCGCCACCAGGGAAGCCCTACAACAATCTTATGAGCAGACATTTTTACCGTTGATGATGTTGTGAGAGGTGACACAACCTACTCAGGGTCACACAGCTAGTAAGTGGTCCAACCTCTGTCTCTCTGATTAGAGAATCCCTCACGCTTTCCAAGATATGATGCTACCTCTGAGGATTGGCTTCTTGGGTCTATGGGGATTATGAATAAAAATTGGGAAGAAAGGAGAAGAACCAGATGGGGCTAGACAGGAGAAGGCTGAAATAAAGTAGTTGAGAAAATGTTGGCTGTAGGTGGCCTTTGGATTCCCCGTCAGCCAGAACAAATATGTCAATGGACTTCTTTGGGATGATGGCATGGATATATAATCCGTGGGCAACATCCTTTGTTTCAGGTTTAAAGTAAATTTATTATAACTTAAAAAAATTGTGCGTAAGAAAAAATGCTCAACATCACAAATTATCAGGGAAAGGCAAATCAGTATCACAATGAGGTATCACCACACCTGTCAGAATGGCTATCATCAAAAAGAACACAACAAATGTTGGCAAGGATGTAGAGAAAAGGGCATCCTCATACACTTTTAGTGGGAATGTAAATCGGTGCAGCTGCTGTGAAAAACAGTATGGAAGTTTCTTAAACTAAAAGTAGAACTACCGTATAGTTTCTGCAAAAGGAAAGACAGGTCAGTTGACACATGGGAAAACATATAATACATTGCCTTGTATTCTTACAGATCATGAAGCCATGGGAATTTTGAGTTTTGGAATGAAAAACAAAATCAATTTAATTTCTTTAACTAAAAAGCTTTTTGTGCCATCCCAAGGAGAGTTGGCAAATCTGACATTCAGAATGTAGTTTTATTTCCAGAGTGGATTACGTATGACAGTAGATAAAATGCTTTTCTCCATGTGACCACTATTAAAAGCCCAGTAAACATAAATAGTGCCTGCACTTCATGCAGTCCCCCGGTGAGGTATAAAACAGGCAACGTGCAGAATGAAATAGTTGCAATTCTTGAAAAACGTGGATCCTTGATATATCAAAATTGCCCTGAGAATGAAGAAGAAAATAAATATAAGTAGTTAGAAGAAAGATGAAAGTGGCTTCAACACATTTTTATAGTTACGATGAAAAGCTTTTTATTTACATTAGATTATATTTTTCATTTTGAAATATTAGAACTAAAACCTTGAAGAAGAAAAAACACCTATAATGCTTGCACATTATCATATCCCTTTTAGCATTTTGGGTTTTGTGTTCCCAACTTTTCCTTCTAGGCTTGTTTCCTTGTATAATTGTCATCTTATGTACAATTTCATTCACTGAATTTTCCAATGAAAATATCTTAAGCATTTTCTAGGTTATTACATAGCTTCCAAAAAGGAGTTATTAATGATGACCTATACTTATTGAGTGGATAGATCATAATTTGTAAACTTTTTTCCTGCCATTGAACATTTAGGTTGTTGATGTGAATGGTATTAAATTTTATTAAAACTTCAGCTTCGACTACACTGAAATATCTTCTAATCAGGTAATATATTAATTACATTAATGCATTTCCTGATTTTTAAACCATCCTTACATTCCTGATATAGATTCTACTTGGTTGTGATGGACTCTGAATTCCCTTTGCCACAATTTTATTTGGGATTTTTATATCCATATTCATAAAAATGGTTGACTTAAGCGGACACACCAAGGCAGCCTGTCTTATCGGACTTATCTGGTTTTGGATCATCTACTTCCTAATTTTATGAACTTAAATTACTTAGCCTTTCTTTTTATCTTTTCTCTTTATTTGGTTTTGAAAACAGCATTCAAGGGATATGATGGTTAGCTGTGATTAAGCACTCAGTTCTGAAAGGTCATATGAATGCTATACGTTGAATAGATCAAAGTTATTGTAAAGTTAGATAGACCCACACCATATGTAAGATTGTGACAACATTTTTCTTTATTACCCTAGGTTTTAAATAACCAGTCTTTCAAAGTTGGCAGAGCGAGACTTCTGTGAATTATGGCAAACGTGGGAGAAGGTATAAGCCAGCTATTACCAGTATGGTACAATCTGGTGGATCCTAAAGCCTGATCTGCTGACTGTCTGCCAGATGATTAGGAAGGATTACTAGGTCTGTCCACCTGGACAAAACCCACACTCACCGGTGATTCTCATGTGTAGCCTCAGATTAGGAAACATGGTTGTAGTAGAAAGAGGTTCATAGACTTTTTGGTCATACTGCTTATAAAACCTGTTATTTGTTGATCTTGGGAAAATTCCATAACCTTTCTGGACCTCAGTTTTATCACCTGTCATAAAGGTTTAATACCACTACTACAGGGTTACAAAGTGTCTTTCAGGTAAAAGTGCTCAGTAAATGGCAGCCCTTCCTTATTATTATGAATATTCCCTTGACAATGAGATACTTCCCCCTATATATTAATATTTCTGCGGTTGAGGTGCATCTCAAAATTAAGATAAGCAATTCTGTCAGTGGCAAGCAGAAGAGTTAGTTATTGGACTGTTATGTTGCCTGAGATATATGAACTTGTCTATACATGGAGGTTATTTAATCACTTAATTGTTAATTCAGTTGAATATTTTATATCAACAGCATTACAGGGGGGGCCTGCATTTTTACCTTATATTTGGATCCTAATTATTGGTTTAAATGCCTTCAAAAATACTACCTTATGATGCAACATTAAAATTAAAAAAAATATGTTTTGTCTCTAGAAGAATGATTGACACATGTCAGGCAATGCAATGAAAGCAAATAGAAACTGCAAAATTTCTCAGAATAGATCACAAGAATCTTAGAGAAGCTGGGGTGACCAGTTTATGTGTTTGAAGGACTATAATTTTGGTGGCAAGGAGCTCTCTCTCTCGAAAGCTTTTGGCTGACTTTCAAGAGAAGCTGGTTAGCTTTCAGGATACTTCCTTCGGTTAAGAAAAAGAATAAAGCTATGAGGGCTATGCAAATGAAACATCAATATTCTTCTTTATGGCTGAAAATCACACTATTAATCTTCAAGATTTGAAAAGGCCACTATCGTGAGCATAGTTTATGCAAAGTCCAAAACTCAGCCTCCAAACTTGATTAGGCCACTGAAGAAAAAAGTATGGATGAATATAGATGATTGTTAAATCTAAAAAGGTGAATATTTGTGTGATTCTTCTCCCAACCCAAAGCTGTATTAAAATGGTGTGGTTTACAATGGACAACCTATTAGATCCTAGTATGCTAAGACAGTGTGTGATACTGTGATTTATAATAAGAAATATTTGGACTTCCTCCCGTTTCTGGCACAGAGCTCCAAAAACACTTGGAATTTCTTAAGTGTTGAGAGTGCTAAAGATGTCTTTTGTTATGTTAATGAGGCGACTATTTGGATGCCCCTCAGTCACCTAAGGATGGGGGGCTTGTTGCAGGGAGAACCAACCATGTGATCAGAGGGTTGGACCTTTCAGTCCCATCTCCCTGACCAAATGGCCAATGATTTAATCAATTCTGCTTATAAAATGAATCCTCCATTAAAAACTCCAAGGGACAGGGTTTGGAGAGCTTCTAGGTTAGGGAATGCATGGACATTTGGGGAGAATGGTGCTTAGAGAACACATGGAAGCTCTGTGCATTCCACCATACCTTACTCTATGCACCTCTTTTATTTGGCTGTTCCTGAGTTATATCCTTTTATAATAATTTGGTCATCTAGTAATCTAGTAGGTAGATGAGTTTCTTGAGTTCCGGCAGCTGCTCTAGCAAACTAATTGAACCCAAGGAGCGGGTTGTGGGAACCTCTGATCTATAGCCAGTTGGTCAAAAAGCACAGGTAATAACCTGGGCTTGCTACTGATACCTGAAGTGTGTGTGTGTGTGTATGCGTGTGTGTGTGTGTGTGCGTGCATTAGGGGGCAGTCTTCTGGGACTCAGCCATCAACCTGTAGAATCTGATGCTATTTCTGGGTGGATAGTGTCAGAACTGACTTGAATTATAGGACACCCAGCTGGTGTTCTGAGCATTGCTTATTCTTATGGGGACCACCCCCCCCAAAAAAAGACACACTGGAATTGATGATCAGAGCACCTATATACAGTGTAATTAGCTGATTACCTTAACATCGGTACCTGGACTCCTATGACAGGCTAGACTAATTCTGCTGAGTAGCAGTTTGCTGTTTTATGCTGCATTGTTAAGTCTGGGTTTTGTTCACATAGGAAGGTTTGGTATTTTTTTTTTTTTTTCTGCTTTAAAGAGATAACAGAGGTAGAGAGTTATTCACGCTAGCAAGCACTACAAATTCAAGTGAGCTATTTTGATCCTTTTAGGTTTTTGTAGAGTTGCAGAGATGTAAGTGATGTTAACATACAGCTTAAATAGTTAATAAATGTTTGCATTGCTTAATGCCTTGCCTCTTCTGTAACACTAGTCACACACACAAGGTGTAGTGTAATCCTATTCAGAAACCACAGACAGCTTAAAGAGCTCTGGCTGTCAGTTCCCACTTCAAATATCCCTGAGGAGGGATTTCTACCTGAGCTTTAAGAGGAGTCTGAAGAATCTGGCATAAATAGTCACTTCTGGGAATTCCCTGGCGGTCCAGTGGTTAGGACTCCGTGCTGACTGCCGTGGGCCTGGGTTCAATGCTTGGTCCGGGAACTAAGATCGTGCAAACCATGTGGGATGGCCGAAAAAAAAAAAAAAAAAAAGGAAAAAGCACTCCTTATTGTATTCCATAGCAGCTATGGTCATGGAAACATGACACATTAAGAGTAAGAGTGAGTTTGTTTTTTAAAAATTTCTAATCTCATCAGTGCTCCAACCAGAGAAGGACTGGAGAAAGATATTGGGTCCATTCCATTGAGGGATGTCTTCTCAATAACTTCTGTTGAAATCCTTTATTTTGAGACTTTACATAAATAGCATAAGCATTTGCTAAAAAGAAATTAACATAAACTGAAATAAATTATATTAAGTATTTTTATAGCTTAAATAAGCATAATCATATGTTCACAGTTCTCTATAAAACTTGAAAAAATATATGGGAATATCTACAATGTTCTTTCTCACTCTTCACATTTGCATTAGGATAGCCCTTAGGGCTGGGCTAGTATTTTTGTTTTCCTGGAATGCCACCTCTACCTTCATTATTTAGGTTCTACACTTCCAGCTTATGTATATTGACTGCACTGGCCCATACCAGACAACTGTGGCCTGCTCACATTTTATCTAGTGATACCAATAGTAGAGGATGTTTTGTCTCATTGAGAGTCATGGAGTGTGGGGCAAAGAATATTAAAGCTGTAGTCAGATAGACCTACATTTTAATCTTCTTTCTCTCATATATTACCTGTGGGATACTGGAAAAATTATAACCTTTGAGAGCCTTATTTCCTTATCTGTGAAATGGGATTAACAACACCTGCTTTACAGATTTGTTGTGACTATTAGTAACTTATTTAAAAGCACACTGCCTGGCACATAGTGGGCCCCAAATAAATCACAAAGGATCACAAAGGAAGTTAGAGCCCAAATAAAGGGCCCTAACTTCCCTTCCATTGCATCATTCCTTTCTTCTCAGCCTATAATATACCAAAGTTCATTCTCTAGAGCAAGAGTTCTCAGAGTGTGGTCCCCAGACCACATCATCATCATCACAGACCACAGCATGAGCATCATCTAGGGGCTTGTTAGAAATGCAAATTCTTGGCCCTATCACAAACACCTGTATCAGAAAATTCTGAGGGTGGAACCAAGTAATCTGAATTTCTCCAGGTGATTCTGGTACAAAGTTTGAGAACCACCGCCTTAAAGTATAGGCTTCCTGTTTTAAAGTAGAGTACAACAATTTTGTATCTACTGTTCTTGTCATGTCTGAAAAAAATGTGAATATTGTGCAGGTTACAAGAGTCTAGCTCTCCAGTATAATGCCCAGGTATGCCCTCTGTTCTTACTTTTGTCCTGGAGAGAGATGGGATTAAGAGGGCAAGGAACAATAATGGCGACTGATTCCAAAATGGAAAACCAGTGCTGAATGAAAAGTCTCTTTGTTCTATTCCTTTTGCAATGCTTGGACCACTCTGCTTTTCTTGGCATTGTCAGATTTTATAACTTCTGCTAATCTAAAGGATATGAGATTGCATATAGTTCTAGGTTTAATTTTTATTTTCCTGATTCTAGTGTTTATTGCCTGTTCAATTATCGATTGACCAGTTGCTTACACTTCTGTGAAATGCTGGTTATGTCTGTTAGTCATTTTCCTATAAGACTGCTTAGCTTTTTCTTTTTTTCACACTTATTGAATAGAATTGATATACGACATTGTGTAAGTTTAAGGTATACAGCGTGTTGATTTGATATACTTATATATTGCAAAATAGTTACCACCATAGCATTCACTAACACCTCCAGCACATCGCATAAGTACATTTCTTTTTTGTGGTGAGAACATTTAAGATCTACTCGCTGAGCAACTTTCAAGTATATAATACAATACTATGACTATAATTACCATGCTGTACTTTAGACCCCTAGAACTTTTTCATCTTACAACTGGAAGTTTGTGCCCTTTGACCATTATCCTCATTTCCCCTACCCCGTAACTCCTGGTAACCACCACTCTACTCTCTGTTTCTAGGATTCCACATATAAATGGAATATTTGTCTTTTTCTGTCTGACTCATTTCACTTAGCATAATGCCTTCAAGGTCCATCCATCTGTCATAAATGGCAGGGTTTCCTTCCTCATGGCTAAATAATATTCCATTGTCTATATATACCACATATATACCTGATTTCATTGAATTGTCTTTCTGTGTTTTCTTGTAACCCACTGAGTTTCCTTAAAACAGCTATTTTGAATTCTTTTTTGGGTAAATTGCAGGTCTCCTTGTCTCTGGGTTCAGTTACTGAGTGGTTATTGTGATCCTTTGGTGTTACATTACCTTGATTTTGATGTTCCTTTGAGTTTTGCATCATTGACTTCACAGTTGAAGTGGCAGTCACCTCCTCCAGTTTTTACTGACTTCTGGGGAGAAATTCCTTCCATCTGCCCTGCTAGAGATTCTGAGGCTTTCTCAGACCTTCTGTGGCTACACCTGCTCCAGATTTCTTTCTCCCTCTTGTGGCGGAATGTTTTAAGCTTGCATGCCTTCTCTCCATCCTGCAACACACCATGCTGACAGCCTCTTTTGTTTTCTCATAGGTGGCGCTACAGCTCAACTTTGTGGTGTCAACCTTGCCCACAGATTAGAGCCTGTTTTCTGCAAGTGATCGCTGGTCATCTCCCAGAGCTGTCCCTCGCCACCACCTTCAGGAGGGCACACAGGTTCCCGCTGCAGAGTCAGCATGAGTGGCGCTGGGAGTGTGTGTGGGTCAGCTGGGCTATCATAGGTGGGCTCTCCCAGCAGCTGGTGGACAGGCTTCTAGATGGAGCCCACCATACACTTAATAAGCTCTGTGTCCGTTCAATGCTGGTACTTTCCCAGACTCTTCACATCCCACAGTCTTGGAGCTCCTGATTTAATGCACTGGGCTGGCTTTCCGTATCAGCTGGTTCCGTATCTGGGGATTCAACCAACCTCCGATCAAAATTCATTCTGTTGTTTGTGGAACTGCGGATGCAGAACCCTCCGATATGGAGGGCCAAGTGTACTGTGCCATTTCCAAGGGACTTGAGCATCCCTGTATTCTGGTGTCCACAGTGGCTCATGGAACCCATCTCTAGAAGGTGGGGCTGAGAGAGAAATGAACCTCTTCAGCGGCATCAGCAGAGCTGGGGAAGCCAGGTGTCACTCACCGGCTCTCTTTCCCCCAAAGGGAGAAATCGGGGACCAAGGAAGATCTCTCGGCCCTGAACTCTGACACCTTGAAGAAGCGGTGATGCAGGTAAAGCCAAACTGTTCTTCTTATGTTACTGAACACAAGTTCATGTGCCTGACACACAGTGAGGCCAAACAAACCAAAATGTTGGAGTTTGGTGCAGAGAAAGGTTTATTTCAGGGCCATGCAAAGAGATGGGTGGCTTATGACCCAAACATCCCAAACTCCTCAAATGGTTTCAGCAAAGCATTTTTAAAGGCAAGGTGAATTGGAGCATGGTTGGGTGTTAAAATTTTCTTGGTGTCAGAATCCTTTGTTCTTGCAGTTGTCCATGTAGGTCAGGTCACGATGTTCCTGTAAACCTCCAATAAGACAAATGTTATTCTGTTTTGCAACTTTTGATCTCCATATGAATGGAAAAGTGTTATACTCTTAAAGGTCAGAGCCTTGAGAATCGGCTATCCTGTATATTTCAGGTTATAGGCAACATTCTTAACTCTAAGCAAAAGCAAAAGAATACAAAGGTTAAAGTAAAAGAAACAGATCTAATATGGAGTCAGATTTGTTCTTCCCTATTATGTTACCCACTCCAGGGCTTCCAAACTTGTACTGTTTTGCTGGTTCTTCTCCGGGAACCTGGACTTCCACAAAGGCTCTCTCTGCCCTAACATGGGCAGAGAGATTGTCTCAGTCAGTGTTCTCCGGGGATTTGGACGTTGATGGAGAGGGGCTAGAGCTGATTCACAGGTCACTTTTCAGGGTCTACAGCCAGGACTGCGGTCTGTTGGCCTATTACCTGATGCACAGGTGGGTGAGACTCCCCTGGGTTCCTTGGTGTAGGGTGCTAAATCCCACACCTCTCACACACTTTTGTTTCTAGATGGATGCTGGTATTTGTTGTTGGGAGGGTAAGTGGACAAAAAGTGAGGGATGCCTTATGCAGCCATGATGCTGATGTCACTCCCTTCTTAGCTTTCTTTTAATGATTTATAAGAATTCTTTCTATTAGATTTAACCGAATTAATTGTCAGTTTGACCTTTCTTCACCTCTAAAAATGGCAGTTTTATATTGTTCAACCTAATATATTCTGGATAATTTTTTTAGAATAAATATTTTCTGCCATTTCATGGTTTATTTAAAAAATTTCTTCATAGCTTCTTTCGATTAAGATGTTTTAAATATAATGTAATCAAATTTATTAATACTGTCCTGTTAGATTTTGTAGTTCATGCATCTTGTTGTAAGAAAGCCTTGACTATACTTTCCCCGTTGATCTGTAATGTTAACTCTGTTTCCATATAGCATACTTGGATAATTTTTCTTAGCTTTTGTTCTTCCAAATATATTTTAGAATTAGCTTGTAAAGTCACATGAAAAAGTTGTTGAGATTTGATTGAAATTTGGTAATTTTGGAGATAACTGACTTTATAATATTGAATCAAATTTTAAAAGTTTAGCCAAGTTCTGTTCTTCTCAAATTAGTAGAATATTCATTCTGCTAATCTGTCTGAAGTTCCTTTTAAGTTTTCTAAGTACATACTCATATCAACCTGTTGATCTAAAACAAACAGACTGCCAATTACTTCTCCAGCAACAATGACAACAAAAAAGGGTTTATTTGGCATCAGCAGGGAACTGCAACTTGGGGTCTGCAACCATGGAGAATCATGTGCAAGTCTCAAGCCAAAAGGAGAGTAGAATTCTTTTATAGAGGGGAAAAGGAAGTTGGGAGGGCTATAGTAAACAAGGAGTCCGTGGCTTTTCATTGGCTGAGTTCTTGCCAGGAATGAAGGGGGCTTTTCTTCCCCCTGTAGGGCTCTGCTATTGTGGTAGGGTGTAAGAGCTCCCCCTTCTGGTCTCCCAATTCTATTTAATTGAGGTTTCTGTTTATTAATTTTTTACGAAGTGTGATAGTTTTGTTTCTTACATTTCAATGCAGTGCTTACACATCTTTTTTTCTTTCCTTGGTAATTATTCTGGACAGTTCCTTAAGTGCAGTATTAAAGATTAACAGTGATAATGGGCACCCTTGTTATCTCCTTGATTTTATTTTATTTTTTCATGATAATTGCAATTTATCGATGGTATTATTTCAGTTCCTGTTTTGTCATTTTTTATACAGTTTTTAAAAAAATTTTTGTTGGAGTATAGTTGATTTACAATGTTGTGTTAGTTTCTGCTGTACAGCAAAGTGTCTCCTTGATTTTAGAGGGAGATACATTTAACATTTTACCTTTGAATATGTCTGCTGCAGTGCCACTTCTTTTTGTTTGTATTTTGTTTTGGTAGATATACTTTATCGGTTTAAGGAAATTTTATTCAACTCCTAATTTGCTGAGAGTTTTAACCAAAAAGGAATATTAATTAAAATTGTATTCTGTTTAGGTTTTTCTCCTGGAATATTTTATTTGGTGAATTACATTAGGGGATTTTTTGCATTCCTAGAAGAAAGGAAACTTAGTCATGCTGGCTGGGTTTTTTCCTAGACCTCTTTATGAATTGATACACTGGGTTTGCTAATTTTGTTTGATTTTAAATTTATTAATACATGCTATTGTTTTTCTTAGTCTTACTTCCAATACATTGTTTTACATTTTATGCACAATAAGTATGTTTCTTTAGATATGTATCTGACAACTCCAATATCTAGAATTGATCCTGAGATTTCTGTTGGACTCAGGTCTGTTTGACAGCTCAGTACCAACTCAAAACTCCAAGGGTGGTTATCACTTAGTGGTCTTCTAGTTCACCATCAATCATAATCCTGTTCTTTCATGAAAATCCATGTTGAGTTTTTCTCCTTTGTAAGGCCTTCCCAGATCTTTTGTGACTGGAAGTAATTAGTCTTTTTTTTTTAATGCTTCTACTACATTTATTGGTCTTTCTATTTGGCTCTTAATTATTTCTTCTTTGCGTACCTATTGTCTTCTGCATAGTTTGTGAGGCCCTTGATTGGAAGGATGACATCTTATTCAGTTTTGTACTCCCAATCTGATTCCTGTCACATAGAGACAGAATTGGTGAGTAGAGGAGGAAAAAAATATAGCCAGCCAGTGTTTGAAACTAGCTTTTACTGACTGTGTGACCTTGGCCTAATTATCTAATGTCCTTGAACTTAGGCTTCATCATCTCTAAAACAAGTATTATAATTGACCCATCTCTTATGAAGAAAGAATTAAATGAAGTAGTGTGTATAAAATGGCTGGCTTATAGTAGATTTTCTCTACGTGTTTGATGCATACACATGAATTGGATCTACAGAAAGAATCTTTTTAGCGATAAAGCTGGATGTCATTTAGAAATCATGTTAAAAGTCACACAGTTTTCCTTCAGAGCCACAAATAAGGGAAGTTGGTCCCAGCCTGCACTGGTCAAACATCAGCTTCAGGCTATTTGGAAAGGAGTCTTTGCAAAGCACTGTCTGAGGTGCCGCTGGAGTTAATATTCTGCTTCTCTCTGGATAATGATTCTTTCCTCACATTACCTTTGCTGAGGGACATACGGGAAGGCCTTGCTGGTGATTCCATCTGGAGCTCCGTTGCACCGGGACATGGAAAACTTATCATAAGGTGCCAGTTATTTCTAAGCACATCCCAGGTTCTCAGAGAAAGCCAAGGATTAGCACTTGTTCAACTCAGGAACATGATTTTGACCAGGAATCCTAACATCGTTGACTATTAAGTATGGAAACAATGTGTCCAAACATTTATGTAAGATGTGATTAATTAGATCAACACTTAAGTCGTGAACAAGTGATTTAAACTTTGGAAATGTGACTTAGGGAATATTGGTATCATGTTTTTCCTTTCTTAGAAGTTTTTAGTATCTCCCAATGGCCACCAAATGAAGTTGAGATTCTAAAGACTCATTTATATCAGTACATGACTCATCACACCCTACCTTACCACATTTTTCTCACTATTTCTTCCCATATGATCTGTGTTCCTATTTCACATATTTTGCTGTCCTCCATAAATGCCCATCAGTTTGCTGTCTCTGTTTTTACGCACAGAATTCTCTCCTTAGAATGTTCCAGTTTAACCCATTCTTCTATACCCAGCTCAAATGTCACCTTTCTCAGGTAACCTTCTTTGACCAACAACTAAGAATTAATATTTCATTTAGTTATTGAATTAAAAAAACCCATTTTAACAGTGCTACTATGTACATTGAACTAGGGTCTAAATCTGATTACTTTCAATAAGCTCAGTCCTGTTGGGAGATAAGAAATAAGGCAATAATATTACACTGTCAACTATTATAGTAGTTAAAGGACTGTGAGGCTGTGGAGGACAGAAAACCAGTCTAGCTGATCTGTTGACCATAATACCTACTGTGACTTCTTCAATATGGTCATTCCCCATGGGCTGATTTGGGGTTATTGATAGCATGGTGTCTGAGTTCTAAAAGCAATTGTCGTCAGAAAGCAAGGAGAAAGGTTATGGCATTTTGTTTAATGGGAAGTCACACAGCATCATCTCCACCATTCTTTATTGTCAGGCAGTCATGAAGATCCACTCAGGTTCAAAGAAGTAAACACAAGACTTTGCTACTTAATGAAAAGAGTGCCAGGGTCACATTTAATAAAAGTATGTGGGCTGGGAGATATTGTGGCTATCTTAGAAAATAAAACCTGCCACACCACCCCATGTTATCTTCTGTTTATTTATCCTTTGTACCACATAAGGAAATTCTTAAATCACAAAGGGTCTGTGAATTTCTCTCAAAAATTATAAGAATTGGGCTTGCTGGGGAGATGGTATCCTATTTTGGAGATGGGCTTGGGGGAGAAGACTCCTGAGGTATGGGATAGGTGGTGGCAGCCTAGAGGAAAGGAAGAAAGTAGACCATTGAGGCAGAGAGAAGGAAGGAGAACTCAGAGCCAGCCCAGACCTGACTGGGGCTTTCTATCAAGGGTTGATATATTAAGCCTTGTTTATCTTAATTTAGATGTGAATAATTAATTGCATTGGTAAAAAAATAATGAATTTTTACTTAAGTTTTATTTTTTAAGCTTAAATAATCAATTTAAATGAATAAATAATTAAAGCTTAAGCCTTATTGATTAAACTTTATTTACACTTGAGTGTGAATGGGCTTAAGTCAGATTGCTTGTGACAGGAATTTCATAGTTTCTAGGGAGAGCATAGTAGCACAAAAAGGGGTGAAGGAAGCATCCAGCCTGGGGAGTTTCTTGGGATTGGGGCTAGAGGCAAAGGATAATGTTTTGACTTCTGAGCCCATTAGTCAATCTTTTAGTATTTCTATTGCTTAGATATGCAGTATATAATACCCCTTAAAAGTCCAAAATTTGTTCATGGAAACTTGAGTTTTAATTCCCTCATCAGTACTTAATAGCAGAGTGAATTCAGAAAAATGATTGCCTTTGAAACCTCAGTTACCTTATCAACAAAATGGGAATAATAATAGCATCTCTCTCAAAGAGTTGTTATTGAGGATTCAATATAATCATGCCATAAGTTCATACTTAGCACTATTTTTTGAGCATTTGTTCTGCATTATGCCTTTGTATAGTTTATCTCCTTTATAATTTTGTGGAGGGATGGTGCAGATTTTCTCTCATCCTCCAGGTGGGATTCTTACCCTGGGAAATTGTTTTCATGCAGATTTAAAAACAAATGTAAAAAGCTGTGTGAGCAGAAGCTTCTGTGAGAGGAATTGCTTTGGTCAATGAGTGGTTAGAAGAATCCCAGCCCTAATTACCCAAATATGTACAAGGACCCTCCACTGTACTCAAGTGATCCTTCACACCTCACATAACTTGGAGTGCCAGACAGTGATGCCGCTTGCATTGTGATGAGAACGGAGACAGTGGGTGTGCTTCATCGTTTCTTTCCTTATGTTTCTGCTCTTGGTCATGACTAGACAAAATTTTAAATCTCTAGGTTTTCCTCCGGGCTCAGCACTTAAACCAATTCCAACTGGCCCAAGAATATCAGGGATGAGGCTGGGGAGCAAGGTGGGGTCAGGGAAGGTGCAGGTATTTCCTTCCTTTTACCAGCTGTGTGATTCTGAGCAAACGACTTGACTTCAGTGGGTCCGTTTTCTCCCCTATAAAGTGAGGATAACAATGCCTCCCTCACAGGATCACTGTAAGATTAAATAAGCAAAGGACTGGTACAGGGCTTGGGATGCAGTAAGGCTTAATTAGGGTTAGTTTTCCTTAGTTTCCTATTCTCTTGTAGAACATTCATCCCAACAATTATGCATAAAAGAGGAACTTCCTAACCTTCGACACATCTGGAGCTGGAAGTTGTCAGGTCAGAATTACCTCCTCCTGTGCTAGTTTTAGACTCTTCTCTCACCTTCTCCTGGCTGTGGAGATGTGTAAAATCCAACTCTTCCTGCATGCACAATGGGCTAATTTGCAAAAGTTTGGAAGAAGAGCATAAATATTAAATGCAGGAGAAGTAGTAGTCGGAGAGAATCTTTTCAAATTTCTTGAGTTTTGACTTGAAACTTTTTTTATTTTTTTTTGCTGGGGTCAGGGGGAGAATAGGGGCAAACTAAGCACTTCTCACCTTGTGAGGGACTTGAAAAGTGTTACATCTTCCTGACCTGCCACTTTGGCAGCCTAAGAACCAAATTTTCACTTAAATCACTCAAAGCCACTCCTTTCTTTATCTCCCTTCCTCCCTCCCTCCTTCCCTCCCTTCTTCTCTCCCTCCCTCCCCCCTTCCTCTTTTCCACTCTCCTCCCCCCCACCCCCCGATGTTTCAACCACTGTATTAGACTTGGGATACATTGTATAACCAAGGCAATATGAGACTATGTGATTCATATAAGTTATTGTTTGGTTAATTGAAACAATTGCTTAAAGTACCATTAAAATGATATATACATACCTGAAACATTTTAATTTATAACAGTAGAGGGCATATTTAATCATCAATCTTTTAATGTAGGGTCACATTTTTCTTTGAGTCCACTGATAGGAGGACTTGCCATTTTACCTGCATAAATCCCACCCGCATTGCACTGCTTACAATTTCCAAATTCTGTTTCTTTAAAGTAGTTCTAAAAGTTAGGTACTTGCCAAGCAAACCAAATGCACAATCTTTAAAAGATTTTATATATTTTTTCTCCCAATTTTTAAAACCCTTTTCTCTCATTGCTAATTTAATAGTATTTAAAAGATGGCTCACCTTCACTGAGTCTTTTCAAAACATTCTGTTTAGTATTATTGGTATAACAGCTCTCTTTTTGTACCCATATTTAAAGGGCTTCTAACAGTTAATTAAATTACATATTACAATATCAACTTTAATAAGCAGAAAAAGATTTGGGAACAAGCATCACTGGTTCTTGGCAAATTCACAACCTAGATGTCGGGAGCAAAAAATGTGTGAACACATTGCAAACAGCCTATCAGTCCTAAGCGTCAGTGGTCCCCAGTCAGCAGGCTGTAGAGGTGAATGCTTAATCTGAGAGTTGATGAAGTAGAGATTGGTTAAAAGAGCTGGTATTACATAAAGAGTGTCAGACAAGTAAACATGCCGTTTTGATGCAGCGTGTGTGATAGGCCAGTTCAGTCATATCCTGGTTTCTGTGGGACACGAGAAGGACAAGTGACCCAAGCTAGGGCATCAGGGAAGGATCCAGCACAGCACTTTACACAGAATGGGCACTCATTTAATATCTGCCAAAGGAAATATTTGAGGATGTCCATACCTGAGATTTGGGATTTAGGTTGGTTCAAGGAGAGAATCAGACTCACTGTCCCTGAGATTCAGAGTTCAAGACCTTTTCTTCTCATCTACAAATTAAGGGATTATATGACAATCAATAATCCTGTTTGCTGAGACCTTGAAGTGTAGCCCATACCACGCTGAGTTTGAAGTAGTTACACAATTAGGAAGGGAGACTGTGTTTCATAATATTAGAGAAGAAATACCGGGTGGTCTCTGCCTGGGAGAGGCTCTGTTTTTAGTTCACATGCTAATGAAAAAGTAGCTACATTGCTCACTTCACCCGCTCAGAAGAGCAGAAAGGGATTCAGCACCATGGTTTATAAGTCAGAATGTTCAGAGAAGAAAATCATGTGGAAAAAATGGTGATTAAAAATAACTACTGCTTTTAAAGGGTTTATTATGTGCCCCAAACTCTATTCAGTACTTTACATATTATCTAATTTAATCTCTACAGTATCCCTACTAGATAGCTACATTATTATGCTTATTGTAGAGAAGAAGAAATAGAAACTTAAAGAAATTAAGTAACTAGGGACACAAGTCCTTGACTGTGTATTTTCCAAGTGTTCTTCCCAACTCTTTAAGCAGCCTCCCAAGAGCAGAGGAACTGCTTAAAGACCCAGCCCAGGACAGCTCTTCTTGAGCTAACAAGTTAGGTTGAAAAGTGTCACTTTGGGTGAGGGTGGGACAATCCTTAGCAATGCTGAGGATGGAAATTTTAAGCCAATCTGGGGCAATTCAAGTGTAGAACAGTCTCTAACAAGAGGAAAATTAGCAATGAATGAACAGAGAGACAGTTTGGGCTGACCCCCAAATAGACTCAGTCATTCTGGTGATACCAGAACCCACTGTATAGTTTATGATATATGTATGTATAAATGCATATAAATATACATGTGATATATATATATTATAGATCATATATGTACATATACATGAATTTATAAGGAACTATACACTCACCCCAGTAAGTCATCCTTAGCTAACCCTTTTGTTTCAAATTGTTATCGGTAACCCCTCCTAAGAGGTATCTGAGCTGGGTGAACCCCACCCCATGTAATTCAACAAGCTTGCATTGACTATCTACTATATGTTAGGCATGAGACAATAGAGATGAAGGGTACCCTCCTTCTAACTGGAGAGACAGCTCCTTAAGTAGATCATTTCAATTTATTCTTCTAAGCAAAAGGACTTTGTCGCCTGGGGCATCATGGAGGCTACTAAGCCTCTTCATGCCGTTCATTCAACAAATTCTATATTTCAAAAGCACCACACTGGGGCTGCTCAGATATGGTCTGTCCAGCCGGTGTGAGACATGAAATTGTTGGACTACTTCTTTTATAAGAATGACATCTGGGTAATGGCCCTCAGCAGCATTTCACAGGTGAGATTGTTCCTGTTGCTGTATACCACCCTTGAGTCCTCTGACCTTGTGATCATTCATAAAACAATGTTACTTTGCTTATCATCATTTAATAAGTCATGCAAATTGCCTTCAACTACCATAAAGTGCAGTATGATGCTCCCAAACATTAATTTTAAGAAAAGCTTCCGGTTTGGCCAACTTTTTTTCTGCTCCCTCACACTTCTTTCTTGACAGAATAAAACAGAAATTCATTCAGATTACAAGCAAAGAGAGTTGGCTTTGTTGAATTGTTAGTCTTTTGTGCTGCAAGGGAATCAGTTAAGGATGTGTTGCCAAGAAATAAAGCAGTGGAACATCACGATTAGAGGTGTGAATTTCAGGCACGAAATGCAATTGTTTTACCAATTTTCACAAGGCTCACCACCTGGCATCCACCAAAGCTATTTTGAGACTGTCTCTCATCATCCATAGGTATTAAAACAATCAGTAAGCAGTTGCTTTTTTGTTAGTATCTGACCCATAAGTACTTATTGAATGGAGGAGTTACCAGTACAGGATCGAGAATGAGAGTAAGTCAGGTATCACACTCTGCTTCTATGACACAGCACCTGGAACATTTCCCAGTTTACTTGGTAGCATTATGAACCCTCTATCCAAACTCTGAAAATGGATTTTGTATTAACTTGGTTGGATTGGCAAATAAGTACAAAGACTTTTATGATTCAAAAGCTCCCTGTTCCAAAGGACATGGTTTAGGAATGGCATTTTGTTGTTCTGATTTACTCTGAAATTTCTGAAACAAGCAATCCAGTATAATAAGTATGATCTCTGGTGCAGTAATCAATTCTCTGTTTCATGTAACAAGCCCTCTCTGAAATAAAAATGCCTGAGGAAATAGATGTTTTGGAGAGGGATCTATTGTGCTGACTGCCTGCCAAGCCCACAGCCTGCTGTAGATGGAAGCAGCCCTAGGGGTTCCTGTGCATAGGTAGAATTTGATTCTGAGGTCCTGACCATAATTGACTGCACAGGGGTTGCTATCTGAATTGAGGCTGGTAGGTATCTGATTTGAGGTAGCCTGATATAAGGTATTCCCCGCTCGGGTGATGGTGATTATCTTCGACAGTGATAAACTGAACAATAAGTTCTTCTCCACTGGGGAGTTTTAATATGAGATGTAGAATTGGCAGTTGACTGTGGAGGCAGAGAACACAAAAAGGGCACCATGAGAGGTATAAACAGGCTTCATGAAACAGTAGAAGTCGTGGGCAGTCGGAGCCATGAATGAGTAGAAGCTGTGTATAAGCAGAAACCTTGAGAAAGTCAGAAAGGGGATACAGTGTCAATGAGAACAACAGGAGCTGAAGGAGTCCGTAAGGGGAGTGTTGAGTGGCAGAAGACTGGAGTCAGTGGACCTGGTTGCTGAGGGAGCCACAGGAAAACTTGCTTGCTAGGGCTCTGTTGAATCTTCAATGATATTCCAGGCTTTTAGCAGTGTTCTCCTCTAGGTGAGGTCTGGCTCTATGGTTAAAATCCCATTTTCCTTATTTTTGCTTGTAGATAAGGGGATTGAAATGAACTAAAATAAAGGGACCTAGCTAACATAGGAAAAAGGTTGCTTGAATATTATATGAGTGATGATTCTTTGTTTTATTTTATTCCATCAAGTGGATATTACCCTTCCATTCTAATCCTGTTAATCTCATTCTGGAAAAATCTTCTATACTCCCAAATAATATACCAAAATGATTAAAAATAACAGCAGCAACAATACAGATGTAGTTTTTTAATGCAGGTTGACACACATGACTTTTTTTTTTTTTAAATTGGGGAATAGTTGTTTTACAGTGTTGTGTTAGTTTCCACTGTACAGTGAAGTGGAGTTCCCTGTGCTATACAGCAGGTTCTCATTAGTTATTTATTTTATACATATTAGCATATATATGTTAGTCCCAATCTCCCAATTCATCCCACCCCTCTCTTTCCCCACTTGGTGTCCATATGTTTGTTCTCTGCATCTGTGTCTCTATTTCTGCCTTGCAAACCAGTTCATCTGTACCATTTTTCTAGATTACACAAATATGCCTTAATATACATTATTTGTTTTCCCCTTTCTGACTTACTTCACTCTGTATGACAGTCTCTAGGTCTATCCACATCTCTACAAATGACCCAGTTTCATTCCTTTTTATGGCTGAGTAATATTCCATTGTATATATGTACCACATCTTCTTTACCCATTTGTCTGTCGATGGGCATTTAGGTTGTTTCCATGACCTGGCTATTGTAAATAGTGCTGCAATGAACATTGGGGTGCATGTGTCTTTTTGAATTACGGTTTTCTCTGGGTATATGCCCAGTAGTGGGATTGCTGGGTCATATGGTAATTCTATTTTTAGTTTTTTAAGGAACCTCCATACCGTTCTCCATAGTGGCTGTATCAATTTACATTCCCACCAACAGTGCAAGAGAGTTCCCTTTTCTCCACACCCTCTTCAGCATTTATTGTTTGAAGATTTTCTGATGACGCCCATTCTAACCAGGACACACATGACTATTTACAGCCTACTACTGACTACCACTTATGGATGGCCAGTAGAAAGCCACGTGCTTTACAGACCTCATTTCTAATTCCATAAGAATCTCCAAAGGTAGGTATTGCAAAACTTGAATTACATATTAAGGAAAGTGAGGCTTAGAGAAGACCAGTGACTTGTCTAAGTACATCCTAGTATTAGTACTCAGAGTGGTGTGAACAAAAAAACAAGAACAAAGAGTATCACTCATCATCCGGTTCTACAAGGGTTAAGCTGCAACCCACTGCAGTTGCCCACCTACACTGCACCCTGAGAGGAATTCAGGATGAAAAACAGGATGAGGCACTCTGTTCTTTGAATAAGTGTTACCCTAGATAGTTAGATGTGTATCTCAGGAAGAATTTCAATGACCCCAGATTCTTGCATCTTCCCATAAGTAGAAAAGCACTAAAATCATTAACCTGCGCTATCTGTTCTTTATGCTTAGCAGTAGTCTTTTACCAAGATGTATGCTTGACTGCATGTATTTCCTAGCCAAAAAATTCATATATATAGTGGCTCCACCCCTACCTCTTCAGAGTAAGCAGTGCCTCAGAGCCATCTCTGGTCTATATTCCTCAGTAAGACCCTGAGTAAAACTTAAACTCACAGCTCTCATGTTGTGCATTTTTCTTTAAGTTGATAGTGGGGATCTGCACCCGGATCTGCCTGGCCCCAAAGTGGGTGCTCTTCCCACTGGACTTCACTGCCAGTCCAAGGACAGGCTCTCTACAAGGTTTGGTATCCCCATGACATCCATACTCCAGAGGAAACAGATGTGTAGGACAGAGAGAACAGTAGACACTCCAAGGGCTGCTGAGATGAGCTCCAAGCTGGGAGCAGGCAGGCGGCAGGGCCTGCCATTTCTGATAGATGACTGCCACTCTATCTTATGCAGACATTATCATCCTGAACAGGCTGCATTCATTAAGTTGTACACCTCAGTCAGTTGTTTGTTACTGGTATCAATTTAATTTATATGTAAAAACACAATCAGTTTCCTTTGCCTTGCGAGAAACCTGACAGAAAAAAAAGGGACAGATAGCAGGTAGAATGTTCCCCAGTTGTGGTATGGATCACAGAAAATTGGACAGTTGGTCTATATTGATTGGTATTTCCGGCAGAAACTGGGGGGAAGAGGGAGCTCCACGCTGAAGCCCCATTCGTCCTGTTCTTTGGAATAGTCTGCCTTAGGTGGAGTGAGGCTATTGGAGTCTGGCTGCCAATGAAATATGCCAGCCCGTCCATCAAGGCTTCAGATGGACAGCGGATGCACTTGGGTGGGGCTATGGAATTGGCTGAAGCTTCTAAGTTCCATTTAGAGGTCATAAACCTTTTCCTCTCCTGGTCAGAGTGTACTCAAATTTGGTAATTTGGGGCTAGCCCTAATGAAATGTGTGGCGTATGTGCTCACAACCAGGCTCCAATCTAGGTGCTAGGAACAAACTGTTGCTGCTCTTAGGACTGGCAGTTGGGAAATTGCATGAAAGGGAAAAAACACTATTAATATGATTTTGATTCTCCAGGGTGAAATGGTCTTAAGAAAATTCAGTGACCCAGATTTCAATTAAAGATGTGTATTCTCAGGTCCTTACCACCCCCATCGACAGTTGGGAATAGAGCCCACAATTATCGTGAGCATTGGGGTAGAAAGAAGCAAGCAGAGTCTCTGCCCTGAAGGAATTCACGGCCTAGTAGGGGTGATAGACAATTGAGCATGTGAGTATAATAGGGTATGATGAACTCTATAATGGAGCTACTAAAGAGATTTCTCTTGGGGCATCCCTAGCTGGCTGTCATTGCTGCTGATACCTTTGCTCTCCTCCTCTCTTTGTCCTACTACAGGCTGGATAGCTAACCTGCCAGACCTCTGCACAGAAGCTTCTTTATACCCTTCTTCTGTCCCAGCTAATTGCTTTAATTAGCCTGTGTTATCTCTAGTATTCCTTCCAAGGGACTAGGTCCCATTGACGTAGACACTTAGTTTACCTTCTCTTTGAAAAATAAAGCCAAGGTGTTAAATGTCTCTGATATTGAAAGGATAGGGTCAGAGAGCTTTCCTTTTGACCCTTTGGTTCCATGGGTTTGGGAGGGGCACAAAATTGGCAGGTTGCTTTGCTTGTTTGTTTTGTGAAAGCCTTTCTCTTTGAGTTAGGTTTGGACTGTGACCTTGTCTAGCTCCTATGGAGTGTGTGTGTGTTATAATGCAATTAATAAAATCTTCTATATTCTGCTTACTTCATAGTAAGTTGTTCCAGGACCCCAAAGGCAGGGGCAGGATGGTGCTGTTAGTGGTAGCAGATTCTTGAAGCACTGGAGCCCCACTAGGTTTGTAGTCACATGAATGAAGTAATTATATTTGTCTTTAAAGTGGTCACTTGGGTAGTAATGTAGATAAAGATGTGAGGTGGAAAAGGATGGCTTGGAATTGGGAGAATGGGGCCATCAAAACAACTTCCCCTACTTCTAATTTTGCTTGAACAAGTCCTCTCAGATGTGCATTGGGAAAAAGGAAGAAAGAAGAAAGTAGGTGAATCTTTGAGTTTTCCCTGTGATATGAATAGATGCATCTTATTTCTTAAGTACCATGGATTGAGCACTCTGGCTGAGACCAGAAAATACAGCTTGCAGCCAATTTCCTCAAGAAAATAATAGGGAAAGAAAGCAAGCAAGCTTTTCTGCTGTTTAGTCTGTAAAATGAACTAATCCCCAACAGGCCTTCCTGTCAGCACTAACTACCAGAACAGAGCTGCGGAGAAGAGACAGCAAGGACGACAAAAAAATATTAGCATTATCCCAACTGGCCCATTTCTCTCCCCTCAATTTTTAAAATAGGAATACCATATGGTTCCATATGATAGGACATCTTAATGTAGTGTTACATATAGTCTCTTTTCTGATACAGTAGAATTTTTTATTTGTTTGCACTTTCACCCCCAAATAATTGATATTATATAAATGTGAGGCCAGAGTGCTAATGCCAGAAGACAGAGGATTTAATGGGAAGAAGTTTAAAGTATGAGTTCAAGCAATAGCAGCTTATTAGCATTTATTCCTCAAGATTAAAATATACATATATTTTCCTTTAAGAACAAGGTCACTACATAATTTGTGGGGCTCAATGCAAAATCAAAATGTGAGGCCCTGGCATGGTACAGTAGCACACCTTCTCTTCCCATGGGTCCCCTGCCGTAATCCTCTGTGGCAGAGAACATCCCCCAGGGATTTGCATCCTCTGTGCACGGATGTGACTGGTGCTGGGATTGGGGTTGGATGAGAGGCCCTCTTTGAATTGCCCACCAAACTCACTGTGGTGCTGTTAGCCTGTGGCAGGGATGGGCACTGCCTTGCCCCACCCCCAGATCAGCCCCTATTTGTACCCTTCCCTCCCATCCCCTGCTCCCAGGCTCCTCAAAGGAGGTGGAGGGAGGGGACAGAACAGGGCCTTGAGACCTGGTGGTTGTCGCCCTCGGTGGAGGCTTGTTTCACTGAGTGGAGGGCTGTTGGCAGCCAGCTGGGGCAGGGAAGGAGGGAGCAGGGCTGGATGTGAGGTGTGGGAGTGAGGGGTCTGGGGAGGAGGCTTAAGCCTGTCACGGAGCTGGGGAGGTGGCAAGAGGCAGGACCATGTGTGAGCTGAGGTTCCAAGCCCCTCCCCGCCCCCACACTCCATTGTCCCATCAGACATCACTTACAAAACACAAATTCAAAGACACAATTATTAAGAATTTCAAGATGATGACTACAGAGCATTAAACCCCAAGGGCAGGGGCCCTTCTGAGCATGGAGCCCTGCACAGCTGCACAGGTTACAAGCTCATGAATCTGGTCCTGCTCGAGGAACTGTCCTTCAGTGTTGACAGTGGACCAGGCAGGGCAGGGTTCTCATTGAAGAAAATGTAAACTAGTGAAGCACTTGCTAGGCTTGGGAAGGACACATGGTTAGATGTCTGGCTGCAACATCCACTGATGTCTAAGCTCTGGCAAGTTCCCTTTTCCCAGGTGCAGTTTATCTGCATCTCTAAAATGGGGACACTGAGAGGTAGAGAATTTGTGTGTCCATGAGTGCATGTTCAAGGTCACGCAATTAAGGGTGGCACAGGAGGTTCACCCCTGGCCTGTATGACTCCCAATTCCAGGCTCTTTGCTGATTTGGTTTAGTCTTCTGAGGTAACAGTGGTGGTGGTTATTAACCTTTTGATGTGTTGGAATTTGGATAAACTAGTGAACTTTATGAATCTGCCACTGAGAAACAAAAAAAGCACCTGAAAACCATTTTGCATAAAATTTCAGGGGGTTCACAGGGCCCCTGAAGCCCATTTAGGACCAGGTTGAGAGCCCTGAAGATGTGCAAACACCTCACATATTGTCTACTAGATAACAAGCTTTCTTTCCGTCAGGATTTACTGTTGTGCTGGCCGCGTGGCAGAACTCTGCATTCTCCTTCCTCTCTTACTCATTTCATAGGCTGTCTTGGCCAAAGCCTTCTTTTCCGGCTCCTGTTTTTTTCTGCCCATATTTCTATGGTAGCATCACATCTTCACTGTACTTGTCCTCCGTGGGGAGATCTCTCCGCCTTATGGCCACTCTGTTCGGTACAAGGAATCCTTTCTGAAGAAAAACAAGAGCAGTCTTTTGAAATGAATCCCTTTAAAGGACATCTGGTGTGACATTAAGCTCAATCTTTTCTCGTCTGGAGAGCAGCAGTCACATCAGGCTAGGCGTGTGCTGGGACCCTCACCGCCTCCACCGCTCCCACCTCCAGGCACTCACTGCTGCAGGCGGCACACAGCAGATAGATGGCGCCAGTGGCCCAAAGATGCAGCCAGAGGGGAGGGCCTCTGTGTGTGTGTGTGTGTGTGTGTGTGTGTGTGTGTGTGTTAGGCTTTGCCATGTATTATTTAGGAGGGGAAATTAACTTTGAAATCTTCTTGCTTCCCCCCCCAGCAATATATGCAGTAAACATGATTTTCTCAGTACAGGGTAACAAATTGTCTTTCTAACAAATTTGATGACTTTAGATGTCTGCTTTCTGGTACTTAGGAAATATGTGTATTTAGATTTCAAAATATTATTAATATTCAGAATGCCTCTGCTTCACAGAGAAAAATGTCCAAGAGGTCCTATGAGGTCTGGGGGAAGATAAATAAAAAGTAGAAATCCTGATGAAATGCAAAAGACTCAGTCTGGAAATTTTGTATTGTTGCTTAAAAGGTAAATTCTCTGCTTTTTCCACAATACATTGTTGTATTGGATGCAGACGTGTGTGGTGGAAAAAGCATTCTGCTTTGGACTCAGGCAGTTATGCATCTGAATTCTTTGTCATTTGGAAGTTGTGTGATTCTGGGTGAGTTAAATTTCCTGAACCTTATTTCTTCATCTGTAAAATGGGTTTGTGATACCCATTTATGATAGTAAATACTAGTTCCATTCCTCTATTTAACATGCTGCTGGATGGGAGGAAATGGCAGACGACCCATGTTTATGGTGTCTGCAAGAGAGTTTTCAAGTGAGAATTTGTCTGAAATAAATATTTCAATACTACTTGAGAAAACAAGGGAGAATAGGGAAATAAGTGTGTTTTTATAAAGCAGTTGAAGTTTTATAATATGACAGGTGAGAATGGGAGACAAATACCATATGAGTCATGGTGGCTCTGGACAGTACCTCCTGTGGACATAATGTCACAAATAAAACCAACAAATGGGAATGACTTCTGTTAGAATAACAGCTACATTTTGAACCATGATAGAGCAATCGCCTAGCATTGGGTCAGGTCTCAGCTCCAACACTTCCTGACTATGTGACCAGCCTGCAGAGTGCATATACCCTCGCTCAACCTCATTTTCCTCATAGGTAAAATGTGGATGGTAATATCATTTACCTATTCCATGAAAAGAGGATTGTTTTGAGAGTGAAAGGAGGTAGTGTATGATAGCAGCTCAGGTGAGTGTTTAGCACATAGTAAGCAGCTTTTATGGCTGTTGATGTCATTGCTATTATATGTCAGGATGTTGCAATGGCTGGGTCAAAACATCTGGAGCTAGAAAATCTAGGATCAGTTTCCTCTTCCATCCCTTAGTGACAAGTGAATTTGGGTGAATCACTGACTTAGTTTTCTCCTTGATCAAATGCTAATTAGCATGTAATAATTCCTGCACCAGGGACCTTGGAGGACTTTTCTGAGTACTGGATGTAGTCTAACGTGGCTGTCGTTCAGAGATGTATATGGAGAGGCTGAAAATCTTATTAGGGAAAACCAGGCCAAGGGAAGCCTGAAGTTACTGTCTGGGGAGGAGGAACAGCTACTGAGGAAGAAGACAGTAATGAGCTGAGAACAACAGGCTGGCATCGGAAGGGAAAAGCACTGCAATTACTCCGTGTTTCTTTCACAAGGAGAATAGAAAGGGAGAGCAGCAGATTCCGAAAAACAGATGCAGGGACCCATGTGTACACTTGAGGCCATGTTGCAACTGGGCACCCGTGGGAGGACGAATCTAGATGGTGTCGAAAACTGAGGTTCTGGGCCCCCGAAGCAGCTGCTCCTTTAACCTGGTCCTGTCTGAGGGAAGAACAGACGCCCTCAGGCGACCTACATGCAGAGGCGGGTCCAAATCCAAAGCTGAACCCCGGGAGCTGTGCAAACAAAGAAGAGAAAGGGAAATTTCTCCCAGCAGCCTCAGGAGCAGTAGATTAAATCTCCACAATCAACTTGATGTACCCTGCATCTATGGAATACCTGAGTAGACAACGAATCATCCCAAATTAAGGAGGTGGACTTTGGGAGCAACGATATATATATATTTTTCCCTTTTGCTCTTTTTGTGAATGTGTATGTGTATGCTTCTGTGTGTGATTTTCTCTGTATAGCTTTGCTTTTACCATTTGTCCTAGGGTTCTGTCTGTCCGTTTTTTTTATTATTAAAAAATTTTTTTTCTTAATAATTATTTTTTATTTTAATAACTTTATTTTATTTTATCTTCTTCTTTCTTTCTTTCTTTTTTTATCTCCCTTTTATTCTGAGCTGTGTGGATGACAGGCTCTTGGTGCTCCAGCCAGGCGTCAGGGCTGTGCCACTGAGGTAAGAGAGCCAAGCTCAGGACACTGGTCTACAAGAGACCTCCCAGCTCCATGTAATATCAAACGGTGAAAATCTCCCAGAGATCTCCATCTCAACTCCAAGACCCAGCTCCACTCAATGTCCAGCAAGCTAAGTGCTGGACACCCTATGCCAAACAACTAGTAAGACAGGAACAAAACCCCATCCATTAGCACAGAGGCTGCCTAAAATCACAAGGCCACAGACACCCCAAAACACACCACCAGACGTGGACCTGCCCACCAGAAAGACAAGATCCAGCCTCATGCACCAGAACACAGGCACTAGTCCCCTCCACCAGGAAGCCTACACAACCCACTGAACCAACCGTAGCCACTGGGGACAGACACCAAAAACAACAGGAACTACGAACGTGCAGCCGGCGAAAAGGAGACCCCAAACACAGTAAGTTAAGCAAAATGAGAAGACAGAGAAACACACAGCAGATGAAGGAGCAAGGCAAAAACTGACCAGACCTAACAAATGAAGAGGAAATAGGCAGTCTACCTGAAAAAGAATTCAGAATAATGATAGTAAAGATGATCCAAAATCTTGGAAATAGAATGGAGAGAATACAAGAAACGTTTAACAAGGACCTAGAAGAATTAAACAGCAAACAAACAGTGATGGACAACACAATAAATGAAATTAAAAATTCTCTAAAAGGGATCAATAGCAGAATAACTGAGGCAGAAGAATGGATAAGTGACCTGGAAGATAAAATAGTGCAAATAACTACTGCAGAGCAGAATAAAGAAAAAAGAATGAAAAGAATTGAGGACAGTCTCAGAGACCTCTGGGACAACATTAAATGCACCAACATTCGAATTATAGGGGTCCCAGAAGAAGAAGAGAAAAAGAAAGGGACTGAGAAAATATTTGAAGAGACTATAGTTGAAAACTTCCCTAATATGGGAAAGGAAATAGTTAGTCAAATCCAGGAAGCAAAGAGAGTCCCATACAGGATAAATCCAAGGAGAAACACACCAAGACACATATAAATCAAACTATCAAAAATTAAATACAAAGAACAAATATTAAAAGCAGCAAGGGAAAAACAACCAGTAACACATAAGGGAATCCCCGTAAGGTTAACAGCTGATCTTTCAGCAGAAACTCTGCAAGCCAGAAGGGAGTGGCAGGACATATTTAAAGTGATGAAAGAGAAAAACCTACGACCAAGATTACTCTACCCAGCAAAGATCTCATTCAGATTTGACGGAGAAATTAAAAGCTTTACAGACAAGCAAAAGCTAGGAGAATTCATCACCACAAAACCAGCTTTACAACAAATGCTAAAGGAACTTCTCTAGGCAGGAAACACAAGGGAAGGAAAAGACCTACAGTAACAAACCCAAAACAATTAAGAAAATGGTAATAGGAACATACATATCAATAATTACCTTAAATGTAAATGGATTAAATGCTCCAACCACAAGACATAAACTGGCTGAATGGGTACAAAAACAAGACCTGTATACATGCTGTCTACAGGAGACCCAGTTCAGACCTAGGGACACATACAGACTGAAAGTGAGCGGATGGAAAAAGATATTCCATGCAAATGGAAATTAAAAAATAGCTGGAGTAGCAATTCTTATATCAGACAAAACAGACTTTAAAATAAAGACTAGTACAAGAGACAAAGAAGGACACTACATAATGATCAAGGGATCAATCCAAGAAGAAGATATAACAATTGTAAATATTTATGCACCCAACATAGGAGCACCTCAATACATAAGGCAAATACTAACAGCCATAAAAGGGGAAATTGACAGTAACACAATCACTTTAGGGGACTTTAAGACCCCACTTTCACCAATGGACAGATAGATCATCCAAAATGACAATAAATAAGGAAACACAAGCTTTAAATGATACATTAAAGAAGATGGACTTAATTGATATTTATAGGACATTCCATCCAAAAACAACAGAATACACATTCTTCTCAAGTGCTCATGGAACATTCTCCAGGATAGATCATATCTTGGGTCACAAATCAAGCCTTGGTAAATTTAAGAAAATTGAAATCATATCAAGTATCTTTTCCGACAACAAGGCTATGAGACTAGATATCAATTACAGGAAAAAATCTGTAAGAAATACAAACACATGGAGGCTAAAGAACACACTACTTAATAACCAAGAGATCACTGAAGAAATCAAAGTGGAAATCAAAAAATACCTAGAAACAAATGACAATGAACACAGAAGGACCCAAAACCTATCGGATGCAGCAAAAGCAGTTCTAAGAGGGAGGTTTATAGCTATACAATCCTACCTTAAGAAACAAGAAACATCTCAAATAAACAACCTAACCTTACACCTAAAGCAATTAGAGAAAGAAGAACATAAAACCCCCAAAGTTCGCAGAAGGAAAGAAATCATAAAGATCAGATCAGAAATAAATGAAAAAAGAAATGAAGGAAATGATAGCAAAGATCAATAAAACTAAAAGCTGGTTCTTTGAGAAGATAAAGCAAATTGATAACCCATTAGCCAGACTCAGCAAGAAAAAAAGGGAGAAGACTCAAATCCATAGAATTAGAAATGAAAAAGGAGAAGTAACAACTGACACTGCAGAAATACAAACAATCATGAGAGATTACTACAGGCAACTATATGCCAATAAAATGGACAACCTGGAAGAAATGGACAAATTCTTAGAAATTCACAACCTTCCGAGACTGAACCAGGAAGAAATAGAAAATATGAACCGACCAATCACAAGCACTGAAATTGAAACTGTGATAAAAAATCTTCCAACAAACAAAAACCCAGGACCAGGTGGCTTCATAGGCGAATTCTATCAAATATTCAGAGAAGAACTAACACCTATCCTTCTCAAACTCTTCCAAAATATAGCAGAGGGAGGAACACTCCCAAACTCATTCTACGAGACCACCATCACCCTGATACCAAAACCAGACAAAGATGTCACAAAGAAAGAAAACTACAAGCCAATATCACTGATGAATATAGGTGCAAAAATCCTCAACAAAATACTAGCAAACAGAATCCAACAGCACATTAAAAGGATCGTACACCATGATCAAGTGGGTTTTATTCCAGGAATGCAAGGATTCTTCAATATACACAAAGCAATCAACATGATACACCATATTAACAAATTGAAGGAGAAAAACCATATGATCTTCTCAATAGATGCAGAGAAAGCTTTCGACAAAATTCAACACCCATTTATGATAAAAACTCTCCAGAAAATGGGCACAGAGGGAACCTACCTCAACATAATAAAGGCCATATATGACAAACCCACAGCCAACATCATCCTCAATGGTGAAAAACTGAAACCATTTCCACTAAGATCAGGAACAAGACAAGTTGCCCACTCTCACCACTATTATTCAACATAGTTTTGGAAGTTTTAGCCACAGCAATCAGAGAAGAGAAAGAAATAAAAGGAATCCAAATTGGAAAAGAAGAAGTAAAGCTGTCACTGTTTGCAGATGACATGATACTATACATAGAGAATCCTAAAGATGTTACCAGAAAACTACTAGAGCTAATCAATGAATTTGGTAAAGTAGCAGGATACAAAACTAATGCACAAAAATCTCTTGCATTCCTATATACTAATGATGAAAATCTGAAAGAGAAATTAAGAACACACTCCCATTTACCATTGCGACAAAAAGAATAAAATATCTAGGAATAAGCCTACCTACAGAGACAAAAGACCTGTATGCAGAAAATTATAAGACACTGACGAAAGAAATTAAAGATGATACAAATAGATGGAGAGATATTCCATGTTCTTGGATTGGAAGAATGAACATTGTGATAATGACTCTACTACCCAAAGCAATCTACAGATTCAATGCAATCCCTATCAAACTACCACTGGCATTTTTCACAGAACTAGAACAAAAAATTTCACAATTTGTATGGAAACACAAAAGACCCCGAATAGCCAAAGCAATCTTGAGAAAGAAAAACAGAGCTGGAGGAATCAGGCTCCCTGACTTCAGACTATACTACAAAGCTACAGTAATCAAGACCGTATGGTACTGGCACAAAAACAGAAATATAGATCAATGGAACAGTATAGAAAGCCCAGAGATAAACCTACGCACATATGGTCACCTTATCTTTGATAAAGGAGGCAAGAATATACAGTGGAGAAAAGACAGCCTCTTCAATAAGTGGTGCTGGGAAAAGTGGACAGCTACATGTAAAAGAATGAAATGAGAACACTCTCTAACACCATACACAAAAATAAACTCAAAATGGATTAAAGACCTAAATGTAAGGCCAGACACCATCAAACTCTTACAGGAAAACTTAGGCAGGACACTCTATGCCATAAATCACAGCAAGATCCTTTTTGACCCACCTCCTAGAGAAATGGAAATAAATACAAAAAAAAAGAAATGGGACCTAAGGAAACTTAAAAGCTTTTGCACAGCAAAGGAAACCATAAACAAGACGAAATGACAACCCTCAAAATGGGAGAAAATATTTGCAAATGAAGCAACTGACAAAAGATTAATCTCCAAAACATACAAGCAACTCATGCAGCTCAATATCAAAAAAACAAACAACCCAATCCAAAAATGAGCAGAAGACCTAAATAGACATTTCTCCAAAAAAGATATACAGATTGCCAACAAACACATGAAAGAATGCTCAACATCATTAATCATTAGAGAAATGCCAATCAAAACTACAGTGAGATATCATCTCACACCGGTCAGAATGGTCATCATCAAAAAATCTAGAAACAATAAATGCTGGAGAGGGTGTGGAGAAAAGGGAACCCTCTTGCACTGTTTGTGGGAGTGTGAATTGATACAGCCACTATGGAGAACAGTATGGAGGTTCCTTAAAAAACTAAAAATAAAATTACCATATAATCCAGCAATCCCACTACTGGGCATATACCATGAGAAAACCATAATTCAAAGAGAGTCATGTACCACAGTGTTCATTGCAGCTCTATTTATGATAGCCTGGACATGGAAGCAGCCTAAGTGTCCTTCAACAGATGAATGGCTAAAGGAGATGTGGCACATATATACAATGGAATATTACTCAGCCATAAAAAGAAATGAAACTAAGTTATTTGTAGTGAGGTAGATGGACCTAGAGACTGTCATACAGAGTGAAGTAAGTCAGAAAGAGAAAAACAAATACCGTATGCTAACACATATATATGGAATCTAAAAAAAAAAAAAGAAAGAAAGAAAATGGTCAGAAGAACCTAGGGGCAAGACGGGAATAAAGATGCAGACCTACTAGAGAATGGACTTGAGGATACGGGGAGGGGGAAGGGTAAGCTGGGACGAAGTGAGAGAGTGGCATGGACATATATACACTACCAAATGTAAAACAGATAGCTAGTGGGAAGCAGCCACATAGCACAGGGAGATCAGCTCGGTGCTTTGTGACTGCCTGGAAGGGCGGGATGGGGAGGGTGGGAGGGAGGTAGATGCGGGAGGGAGGAGATACGTGGACGTGTGTGTATGTATGGCTGATTTGCTTTGTTGTAGAGCAGAAACTGACACACCATTGTAAAGCAATTATACTCTAATAAAGATGTTAAAAAAAAAAAAGGGCCAAAAAATAAAAAATAAAAAAAAATAAAACTGAGGCTCTGGGAGAAGGACCCAGGAGGCCACCTCTCTCCTCAGCCCTCTGAGTGCAAGGAAGGGCAGCCACGGATGGAAGTTAAGCCAGCAGGGGGCATTTTGGAGTCTGTGTGATGTTACCAACTTTATTATTGTTATTTTTAATATACGAATTTTAATTATATTTGTCTTGAAGTAAATCTGTAGTTAGAAGAGATTTCCAGGACGTGGGATGTTTCCAGGAAGGATAGACGTGGCAGCATTGACAACAAAGGGCATGTGCCGTGCAATTAATGTCACTAAGCACTGGCGTCGCTGTGAAATAATAGTACTCTGTAAACTGTAAAGTGGCATACAAATGGTGTTATAAGCACAGACGTAATTGCTATGTCTTGAGTGGCAGCATGTTCAAGTAGACAGATGTAATTTTTTAAAATTTATTTTTTATTGAAGTAAAGTTGAATTACAATGTTGTGTTAATTACTGCTATACAGCAAAGTGACTCAGTTATACATATGTATACATTCTTTTTCATATTCTTCTCCATTATGGTGTATCACAGGATATTGAATATAGTTCCCTGTGCTATACAGTAGGACCTTGTTGTTTATCCATTCTATATATACCAGTTTGCATCCGCTGACCCCAAACTCCCACTCCTCCCCTTTCCCACCCCCCTCCCCCTTGGCAACCACCAGTCTATTGTCTATGTCCCTAATTTTTTTCCTGCTTCATAGATAAGTTCATTTGTGTCATATTTTAGATTCCACATATAAGTGACATCATATGGTATTTGTCTTGACAGAAGGTAATTTTGAACTCTCATATCTTTGGGTTTGAATCTTGTCTCAGCTACTTACCGGGCAGTGGGTGTAAGTTGGGAGGAAATCAACTGTAGGTGATGGAGCAGAGCACAGGCAGAAGGAAAAGAAGGTAATTGGAGAGAAGAGCACGAACTTCAGGTTCAGGCAAGTGTCAGCAGCAGGGAGATCAAACAGGAAGTAATGATTTCCTCAGGCAAAGTGGTGTCACAAGCAGGAGTAGGCAATGTCCTGAGATCTGCACAGACGGGTAGACATTCAGACCCCAGGAAGTCTGTCAGGCAGCAGCTCTCAGCTGCCTTCTGAAGTTCAGAGGCAGGGTCTAGCCTTTGGTGTAACTGGAAAGAGCAAAGGAGGATCCCATTTCTATTTACTTAAGAAATGTTTTTTGAGCACACCTACCTGCTAAGTACTATTTTAGGTGTTGGAGGTACAGCAGTGTAATGACAGCAAAGAGCCCTGCTTCTATAACCAGAGGGGAGAGAAAAAAGAAAGAAAGAAAAAAAGGCAAAGCAACAATACATGCAAAACTGAGATAGGTCAGATTCTTGGGAAAGGGACTCTGGGATGGAGACTTGCCTGTAGGACTAGCTAAGGGATTGAAGACACAGGACTGAGTAGAGGGAGAAGTTCCCTGGAGACCTGTTGCAATAGAGGCCTTGGTCAAACCTACCTGATGCTGTAGAGCTGGAGTGGCCTTTCAGAGATGTGTCACATTGTGGCTTTTGTACCCTGCGTCATTCAGCCATTCAGATGGACAGGGGGGTAACCAGAGAGGGTGTATAACCTTGGGTGAGACAGCTCATTTTAGTGGAGGGACTCACCAGTGAGCTCGTAGCACCCAACACTCCTGGCAGCTGGGAAGATGAGTGCCTCAGGCTAGAAGGAGTATCTAGGTGGCCTGCCAGGGCGTCCACTGCAGCTTACTGCTGGTGTGCCTCAGAAGCCACTTGCTTGATATGATAAGTTAACTGGTATTAAGACAGCTGTTAGTTTTTTTTCCTGCAGATGCTGGTCCAAGGTGCTGGTAGTCTCTTTCTTGCAGAAAATATATTACATCCTATACTTAACAATGAACTCTCCTTACCGTCCTGTGCTTTCCATCATTGGCTTGCTTGTGTGTTTTCCTCTTCAGGTTCTGGACAATTTAAAGGGCTGCTTTTTGCTGTCATTGTTTGTTTCTGCATCCTTCGTGTGTAGCAGAGAATAGCATGTGTCCAGTGTGTCTAGCACATACTTGGCACTCAACAAAGTGTTTTCAGTGGTTGAAAGAAAAGACTATAGGAAATGAATGAGTTGTTTTTGCAGGTATCTTGGTTATACCCCTAAACATTCAACCAAAATTGCTGATAACAATACGACATAGATATACAACAGGTATGCAATAATCAGTGGCATTCCTACATATCTTCTATTAATGTAGAACTTGGAAATTACTGAAAAAAATAACTTTTTATGAAACTGGCCCGTCTCTCCCGACGCCACATTGCCCTTCACTTGTATATTTATATCGATACTTTATATTTTTTCCTAAAACACAATAGTTTTTTTTTCATAGAAACAAATTATGTTGCCTCAATGGGAAAAGCAAAAGAAGATATGAATAAAAGGAGAGCTATGCTCTCTTCCTGGCAGATAAAACTAGTTATTGTAAAGATGGTAATATCCCCTAGTTCAATTTTATACCTAGTGCAATATTAGAACCTTTGCAGGATATTCCATAGACTTTAAAAAATTTGAAATGTGAATTTTATGTAAGAGTGGGCAAGAGTACCAAAAGCTTTTTAAAAAAAATTTTAAGTCAATAACAGTGTAATTGCTAGATAGATTTCAAGCCATTTTAGAAAATGACAGTTATCAAAACTACATAATAGGGAGTTGAAATTTTGATAAATTCAGAAATAGATTTGTTACCTTAGTAGATGTTTAAAAATATTAAAGAGAGACTCATACATCTAGGGCCTCAAGATTTAATGAAAGTATTACAATAATGAGAAAAGAAATGATTATTAAATGTACTATTGGTCACTTGAATGTCAGTACAAACTATATAAACTTGAATTAATTCCTTATTCTGTATGCTAAGAATTTTCAGAGGGATAAAAGAGTTAAATATTTCTTTTAGAGCCAGCAAAAATCTAGAAGGAAGTGAAATAGTATATTTATGCTAGCTTTGGATGGAAGATATATTTTGCAAGCCAAGATCTAATAAAAGAAATATTGAAAAGATAGAAAACTGGATATATGGCAGACATAACTGATAAAAAATTACTAACTGAACGTATAGCAGCAACTAACTTTTATGTAATGCCTAACAGCTTTCAAAGTGTTTATGTACATCACTAGATCTTCTAAAATCTTCCTCCTCGAAGTGTTGTCCTCAGACCAGCAGTGTTGACCTCATCTGGAGCTTATGAGAAATACAGAAGCCTAGGCCCAACCTCAGACCCACTGAGTCATAATCTGAATTGTAACAGGATCCCCAGGCGAAGCATATGCACATTTAAGTTTGAGAAACGCTATTCTAAATAACCTATTGAAACTGAGGCTTTGAAAGTTTGAGTAATTTATCAAAGAGCACAGAATCACAGAAAATAGTGAAGTTTGATTTCTGGGTCTTCTAACTACAGATTCCTTTCATTGGTTTATTCATTTATCAACATGACACATATTGATGGATGCCCTGTGTGTGCAGGTACTGACCAGGGCTGGGGACGACGTAGCAGTTCCCTGTGTGCCTGATCTTCGTGGGCCCCTTCCCGAAATAAGTGTCCATAATCTTCCCTCAGCACTAAAATGCTTCCGCTTAAAAAGTATAATAGAAAATACCATCACATTGAAAAAAATCTATTCTCTTACCGTCAATATCTAAATATGAGTTAAAATATCATTAAAGTACATCTTTTAATTTAACAAAATAAATGTAGATGGTACATACATCTCAGTGTTAATTAAGATTTAGAGAAACAAGTATACTCTTGCTGAGGACAAAAACTAGTTTCTACATGTCTAGAGCACAAGATAGTTACATATGAGAAGAGCTATAAAACTGTTTAAACCTTTTAACTACCTTATTTCACCTTTGGAGAAAAGACACCAAGGAAATGATTTCAATGGAAAAAATACAGGGCTATAAAGATATAACTATGTTTTTTCTCACAATGATATCAGAAGCAAAATAATTGAGATATCAAGTGTCATGAACAAAGCCAGCATATGTTATCAGGCAGCTACAGGGGCAATAAGAAAGCTGAACGCACTTGCAGTAGCTTCCCTGCTTTTGCTTAGCAAAGAAGCCCTGTGCTCTGCAGCCAGGCACCCTGCAGGATCAAGTCTCTGACCTCCTTCCAGGATGGCTCGACTGTTCTTCCTAATGGCCTCCTTCTGATTCTGTACTTTTGCATTTCCGTTTTTCTCTTCTCACTCCATATTATGGCCTAAAAATCCTTCATGATCTGGCCTACCTACCTCTCTAACCTCACCCTTTGGGACCCTTCTTATAAGTTTGGTTCCAGGTGTTCTAAACTCCCTGCAGCATCCCAGATGCACAGGGCCACATCAAGCTTCTGGATGCAGCCTTCATTATCACTTCTCTGGCGTGTGAACTACTCCTTATTCTTGCAGAGTCACTTAAAAGTCCCTTTTATCAAACATCATCTGCCTATTACCCTATTTTGTGTGTTACCATGATAGACTGTTTCTCCTTATTTTAGCTTTTATCTTATCCTATTTTAATTTTCTCTGGTATTTTTTGCCTCCATCACATTTTGAGCTGATTGAATGTAAGACTGCTTTTAAAAAATCTTTGTTCTTTTCCAGGATCTAACCAGTGTCTGACACATAGAAAAATATTAATAAATATTCATCTGAAGAGAGCAAGCATGCCTGAATCTGTACCTACTGAAATCTTTCTTTTCATTCAGTGTCAAGCTTGAGAATGCTACCTTTTCAAGTCTTCTTCCCAGTGGCTAGAAGTGGCCTTTCCCATCTTTGAGTCTCCTTGGCACTTGTCACATTTTGTTCTTGTTTAATAGTCATTTACCCATCCTTTATTCTGTGTATGTCCCAGAAGCTAGTGCATTCTAGGTGCTTATCATTCTTGAAGTTAGTGAATGAATGAACATTGCTAAATATCTTGTGACAGTCCAGTGCCCTGACAGTTCCAACAAATGGTCAAAGCTGCAGGTCTCCTCATCTGATGCTTATTTCAGTTGATGCTTAGTAATAAAAGCAGCAGAGGTTGGGAAAGTAGAGGCTGTCTTATCTTCAGCTTGAGAAGATTGAGTGGAAGTAATTTTCCTGCAAATAGAAAGAAAACTTGACATTATCAAGTGCTTGTCTATCATTTTGCTTCATCAGAATTAGCCCTGCAGAATGAAGGTGTTTCTGAACTCTTAATTATTTAATTCCATATTCACTGAGTACTTTCCACATGCCAAGAACTTTTCTTGTTCCTGGTATTAGTAAACAGATGTGGTTATTATTCTAGTGGGGAGAGACAGAAAATATAGAAGTACATAAGTAAATCAAAAACACTCAGATACTGATGAGTGCTAGGAAGATGATGACAAATTCCCAGAGAGTGACTTGAGGTTGAGTAGGGGCTATTTTAAATATTGAGGGGTCAGTGAGGAGACGACATTTGACATGAGACATGAATTACAAAATGGATTCAGATTTATGAAGATCTGGCTATGAACTGTGCCACAGAGATCCTGGACGTGAACTGCAATGGTCCCTTCCCAGTTTCTGAGACCCTTTTCTTGTTTTGTATGCAATTATGAGCTGGTGGATAGCAGCTCCCTCTTGTGAGTCATGGTCTTGGAAGACTTGGCTGAGACACCTTGAAAGTAAGCTCTTGAAGGAAGCAGACTAACTTGTTGCTTTGATCCTTGGCTCCAGGTCATCCTCCATTTCCATCTTCATAGGCTGCTTCTTTCCATGACTGCCAGGGTCTCAGTGCTCTGGTCCTCTTCATTTGTAGTGCATTTCCAGCGTCTGACTCCAAACCCATTCCTTGCCTCAAAAGACAGACTATCCTCTGAGCTCCGCCAAGTAGGCTGTCCAATCCATGGCTCTTCCTCATCAGTCTTCACCCATTGCTCTGCTGGGAATGGCTTTCTTTCCTGAGGAAGATTGGGTACCCACACCACAACGTGGGTACATAGATTCTATACACCAGCGATTGGTAAGCACCATTTAACCCTTTCAGTGGCTCTGCATTGCGTTCTAACTTCTGGATGATATACAAGCCCTCTCATGGATTGTCCCCTACCTATTTTTCTAAGTCTTCGGTCTTGCCCATCCTCTTCATGTCTCATGCTCAAGTCACACTGAAATACAATGTGCTTTTCTATCTAAGTACCACTCCTTCTTTGCATATGGAGTACCCTGTCCCTGGAGGGTCTTTCCTCTCCTTGTCTGCCTTAAAATGGATAATGAAGATGTGGCACATATATACAATGGAATATTACTCAGCCATAAAAAGAAATGAAATTAAGTTATTTGTAGTGAGGTGGATGGACCTATAGTCTGTTATACAGAGTGAAGTAAGTCAGAAAGAGAAAAACAAATACAGTATGCTAACACATATATATGGAATCTAAAAAAAAAAAAAAAAGGTTCTGATGAACCGAGGGGCAGGACAGGAATAAAGATGCAGACTTAGAGAATGGACTTGAGGACATGGTGGGGGGGACGGGTAAGCTGGGATGGAGTGAGAGAGTGGCATTGACATATATACACTACCAAATGTAAAACAGCTAGTGGGAAGCAGCTGCATAGCACAGGGAGATCAGCTCGGTGCTTTGTGACCATCTAGAGGGGTGGGATAGGGAGGGTGGGAGGGAAATGCAAGAGGGAGGGGATATGGGGATATATGTATACATATAGCTGATACTTTGTTATACAGCAGAAACACAACATTGTAAAGCAATTATACTCCACTAAAGATGTTTAAAAAAAAAAGCTGAAAAATTAAAAAACAAAATAAAACACTGTTCAGCCTTTGGGGCCCAGTTCACTTCCTCTGTGAAGGCTCTCTTGGCCTCCACGGGGAGTGTGAAATGCTTTTTCTTTGTAATCCTATGGCATCTTACAGATCCTTCTGTATAGCATTTACCACATTGTCATGCTTGTTTACATCTCCTTTTCACCATTCCTGCACCCTACCTACTACCATCCGTGAACTGTGAAGATCAATGCCAGAAACTTTTCTTCATTTCCTCATTTTTGTATTCTTGAGCCTTGCCCAAGGGCCTGTTAAAAACTGCATACTTAAGCCTTAGCATTTTAGCACATTTGCCAGATACACACTCACCAATCTGATCTCCCCCCCCAACTATGTTTATTCTTATACATATTTTTTCATATACATTTATTGGGCATTACTATGGGCAGGAAAACTATGGGATGCCTGACTCCAGGTGAGACAGATGAGCAGAAAGAGGATGATCCCTTTGACCCGGTGGTCGGCAGGGGCTTTACAAAGCAGGTGTCAGGGAACTAGCTTTGGAGGAGAGAAGCTTAGGAAAGGATTGGAAATGAAAATGGTATCGCTTTCTAAAACCATTCAGATCGTAACCAAGGACATTTCCAGAATTGTATAATTCCATTTACACCTATTAGCCTGATAAATCTGGTCCACTTTTGAGCAAACATCGCATTCCCTTGACGGTATTTCTACGACCTATGGAGCTACTGATTCCAGTGGTGCATAACATATAAAAGTGACAGGAAATGCCCAGAGAAACAACAAAAATGTGAAAGGTCTTTGTTAAAATGCTTATCATTCCCTTCTCCTCTGGGGAGGAGGAGACATGGGCTCTGGCTGGATGATGGGGAAGTGGAAACCCACAAAGAGGGAACAGGAGACCAATTATGCTGCTTCTGTCACCGAGCCCTGCTGCTCTGATTTGGCTCATAAATAGACTTTCTAGAACCAGTATAGATGTAAATATTTGAGCCTAATGCTGTTTTTATGTTTTAGCTTGAGGGTGTTAAAAACCTGCTTTACTTAAACTTTTGTTTTTTTCTGATCATTAAAAACAAACATGATAAATTAGAGTGGCTTTGTCAGGGGACAGTGTAATTGCTTTTATCGAAGATGACTTGGTCAGTGCATCATTCTCAATGCTCTAAGTCTCCTGTGGATAAGCAGCAAGGGAAAGACTTGGGTCTGTAGATGGAAGACCTGGGTTGAATCTCAGCTTCCGGATGGCATGGCCTTTGGTACGTAATGACTTCTCTGAATCTCAGATTCCTCATCCCTATGAAAGGAGGATCCTAATGCTCAACTGTCAGTCTTGCAACATGGTTTAAACGAAGGGATTATGTTGGTAGGTGGTGATTTAAGATGTCAATTGCCTGAGATGCCAGATCCCCTGCTCAGGTTGTGAGGTATGAGGTGCCACACAGGGGATAAGGTCAAGTGAATGCTTTGTGGTGGGGATGTTTGTAATCATTAGCTCAAGTTTGGTTCCAGGTCCCAATATATACATTTCTCCTGGTGAGCTGAGCTGAACCACACAGAACCATGAGGAATCCTTTCATGGCAGCTGAGGCAGAGCGAAGGTCTTTTCTAGGATAGCTTCTAGCCCTCTTTCCCCTTAACCCACAGATGGACCTTTTTGGCTATTTAGATTTTCTGTAAATTTAAGAAAAACTGTGCCGAGGAAAAGAAGGGGAAATGAGGGTCACCCCTAAGATCTAGGGCAAAGCTGGTCTAAGAGTAAACTAATATTTTGTGAGTACTCACTCTGTATCGGGCTTTATATGAAGCTTAATCTCATTTAATCTTCACAGCGATTCTGTAAGGTAGTTATTACCATGTCCACTTTATAACTGAGGGAGGAGACTTGGAGAGGTGAGGTGACAAGGACCACTAGCCGTCTGTCAGGGTCTTTTGGCTGGCAAGTGACTGAGTCCACATTTGAGCTCAGCCACTGAAGTCCGGAGCCCGAGTGCACAACCATTCTGCCCAGGACATGAGACTGGACAGAAGGGGTCCCCTTGTGTCATCACTTTTGTGTTTCTGCACATTTGCTCTGGGAAAAAAATACCTCTAATCTTTTTTAAAATCAAAGGATGATATAAAAATGCCCAGCATCTTCCTTCAGAACTGTTAAAGCCTACAAAGCTGTATTATTAAAATGACGGGGAAGCTTTTTATCCAGTAGATGAAAACATCACCATGAGAGCATTGGAGCAGAGGGAAACCTAATCCCTCTTGTTGCCACCGTGATGACAGGTATTATATTCCAGGTGCACGAGTGATAACACGGTTGCCTCACCATGTAATTATCATTGTTTCCGTTGGTGTTATCATAAGCAGTAATTATCACTAACTAACATATGGCATTTGGTAGTAACTTGGAAAACAGCCTGTCACTTTGGCTTTATCATTTCGGGTGGATGTTAATGCTATTATGCTGTAAATCCTGCAGTGCTAGTAATTCCTTCTGTGAGACCCCAAAGAGGGCTGTATACACAGGGGACAGTGGCAGATTGGGAAGCAAAGTACCACTTTGTCATTAGCTGTATGAGTGCCTGATACCTAATATAAACCTCTGGTAAAGATTAGTTAGGGAGTTTGGTTCCTGCATGAGACTTGTGCCAGGCTCTTAGCACCCCTCTGGCTGGCTGCATGGGCATATGGGTGTCTGCACGGGTGTAGACTTTGGCTAAACTTACCTAATCGACGGACTGTGTGGAGGAGATGAGAGAGAGAACCAGAACCCTCTGAGAAGCCAGCCCCTGCCTGTGATGTTTTATCACATAGATGTAGGATGCAGCCCTGTGCCATGTTGCTGCTCTATTAACATAGAGTGACTCTGGATAGTTTCTGGAACTTTGAACAATTATATTAGCTACTTAACCATTCCTTAGCCTTGTATAAGTTACTTTATGTCTCTCAATTTCAGAGGGCTGGGTACAGTTGTTCCTGCCCTAGATTTTGAAGACTACTAGATGCAGCGTTGTACATTCTTTAAGCTACTCAAAACTTTCCTTTTCTGGTAAACTATTCGTTACTTAGATATTTTCAACTCCTTTTTAAATTCGTCAGCAACATAAGCTGTTTTCTTTGAGAGTCCATCTTTTGCCCCCCACAAAGAAGCAAGAGTTGGCGTTACTTCACACAACTTACTCATTAACCATGAGCGAAGCTGACTGTCCTGTCCTTGAGATGGGGACGCTGGCTGAGACCAGGCTCACTCATGAACAGAGCAATGTTGTCTCACAAGACCCTCCGCACATGTGATTCAGTTCCTGCCTCAGCAGCATTCAGTGTAACCACGTCATTGGGCTCACTTGTGGAAAGTTGAAACTGAATTTTCAATCGATGAATGTTAAAATAGGCTGTATTATTCTCAATTAAATAAACGTTGGTTAAGGTCTTGTGTTTTGGAGTTGCTCAGACCTGGGTTTGAATCCCTGGTCCTGCCATTTAGCAATTGTGTGACCTTGATCCAATTTCTTAAGCTCTCCTAACCTGAGATTTCTCATGTGTGAAATGGGAATACAGTATTTACTACTTAGTGTTGTTATAAGAATTAATTAAATAGTGTATTAGATATTGTTTATAAAAATGTAAAACGCTTAGAGCCTCTGGCACCTATTTAGCATTTAATAAAGGTTAGCTATTATTATCATCTTATTATGCTCATTCCATTTTCTGGGTGCTGGCAGTGGCTACCAAGGAGGATTGGTGTGAGCGGTCCACCCCTGGTGCAGGCAAAAATGCGTGCATTGTAAGAATATACAGATAACAATCAAACTGATGGAAAGTTGCGTACTTTTTATTATCACCATGGGTTGGCAGTTCTAATCACTGTCAGTGATGTCATGCTCCTCTCTTCCAGGGCAGACCACTTCCATCTTGTTTCTTCCTTGGTACCTACTAGGAATAGCTCCTTTGTGGTCTGTTTTATCTCCAGCTTCTCATGCTTTAAGCTTAAGACAACATTTCTCTTCTTTGCCATTGATCTGGAGAGACGGCTACCTCCCTGTGATGTGAATCTGCCGTTTTGTATTTCCTCTCTTGTTTTTCCCCAGCAGTGCTTGATACAGGTAGTTATAGAACTTCCATCAAAAATAGGAGCAAGTTCTTCAATTTCTCAACGACCAAAAAATTCTTCTTTTACGTTTTTAGTTCTATGACTATTTTTCAGTCACAGAACTCCGACTCTTTTATTGGAAAGATCTGTTAGCTCTACTATATGAAATATATCTCAAATCTGTTCCCTTCTCACCGTTTCCACTGGTACTAAGCTCCTCTTTCTGCAATATTGTGTTAACCTCTTAAGGGGTCTCCTTCCTTACACCCTTACCTCTCTCTAGCCCATTTTCCAAGCAGAAGCTAGAATTTCAATTTCAAATGTAAGTTGATAATACATCCTCTTTGGCCCAACACCCCTCCAGTGGATTTCCATCTCATCTAGAATAAAGTGCAAGCTCTTTACCCCTCACAAAGTATGATCTGGCTCTTGGAGAATCATTGCTTACCTCTACCTCCTGGCACTCTCCCCTTGCTCATTTTAGTCCAACCATCCAAGCTTTCCTGAACATGCCAAGTTTGCTTCTGCCTCAGGGTCTTTTAATTTGTTTTCCCTTTGCTTGGAATGCTCTATACCTAGATGTTTGCATGGCTCACTTCCTTACTTTATTTGTATCTTTTATCACATGTCTACTACTCAGAAAGGATTTGTTGACTGCCCTATTTCCACTGGCAAGCCATCTATAGAAAATGCTGTTGGATGCCACCCATATATTCTCAGCCTACATCAGATGTCTTCTGCAGCTTTGGTGGACAGTTTCCTGTACATGCAGAGATAGCTTGCTCCCTCAAACATTTGTGTCTCTGCTGGAAGGTTTTCTCAGGCCACAAGAGTTTGCTTGGCTTGTAGGTGGGGTGAGCTGGAAGTACTAGATTTACTCTCCTAAGCAGCAACCCTCAACCAACTAGGGGCAGGATTTGGTGGGTACACACCCCAGCTACCTCTCCTCTTGGTGGAACTATTCCAAGGTATGTGCTACACTGCCTCTCTGAGGGTCTAAAGTGGGATTTATCCCCAGTAGCTTACGCGGGAACACACTTAGGCATTTTATTTGGGGTGGGAAGGGCTCGAATACCCCCCAGCTTTATTGAAATGTAATTGACAAATAAAAATTGTATATATTTAAAATGTACAATGTGATGATTTGTGAAATGATTACCACAGTCAAGCTAGTTAACACATCCGTCATCTCATATCATTTTTTAAAAATATCTTTATTGGAGTATAGTTGCTTTACAATGGTGTGTTAGTTTCTGCTTTATAACAAAGTGAATCAGCTCTACATATACATATATCCCCATATCTCCTTCCTCTTGCGTCTCCCTCCTACCCTCCCTATCCCACCCCTCTAGGTGGTCACAAAGCACCGAGCTGATCTCCCTGTGCTACGCGGCTGCCTCCCACTAGCTATCTATTTTGGTAGTTTATATAATCCATGCCACTCTCTCACCTCGTCCCAGCTTATCCCTTCCCCTCCCCGTGTCCCCAAGTCCATTCTCTACATCTGTGTCTTTATTCTTGTCCTGCCCCTAGGTTCTTCATAACCATTTTTTTTCTTTAGATTCCATATATATGTGTTAGCATATGGTATCTGTTTTTCTCTTTCTGACTTACTTCACTCTGCATGACAGACTCCAGGTCCATCCACCTCACTACAGATAACTCAATTTCACTTCTTTTTATGGCTGAGTAATATTCCATTGTATATATGTGCCACATCTTCTTTATCCATTCATCTGTTGATGGACACTTAGGTTGCTTCCATGTCCTGGCTATTGTAAATAGAGCTGCAATGAACATTGTGGTACATGACTCTTTTTGAATTATGGTTTTCTCAGGGTATATGCCCAGTAGTGGGATTGCTGGATCGTATGGTAGTTCTATTTTTAGTTTTTTAAGGAACCTCCATACTGTTCTCCATAGTGGCTGTATCAATTTACATTCCCACCAACAGTGCAAGAGGGTTCCCTTTTCTCCACACCCTCTCCAGCATTTATTGTCTGTAGATTTTTTGATAATGGCCATCCTGACTGGTGTGAGGTGATACCTCATTGTAGTTTTGATTTGCATTTCTTTAATGATTAGTGATGTTGAGCATTCTTTTGTGTGTTTGTTAGCAATCTGTATATCTCCTTTGGAGAAATGTCTATTTAGGGCGTCTGCCCCTTTTTGGATCTAGTTCAATCTTAGGTGAAGAAATCAAGATCAAGAAACCTTTAGAGACTTGTTCAAGATCATACTTATTAATATCAAGTCACAGTCAACCATGGGTCTCTGACTTCTGTCCAATGGCCCTTTCAACCATTCTATACTGATCTCTCAGGAAAGGACAAGAATGACATGCATTTCTTTTGTTTCTATTGAAATACTTGTTTGCTCAGGATTCCTGACATAATTTTGTCTTCTATTAACTCAAAATTAAATTGTTAGTAGGGAAACCAGAAATTTCATTTAAATTTGTTGAGCCTTCTCTTTAAGAACTGTTCAATATGCAGAGGAGTATTGCTCATTCAAACATATCACTTTTATTCCATAAGTCCAGATTAAAGTAAAAACCCTATTTTAATTAAAAAGAGAAAAATGAGAGCAATTCCCTGTCATTCCCCAGGTTTCAAAGTATTTGCCTAAAGCAAATTTCACTTTAGAAGTGAAATCTGGAGTACTTTGCCTTGATACTACACGTAATGTAAAATTTTCCCAATTATTCTGCCATCACAAATGTGATGACATTTGACAGGAGTGAGGTGATACCTCATTGTAGTTTTGATTTGCATTTCTCTAATAATTAGTGATGTTGAGCATCTTTTCATGTGCTTCGTGGCCGTCTGGATGTCTTCTTTGGAGAAATGTCTATTTAGGTCTTCTGCCCATTTTTGGATTGGGGTGTTTGTTTCTTTGATATTGAGCTAAATGAGCTGTTTATATATTTTGGAGATTAATCCTTTGTCCGTTGATTCATTTGCAAATATTTTCTCCCATTCTGAGGGTTGTCTTTTCGTCTTGTTTATGGTTTCCTTTGCTGTGCAAAAGCTTTGAAGTTTCATTAGGTCCCATTTGTTTATTTTTGTTTTTATTTCCATTACTCTAGGAGGTGGATCAAAAAAGATCTTGCTGTGATTTATGTCAAAGAGTGTTCTTCCTATTTTTTCCTCTAAGAGTTTTATAGTGTCCAGCCTTATATTTAGGTCTCTAATCCATTTTGAGTTTATTTTTGTGTATGGTGTTAGGGAGTATTCTAATTTCATTCTTTTACATGTAGCTGTCCAGTTTTCCCAGCACCACTTATTGAAGAGACTGTCTTTTCTCCATTGTATATCTTTGCCTCCTTTGTCATAGATTAGTTGACCATAGGTGCGTGGGTTAATCTCTGGGCTTTCTATCTTGTTCCATTGATCTAAGTTTCTGTTTTTGTGCCAGTACCATATTGTCTTGATTACTGTAGCTTTGTAGTATAGTCTGAAGTCAGGGAGTCTGATTCCTCCAGCTCCATTTTTTTGCCTCAAGACTGCTTTGGCTATTCGGGGTCTTTTGTGTCTCCATACAAATTTTAAGATGATTTGTTCTAGCTCCGTAAAAAATGCCATTGGTAATTTGATAGGGATTGCATTGAATCTGTAGATTGCTTTGGGTAGTATACTCATTTTCACAATGTTGATTCTTCCAAGCCAAGAACATGGTATATCTCTCCATCTGTTGGTATCATCTTTAATTTCTTTCATCAGTGTCTTATAGTTTTCTGCATACAAGTCTTTTGTCTCCCTAGGTAGGTTTATTCCTAGGTATTTTATTCTTTTTGTTGCAGTGGTAAATGGGAGTGTTTCCATAATTTCTCTTTCAGATTTTTCATCATTAGTGTATAGGAATGCAAGAGATTTCTGTGCATTAATTTTGTATCCTGCAACTTTACCATATTCATTAATTAGCTCTAGCAGTTTTCTGGTGGCAGTTTTAGGATTCTCTATGTATAGTATCATGTCATCCGCAAACAGTGACAGTTTTACTTCTTCTTTTCCAATTTGTATTCCTTTTATTTCTTTTTCTTCTCTGATTGCCGTGGCTAGGACTTCCAGAACTATGTTGAATAATAGTGGTGAGAGTGGACATCCTTGTCTCGTTCCTGATCTTAGAGGAAATGCTTTCAGTTTTTCACCATTGAGAATGATGTTTGCTGTGGGTTTGTCATATATGGCCTTTATTATGTTGAGGTAGGTTCCCTCTATGCCCACTTTCTGGAGAGTTTTTATCAGAAATGGGTGTTGAATTTTGTCAAAAGCTTTTTCTGCATCTATTGAGATGATCATATGGTTTTTATTCTTCAATTTGTTAATATGGTGTATCACATTGATTGATTTGCATATATTGAAGAATCCTTGCATCACTGGGATAAATCCCACTTGATCGTGGTGTATGATCCTTTTAATGTGTTGTTGGATTCTGTTTGCTAGTATTTTGTTGAGGATTTTTGCATCTATATTCATCAGTGATATTGGTCTGTAATTTTCTTTTTTTGTAGTGTGTTTGTCTGGTTTTGGTATCAGGGTGATGGTGGCCCCATAGAATGAGTTTGGGAGTGTTCCTTCCTCTGCAATTTTTTGGAAGAGTTTGAGAAGGATGGGTGTTAGCTCTTCTCTAAATGTTTGATAGAATTCACCTGTGAAGCCATCTGGTCCTGGACTTTTGTTTGTTGGAAGATTTTTAATCACAGTTTCAATTTCATTACTTGTGATTGGTCTGTTCATATTTTCTGTTTCTTCCTGGTTCAGTCTTGGAAGGTTATACCTTTCTAAGAATTTGTCCATTTCTTCCAGGTTGTCCATTTTATTGGCATAAAGTTGCTTGTAGTAGTCTCTTAGGATGCTTTGTATTTCTGCGGTGTCTGTTGTAACTTCTCCTTTTTCATTTCTGAGTTTATTGATTTGAGTCCTCTCCCTCTTTTTCTTGATGAGTCTGGCTAATGGCTTATCAATTTTGTTTATCTTCTCAAAGAACCAACTTTTAGTTTTATTGATCTTTGCTATTGTTTTCTTTGTTTCTATTTCATTTATTTCTGCTCTGATCTTTATGATTTCTTTCCTTCTGCTAACTTTGGGTTTTGTTTGTTCTTCTTTCTCTAGTTTCTTTAGGTGTAAGGTTAGATTGTTTACTTGAGATTTTCCTTGTTTCTTTAGGTAGGCTTGTATAGCTATAAACTTCCCTCTTAGAACTGCTTTTGCTGCATCCCATAGGTTTTGGGTCGTCGTGTTTTCATTGTCATTTGTCTCTAGGTATTTTTTTATTTCCTCTTTGATTTCTTCAGTGATCTCTTGGTTATTTAGTAACGTATTGTTTAGCCTCCATGTGTTTGTCTTTTTTACGTTTTTTTCCCTGTAATTCATTTCTAATCTCATCGCGTTGTGGTCAGAAAAGATGCTTGATATGATTTCAATTTTCTTAAATTTACTGAGGCTTGATTTGTGACCCAAGATGTGATCTATCCTGGAGAATGTTCCGTGCGCACTTGAGAAGAACGTGTAATCTGCTGTTTTTGGATGGAATGTCCTATATATATCAATTAAATCTATCTGGTCTATTGTGTCATTTAAAGCTTCTGTTTCCTTATTTATTTTCATTTTGGATGATCTGTCCATTGGTGTAAGTGAGGTGTTAAAGTCCCCCACTATGATTGTGTTACTGTCGATTTCCTCTTTTATAGCTGTTAGCAGTTGCCTTATGTATTGAGGTGCTCCTATGTTGGGTGCATATATATTTGTAATTGTTATATCTTCTTCTTGGATTGATCCCTGGATCATTATGTAGTGTCCTTCCTTGTCTCTTGTAACATTCTTTATTTTAAAGTCTATTTTATCTGATATGAGTATAGCTACTCCAGCTTTCTTTTGATTTCCATTTGCATGGAATATCTTTTTCCATCCCCTCACTTTCAGTCTGTATGTGTCCCTAGGTCTAAAGTGGGTCTCTTGTAGACAGCATATATATGGGTCTTGTTTTTGTATCCATTCAGCCAGTCTATGTCTTTTGGTTGGGGCATTTAATCCATTCACGTTTAAGGTAATTATCGATATGTATGTTCCTATGACCATTTTCTTAATTGTTTTGGGTTTGTTTTTGTAGGTCCTTTTCTTCTCTTGTGTTTCCCACTTAGAGAAGTTCCTTTAGCATTTGTTGTAGAGCTGGTTTGGTGGTGCTGAATTCTCTTAGCTTTTGCTTGTCTGTAAAGCTTTTGATTTCTCCATCAAATCTAAATGAGATCCTTGCCGGGTAGAGTAATCTTGGTTGTAGGTTCTTCCCTTTCATCTCTTTAAGTATATCATGCCACTCCCTTCTGGCTTGCAGAGTTTCTGCTGAGAAATCAGCTGTTAACCTTATGGGAGTTCCCTTGTATGTTATTTGTCGTTTTTCCCTTGCAGCTTTCAGTAATTTTTCTTTGTCTTTAATTTTTGCCACTTTGATTACTATGTGTCTCGGCATGTTTCTCCTTAGGTTTATTCTGTATGGGACTCTCTGCGCTTCCTGGACTTGGGTGGCTATTTCCTTTCCCATGTTAGGGAAGTTTTCGACTATAATCTCTTCAAATATTTTCTCTGGTCCTTTCTCTCTCTCTTCTCCTTCTGGGACCCTTATAATGCGAATGTTGTTGTGTTTAATGTTGTCCCAGAGGTCTCTTAGGCTGTCTTCATTCCTTTTCATTCTTTTTTCTTTAGTCTGTTCCGCAGCAGTGAATTCCACCATTCTGTCTTCCAGGTCACTTATCCGTTCTTCTGCCTCAGTTATTCTGCTGTTGATTCCTTCTAGTGTAGTTTTCATTTCAGTTATTGTATTGGTCATCTCTGTTTGTTTGTTCTTTAATTCTTCTAGGTCTTTGTTAATCATTTCTTGCATCTTCTCAATCTTTGCCTCCATTCTTATTCCGAGGTCCTGGATCATCTTCACTATCATTATTCTGAATTCTTTTTCTGGAAGGTTGCCTATCTCCACTTCATTTAGTTGTTTTTCTGGGGTTTTTTCTTGTTCCTTCATCTGGTACATAGCCCTCTGCCTTTTCATCTTCTCTATCTTTCTGTAACTGTGGTTTTTGGTCCACAGGCTGCAGGATTGTAGTTTTTCTTCCTTCTGTTGTCTGCCCTCTGGTAGTTGAGGCTATCTAAGAGGCTTGATGGGAGGCTCTGGTGGTGGGTAGAGCTGACTGTGGCTGTGGCGGTCAGAGCTCAGTAAAACCTTAATCCACTTGACTGTTGATGGGTGGGGCTGGGTTCCCTCCCTGTTGGTTGTTTTGCCTGAGGCAACCCAACACTGGAGCCTACACGTGCTCTTTGGTGGGGTTAATGGCAGACTCTGGGAGGGCTCACGCCAAGGAGAACTTCCCAGAACCTCTGCTGCCAGTGTCCTTATCCCCACGGTGAAACAGAGCTACCACTCGCCTCTGCAGGAGACCCCCCAACACCAGCAGGTAGGTCTGGTTCAGTCTCCCCCAGGGTCACTGCTCCTTCCCCTGGGTCCCGATGCACACATTACTTTGTGTGTGCCCTCCAAGAGTGGGGTCTCTGTTTCCCCCAGTCCTGTCAAAGTCCTACAATCAATTCCCACTAGGCTTCAAAGTCTGATTCTCTAGGAATTCCTCCTCCCGTAGCCGGACCCCCAGGTTGGGAAGCCTGACATGGGGCTCAGAACCTTCACTCCAGTGGGTGGACTTCTGTGGTATAAGTGCTCGCCAGTCTGTGAGCCACCCACCCAGCAGTTATGGGATTTGATTTAACTCTGATTGCACCCCTCCTACCATCTCACTGTGGCTTCTCCTCAGTCCTTGGACGTGGGATATCCTCCTTGGTGAAGTCCAGGGTCTTCCTGTCAATGATTGTCCAGCAGCCAGTTGCGATTCTGGTGCTCTCACAAGAGGGAGTGAGAGCACGTCCTTCTACTCCCCCATCTTGGTTAATCCTCTCTACTGGCTTCGCATTTTTAATAAAAATCTTAGATCCCTTTCTAAAAAGAATGGTCCCAGGTTATAAAAGCTTTCCTTTTAGTCATTTTTAAAGAAAAAAACTAACATAATGTCACATCCATTTTCTCTTCCATTCTTTAGAATATAAATTCTAATCAGTGTTTACAATTAGCTCATTACAATGCTAAGAATCATTCACATTTTCCCCTAGAGCAATGCAGAGCTACTTCTTACAGTACTTTTCTTCATGATACAGTGCCTTAGAGAGTCCATCTCTATTTGTGGCTTTTTGATGACAGTCATTCTTACAGGTGTGAGGTGATAACTCATTGTAGTTTTGATTTGCATTTCCCTGATGATTAGCGATGTTGAGCATTTTTTTATGTGCATTTTGGCCATCTGCATTTCCTTTTTGGAAAAATATTATTCAGTTCTTCTGCCCCTTTTTAAATTGGGTTGTTTGTTTGTTTGTTTTCATGTTGAGATATATGAGCTGTTTATATATGTTGGATATTAACCCCTTATGACCTGTCACATCATTTGCAAATACCTTATCTCATTCAGTAGGTTATCTTTTTATTTTGTCAATGGTTTGCTCTGCTGTGCCAAAGCTTTTAAGTTTAACTAGATCCCAGTTGTTTATTTTTGCTTTTGTTTCCTTTGCTTTAGGAGGTGAATTGAGAAATGGTGGAAGTCCCCAAACCAATGTGAACCTTGACAAGGCTGTCATTTCTCTGACACTGGGAAAATGACTACTCAGAAATGCCAGTTTCTCCTAGTCATAAAAAGATTGATTTGCTGTTCTATAGGGCTTAAGTGAAAAATAAAAATCTCCAAAAAATATGCAGTTAGAAACCTGTGTAGTCATAAAAAAAAAGCTTTATTGAGCAACTACAGTGTGTTATGCACTTTTCCAGACCCTTTCCAGATGTTGTCTCATTTTATTTCCATAATGACCCTATGAAGAATGCTTAGAGATGTTGAATAACTTGACCACAGTCATGTGGTTGGTAAAAGGCAGAGCCCTGATTTTAACTCATGATTTTCAGAGGTTAAAACTCATACTCTATTTTCTGTCTTATGCTGCCTCTATGTCAAGAGGGAAAGAAATTATATTTATGATAATATGGAGGTCCAACCATGTGATAGGCACTGAATTATGAAGTTACATGATCCCTTTGAGTCTTCACAAAACCTCTTCTGCTGCAAGTTTAATTCTCATTTAAGAGAGTTTTTTTTTTTTTTTTTTAAAAAGCTTTAAAAAAGTTTTACTTTACTTTCTAGAATGATGGTGTAACACATCAATAAATTGGTTTAAAAAACCAACGAACAAAGCAAATTGAAAACAAGCAACAAAACGAGTTTAGGGTAATAGAGGGAAAATTAATTCCTACCATGATATGCACACATATTTTAATACATACATATGGATTACATTATATATATTAGCATTTATATACTAATTTTGGGAATGAGAGATGCAACTGTTAGCTAGAGAGAACTAAAGATTTAGAATTAAGAGAGAGAGAGATAGGGATTAATTGAGAATGGTTAAAAGTCAACTAAATGGGCAATGATTTGTAGAATATCAGGCTCCACCAAAACTATTTCAAGTCATTGGCCATCTATGGGATTAAAATGAAGTATAGAGAGAACAGTTACATAAAAATATGTTCTGTGTTATCAGATTCAGGAATCTACAACATGTTCAGCATCATGCTAAGAATTTTTGTATGTATTATCTCATCGAATCCTCAGAACAGCCCTGCAATGTACATTTTATAATTTTCATTTTACCGATAAGGAAACTGAGCCTCTGAATCTGTCATGGCTGCTGCTACACCCTCTCCCCTACTGTGAAAGTAACCCTCAAAAAATGCCGTTTCTCTTTTCAAAGGAGGGAAGATAAACTGGAATCTCTTAAACTTTGGGTCCTTAAGGACTTTTGCACCTGATCTTGATTTTCATCTCTGTCCCAATTCCTGCTGTCATTCTGGATAACTTGACATCCAAGATGGTGAATGTCTGCAGTGTGTTAGCAACTGTATTTTATGACCAGTCACTTGCTACTGTCACTTACTGCTCCATCCTCCCTGCTTCCTACCTCATCGCTCAAACACACGAACTTTATCTTTCAAAAAGGGAGGACTATAAAAGCTACCATAGGGAACATTTCCGTGTGCTGAGGAAGGGTAGCAGATACCAGGTGAGGACAGGATTCCTGAATCTATCAGAGCAATGACATGTGAGTAGGTATTTGCTTCTGAGGCTGTCTTTCCTCCTTCTCTGTGGGCTTCTCAGAGACAGGGACCAGAGAATGTGTACTCTTTGTCACCACAGACTCCTTTTAGGTGTACCTAAACAGTACCTCAACAACTAATTCATGTAAGATGAAGACCACAACCTCATAAGGCCTCTGACATCCCATGTCCATTCAAAGCTTGATACCAATAATTTCTAAGGCTATTCTCATCCTATCACTGTAGACATGTGAGTAAAAGGCAAGAGCCTCCATCCTCAGCTTACTTTTCATAATATTGCCATCCTCATTCTACATAGTGCTTACTCTCTTCTGGTTCTACCTCCCCATTCTTTCCATGGGTTCTTCATTCTCAAACTCTTATCAGAACTCTGGCTCTTCGGCAGGGATACCACTTTCTTCTCTAACCCCCTTAGGTAGAGACTGTCTGTTGTCTTCCATTGTGTGCCTGAAAGGTCCTGGAGGTTCTGTCAATGTTACTCTCTTTTCCCATTATCACATACAAACTATTGTTCTGTTTGCTGCCTTTTATAAAATACCTCTATGTATGAGGCTCATAGTATTTGGTTATATCATTTTTATAGCTCTGGATGGCTCCCATTTCTTGAACTCCGGGTTACTCCTTCCTATTCATCAAGGACTTTTTTGCTCCCGGTCATTATTTTCACTTCTCTTCCAACTCCTGTTGTCATTTTAGATAATTTCCATAACCAAGTGGATGATCCGTCTTAGCCTCAAATCTTCCTGACCTCATGAACTCCAATAATTTTCTCCTTTATTCCAGCTATTTCATGCCCCTAAATCATATGGTAGTTGTTGCAGGTACCACTTCAACTCTTGAAATGTTAAACTACAATAATCCCTCTTATCCCTCTGGCTCTTCATTCCCTCTGTGAGGGTTGCGGCTTCTTTCCTTTGCCTTTTCTTACAGTATTTTAACTCCTTCTGTGTTCCTTATTTGGGTGAGTTGTGCCACACAAGCTAGAAACTTTGGTGAGGTGATCTTTGGACTCTTCCTTTTCATAACCCTCATACACATTAAGTATTCAAGACATGAATTCTTAGTGTTTCTTCCATTCCTTGAATTCTTATCATCCCCTCATTCTTGTGGTAATGCAGATCCTCATCATCTTTTGTTTGTCTATTAAATGGTACTTTACACTGTCTTCTGAAGAAGGCTGGTCTCCTTTTCCTCGCTCTTTCCTTCCTTGAGCTTGCTGTGGCGTTGGAGCTGCTGACTGCTCCCTCCTTATCCATTAAACTCTGTCTTCTGTTGACTTTTAAGAAATCACCTTCTCTTGTTTTATTTTTATTTTTTTTAAACAATATTGTATTAGTTTCAGGTGTACAGCAAAGTGATTCAGTTATACATACGTATATGTATGTGTGTATATATACATACGTGTCTATCTGTGTGTCTGCCTATCTATCTATCTATCTGTCTGTCTGTCGGTCTTCTTTTTAAGATTCTTTTCCAGATAGGTTATTACAGGATACTGAATATAGTTCCCTGTGCTCTACAGTAGGTCCTTGTTGTTTATCTATTTTATATACAGTAGTGTGTTATCTGTCAATTTCAAACTCCTAATTTATCCCTCCCCCCTTTCCCCTTTGTGAACCATAAGTTTGTTTTCTATGTCTGTGAGTCTATTTCTGTTTTGTAAATAAGTTCATTTGTATCATTTTTTTTTAGATTCCACATGTAAGTGGTATCATATAATATTTGTCTTTCTCTGTCCAACTTACTTCACTTAGCATGATAATCTCTGGGTCCATCCATTATGCTGCACATGGCATTATTTCATTCTTTTTTATGGCTGAGTAGTGTTCTATTGTGTGTGTATCTATCTATCTATCTATCTATCTATCTATCTATCTATCTATCTATCTATCTAAAATCACATCTTCTTTATCCATTCATCTGTTGATGGACATTTAGGTTGCTTCCATGTCTTGGCTATTGTAAATAGTGCTGCTATGAACATTGGAGTACACGTATCTTTTGGAATTAGAGTTTTTGTCTTTTCCAGATATATGCCCAGGAGTGGCATTGCTGTATCATATGGTAACTCTATTTTTAGTTTTTTAAGGAAACTCCATACTGTTTTTCACAGTGGCTGTACCAATTTACATTACCACCAACAGTGTAGGAGGGCTCCCTTTTCTCCACACCCTCTCCAGCATTTATTATTTGTAGACTTTTTGATGATGGCCATTCTGACTGGTGTGAAGTGATACCTCATTGTAGTTTTGATTTGCATTTCTCTAATAATTAGTGATGCTGAGCCTCTTGGTTTCTTTTTATCTTTATGATCAATCCTCTTCATCTTCTTCTGGGGTTTATTTTCCTCTTTCTGACCACTAAGCCATATCTTAAGTGTTGGCACCTAACACTCTGTCCTCAACCCATTTTCTCTTCTCACTCTGCCTACCCTCTCTGAACAAAACCATCCATCCATTCATGTGATTTTTATCGACCACTCAAATATGATTGATCTTTACTCCGTATCTCTAGGCTGGACCTTTCTTCTGAGATCCCGTCTCATTTAGGTGGCTGCCTACTTATTTTCCTTCTCTATACAGATGTTACTTAGACTTTCCAGCCCATCTTCAGAGAGAGAACTTGATGTCTTTTCCATATATATGCTCTCTTTTATTCTGTATCTCAGCTATTGACATCCTCAAGCCACAAAAGCAGAAAACTTTCTTTCTTTTACCCTTCACATATAGACAGGCCTAAAACCCTACATCCTTGACATCTGTGAGGTATTACCTGTTCATTTTCACTGTTACTGCCATAGTTCAGGCTCTTAATGTGACTTCATTCTAAGTCTTAGCATGTCTACTTCTCTTGTCCCCTAAACATGAGTTCCATGGCACTATTTGAAGTTCCCAGGATAAAAGAGGCTATAATGTTCTTTTACCCCTACACAGCCACTTGTATTCCCTTGTTCCCTTGGCAATACCTATCACTTTCCAAGACTCATCTTAAGTGTCCCTTACTTTTGGAAGTCTATTTGTATCTTTGCATATAACTGGCTGTTCCATGCACCGTGATCCTCTTTTTAGTATGGAGGCGAACAAAACATAATTTATTATACTCATTTGTTTGTGTCCCAGAGATGAAGAGGCAGCTCAATAAATGGTCGATAAACTTTTCAAACAAATGGAATAGCTGCTGTTTTTGAATATTAGATTTTTTTCAATTCACTTAATACAACAAGGATCACTAAAACTGTATTTAACACGTTTACATTTTCATCCAAATCTTTGTAGTTTTTAGTGAAGTCCCATCTTCTGAATAAATAAAACCCCATTTAAAAATATTACAGCTCCATGAGCTATGAGCAGATTCCTTTAGTTCCAGGTGAGCTCTTTGGTAAATGCATGGCTTTGCATATATTAGTTAATTTCTTCTACTACTAGGAGGAAGTTGGGAAGAAATTTATATGTAATATGTTATAATCTTTTTCTTATGTAAGTATAGCTTGTGTAACTACTCCACCAGGAGGAGGTCTTATGTAAATTTATAACACTAGGTTTGAGAAGAAGCAGTTCTCTCCTTATCTTTACATTCTTCAATCTGGCCAAAAGGCAGTTACTCCGTTGTAGGAAAGTGCAATGGATAAGAGTTCGAAGACAGGAGTTTGATTTCTTGGGCTGCTGTTTACTGATTTTGTGACCTTACACAGGCAACTTAAATGTCCTGAGTCTCAGTTTCTTTATTTGGTTATTTCATAGGGGGTTGTGTCAGGTCAAAAGACATGATGTATATGAAATGCGTGTTTTGCCCCATAAACTGTAGGACAAAGCTCAGTGAAGAAGCAGCACGAGTAGAAAGCACATGGGTTTGGGAGACAACAGACCAGTTTAAAACCTTGGTTTTGCCACTTTTGGGTGACTTTGGGCACATTACTTAACTTTTTGGAACATTACTTTCCTCATCTGTAACGTGGGGATAATAACATCCACCTTCTATCATTGTGGAGAATATTGAAAGCAGCAATGTGTCTGGCTATAGTCACTGCTCTGTAACTGGTGGCTAGTATGGGTGAGAGCAGCATCCAGTTTCTGAAATCTCCTATCCTCTATGCATGTCTTGCATCCTGTACAGTGATCACCAACCAGTCAAGATGAGTCTCTAATATGGGTTAAGCCTGAGCAGGGTCAAGTTCATTTAGAATTTAATTTTTTGGAGCTGTCCACACTCCCTTAAAACAAACATGTGGAAAGTATTTACTGTGCCTGGAACTCTCACATAATAGTAAAATTTATAATTATTATAATTTCCATTTATTATTCAAAGGCAGCCACTATAGTAGGCACTTTGTATAAATATCTCATTTAAACTTCATGTCAGTTCTGTAAGGTGGGGATGATGACCCTCTCCAATTAAAAATGTAGTCACAGAAATGCTAAGCTTCATTTACAGGCTAGTAAGAGGGAGGGTCAGGAATGAACTGAGGGTTTCTGATAATAAGCCCAGTGCTATTTCTGCCACACAGTAGTGACAAGTGGGCCAAGCTCGCTTCAGCACTATGGCTACTCCTTCAAAATCAAGGGTATGACTGAGTTCATAAGTTTAGTTTGACAAACACCAGCTCTCAAGTCATTGGTCTCAGCAGCAGTTCTTACCTTTGATGAAGGCCCAGCCCTGACTCAGGCATGAACCTGGGTCTGGGTTGGGATATGAACATCTGGGACTTTATGCTTTTGGCTTGTTTTCCACTTTTCCATTTTGGGAGTACTGTCTCATACAATTGCTGATGCATTGATTTGTTCAATATTTTTGACTTGTCAACTCTGTGCCTTGAAATCATAATTGCTGCTGAGGATAACAGGATGAAAATCCCAATCTTTGTCCTCAAGGAACTGAGTCCAGTAGAGTAAAATAAAGATAATTATAATTTACTGTGTTTTGTGAAGTCAGCAGGCATCATAACGGTGGCCTGGGAGCACAGAGAAAGGCCATGAATGATTTCCAACCAAGGATGAGTATTTTCTTGAATACATGAAGAGTGAAATAATTTTAAAGTAATTTTTGAGGGGGAGATAAGGAGGAAGGGGAAAAATAATGCATGAGTAAAGGCATGGAAGTGTTCAAGATTAGATCCTATTGAGAAGTGTGAAGTTCAGGGAAGGCTAGAACATAGAGAATATGAAATAATATCAAAACATTTTGAATTATTAAAGTATCTTCAGGTTAAAACCTTACATTTGCAAGTGCATTACAGATTACTACACCTTTTCACTGAGGCCCAGAGTGCTTTGCCAAGGGCAGGCTCAAACACAGGTCTTTTGACCTCAATTCCAGGTGTTTTCCAACTATGATATAGCTGCCTCTTCTAACATGTTTTAATGTCTAAACAATCACATACTCTTGTTGGGTAAATCAGACTACAAGTGTGGCTTAGATGGATTACGTTTAATTTCTTGAGGATTTTCTTAAGCCTCTCTTCATTGATTTCCTCCAGCCGATAAAGAGCCGATAAAGAGGAAATAAACAAAAAAAATGCTTCAAACTGCAGCTATAAAGGTTCCCAAGTAAGGGCACACAGCTGAACACAACTAGAGAGGCAACATGAGACTTCACTATGGCTTCCCTCACAAACTGGAGTGGAATGAGATCACTTAAGGGCACCTTGATGCCAGTGTTTGAAAACTGCTTCAAATCTCATAAGTGTAGCATTGTTCTTGAAGAACTCAATTCCTGAATTCTCTGGTCTCTCAATCCTCTTTGAAGTGAAAGATTCTGTTTCATAATGATTGTGTTGAGAACATATATTTTCAGCACTGAAGCAAGAAGTCAATGCTATATTTTTAAACAGAGTGCCAGCAGGAAATGGCTCATACCAAATCATGGGGATTTGACTGGTACAACAATGTGGTATATTTTGAGCTTAATTTTGGGGGGTAATTTTGAAAAGGAATTATCTTCTGAAAGCACATTCTTCTTAAATAATGAGGATTTGCACGGAAAAATCTAAGACTTTGTGGAATGCCAGGAGGTAATGTGTCAGCCATAGAAAAGGCTATGCCTGGGGGTCTTTTCTGGACACACAGTGTACCATATCAGATCTCTGGCAGCAGCAAAGATGTCCAGGTGTGTGTATGGAGGTTGCCAAGACCTGAGGAGAGATGAAAAACAGAGTCAACATTTTTTTCTGGGTTCACTGAGTAACTACTATGGTAACCACCATGGTAAATACTACAGTGACCATTGTTGGGTTAGGCATAGCACTCTGTATACTGCCTCTCAGAAACCTAGTTCATCCTCTTTCTTATCTCTTGCTCAATCTATTTTTATGAGGTTGTAAGCTGTGGTAGAGGGAGCCATGCTTCTTTGTTCTCTTTATATCCCTAGTGCCTAGCATGGTATCTGACGAGCAGTGGGCCCTGGCGCACTACTTACTGAATGAGTGAAGAAGTGCTTTGGATCTAAAGATCAGAATGACAGTTAATGGATACTCAAGGAGACAAAAATAGAGCATACGTAAGTGAGTTAAAACAAATTTTTATTGAGATATAATTCACATACCATAAAATTCGTCCATTTAAAGTATACAATTCAATGATTTTTAGTATATTTAGGGTTATCCAACCATTAACACAATCTAAGTTTAGAACATTTTCATCAATGCCCCCCAAAACTCTGTACCCATTAGCAATCACTCCTATGCCCCCCATATATACATGTTCCTGCTGTAGTAATACTTTAGTACTATGCCATATTATATATATATATATATATATGTATATATATATATATAAAATGTATAATACATATAAATATTTTTAAACAAAGAGTGTCATCCTTTTGGAGCTGTGGATTGTCTTAAGGGAATCCCTCAGTATGTTACATGAGGGATGAGAAGGGGCTTAAAACCAGGCATTTTCTCTAGGCTAGAGTCTGTTGGTGTTGGTGTTGGTCAGATAGCAGGGAGAAGCATCCCAGAAGCAGGAGTATGAAGGTTCACAGGGGAAGCATTCAGTGGATTGAGAGAAATTAGTTGCTACTGAGAAAGTGAACCTACGTTAGGCCTATTCAAAGGCTGAGTACCGAGTCTAAGAGCTCAGACGGAATCAATAAGAGCCAAAGTTGAGAATAGGAGACACTGAAAATGAGCTGTGGTTTTAGGATTACGACCTTTTGCTCTGCTCTCCGGAGATCTTCTCTAAGTGACCTCTGACTGTTAGGAGGTGGTCCAAGGAAGGCAGTCAGAGGTCTTGTGGAAAGAATCTTGACTCTCAAGATTAAGGAGTTGATAGCGCATCTTGAATTTTTCTTAGAAACATTTCAGTTGATGGAAAATCCAAGAGAAAAAATGAGGGTTAATTTCATTTGTTTAGCAAATACCTGTTTGTTGCCTACTATGAGCCAGGTATTTTTCCAGGCATGGGGGACACAGCACTGAATAAAACAGAAAAAAAAAAAATCTACTCTTTTTTTTTTCACTTAAAAGTTTGCCATTTATTTATTTATTTATTTATTTAACATCTTTATTGGAGTATAATTGTTTTACAATGGTGTGTTAGTTGCTGCTGTATAACAAAGTGAATCAGCTATACATATACATATATCCCCATATCTCCTCCCTCTTGCGTCTCCGTCCCACCCTCCCTATCCCACCGCTTTAGGTGGTCACAAAGCACGGGGCTGATCTCCCTGTGCTATGTGGCTGCTTCCCACTAGCTATCTGTTTTGCATTTGGTAGTGTATATATGTCCATGCCACTCTCTCACTTCGTCCCAGCTTACCCTTCCCCCTCCCCGTGTCCTCAAGTCCATTCTCTATGTCTGCATCTTTATTCCTGTCCTGCCCCTAGGTTCTTCAGAACCATAAAAAATCTACTCTTAAAAACCTACATTCTAGAGGGAAATATAGACAAAAACAAGATAAATAAAAATATAGTATATTAATGACAATTAAGGTTAAAGGAGGAAATTAATATGGCAAAAAGGAAAGTGTTTTTGGGAGTGGGACAAGAAGGAGGTAATTTTATATGGTAACCAAGGGGAGGCCTCACCGTGCAGGTAACAGTTGAGTAAAGGCCTGAATAGGTAAGAAAGTGAGTCTCTGGATGTTGGGGGAAGAAAATAGGTGAAGTGAAAAGGTCCTGAGCAGGGAGGTGTGTAAAGTGTACAAGAACTAGTGAGAAGGCTGGCATGCCAGGAACAGACTTGGGGGAGAACTGCAGGAGAGAGCACCAGGGGTCTTAAAAGGCAAGGGCTGGCACAGGATCTTCCAGAACCTCAAAGACAATTTAAGAATTTTGGATTTCACTCTGGATGAGACAGGAAGCCACTGAAGTTTTTATTTTTTAAATGAGATTTATTGAGGAGTACTTTACATTGAATGCAATTCAGTCATTTACAATATACATTTTATAAGTATAATTCCTCTCCAGCTGAGTGACTTGACCTCTAAGTCCCTTAGAGTAGGAAGATAGGAATTCCTAGTCCTACTGTCTTCCAGACAGTGCCTTCCTCTTTTTTTCTCTGTTTCTGTGTATTTAAGTTTTTAGTGACTGGAAGCTGATAAAGAATGAGTGATCAAACCCTTGGTCTTTCAAGCTGCTAAAAATTGAAAAAATATTCAATAACTGAGCTACTGATAGTTATTCCTAATCTTTAACATGGGACTGGGGATAACTTTACTTCCTCATAGACCCCCTTCCTTTCTCCATTTTTGGATGACTTGGTATCACCTCCCCACTCGTTCCATCACTTTTCTGTTTTCAAGGATAGAGCTCATTATCCTCCTCCCTTGGTGATGGATAATCTCCCTCTCCCCCAACCTCATGTGCTTTTCCTTATCATTAAATGAGGCCATCTGCTATTTGATTTATCTCAAACGTCTATGTTCTGGCTGAGATCCATCCACTTCTTAGGCTTCTTCATTTCCATCATCATTCCTGCCAGTTGGCTTTCTTGTAAAGGCCAATTTATGTGAAAAAGCAGTTTTTATTACTTCAAGGAAGGTACTGTGCATATGAGGATGTGTGAAAACACTGACTCCTACTGAAGAAAAAAAAAAAAAGAGGGAAGGTAATTCAACTGATGAAAAAACATGTAGAAATAGCCACTATATTTCTACTAGTACAGAGAAAATTTGGTGCAACTTTTCTGGAAGAGATTGGTCTATATTTTTATATCTATCTCTATATCATTTATTACTATATCTAGCTAATTCATAGATTCATCTATATCTAGACCTACATCTATATCTAGATTGATATTAGTCTTAAAATTTCATTTCTTTTGACCTAGACCCTTTGTTAGAGGGTCTATTTCTGCTGTATTATTCTGTGTGGCAATTACCCCTTAATCAGGTACCATATGACCAGTGTGTATTCTGGCTGTCAGGCCCTTCCATTTCCCTCCAGCAAGTACCTTATCCAGTTACAACTAAATAATCTGACCCCATAACCTTCCAACTGTGTGTTTACCTCTCCTGAGCCTCAGTATTTCATCTGTAGAATAAGGTTGTTCTGAGGTAAATATAAAATAATAGACATAAATCGTTTAGCATAAAGCATGGATCATTTTAATCACATATATTTGTAATTATTACTGTTCTTATCAATGTTACTATTAATATTTTGGAGGATTTAGAATAATAAAAAATAGGAAACAGTATAAATATGCAACAAAAGGTGCATTAGTTAAATAAACTTTGGGCTATTGATATGAGAATATATTTGAGATAAAATATTGGGTGACAAAAAGTAGTTTATGATTTCAGTTCCCAGTAATGGCAGAATGGGTAATTTGGACTAACCCTACAATTGAGGACCCTTGGAAGATATAGATAAAATATAAAAATAAATCCGCTTAAAGATAGGGAAGAGCTAACAAGATTGTAGAAAATTAATAACCAGAAACTACAGAGGAGTAAGCTCAGAAAGTTGAGCCAATCATTTATCATTGGGGACCACTTTTCCCTATGGAAGTTTGCTTTGTCCAGGAAGCTGTTAAGACCTAGAGAAGCCAAACACATATATTTTTTAGGCATTACTTTTTAAATCAGTTTTCGGTTCACAACAAAATTGAGAGGAAGGTACAGAGATTTCCTACGTAGATCCTGTCCCTCAACACATTGCATAGTCACCCCCGTTAGATAACATCACTCACTAGAATGGCATATTTTTTACAGAGGATGAACCTACATCACTGAAGTCCATAAGTTACCTTAGGGTTCACTCTTGGTGTTGTACATCTCTGGGTTTAGAAAAATGTATAATGACATATCCCTCATCATAATATCATACAGAATATTTTCACTGCCCTAAAAATCCTTCGTGCTCTGCCTATATATATATATATATATATATATATAGATAGATAGATATATATCTCCTTCCTTCACATGTCCAGTAGCAACCACTGATCTTTTTATCGTCTCCATAGTTTTACTTTTTCCTGAATGTCATCTAGTTGGACTCATACAGTATGTAGTCTTTTCAGACTGGCTTTTTTCACTTAGTAATAGGCATTTGATTCCTCCATGTTTATTCATGGTTTGGTAGCTCATTTCTTTTTAGGGTTGGATAGTATTCCATTGTCTGGATGTACCAGTTTATTTATCCATACACCTACTGAAGGACATCTTGGTTGCTTCCAAGTCTTGGCAGTTATGAATAAAGCTGCTATAAACATCTGTGTGCAGGTTTTTTGTGGACATAAGTTTTTACCTCCTTTGGGTAAATAACAAGGAGCGCAATAGCAGTATCCTATGGTACGAGTGTGTTTAGTTTTGTAAGAAACCACCAAATTTGTTTTCCAAAGTACCATTTTTCCATTGCCACCAGCAATGGCTGAGAGTTCCTGTTGCTCCACGTACTCAGCAGTATTCAGTGATGTCAGTGTTCTGGATTTTAGCCCTTCTAATAGGTGTATAGTGACATATCATTGTTGTTTTAATTTGCATTTATGATGTTGGGCGTATGCTTACTTGCCATCTGTTTATCTTCTTTGGTGAGATATCTGTTAAAATCTTTGTGCATTTGTTAATTGAGCTGTTTTTCTTATTGCTGACTTTTAAATATTCTGTGTATATTTTGGATAATATTGGATGTGTCTTTTACAAATAATTTTCTTCCAGTCTGTGGCTTGTCTTCTAATTCTCTTAATATTGTCTTTTTTTTTTCTTTTTTTAAACATCTTTATTGGAGTATAATTGCTTTACAATGGTGTGTTAGTTTCTGCTTTATAACAAGGTGAATCAATTATACATATACATATGTCCCCATATCTCTTCCCTCTTGCGTCTCCCTCCCTCCCACCCTCCCTATGCCACACCTCTAGGTGGTCACAAATCACCAGTCTGACCTCCCTGTGCTATGCGGCTGCTTCCCACTAGCTATCTATTTTACATTTGGTAGTGTATATATGTCCATGCCACTCTCTCACTTTGTCACAGCTTACCCTTCCCCCTCCCCATATCCTCAAGTCCATTCTCTAGTAGGTCTGTGTCTTTATCCCTGTCTTGCCCCTAGGTTCTTCATGACCTTTTTTTTTTTTCTTAGATTCCATATATATGCGTTAGCATATGGTATTTGTTTTTCTCTTTCTGACTTACTTAACTCTGTATGACAGACTCTAGGTCCATCCACCTCACTACAAATAACTGAATTTCGTTTCCTTTTTATGGCTGAGTAATATTCCATTGTATATATGTGCCACATCTTCTTTATCCATTCATCTGTTGATGGGCACTTAAGTTGCTTCCATGTCCTGGCTCTTGTAAATAGTGCTGCAATGAACATTGTGGTACATGATTCTTTTTGAGTTATGGTTTTCTCAGGGTATATGCCCCGTAGTGGAAATGCTGGGTCGTATGGTAGTTCTATTTTTAGTTTTATAAGGAACCTCCATACTGTTCTCCATAGTGGCTGTATCAATTTACATTCCCACCAACAGTGCAAGAGTGTTCCCTTTTCTCCACACCCTCTCCAGCATTTATTGTTTCTAGATTTTTTGATGATGGCCATTCTGACTGGTGGGAGATGATATTTCATTGTAGTTTTGATTTGCATTTCTCTAATGATTAATGATGTTGAGCATCCTTTCGTGTGTTTCTTGGCAATCTGTATATCTCCTTCGGAGAAATGTCTATTTAGGTCTTCTGCCCATTTTTGGATTGGGTTGTTTGTATTTTTGATATTGAGCTGCATGAACTGCTTGTAAATTTTGGAGATTAATCCTTTGTCAGTTGTTTCATTTGCAAATATTTCTCCCATTCTGAGGGATGCGTTTTCCTCTTGTTTATGGTTTCCTTTGCTGTGCAAAAGCTTTTAAGTTTCATTAGGTCCCATTTGTTTATTTTTGTTTTTATTTCCATTTCTCTAGAAGCTGGGTCAAAAAGGATCTTTCTGTGATTTATGTCATGGATTGTTCTGCCTATGTTTTCCTCTAAGAGTTTTATAGTGTCTGGCCTTACATTTAGGTCCTTAATCCATTTTGAGTTTATTTTTGTGTATGGTGTTAGGGAGTGTTCTAATTTCATTCTTTTACATGTAGCTGTCCAGTTTTCCCAGCACCACTTACTGAAGAGGCTGTCTTTTCTCCACTGTATATTCTTGCCTCCTGTATCAAAGATAAGGTGACCATATGTGCGTGGGTTTATCTCTGGGCTTTCTATCCTGTTCCATTGATATATATTTCTATTTTTGTGCCAGTACCATACTGTTTTGATTACTGTAGCTTTGTAGTGTAGTCTGAAGTCAGGGAGCCTGATTCCTCCAGCTCCGTTTTTCTTTCTCAAGATTGCTTTGGCTGTTAGGGGTCTTTTGAGTTTCCATACAAATTGTGAGATTTTTTTTGTTCTACTTCTGTGAAAAATGCCATTGGTAGTTTGATAGGGATTGCATTGAATCTGTACATTGCTTTGGGTAGTAGAGTCGTTTTCACAATATTGATTCTTCCAATCCAAGAACATGGTATATCTCTCCATCTGTTTGTATCATCTTTAATTTTTTTCATCAGTGTCTTATAATTTTCTGCATACAGGTCTTTTGTCTCCTTAGGTAGGTTTATTCCTAGATATTTTATTCTTTTTGTTGCAATGGTAAATGGGAGTGCTTTCTTAATTTCACTTTCAGATTTTACATCATTAGTGTATAGGAATGCAAGAGATTTCTGTGTACTAATTTTGTATCCTGCTAGTTTACCAAATTCATTGATTAGCTCTAGTAGTTTTCTGGTAACATCTTTAGGGTTCTCTATGTATAGTATCATGTCACCTGCAAACAGTGACAGCTTTACTTTTTCTTTTCTGATTTGGATTCCTGTTTTTTCTTTTTCTTCTCTGATTGCTGTGGCTAAAGCTTCCAAAACTATGTTGAATAATAGTGGTGAGAGTGGGCAACTTCTCTTGTTCCTGGTCTTAGTGGAAATGGTTTCAGTTTTTCACCATTGAGGATGATGTTGGCTGTGGGTTTGTCATATATGGCCTTTATTATGTTGAGGTAAGTTCTGTCTATGCCTATGCCTTTCTGGAGGGTTTTATCATAAATGGGTGTTGAATTTTGTCAAAAGCTTTCTCTGCATCTATTGAGATGATCATATGGTTTTTCTCCTTCAATTTTTTTGATATGGTGTATCACATTGATTGATTTGCGTATATTGAAGAATCCTTGCATTCCTGTGATAAACCCCACTGATCATGGTGTCTGATCCTTTTAATGTGCTGTTGGATTCTGTTTGCTAGTATTTTGTTGAGGATTTTTGCATCTATGTTCATCAGTGATATTGGCCTGTAGTTTTCTTTCTTTGTGACATCTTTGTCTGGTTTTGGTATCAGGGTGATGGTGGTCTCGTAGAATGAGTTTGGGAGTGTTCCTCCCTCTGCTATATTTTGGAAGAGTTTGAGAAGGATAGGTGTTAGCTCTTCTCTAAATGTTTGATAGAATTCACCTGTGAAGCTATCAGGTCCTGGGCTTTTGTTTGTTGGAAGATTTTTAATCGCAGTTTCAACTTTAGTGCTCGTGATTGGTCTGTTCATATTTTATGTTTCTTCCTGGTTCAGTCTTGGAAGGTTGTGCATTTCTAAGAGTTTCTCCATTTCTTCCAGGTTGTCCATTTTATTGGCATATAGTTGCTTGTAGTAATCTCTCATGATCCTTTGTATTTCTGCAGTGTCAGTTGTTACTTCTCCTTTTTCATTTCTAATTCTATTGATTTGAGTCTTTCCCCTTTTTTTTCTTGATGAGTCTGGCTAATGGTTTATCAATTTCGTTTACCTTCTTAAAGAACCAGTTTTTAGTTTTATTGATCTTTGCTATCGTTTCCTTCATTTCTTTTTCATTTATTTCTGATCTGATCTTTATGATTTCTTTCCTTCTGCTAAGTTTGGGGAATTTTTATTCTTCTTTCTCTAATTGCTTTAGGTGTAAGGTTAGGTTGTTTATTTGAGATGTTTCTTGTTTCTTAAGGTAGGATTGTATTGCTATAAACTTCCTTCTTAAAACTGCTTTTGCTGCATCCCATAGGTTTTGGGACCTTCTGTGTTGATTGTCATTTGTTTCTAGGTATTTTTTGATTTCCTCTTTGATTTCTTCAGTGATCTCTTGGTTATTAAGTAGTGTGTTCTTTAGCCTCCATGTATTTGTATTTCTTACAGACTTTTTCCTGTAATTGATATGTAGTCTCATAGCCTTGTGGTTGGAAAAGATACTTGATACGAGTTCAATTTTCTTAAATTTACCAAGGCTTGATTTGTGACCCAAGATATGATCTATCCTGGAGAATGTTCCATGAGGACTTGAGAAGAATGTGTATTCTGTTGTTTTTGGATGGAATGTCCTATAAATATCAATTAAGTCCATCTTGTTTAATGTATCATTTAAAGTTGTGTTTCCTTATTTATTTTCATTTTGGATGATCTGTCCATTGGTGAAAATGGGGTGTTAAAGTCTCCTACTATGATTGTGTTACTGTCAATTTTCCCTTTTATGGCTGTTAGTATTTCCCTTATGTATTGAGGTGCTCCTATGTTGGGTGCATAAATATTTACATTGTTATATCTTCTTCTTGGATTGATCCCTTGATCATTATGTAATGTCCTTCTTTGTCTCTTGTAATAGTCTTTGTTTTAAAGTCTATTTTTTCTGATATGAGAATTGCTATTCCAGCTTTCTTTTGATTTCCATTTGCATTGAATATCATTTTCCGTCCCCTCACTTTCAGTCTGTGTGTGTCCCTAGGTCTGAAGTGGGTCTCTAGTAGACAGCATATTTATGGGTCTTGTTTTTGTATCCATTCAGCCAGTCTATGTCTTTTGGTTGAAGCACTTAATCCATTTACATTTAAGGTAATTATTGATATGTATATTCCTATTATGATTTTCTTAATTGTTTTGGGTTTGTTGTTGTAGGTCTTTTCCTTCTCTTGTGTTTCCTGCCCAGAAAAGTTCCTTTAGCATTTGTTGTAAAGCTGGTTTGGTGGTGCTGAATTCTCTTAGCTTTTGCTTGTCCGTTAAATTTTTAATTTCTCCATCAAATCAGAATGAGATCCTTGCTGTGTACAGTAATCTTGGTTGTAGGTTTTTCCCCTTCATCACTTTAAATATGTCCTGCGACTCCCTTCTGGCTTGCTTAGTTTCTGCTGAAAGATCAGCTGTTAACCTTATGGAGATTCCCTTGTATGTGATTTGTTGTTTTTCCCTTGCTCCTTTTAATTTGTTCTTTGGTTTTAATTTTTGATAACTTGATTAATATGTGTCTTGGAGTGTTTCTCCTTGGATTTATCCTGTATGGGACTCTCTGTGCTTCCTGGACTTGATTAACTATTTCCTTTCCCATATTAGGGAAGTTTTCAACTATAAGCTGTTCAAATATTTTCTCAGTCCCTTTGTTTTTCTCTTCTTCTTCTGGGACCCCTATAATTCGAACGTTGGTGCATTTAATGTTGTTCCAGAGGTCTCTGAGACTGTCCTCAATTCTTTTCATTCTTTTTTCTTTATTCTGCTCTGCAGTAGTTATTTGCACTATTTTATCTTCCATGTCACTTATCCGTTCTTCTGCCTCAGTTATTCTGCTATTGATCCCTTCCAGAGAATTTTTAATTTCATTTATTGTATTGTTCATCATTGTTTGTTTGCTCTTTAGTTCTTCTAGGTCCTTGTTAAACGTTTCTTGTATTGTCTCCATTCTATTTCCAGGATTTTGGATCATATTTACTATAATTATTCTAAATTCTTTTTCAGGTAGACTGCCTATTTCCTCTTCATTTGTTAGGTCTGGTCAGTTTTTGCCTTGCTCCTTCATCTGCTGTGTGTTTCTCTGTCTTCTCATTTTGCTTAACTTACTGTGTTTGGGGTCTCCTTTTTGCAGGTTGCAAGTTGGTAGTTCCCATTGTTTTTGTTATCTGCCCCCAGTGGCTAAGTTTTGTTCAGTGGGTTGTGTAGGCCTCCTAGTGGAGGAGAGTATTGCCTGTGTTCTGGTGGATGAGGTTGGATCTTGTCTTTCTGTTGGGCAGGTCCACGTCTGGTGGTGTGTTTTGGGGTGTCTGTGGCCTTATTATGATTTTAAGCAGCCTCTCTGCTAATGGGTGGGGTCATGTTCCTCTCTTGCTTGTTGTTTGGCATAGGGTGTCCTATGGTGGAGCTTGCTGGTCGTTGAGTGGAGCTGGGAGGTCTCTTGTGAACCAGTGTTCTGACCTTGCCTCTCCCACCTCAGAGGCACAGCCCTGATGCCTGGCTGGAGCACTAAGAACCTGTCATCCACACGGCTGCTTTGTAACACAGCTCCACCAATCAGAGAGGAAGATTCTCCCAGGGTCCTACTGCAACCACTGCTGCCACCACCATCACAGGATTGATTGGGCACTTCTGCACCGTGCAGTCCACGTCGCGTTGGCAAAGGCAGCCGGCTGCTCCGTCTAAATCCTGTCTGGCTTCCCCAAGGCCTTGGTGGCCGGTGTGACGGCCCCAGCAGGTCTGTCCTATGCCAAGAGGTGGAGGCAGCCTTCCCCTCACCCCGCCGCTCTCTGCCAGGCTCTGCAGAGCCGCGTGGACCCGGGACAGCACCTTACTATTGTCTTTTGTAAAGTAAATCTTAACAATTTAAATGAAGTCCTGCTTTTCAATTATTTCTTTCATGGATCATGTTTTTGATGTTGTAAAAAAGGCGTCACCATATCCAAGGCCATCTACGTTTTCTCCTCTGTTATTGCCTAGATGGTTTATAGTTTTGCATTTTACATTTAAGTTTATGATCCATTTTGAGTTAATTCTGTGATGGATGTAAGATCATCTGTGTAGATTCTTTTTTATGGGTATTGATGTTCAGTTGTTTTAGCACCATTTGTTAAAAGGCTATCTTTGCTCCATCATATTGCCTTTGCTTCTTTGTCAAGGGTCAGTTGACTATATTTATGGGGGCCTATTCCTGGGTTTTTGATTCTGTTTCATTGATCTCTTTGTCTGTTATTTTGCCAATACCACACTGTCTTCATTACCATATCTTTATAGTAAGTCTTGAAGACAGGTGTCAGTCCTCCAACTTTTTTCTTCTTCTTCACTTAATACTTTGTAGGCCCTTATGGGCCCCATACTCTTATTTATGCACAGCATCTATAGAGAAGTGAAAGGAAAAACCAAGCTTGGACTTGGAAAAGAAAGACTAAAATTCTGGCTCTCTTATATAAAATTACCTCTTTTTGTTTTAGTTTTCTCATCTTTAAAATAAGAATAACAGGATATATAATACAATGTTGAGCCCTTTTAAATGATTCAGTATTTGTGAAAATTCCTGGTCTGGTTCCTAATATATTAAAGTAATATTTTCCTCTTTCAATTAAATTTTACAAAGCAACATAAGAAAAAATATGTGTACCAACTCAAAACAATAACTGAGGATTGAATAAAGGTCATCAGAATAATTTACCTACATTGATATTTCCAGTTTAAAGATAGTACATTAATTAGCATTATGCTTCATAAATTAAGGATGCCTGTTATACTTTGTATAACCACTAAAATAATTCAAAATTGCAAACCTGTGTGGTGGAAATGAAATAATGAAATTACTGATCTAACAGAATGAAGAAAAAGAGATAAGTGGGAACATGGAATCAACAAAACAAATATAAATCACTTAACAATATCGTAGACTTAGACCCGCAGGTATCAGTAATTACTTTCAATATAAATTAAAAGATACGGACTTCTAGACTAAATTAAAAAACAGACTTAACATGTTCAATTTTAGCAATCCTATAAGAAACACAAGGAGGCAAAAACTTTGGAGGAAAAATTATGGAAAAATGTATACTATGTGTTAGGTGAGTTGACGCAGGTTGTGAAAGAATTCACAGAAATATTAGCAAGAGGAGAAAAAAGAGTTTTTATTCACTTTCCATGATTGGAAAGGGGCCAGATGCATAGAGTGGTGTTGGCACTGAAGGGTAGGGGTTTGAGTCTTTTACTGAGTTTCAAAGGGCAAGGTGCAGGAAAAGAGGGTGGGTTCATGTCTATTCTGGTCCACAGCAGTATCCGGGCTGGCTGTGTCTCTATAGGATGTGGTTTCTCAGAGAATAGACTTGCAGTCTTCAGTAATTTTCCAGTCCTTGGGTGTCTGAAAGAGACTTGATAGTGGCCCTTGCCAGGCGCTACTCTATTGTGAACAATGTTAGATGGGTTTACATTTCCTCCCTCTGAATATTAACTTATTCTTTTTTTTTTTTTTAAACTTTTTTCAGCATCTTTTTTTTTTCTTTCTTAAATTATTTATTTATTTATTTATTTATTTATTTATTTATTTATTTATTTATTTATTTATGGCTGTGTTGGGTCTTCGTTTCTGTGCGAGGGCTTTCTCTAGTTGCGGCAAGTGGGGGCCACTCTTCATCGCGGTGCGCGGGCCTCTCACTATCGTGGCCTCTCTTGTTGTGGAGCACAGGCTCCAGACGCGCAGGCTCAGTAGTTGTGGCTCACGGGCTTAGTTGCTCCGCGGCATGTGGGATCTTCCCAGACCAGGGCTCGAACCCGTGTCCCCTGCATTGGCAGGCAGACTCTCAACCACTGTGCCACCAGGGAAGCCCTTAACTTATTCTTAAATGCTACATGGAACCCAGTTGGCCCATTTGTTGGGAATTGAGGTGGAGGTCTCTTCTTTTGTAACTTCTTCCTGATGAGCTGGGGTGTAGAGCTGCCCTACCTGGGGGGCCTTGTGGGTTGTCTTGGAACTGAATGGCTTGAAAGGCAAGACCTGAGACAGGGCAGGAAGGTTTGGTAAAGGCAGTAAGACAGGTTTTGACAAAGGAGAGGAGAAACGGGATAAGACAGGGACCGAAAAGGAGGAGACAGTATGACAGCTATGGAAGAATGTATGATAGCTGCAGTTCCAGTGTCTAAACCCAGAGCTGCGGCTACGGTTACTAGGATTGATAGAGGTTCTCATTTATTTCGGTATCTGAAAAGGTGGGGGAGAGGCACAGGCCCAGTGCAGATGTTCATCTGGGGTAATAGGGATACGATGGTGCAGGTTCCGATCCAGTTAGGAGACATACAGAGACATGCCGAGGTCCCACAGAGAAAGTATAGTGCTGCTGAAGGGGGTACGTAGGCCATAAAAGTTATGTTAATAAGGAAGTTTGTACTTGACTCTTCTGGTAGGAAGTATGTGGTGGTTAGAGAAAGTCCCACCAACAGGTTTAAGCAGGCAGAAGCTTTTGGGAGGATCGAGGTGTTATTTTCCTAGGGGGGAAGCTGTCACTGAAAGTCAAAGCCCCAAGCTTTTTGTGGAAACAAAGAGTCCATGTACTTGTGGCAAGTCCTAGTTTCACCCGTGTAGGGCAGGTGCCAGGAGTTATTTATAGATGAGGCCAGGGGGCAGTCAGTGGAATTGACAGGAAGACAAATAGAAGCCCCATGAAAGTATTGTTCATTGAAAGTGGATGGGAGTGTCCAGTTGCCTGGTTTGGGAAGGTAAATTCGGTTGTTAGGGAAATTATTTATCTGAGCTTCGTATTTTGGCCTGTCCCATTGTCGGGAGGGGTTTTAAGTATAGAATTTGATTGCAATTGGGAGGAGCTAGATTTCCAGCTGATCGTGGTCATTGTAAGTCAGGGGTAAAGTGGTGGTTTGGGTGTGAGACCAGGGGATCACCCATGAGGTAGTATTGGCCATAATACATATGGGAGACGGGCTTAGTAAGGAAATGTCCTGGAAGATGGGTCCATGGATAGGGAGGGGCATTTATGGAAGTGGGTCAAAGAGGTTCTTTTGGACCCATGAGACAGCCTGAGGCCAGAAATACCACCATGGGAGTTGGGGCCCAAACCGGGGGGGCCTATGAGTAGGGATAAGGTTGCCCATGTCTGAGGTGGTGCTGGGAATCCAGAAAAGCCTGTCCTGCCAATGTTAGCGCATAGCCAGCAGTTGTGATATTGTGAGCCCTTGGCCTTTCGAAGGAGAGCTGTAATTTCTTTTATTGTGCAGAAGTAGGGGTTATAAGTGGCACTTAAGGAGGGGTAGCTGGTATGAAAGAGCATGGTTAGGTACTAGGTGAGAAAGCAACCAAATTTTTGTCTTAGCAGTCTTTGGGACTGGTCCAGCAAGGGGCTAGGAACTTTCTCCGGGGATAGGAGAGCGGTTATGTTTGTAGTTATAAAAGATTGTGAAGAGTAGAAGGGGAAATAAGAGAGTAAGACGCATGTAAGCCCACCAGGGCATATTAATCTTGAGCTGTGCTCAAGGTTTTAGTGGTCTCTGGGTTTAGGTAGATCCATAGTCTAGTGTTGGATAACTGTTGACAGGCGTAGGGAGAGGATTGTGTTGAGGGCACAGCAGGAGGATCAGTAGGTTTGAGTCATGACAGATGGATCCAGGATGGATATCCTGAGAGCTTGGCTGCTGTCGGAGTTGTAAGCAGTACCTGAAATGGACCCTTCCAAGGGAGTTGGAGGGGTTTGGTATGTTTGGGGACTCAGTCCCCAGGTTGTAGGATTGTAGATGGGAGCAAGTCCTGAGGTTGGGGTAGGTATTTATTAGCACAGGTCTGTAAAAGGTTGTGAGTTAGTTCTAAGGCTATGAGGTAAGAGCCCAGAGGAGGAGCCTTCATGGTAGAAAAGGGAGTAAGAAGAGCTGGGCGTCCGTACATGAGTTCAAAGGGACTGAGGTGTAAGGGGGCCTTCGGAGTAGTCCGGAGTCAGAAAAGGGCATAGGAAAGGAGTTCTAGCCAGCTCTGATTGAGTTCCAAGGCAAGCTTGGTGAGTTGTCTTTTAAGGGAAGAGTGAGCCTTTTCTATTTTTCCTGAAGATTGGGGATTCCAGGCTACATGTAGTTTGTATTTAATATCTAAAACTTGAGATACCTGTTGGGTTATTTGAGAGGTGAAAACTGGGCCATATTTTTGTATTTAATGTCTAAAGCTTGAGACACATCTTAGGTAGTTTGAGAGGTGAAAGCTTGGCCATATTTTTGTCTTAAGACTCCCAGGGCTATACCTCTCCCTTCATGGGTGTATAGTAAGAAGGGCTCATCTAAGTTTGGGAGGGCCAGGGCCAGAGCAGAGGTGAGGGCTGTCTGGAATGAGGTAAAGGCTGACTGTAGAGAGGAGTTCCATTCCAGGGGTTCATTTTTGGGTCCCTGGAGGGCCTCATAAAGAGTTTTTGCTGTAAGGCCATAGTGGGGGATCCAGATGTGAAAGTAACCAGGGAGGACCAGAAAGGCCCTTCATTCCTTTTTGTTATGAGATGGAAGGAGAGAGGCTATAAGCTCTTTGCGTTGAGTAGTGATTGCTCGTTGTCCTGGGGAAAAGAGAAATCCTAGATATTTGACTGTGACCTGATTAATTTGTGCTTTGGAAGGAGAAACTCGGTAGCCTCATAGAACTAAGTGGGTGAGGGGGGCTATGGTTTTGGTAAGGGAGGCGTTGTGGTCTGGGCTGCCGAGGAGGAGGTCATCAACATATTGAATAAGAGTGCTGCCCAGAAGTGACAGGGTGGACAAATCAGAGGCTAGGGCTTGACCAAAGAGGTGGGGGCTATCTCTAAATCCCTGGGGGAGGGAGGTCTAGGTGAGTTGTTGAAAGCAGTGAGTGTCAGGGTCCGTCCATGTAAAAGCAAATATGTCTTGAGAATCTCGGGAGAGAATGATAGTGAAGAAAGCATCTTTTAGATAGAAGACTGTAAAGACCTGAGTGTTAGGAGGAATTGACCTGAGGATGGTATACGTATTTGGGACTACTGGATGGAGAGGGACTACTGCCTCATTAATTATGCATAGGTCCTGTACTAGATGATAGGTGCCATCTGTCTTCTTAATGGGTAGGATAGGGGTGTTATAAGGGAAGCTGGTGGGTCTAAGGAGTCCAGCATTTAGAAATTTGTTAATGAGGGGTTTGAGTCCCCTAAGATCTTCCAGTTTTATAGGATATTGAGAGTGGCAGGGAAAGTGAGAGGCGTCCCTCATGGTGGTAGTGACAGGGGTTAGGTGAGAGGCCCTCCTGGTGGTGTTAATGTCCCATACAATTGGGGGAACCTGTTTAAGTATTTCTGGTGGGAGAGGGGAGGGCTGAGCAATCTTAGGAGGGAGAGTCTCCTAAGATTCCAAGGAAGGAGGCTTGTGGCTGGAGAATTAGTTGAGTCCCTAGTTTGGTCATAAGGTCCCTGCCTAGGAGGGGGGTCGGACAATTGGCAAGGACGAGGAAGAAATGCAAAAAGATTTGATCACCCAGTGAGCATGGTGAGTCAAAGGTTTGGAGAGTAGGTTGAGGTTGGTCTGTCTTTTACTCCGATAATGGTGATAGGTAAGGGAGTCAAGGGACCTGAAAACTCGGGAAGAGCAGAGTAAGTGGCTTCAGTATCAACTGAGAAATTGATTTTCTTACCTGCTATGGATAGAGTTACCTGAGGCTCGGCGAAGTCAATCTATGTCCTGAAACCAGGTCCAGCATCAGGGCCCATCAGTCCGAAGACAGTAGAAGTCCTTGAAGATCCATGGGGATGGAGGAGATCCTCGCAGGAGGGTTCCCCAGTTCTGGAAAGGGATTTTGTCGCCTCTTATCAAGGAGAGGGCAATTCCGCTTCCAGTGCACTTTTAGTTTACAAAGTGGGCATGGTCCCGGGGGTAACATTTTCCTGGGACATTCTCTACTCCAGGGCCCCACTTGTTTGCAGTTGAAGCCAGAGCCAGCGTTGGGGCCCAGTGGCTGTTTTCCTTGTCATTGGTTGGAGGGTCTTGGTTAAGTCTTATCCTGAAAAGTGCCTCCAATCTCAGAGGCAGTCATTTGGAAAGATTGTTTCTGCTCTTGAGACCGTTGTTGGTCTCGTTCCCTCTTTTCCCTTCATCTATTCTCATCTCAGTTATTAAAGACCTTAAAGGCCAGGTTGGTGAGTTCGGATTGGGGAGTCTGAGGACCCTTTTCTAATTTTTGGAGTTTGCGATGGATATCAGGGGCTGACTGGGAGATGAAATGCATTGCCAAGATTGTTTTGCCTTCCTCAGAGGTTAAATCCATATTGGTGAAAAGGCATATAGCCTCTGAAAGGCAAGACTAATATGGAAGAATGAGCTAGAATCTGGACTAAAGCTAGGGAACATGGGGATACCCTTAACAGGCGCCAACCCAGCACTTATGTGCCCGGACCCACAGCAGTCCCTGAGAATGACCCCAATTGGAATTATCAGGAAGGGTCCCAAGATAGACGTCGACGGGACCATATGCTTACCTGCCTCATCGAAGGCATAAAAAGGGCCACCACCAAGGCCGTAAACTATGACAAGATTAAAGAAATTACTCAGGGCCCAGATGAAAACCCCTGCCAAGATATGGAAACAACCCTAGGTGTTCATCAACAGATGAATGGATAAATAAGTTGTGGTATATATATACACAATGGAATACTACTCAGCCATAAAAAGAAGGAAATTTTGCCATTTGCAACAATATGGATAGACTTGGAGGGTATTATTCTAAGTGAAATAAGTCAGAGGAAGACAAATACTGTATGATATCACTTATATGTGGAATGTAAAGCAATACAACAAACTAGTGACTATAACCAAAAAGAAACAGACTCATAGATTTGGAGAATAAATTAGTAGGGAGAAGGAAGAGCAACATAAGAGTAGGGGATTAAGAGGTACAAACTATTAGGTATAGTTTGTACCTCTTAATATTGGATATATTGTACAACACAAGGACTATAGCCATTATTTTATAATAACTATAAATAGAGTATAACCTTAAATTGTGAATCACTATATTGTACACCTGTAAGTTACATAATATTGTACACCAACTATAATTCAATTAAAAAAAACACAAAGGGAGCCTGTCCATCCATCATAATTGATACAATTAAAAAGAACTAAAATTAAAGGGACTCATAGTATCAAGCGTTTTTTAGGATATAGTGTAACTGAGACTCACACACCCTGGTGAGAGTGTAAATTGATACAGCCAGTTTGGAAAACTGCTTGACATTATCTACTAAGCTGAACATAGGTATTACCTGTATTCTAGTAATTCTATTCTAGTTATATCATAAACAGAAACGTGCATTTGTGTGCTGAAAGACATATACATGAAGATTCATATGAGTGTTCATAATAAACACAAACTGAAAACAATCCAAATGTCCATCAATAGTAGCATAAAAATAATTATGATATATTGAAATTATGTAATACTCTACAACATTGAAAGTTAGTTAGCAATACTGATAACAATATGAATACATTTCATAAGAATAATGCTGTATGAAAGAAACCAGAGAGAAGATAATATGGATAGTATCCTTTCCATTTCTATAATTTTTAGAAAACAAAAAAATTTATCATTTTAAAAAACTTACTTTTAATGAATTTTAGATTTTTAGAAGAGTTTCAGAGATAACCTTCAACCAGTTTCCCTTAATGTTAATATCTTATATTACCATGATGAATTTATCAAAACCAAGACATTACCATTCATCCTATACTATTAAATGAATTACATATTTTATTCAGATTTCACTTGTTTATTTTTTATACTTTTTAACAATTTATTTAGCTATAGTTGACTTGCAATATTATATTAGTTTTAGGCCTACAACATAATGGTTTGTTATTTTAATAGATTACACATCATACAAAGTTATTGTAAAATACTGACTCTGTTCCCTGTGCTGTACATTACATCCCTGTAACTTATTTATTTCATAACTGGTATTTTGTACCTCTAATCTCCTTCACCTATTTAGCCCCTCCCACCACCCTTTTCCCCTCTGGTAATCACTAGTTTGTGCAATTATAACTAATGTTTTTTTTGTTTTTTTGTTTTTTTTTCTGGTCCGGGATGTATTTAGTCTTTATGTCTCCTCAGTCTTTGTTTTTCATGATGATATTTTTGAAGAGAACTGGCCAGGTATATTGTAGAATGTGCCTCAGTTCAGATTTGTCTGCTGTTTTTTCATGAGTAGACTGGTGTTATGGAATTTTGAGAAGAATACCAAGAGATGTAAAGTGCCCTTCTCAATGCAGCATAGCTAGGAATGAGGAGGGGGAGTATGTGATATTAGCATGAGTTTTACCCAAGATGTAATCTTGGATCACTCAGTTAAGGTGGTGTCTGCCAGGTCTCTTTACTGTAAAGTTACTATTTTTCCTTTTCCATAATCTACTCCTTAGAAGCAAATCACTAAGTCCAGCCCATATTCAAGAAAGGGGGAATTAAACTTTGATTCCTAAAAGGAATTTGGAGACATATGTTAAAACCACCACAGTAACTCATATATTTTAGAAAATATATTTTGAGGCTATGGAAATATCCTGTTTCTCCTTAAAAGTTTCACTCACTGATTTTGGCACTCATCAGAGGATCTTCTGTGCAACAGTTATTATTGTGGTGTTCCACTGGTAATTTTTTATTTTCCTCATTCCCTTTATATTTATTTTTGTAATTTTTCTGTAAGGTAGGTTTGTTCCTTCTCCCCCATTTTTTAATACTTTATTTATGTCAGTGTGGACTTATGGATATTGGCTTATAATCCAATACCATCGTTATTTATTTTGTTGCCCACATTGTTTCAGATTTGGTCATTGAGAACTCTTTTAGGTTGGCTCCTGTGTCCTTTTGACACGATCCCATTTTTTACTTTTTTTGTGCACTTCCTTACTTTCTGACACTACAAAATGCTTCAGGTTCATCCTTTTTTTTTTTTTTTTTTTTTCAGGTTCATCCTTTATTTTCCCTGTCCCAGCCCTTGAATCAGCCGTTTTCCCAAGGATCTCTGGTTACTCTGAGTGGAGAATAGTATTTAGATATGAAGATCTAGGTGCTAAGTATATTTATTGCAAATGAGGAGTTACTGCTTCTCACCCCTCTCGCTGGACTGAGATAGAACATATGTATGTATACTTACTCATGTATATATTCTGTCTGTCTGTCTATCCTTTATCCATCTAGTTTAACTGAACATGAGTTCATACTGGTATCTCGGACACAGTATTGGGCACATCAGGGTTCTTTCTAACCTTCCTCACTTGTTTATTTCTAACTTCTTTCTCTGATGGTAAAAACTTTTGCTCTCATCACCTACATTTTACTTACCCACTTGTTCAATCCTAGTACAAATGTAAAGCAGTTTTAGAATTGCTAACCCAGGTCCCAATTAGAAACAAATTTCTCAGCTAAAGTAAAGTGTTTATGTACAATTTTAGCATTATAGTTTCCAGTCAAAACACTGTTTTCTAAAGTTACTTTGCTCCTTTTCCACCCTCCCTCCACTTACTTCAGCGAGATGTGGCATACATTTTTAGTACAATTAAATTCATTTTTCACAGTCTATATTCTATATTCTATCCTGGGATCTTCTGACATCTAGCTGATTAATTTATGTTTTTTAAGGAATGTACATTGTAGGAAAAATAACTATGAAGAAAAGTAGGAAACTGATTACAATAAAAATGATTAGTTATTGCTTTTGAGGAGGTGAGAGAAAATAGTGAGGGATTTTCTGGAGTGTCGGCAAGGCTTTAGCTGTTGTTGTTTTTACTGTTTAGGATAGTGATTACATTTTTTATTCTAATAAATCACTGAGACATAGTTTTAAATACACATTTATTTATATGAGTCATATTTCACAGTAAAATGTTTTGAAAGAGCATATTGTGAAACATTGTACAACACAATCCTTAGTTTTCCTATTTATAAAAAGTGAATAATAATCCTTGTCCTGATTATCTGATAAGACTGTTAGGAGAATGAAATTGGGAAATTAACCTCAGATTGCCTTGTAAAATTAAAACTCAATACAAATTGTGGCAAGGAATGCTAGTTGACTACTAACAACCAGTCTTCTTTCTTTTCCTCCTAACAAAGTTGAACTTTTTCATGGTATCAATGGGCACACTAGAACTCTATATTTTCCAGCCTTCCATACTAAGAGGGCAGTAGAAATTGTTTTGAGGGTCTTTTAGAAAATATCTTAAATAAGGTTGATTTAGCTGAGAGAAACATCCTTCCTTTTTTCCTGTGACATTTTTCTTCTTGCCTACAATACAAACATGATGGCTGTAACTTTAGCAAGCATACTGTGACCTTGAGGATGAAATCCTTTTGCAAAAGATGGCAGAACAGAAAGAAAAAAGAAGCCTGGTTCCCATACAATTCCATAGACTCAAGAATGGAATTTTTATGCATTGGTGGATTAGTGGCTAGATACTTTTTTGGGTGGCCTAGAATTTTGAAGCCAATATCAAGTAATCTCTTAAATGGTTACAGTGTTTCATAGTTTATAAAGTGCTGCCATGTATAATATTCAGCTCAAGTAGTCCTTACCATAACTCTGTGGGATAAACGTAATTTGTCTCATTTTTCAGATGAGAAAAAGAATGATGCTACTGAATTTGTCTGAGGACAAGCAACAGAGCCAGAACTTTAATCCTAGGCTTCTGACTTCATGTCCACTGTCTAGTAAACCAACCTACAGGAACCCAAGAATTCTTGGAAGAGTTGAGGCCCATTTCCAAAGTCAGTATGGTATTTGTCAGTGCCATCCACCCAGGGAAGGATGGGCCTTCTCTGGATCAGTCTTTACCATAAGTTTTTGGTCTCTGAGTTGTGACCTAGTCACATCTAAGCCAGTAGACTTGGGTGTGGGCTAGACCCAGAATGAGGGTAAATTTAAGGGAGTCTGGATAATTTTTTCTCTTAATGGTTTTGGTGCCAACCTTGTTCCAGTTATGCAGAAATGAAAGGAAGATTGCAGTATGGACAAAAGACATTGATACTTGCTAACACTAAAATACTTTGAGTGGGTATTGCCCACAAACGGATGTGGCTTCCAGTTGCATTGGGATTAAATTATATTAACCACACATTTACTAAGCAGCTATAATTTTATTTAGAACTTATTTGTTTAATTATTTATCACCATGTTCTGAAAGCGCTTGTCAGTTTTCTTGTGTATAAAATGGGGATAATAATAATGCCTATCTCATAAGGATATTATGAGTATTAAATGGGTCAGTAGATATAGAGCTCTTAATTAAGTGCTAGAATATGGGGGGGGGCACAAAAATGCTTCCTATTACCATTATTGCCATTATTATCCAGAAATAAACATAATGTCTACCTCATAGGATTTTTTCCAGGTTCAAATGAAGTAATATTTATGATGGAACTAGTAAAGATTCTTTTCCATTCTGAGTTGGGGAAGGGGAAGACTATCAATCAAGTCTTCCTGAAGAAGGTAGCAGTCACCTGGGGCATGACTTATTGAGAGGGTTTCAATAATCAGAGAGAACATGTGACTTATAACTAGAGGAACCATTCATTCATTCATTCTCTATATTTACTGAGCACTAACTATGTTCCATGATAGTGTAGTGGTTAAGTAAATGGGACTGGAACTAGGACTTCTGTGTTTGAATTTTGAATTCTTCTTCTACCACTTGCAACATGTGTGAACTTGGGCAGTTTGCTTAATTTTTCATGGTCTCTAATTAACACTTGATTTTGTAAATTAAGGATGCCTGTTATAATTTCTAGGGTAACCACTACAAGATTTGAAACTTGCAAAATGGTAGTTTTCTCATTGGTAAAAGTGGGGAGAAATAAAGGAATCTATGTCATAAAGTGACTGTAAGGATTAAATACGTTCACACACGAAAGCATTTAGAACAGAGACTAGCACATTGTGAATATTCAATAAATATTAGTTGTGGCTTTTATTTTGGTTACTGTTCTGGGTCTTGGGGATAAAGTGACAAAAAAGATGTGTGATGAGTTGGAGACATGGGTATGTGACATAAAAATGTAATAATGTGTTCTTAAATCTGAATAAGGAGTTCAGTGAGGACATGATAGTGAGGACTGACAGTAAAAAAGAAATCTGTTTGTAGTGATGATGTCAAAGAGTTGTTGCAGCTGGATCACTAGAAGAGGAGAGCTAGAAAATTAGGAGGTGGTCATCAGAGGCATGACACTTGGAGTCAAGAGTTGAGAGTTGGTGCTGTTTTGAGAAAGAATGACCATTGGAGAGGGTGGCTGAGGTGGAGAAGAGGAAAGGATCTTTTTTTTTCCTCTGTATTTTCAATTTTTCTTTGTCTCTTAACACTTTCAAAATAATTTTTTTTCTTTTTCACTATGGCTTATTACAGGATATTGAATATAGTTCCCTGTGCTATACAGGAAGACCATGTTGTTTATCCATTCTATATATGTTTGCATCTGCTAATCCCAAATGCCCAATCCATCACTCCCCCCTCCCCTTGGCAACCACATGTCTGATCTCTATGTCAGTGAGTCTGTTTCTATTTTATAAATAAATTCATTTGTATCATATTTTAGATTCCACATATAAGTGATATCATATGGTATTTGTCTTTCTCTTTTTGACTTATTTCACTTAGTATGATAATCTCTAGGTTCATCCATGTTGCTGCAAATGATGTTATTTCATTCTTTTCTATGGCTGAGTAGTATTCCATTGTATATATGTACCACATCTTCTTTATTCATTCATCTGTGAATGGACATTTAGATTGCTTCCATGTCTTGGCTATTGTAAATAGTGCTGCTAAGAACATAGGGATGCATGTATCTTTTTGAATCATAGTCTTGTCTGGATATATGCCCAGGAAAGGGATTACTGGATCATATGGCAACTGTATTTTTAGGTTTTTGAGGAAACTCCATACTGTTTTCCATAGTGACTGCACCAGTTTACATTCCCACCAACAGTGTAGGAGGATTTAGAGGAGGAAGGGATCTTTGAAGTAAAGGTTGAGGAACGGAGAGCTCAAGGAATTGGACGGATTGTGTTTGTGGGTAGCAAAGACACATTTAATAGAAAAGAAGTATTTATTGAATACATAAATTAAAAATCAAGCAAAAGTAAAACATTGGGAAAGTGTTTGAGGATTATGATATTAGGTTATGAGTAACCCAGCTTGTGTTTTCTTAGAAGTCTGATGGGAAATTGGTTTGAATTGTTAAGTTGTGGACCCCGTAGAATGTAATCTCCATGAGGGTAGGGGTGCTCATCAGGTTTGTTCACTGATATGTCCCACATGTCCAGAACAGTGGTAGGTGTTTAGTAAATATTTATTGAATGAATTGAATGAGTGAATGGGTATCATGAAGGGCCTTGACCTCAAGAAGAGGAGGAAAAACTGGATCCTGTAGGCAGTGGTTACCCTAGAGGAGTTTCTGGGCAAAGGACTTGAATAACCCGAGTAGTCTTCTGGTGGATTCATTCTGCAGTGGCAGGAGAGAAACACAGTGAGGAAGAGGAAGATAACGGTTTACACGAGGGTGGAAGCAGTAGAGGATGAAGGGGAGGGAAATCTCAGAGAGAGGAAGGCAAACAGCAGGTATGGAGACATTAAATTGTGGCTAATATGCATAGCAAATTGGAAGAGATGACCTAAAATGTGAATCATTCTTTTAACATTTGACATTCACAAGTCCTTTTCTTACAGTCTGAATCTTACATCAATACCTTCTACAGTTGATTAAATACAGGGCAGAAAACGGAATACATCAGCTTGACATTTTTCTGAATTGAGGCTCTTGTCATAGAATGAATGTTGCCATTTGTTATTAAAACACTCCTGCCTACACCTCCTATCTGTGAAACAACTGCCTACCCTCACCCTTGGCCCACTGGGGGTATACTTTGTCCTTCACAACACAATCTGCAAATTAGCAGTGATCCCACAGTTTATCTCTGTGTTGCTCCACTCTTTTTATATATAATCCAGAGGCAATTAAAATTGCTTTTATACAACATTGTCCTGATGACAGATGTGTGGCTGCCACTTCAACACATGACGGCTGACATAAATCATTTGATGATCAAAGTGTCTGTTGACTCGCTAGTCTCCAGTTATAGCAGATGCCACCCCAGGCAGAGTGACAGGGACATTCTTCACGGGAGCCTCATTTTAGCTAACTGATTTACTACACTCCAGTTCGGGAATCTTGACAGCTCGGCTAGTTTGTGAAAGCTTGGAAATTCTTCATGTAGCTTTCATAAGCGACCAAGGGTCAATCTATCCATTATTCCCATCACTGTATTCCCACCACTGTATGTTTTCAGTGGTTTCCTAGGACATATGAGGGTCTTCACAGTTTGGATCCAATCTATCACTTACCTTAACACCAGCCAGGCATCTCCTATCCCTTCAATTCTCTTCCCCAATCCACTGAATCTTACAGTCTATACCCACCTGACTCCTTGCTGTTCCCTGAACAGACGATCTCTTTCTTGACTGTGTCCTTGAGTCTGAGGTTTCCTAACCTGGGAACAATTTCCTCCCTGCATCTCTACCTCCAATAATCATAGTGCTCCTTGAAGACTCCGTTTAGTTGTCTTTGCCTCTATGAAGCATTTACCACCCACTTCCCATACAACTAGTTTCTTCTTAATTTGTCCTTGCAAAACAATGTAATTTATTTTTTAGCAGGTTCATAGTGTTGATTAAGTCATATTCATTCATTCATGAGGTTATAATCATCATTGGTCTATGTAAGAGCCCTCTCCTTTTATTTCACTTTATTATTCCAGTCTTTTTAAACATCTTTATTGGAATATAATTGTTTTAGAATGGTGTGTTAGTTTCTGCTGTATACCAAAGTGAATCAGCTATACATATACATATACCCCCATATCTCCTCCCACTAGTGTCTCCCTCCCATCCGCCCTATGCCACCCCCCCATCCCACCCCTCTAGGTGGTCACAAAGAACGGAGCTGATCTCCCTGTGCTATGCAGCTGCTTCCCACTAGCTATCTATTTTACATTTGGTAGTGTATATATGTCCATGCCACTCTCTCACTCCGTCCCAGCTTACCCGTCCCCCTCCCTGTGTCCTCAAGTCCATTCTCTACGTCTGCATCTTTATTCCTGTCCTGCCCTTAGGTTCTTCAGAGCCATTTTTTTTTCTTTAGATTCCATATATATGTGTTAGCATATGGTATTTGTTTTTCTCTTTCTGACTTACTTCACTCTGCATGACAGACTCTAGGTCCATCCACCTCACTACAAATAACTCAGTTTCATTTCTTTTTATGGATGAGTAATATTCCATTGTATATATGTGCCACATCATCTTTATCCATTCATCTCTCGATGGACACTTAGGTTGCTTCCATGACCTGGCTATTGTAAATAGTGCTACAATGAAAATAGAGGTGCATGTGTCTTTTTGAATTATGGTTTTCTCTGGGTATATGCCCAGTAGTGGGATTGCTGGATTATATGGTAATTTTATTTTTAGTTTTTTAAGGAACCTCCATACTGTTCTCCATAGTGGCTGTATCAATTCACATTCCCACAAACAGTGCAAGAGGGTTCCCTTTTCTCCACACCCTCTCCAGCATTTGTTGTTTGTAGATTTTTTGATGATGACCATTCTGACCAGTGTGAGATGATATCTCATTGTAGTTTTGATTGGCATTTCTCTAATGATTAATGATGTTGAGCATTCTTTCATGTGTTTCTTGGCAATCTGTATATCTTCTTTGGAGAAATGTCTATTTAGGTCTTTTGCCCATTTTTGGATTGGGATGTTTGTGTTTTTGATATTGAGCTGCATGAGTTGCTTGTATGTTTTGGAGATTAATCTTTTGTCAGCTGCTTCATTTGCAAATATTTTCTCCCATTTTGAGGGTTGTCGTTTCGTCTTGTTTATGGTTTCCTTTACTGTGCAAAAGCTTTTAAGTTTCATTAGGTCCCATTTGTTTATTTTTGTTTTTATTTCCATTTCTCTAGGAGGTGGGTTAAAAAGGATCTTGCTGTGATTTATGGCATAGAGCGTTCTGCCTAAGTTTTCCTGTAAGAATTTGATGGTGTCTGGCCTTACATTTAGGTCTTTAATCCATTTTGAGTTTATTTTTGTGTATGGTGTTAGGGAGTGTTGTAATTTCATTCTTTTACATGTAGCTGTCCAGTTTTCCCAGCACCACTTATTGAAGAGGCTGTCTTTTCTCCACTGTATATTCTTGCCTCCTTTACCAAAGATAAGGTGGCCATATGTGCATGGGTTTATCTCTGGGCTTTCTATCCTGTTCCATTGACCTATATTTCTGTTTTTTTGCCAGTACCATACTGTCTTGATTACTGTAGCTTTGTAGTATAGTCTGAAGTCAGGGAGCCTGATTCCTCCAGCTCCGTTTTTCTTTCTTAAGATTGCTTTGGATATTAGGTGTCTTTTGTGTTTCCATACAAATTGTGAAATTTTTTGTTCTGATTCTGTGAAAAATGTCATTGGTAGTTTGAAAGGGATTGCATTGAATATGTAGATTTCTCTGGGTAGTATAGTCATTTTCACAATGTTGATTCTTACAATACAAGAACATGGTATATCTCTCCATCTGTTGGTATCATCTTTAATTTCTTTCATCAGTATCTTATAGTTTTCTGCATACAGGTCTTTTGTTTCCTTAGGTAGGTTTATTCCTAAGGATTTTATTTTTTTTGTTGCAATGGTAAATGGGAGTGTTTCCTTAATTTCTCTTTCAGATTTTTCATCATTAGAGTATAGGAATGCCAGCGATTTCTGTGCATTAATTTTGTATCCTGCTACTTTACCAAATTCATTGATTAACTCTAGTAGTTTTCTGGTAGCATCTTTAAGATCCTCTATGTAAAGTATCATGTCGTCTGCAAACAGTGACAGTTTTACTTCTTCTTTTCCGATTTGGATTCCTTTTATTTCTTTTTCATCTCTGCTGTTCTTCTTTTAAAATATTTGTATTCTGTAAATGTCCAATGATCTATTTTTTCAGGTGACTATGTCCCTGAAAGTATTAGCTACTATGTTAGGCAATGTCTGTCTGCAAAGAGGAATGAAATCTTATCACACATAATCCACTTTTGTTCTAGACTGTCCTTTCTCTTATCCACCCCCACTCCCAAAGGTACACACACATGCACACACACACCCATGTACACACCCATAACAACCCAGCCACGCTCTACCCAGGAGTTTTTCATAGATTTTAGTTTAATATCTGGTATCCATCAACTTCCTTATCACTTCTGTGTTATCTTTAATCAGGATTCAGGAAAGGGAGTCAGCAGTCCATGCTATTTCACCCCAAGTTATGAGCTAATCAGAAGTAGAATGCCTTCAAATATAGCTATCTTTTTCATTATGTATACTGAAGGTCAGAGAATCTCATTCCTTTTGATTACCATATATTAACACACTGTAATCATTCATATAGGATTGTCTAAAAAAGGAATAAAAGTAACACCTTCCAGAAAAAGTCCAATCCTTAGGGAAGATAAAAACAAGCCTGAGATTTTTTATAAGTCAACACGATCTTAATTGTAATATGTCAGAAAGTAGGATTTGATAAATGCTTGTTACCTTTTCAAACATGGTTGTTCAAAATTCTTCTAAAATAAATTATTTTCATTTGTTTGGTATGGTGAAATAGGTATGGCTAACTCTTAGATAATTAAAGATTTTCAAGGGTCCAGGAACAGGGTTTTGAAGACATTTATGGTTATCTATAGCTATCTCATAAATGAAAACTCAAATTAAAATTTGATTTCGACTCTGTAGGCCTATTTGCTTTAATTGTTTGTGGTTATGTCTTTATAACTACTATTGCCTCTCCCTCCACTCTGTCCCTTTGTCTACAGCAGTATTTCTTAATAGGGAGCCATGTTGTCCCCCTTCCCCAAGGGGACATTTGGTCTAGAGATTGGGTGGAGGCCAGGGATGCCACTAAATATCTCACAGTGCACAAGACAGCCCCTCACAACAAATAATAATCTGTTCCAAAATGTCAGTGCTGCCACTATTGAGAAACCCTTGACTCCAGGGATCCTGATCTGCTAACTTATTCCCAGCCCTGAGATCTCCATGTGGTGTTGACTGTGACACTGGACACAAGAAAATGAAAGTGTCCCTTGTTATCCAAATCTATTTGCATTCTGAGTTTGACTACTTGAAATTCAGAATTCTAGGGGTATCTACAGTCTCTCCTCTCTCACACACACATACACGCACATGCAGATACCAACTTGGGTTGGTTGGACTTTAGAGTTAAGTCTCTCTATGCTGTACCAGTTCCTCAGCTTTGACCTTCAGCCCTTCTTTGGATGTTGTTTATTTTCTCCATCCAGCTTTTCTTGCTCCTGAACATTGGATAATTCTCTTAAGATACACCCCTGTTTGGGTACCACCCAGATGCTGTTGTGCTCTAGCTTACTTTCTCAGTGTCTCTGCTGAAATATCTCTGATAAATACCAAATATCACCTTTTCAGAAGATCTTTCCTGACTGTGTAATCCCGCTCCTGTCACTTTTATCCCCTTACCCTCTTTTATTTTTTTTATAGCAGTTATTGTCATCTTGCATATATTTACTTATTTTATACTTTTCCTTCTTCCTTACCTCCATAAAATTAAGCAAGGGTATGTTTTGCTTAGTACTGTATTCCAGGGCCTAGAGTACATAATGATGCTCACAATCCCCAGTATTACTCCCTGGAGTATATGCAAAGGTTCATAATTCAGAGCTTCTGCTTGTCATTGGAAGGGGGAGATGGATAATTATAAGGTGACAGGATAATTCTATACAGATGAGTGTTCAGATGACATCACTGTCCTACCTAGGAGAACTCAGGAGGAATTCTCAGAGGAGGCAACATCTGAGTTAGGTCTTGAGAGATATATAGGATTCACCAAAAAGCAGGAAAGGGAAAGAGCATCTCAGGTACAGGAATAGCGTTCAAAAGGTGCTGTATTTTTGAAAGAATATAGCATGTTTTAGGGATAAAGGAACGAGTACTGCAAATGTGAGTCTGGTCCACATTGTGAAGGACAATATATGACATACAAGGAAGGTTGGACTTCATCCTGTGGGAAACTGGGAGCTCTAAAATACTTTGAGCAGCTCTGTGTTTGAAAATGATAATGCTTGTGACAATGTGACAATGTGATGGTTGGATGGGATGTTCAGAAGGTAGTGATAGGTCATCATGGAGGAATTTAAAAATTATTCAGAGACTAATCTATCACCTGCCACTGAGATGATCTGTTCTCTGCGACCTTCCTTTTTCCTCCCTACATGATATAGTTTAGAGCCCAATTTCTTGTAAAAACTGCCTTTCAATTTCTAAAAATTATAGTCAACAACCCTGTGGTCAAGCATCTGATCAATCATTTGACACGTTTCCTATCCATCTCCTGCATTGTCACTGGAATAGATCTAGCTTTGACTCATTTCAGGGAAATTTTTTCAGAGTTAACACCAGAAAGCCATAACTCACAGTCAATGTCATTTAGGGCCCAGTCTTAACCATATATCAAGAGTTTCTCAATTAATTTTGCTGAGGCTATAAGTCATTTATAATTACAGTCCTGTTATCTGAATATGTCTTCCTTATCTTTTCCTACCCCATCCTTCATTCTTGGCTCGATTACCGTGGGTTATTTTATTGGTAAGCCTTGGTCCTGTAGCTCCTAGCTCAAATTGATTAACTACTGCTCTTCTCCCATAGATAAAGGACATGACTAGATTTTAGATTTTTCAGAGCTTCTATACTTACATTTGTTTGCTATAATGTCTCAGGAATAACTCCTCCAACGCAGTTTGGAATGATCAGAGTTTCAGTGTCACAAAATCTGATAAATGATAGTTCTCTTTTCTGTTTTGAGGATTAAATGAGAGAACGTACATAAAGTACCTAGTATATTTTCTAATCCACAGTACACGATTAATAAATGCTCAATTCCATTCAATTCAGTAAACAGGTATCCAGACTATTTTTGGGTGTCAGTGTTTATGCTAATTGTTGGTAATATAAAGACGAAGTAATAAATAGGCCCCTCTTACAAGGAGATTATAGCTTAGTTGGGGAGATGAGCATCTAAACAGATAAATGCCATTTTCTGTGACAGGTACAAAAATAGAAATAGAGCAGCACATACAATGAGGTCTTCAAAGAATTGGTGGTTAGTTCTACCTGGGGAAGAAGTTTTTCTATAGTGGATGATAGGTGATCTAAGTCTTATATGGTGTTCAGAGAATCATCAGATGGGCCTGGGTGGATGAATGGGGTTGGTGGATTGGAGAGAAGAAAAATCCAGGCTGAGGGAATGGCATTTGTGAAAAGCATTCCTCTTTTTCCTTCTGTTTTTTTTTCCCTATTCCATAATAAAACTCGTACTAAAATTTAAAGCGCAGTCATGCCCTTTTTCAACTGTTAAAAAGAAACAGTAAATTTAGTTGAAAATTTTTAATCAACTATATCCAAGGTAGAAAGAAGAGGAGAATGAGTCCTTTTGTCATTAATTCAAAGCACTATCCATACTTATTGACATACTGTTAGAAGGTTTTCAAAGCACTCTTTCACTTACATTATTTCATTTAATCACCTAAAATTATCATGTGGTGGGGATTATTAATCTCATTTCACTACAAATGAGGAAAATGAAATTTCATGATCTGCCTAATGTCTCACAGGAAGTAAGCTACGGGACATGGGCTTTTTAGAGTCTAAATCCAGTGCTCTGTCCTCTACCACCAAGTCTTCCTCTGTTAACAAACTTATTAAAAAATAGCTTGTATTTGACAGAAATATTTGTAGGATAATCCTAGTTAAGGTTTTTTTTTGTGTCCTTGGAATGCCAAGTAAGAGAAAGCCTGCTTAGATTAAAAGCTGGAGAAATTGGCTTAGGAACATAGAATAAGAATAGTATAAATAGGGTTACCCCATAACTTACCATCCAAACAAGGACACCATTGAGACTAAAAGAACTGGGTCTACAAGAGTATAGACTATTCACTAACTCATTCACTCAACAAACAATTATTGACTACGTAGTTAGTGCAAGGTTCTGGGCCATTGTAGAGATACAGATTCCTTTGAATAGCTTATAAACAACATGGAGGAGATATACAGACCAACAAAGAATAATAGCTACCAATTATTGAATATCTCTATGTTCTAGGTGCTCTGTTAGAAGCTGAACATATACTGTCAAATTTTATGCTAAATAATTCCACAAAATATTACTATTATTATTCCCATTTTGCAGATGATGAAACTGAGGTTAAATTGCATGCCTAATTATATTATACAGGGGAGCTGGCCCTCAAAATCACGGTATACTCCTGCTTAAAATTTGAGGATAACTGGGCATCTTGAAACCACAATTCTAGGATAACATACACTTGTGTTTCCCTCATCCAGTATAAGTCTCTGGAATGTTGATGTTTAGTTGGGCAATAGGTACTGAGTCACTGTGTCAGGTAGTATTCATTGACTTGTGACAAGAAAATCTTAACTGACAGTGCAATAAATACATTTATTGGCTTGCATATTATAAAATCCCAGAAGAGTTTGTGCATGTCTGTGTTCAATGTACAAAAGTTGCCACCACAACTTGTTTTATTTTTTCCCCCTTTGTTTTTCTTTCAGTCTTTTGACTCTGACTTCCTCTGTGTTGACTATTTTCAGAGAGACTCTCCCTTTAAGTTTTATTTTTTTAATGTTAAGTATTTATTTATTTATTTTTGGCTGTGTCTGGTCTTAGTTGCGACAAGCGGGATCTTTCGTTGTGGTGTGCAGGCTCTTTGTTGTGGCACGTGGGCTTCTCTGTAGTTGTGGTGTTCAGGCTTCTCTGTAGTTGTGGCACGCGGGCTTAGTTGCCCCACAGCATGTGGGATCTTAGTTCCCCGACCAGGGATCAAACCCGTGTCCCCTGCAATGGAAGGCGGATTCTTTACCACTGGACCACCAGGGAAGTCCCCCCTTAAGTTTTAAAGATACACCAATCTACATCCTTCCTAATTTAATCTAAAAGAGTGAATGCCTTTTCTGTCACTCAGGTAGAGTCCCCAGGATTAGCTCTGATTGGTCCTGATTTGTTTGGCTCAAGTCACATGACTATCGCTAAGGTACTGACTGGGGACAGGGTAAGAGAGTAGGCCTCATGATCTGATCCTGGATCCTGGAGTTGGAGGCTCCATCTTAAACATGTGGTCTAATAATGGAGAATGGAATTCCCCAATACTAGTCAGGGTGAACGGATTCTTGGTGGCCCAAAAGCAGCCAATATATACTATGTTCTCTGAGTATGAAGGGCTTTGAATGAAATGAACCATGATAACTTTTAAGCCTCTAGAATCTGGAGATTAATGGAAAAAAAAAACCCAAAAAACAGAATTTCTTTTCTTTCTAAGAAGACCATGACCCAAGAAAGTATGGGGCAAGTGCCAATTTGCTGCAACATTCCATTCACCTTATTTTTTTCCTCTTGTGCCTCCTTGAGCTACTCAGTCATTCTAAAAATCTCTTTTATGTCTTGAAGGCAACTTCCTATTTGTTGCAAGATTGATCTTTTCAATTTCCAGTGCTGGTGAGGGTATATCAAGCTTTAAAATAGAACTAAAGCTACTCATTTCTTTTTATGGATAATTAATTCACTCTTACAAAATAGGATTTATGCAAAGTGAAGAATCTAATTCTGGGTGTAGAATCATTTTCTTCAGTGGACCAAGATCAAACTTCTTCTCTTTCAACTTATGGTTTTGAAAATAGTTAAATGAAGAATTAAACTCTACAGTGTGTGATGACAAGGAATAACCAGAAAATTAAGTGGCACACAAGTTTCTACGACATTTATGGTTTCTGAGGATGTTTCATTGAGGAACTATCACTTGTATTACTAAGGACCTCAGGAAATGTCTGGGCCTAAATTTTTCTAGGACCTTCGAGAATGGTCAAGCTTATTAAACTTACTCATCTCAAAAGACATGTTAAGTCATTGAAATGGAACATCAAATTTAGAAAGGACTTCAAATTCCTGCTATGCATGCTTTTTCTAAGTGTCACACATAATACGGGGGCCAAATTCATCAGTTGTTCTGTGTGAGTCTAATGTTCAACTGAATGAGCTAGACATGTACCATTAAGTGTCTAGAGGCTATCGAGTTTGAATTAAATTTGGGGTTATAAGATCCAGAGTCAGGAGATTTGTTTGGACTGTCAGTTCAGCCATTTAGAATATTTGTGACTTGGGCAAGTTACTCAAAATTCCAGTTTCCTCATCTTTAAAATAGATTAATAACAATATTTAAAATTATATTATTGTTACAAGATAGATATATCAATACATTGAATGTTAGAAATTTCAAAATTCTCACTTTTCTCAGTGTTAAAACCGCTCTTTGGTTTATCTTTCAAATTTTAGCCCAAAGCAAAGCTGTTCATCCCACTTCCTCATTTATCACATCTTTGGCACAAAGCCACCACCATCCTCAATGACTTCACTTCATCCGCAGGTGACCTGTCCCCACCTTCTCATCTTCAGTGACCTACTGCTTTGCTCCTCTTTGGACACTCACTCCAATGATGACAAGGTAATAATTTGGGCCTTGCTATTACCTGTAATTGCTTACCTAAAACTATGATTAGTTCAAATTTCCCACTTTTTCACCACAAGCTTATCTGCTTCCAGCTTGTCCTTCTCACCCTATGAGCATTCTTCAACTTCAGAAAGATCTCCATTGCATTGACCCTTCTGCCTTCACCCAACCATAAAACCTTTCCTTTATTCATTTTCTTCCTCATTCAGTCTTGATTCTATGATGTCATTATTTAAGTAACACTTTTGATAGTGACCTAAATGTCCTTGTTCTGCTGTATTTTATCACAACCCCTGGCAGAACACCAGCCCTGGGTGAAATCAATCAACCCAATCATTTCTTTTTCTCCATGCCTACATCTGAGCAACTAATGCTCCTAGAGAAGTTCCCAATAGAGACAGATTTATTTCTTTATAAATTTAAGTTCATCAGTCTTGACAAATTGGCCCTTGGTATTCACGGGCAATCATGTTATATTTTTCTGGTCATCTTGCCTTTCTACTTAATAATTATTTTAAATAGTCCTGTCCCCACACTCCAGTGTACTGTGGTCCCTGAAATCTCAGCCTTAGGCTTGTTGTTCTCCTTACGCTATACTTTTTATCTTGTTCACAGCCACAGTTTCAATTGCTATCTGATTTCAGATGGTAGACAAATTTATAGTTATAGCTAAGACCACCCATCTGAGTTCTAGATCCTCATAATCTATTGACCATTTACTTCTAACTCCTGTATATCCCCAAAGTACCTCAAAGTCAACATGTCCAAAGCCAAACTCACGATTCTCCTCCAAACTTTGTTCTATTCAGTTATTTTCAATGTCATTAATGGCAGTGATAATTTTTAGTTGCAGAGGCTAGAGAACCAGGCTCATCTTTGATAGCCCCTTATGCATCAGTCACCACCTTCAATCCACTATCCATTCTTACTGCACTTTCCTAAGACTCTCTCAATTGTATACATGCATCTCTAATCTAATCATGCTATCCTCCTCCTTCCAGCCCTTAGTGACCTCACAGTTTTCTTTAAAAATTGACAAATATCTTTCCACATTTACAAATCCTTACAAGATATGACCCTTACCTACATCCCCAGCCTCAGTTTGCTCTACCCATACCCTCAACCTCAGCACTCCAGCCACACTGAACTTCTTTCAGTCCCTTGTATTCAGTCTTCTCTCTCTTGCTACAAGGTCTTTACTCATTGTGCCCTTTCCACCTGGGATGCTTATTTCTCACCTATTCACCTAATTAATGCATCTTTTTGAGCTCTGTGCACATGTCACTTCCACAGAGAGGCCATCCTGATGAAGTCTGATCTTTCAATTGTAGGTGCAAAGCTCCGTGTATGTCTCCATCACGGTTACAACTTACAATTAATTTTGAGATTATATGATTAATATCTCTTTCCTACCAGACAATGAGCTTCATAAGAGCAGACTCATGACTGTTTTTGCTCTCCATTTTATTTCCAGAATCTAGTTTAGAGTTTGAATATATGGTAAGCTCTTAATAAATAATAAATAACAAAGTTGTGTGTAAAGCTTTGAGGGTATGAAAATGAACAAGACACGGTTCCTATGTTCAAGGAGATCCTAACCTAGAATATGGAGGCTGCCACATAAATGAGGAAAGTCCTAGGATAGCCACAAAATTCTTTGGGAATATAAGGGTTGTGCGTGTCTTATCGTATCTGGGATGATGTAAATGCCTGAGACAGGACCAGTCATAAAAACGTTCAAAGAAGATGTACTATTTGTGTTGTCTTGAAGGAAGAATGGGATTCAAAAGTGAGTATTCATACCAACACCAGCTCTGCTATGTGAAGGGGTAAGTAGAGAGAGATAAAATGATCAACCAGTTAGAAAACAGAGGCAAACCAAGGAAGGAGGGATATTGCTGAAATTTCATGTCAAGTAGGACATGAGAAGAATCAAGATGTCAGCATCTGAATAATGATAGGAACAAGTCAGAAATGGGATGGAATAAAACAAAAACAGAATTCCTCATATAACAACTTATTTTTATTGTTCAGTGGTTGTATTTATTCTACCTGTGAAAATTGTTTCAGTATTTTTGATTGAGTTGAAATATCAAAATTTTCACATTATAATCAGTGGGATTTTTTCCCTCTTATTTAATGGCTTTTCACTTAGCAATAAGGGTTTTAGGAATAAATTAAAGTTAATAAACAAGAAATATTTGTACAGATATCTGGGCTCTGGAATTAGACTTCAAGACAGAGTTATCTAGGCAGTCTGTTAGCTACTTGGGTATATTTTTTGGTAGCTAAGTCCTACTTCTTTTTTGATCACACTTTGCTTGTGTAAAGAAGCCTTACCCAAAGACTTCCTCATCTTTATGGTCTGAGCTATTGTGAAGATTATAAAATACTACAAAAGAGGGGAAAGGAAGGGAGGGATAAATTGGGAGACTGGGATTGACATATATACACTACTATGTATAAAATAGATAACTAATAAGAACCTACTGTATAGCATAGGCAACTCTACTCAATATTCTGTAATGACCTACATGGGAAAAGAATCTAAAAAGAATGGATATATGTATATGTATGACTGATTCACTTTGCTGTACAGAAGAAAGTAACACAACATTGTAAATCAACTATACTCCAATAAAAATTAATTTAAAAAGAAGGAAATCCTGAAAAAAAAGTATATAAAATGCTGTTGAAAAATAAATTTCATGAGAAATTTACTTTATCCTACAGCTCTACCATAGGACGGTAGTCTTAGCTGATGAATCCACCATTGCTGATTTAGTTGGTAGTCTCCATAAATGACACAAATGATGCTAGATATGGTTGAACAGATAGACAATGTTTCCTGAGTTCTCCAGGTAGGCAGTAATGTTGGGAAGAAGCACTAGTAAGGAAATAAGTAAGTTTGACAAAATTATTCTAAAAACACCTTTCTTGATTAAATTAGAGAGACCTGAAATGTTCCCTTGGTCTCTTGGTCAACTAAGAATTAGTGCTTGAAAATTGAAAAAATAAAATCCTTTTTAAAATTCTGGTTAACAAATGACTTTCATTTTTTTAATGTATGATTAAAGACTAAGTATCAGTATCCTTTAATTGGCATGGTTTTAGACTTTACTTGACAGGCTTTAGTTTGAACTGACAACCCTAACACAGTGGTCTGCTAAGAATTCTGGCTGCCATGTTAGGCTGGGTAATTTGTCAGATGTGACTGGTCATGCACACTCAGAGAGACAGTTGGTATTTTTGAAACTTTGGGGAAGAAAATTTTTCTGTTAGAGCCTGACCAGTGTTGTTTTAGGCTGATGGTTTTGGTCAGTTGCTGTTGCTTATGCCATTTTAAAATGTTACACCATTTTAATTTTAATTTTGTTTTTCTTATGTTATTTTTTAGTGCTAAATTCTTTTCCAATTGAAAAATAGGGATAAGTAGGCTAAAATTTTAAATATTAAAAATTTTTAAATATTTTGAGAATTGTTGGTTTAAACTAGTACATTCAATTCATGCATATTTTACCTTTGTCACTAAGGCAAAGACAGTAATATTTTTCTTTTCACACGTCTTTCCACATACATTTTTGGGGACTTTTAAACTCAGTTTTCTTTTATATTGTTTGGGAAGTAGAGTGAAATATGAAAGAAAAGCATATATGATAAAAGGAAAAGACTTAAGACTTTCCTACATACCTTGCCATTCTTATTCTTGGTTAGATCTTTAAATATTTGACAATATGAAATTCTTGAATACTGAATACCAGTTTAGGGCAGATCACGATTCTATTTTATTTTTTTTTAATAAATGTATTTATTTATTTTTGGCTGCGTTGGGCCTTCATTGCTGTGCACGGGCTTTCTCTAGTTTCAGTGAACAGGGGCTACTCTTCGTTGTGGTGCACGGGCTTCTCATTGCAGTGGTTTCTCATTGCGAAACACAGGCTCTAGGCGCGCAGGCTTCAGTAGTTGTGACATGCGGGCTCAGTAGTTGTGGCACACGGGCTTAGCTGCTCTATGGCATGTGGGATCTTCCCGAACCAGGGATCGAACCCATGTCCCCTGCATTGGCAGGCGGATTCTTAACCTCTGTGCCACCGGGGAAGTCCAGATCACATGATTCTGAATGCTGTTTCCCTTTAAATGTATCAAGACAAAAATAAGAAACCAACTGGCTTTATTATTTATTTATTCTTATTTCTCTTTTTATAGAACTGGTCTATCCCATATTACCTTTTTTTTTGTTTTGTTTTAAACATCTTTATTGGAGTATAATTGTTTTACAATGGTGTGTTAGTTTCTGCTTTATAACGAAGTGAATCAGCTATACATATACATATATCCCCACATCTCCTCCCTCTTGCGTCTCCTTCCTACCCTCCTTATCCCACCCCTCTAGGTGGTCACAAAGCACCGAGCTGATCTCCCTGTGCTATGCAGCTGCTTCTCACTAGCTGTCTATTTTACATTTGGTGGTGTATATAAGTCCATGTCACTCTCTCACTTCATCCCAGCTTACCCTTCCCCCTCCCCGTGTCCTCAAGTCCATTCTCTACACCTGCGTCTTTATTCCTGTCCTGCTCCTGGGTTCTTCATCATATTATCTCTTGAAAGATTTTTCTATGTTCTAAAAAAGAAAATTGTTATTGAAGAACTTAAATCATATTACTTAGAGCTGGCATATTTTTATTAAATAATTATCATTTATGGTATAGTAAAATGGTATACCTGCTTTCTCAAATGAGGAATGGGTTTTGACCAGAGGATCTTAAGCTTTTTCACTAGAGTTTTTCAGTGGCAGAGTATAGTGTGGCTCTTCCCAATTTCTTGCCTCCTCATCCTGTTTTTGGGGGATTTCATTCAGTGTGATCCCATGAAAGCATAACTTTATTTTGAAGTCTCCAGTTTATCTTCAAAACATATACAAAGTTTGAATTTTATTCAAATAATATACCTATTTTGAAATTAACATGACTTTCTTGGTATAGGAAGAATCATCTGTTTACCTTGTATTTTTTTTCATTCTTTGTGCATATTCATGTAGATTTTTATGGGTAGCCTATTCCAGTTTAAAAGCTGGTATGGAAGAGAAAGCCCAAAGAGAATCCACCAGAGAGCTTTTATCTCTACTCAGCTTTGATAATTTAGGTCAGTATTTGCCAATTTTTTTTTGTTGTTTTGAATGCTTTCTTCACAGTCTATTGAGGCTACATGTTTAATCAATATGTGTAGAGGTTTTTATGGATTTTGTAGAGGCTGGAACATGATTCTACTACTGTAAATGATTTTGATAGTTTATAGCCATTGTGTATTTGCTTTTATGATATATTGCTGGATGATTAATTTATGTTACATCCTAAAAAATGATATGAGATATGACTCCTGTTTGTGAGAAGCTCACAGTAACAAGAGAGATAGAAATATAAATAGATAATTTCAAAGTAATAAGAAATGTGTTATTAGGGAAAGGGCACCTTGCAAGCATAGTGGAGGGGTGCCCAGCCACGTCTGGTATTGTCAGATTGACATTTATGGATTAAACCATGAAGAGTTTCTCCAGATTATACCAAGTATTCATTTTTCATGCCAGAGATGGTTCTTTATCCCATTGTTTATCCCCTTTTTATTTGGAAATACTTACTCTGTCTCCTACACTAGAACACATGCTCCATGAGGTATGATGCCTGGCATATAGTAAGAATGCAGTAAAGTTTGTTGACTACATCTCAAAGATTTTTGATTTTTACAAATTTTACTTATTAAATCATAACTATAGTTTTTCCATTTTTATTGAAGACCTATATAACAAGGTATCAGTTAAAATCCCTCTAAATTATTCTCTAGCCAGACAAAGCTTCTGGTCAGTATGATGGAATCAGTATCACTGTACAGAATTGATATTCTTGTGTTAAAGTTGCCCAGTGACTCTGTTCTCATGGGGAGTCTGGGTATGTAAGGGATCCATGAGGCCAGGCCAGAGGATGAGAGTATCTTATCCTCAGTTGAAAGTGAGGAAGACAAGCGTTGAATAGCACAATATATTAGGGAGGGATCATTGAGGAGCAGAGCTGCAGGGGTAATATGTACAAAGGGCTCACCAAGGCAAGGCAGTGAGCTGAGGTAGCACTAGAACTCAAAATGCCCTCTCTTAAGACCTTTTGATTCTCTTTTGGGGAAGAAAACTAACAGATATGTCTCATTCTTAGTTCTCTTTTTATAGTAGAAGGCATCACAAAAGAAATGTCAGAAGGTAAGTCTTGAAGCATGTGCAGAAGTCTGGTAAACAGTCTAAAAAATGCAAGTGTAGGAGAGAGCACCAATAGGCATGGTGTATTCAGAGGTGACAGGAAGTGTGAGGGGCATGGACTGGGTAAGATGCAAGATAAGGGGTGGAGAGGCAGGAGTGACTTCGACCTGTGTGAAGTCTGACCCTTCTTCAGGTGCTGTTGCTTACTGGAACCTGCAGTGGTTTCTGGACAGTTCTCTACCTAGTACATGTTGACTGTATTACTTGTCTACCAGGAAACTAAAGGTTATATTTGTACCTTTTTAGTCACCAGACTGCTATTACTTTGGATGAATTAGAGAAAAATTAGCTTTAACTTTATAAAACTTAAGGACCTTAAACACAAACAGAACATAGTTCATTTTGTAATATTAATATTGCATCACTTTCTTATGATAGAAATAAAACACAATTTGGACACAATCCAAAAAAAAGGACCAAAAGAAAAAATAATTATCTGTATTCCCATCACCTTGAAATAATGACTATCACTTTTTTTTTTCTGATTTTGAGTGTGATACACATTTGTTGAAAAATTGTCTTCCTGACACATTCATTCTTTAAAACTTCTTGAATGTATTGTTTCTGTGAAATCTTTGATTGCCCAAAGGGTGATTTATCAACCTTCTTTTTTAATGGTATACCTGTATCATGTATTCACATTGATTATGCATTTATCATTCAATACGCTAGCAATCTTTTTTCTCTCTCTCTCCCACAAAATTGTGCTTTTCCAAGGCAAAGGCCTTGACATATCTGTGTTCCCTGCGTGTGGATACTTACATGTTAGTTTCTCCGTAATTGCTTCCAAATATGAATGAATGAATGGTCATAAATTTATAAATTACAGCATGTCATCTCATGGAGGTCAGGGAAATGGGCTGGCATAGTTTTTCATATTCATTTGTTTCATATTTTGAATGGTTATTCAAAAGGTTTTTGTGATTATTAGATAAATTGGAATCAAATGGAATTAATTTTTATTGCCAGGAGTAAAGTTTAAAAACTTGAAATTAAGGTAACTTTACACTTGTAGGTGTATGGAAAATTGATATAGAAGATATTTTCAAATACTAAATTTTACAAGTGCAAGAGGTCAGGGTTACTGTAGATTTTAAATACATAATATCTTCAGGCCTTGGACCATGTATTTTTGTTTAAAAAATTTATAATTGTTTTTACTGTTGCATGTTTCTTTGTTTTAACTCTTCCTATTATCCTACAAGGAGGTTGTGGATATAGTTGGTGCTCAATAAATATTAAATAGCTCACTGTTTCTAAGTAGAGGAGACACATTCATCCTTTTGAATAAATAATTGTGGCTTCTTTATTTAGATGTGGTGAAGCCCATAAAATCAAATTCTGAACCTTATTGAAATGTATAGTAAGAGAGCTGGAGAAGGCATAGTAATTATTCAGCATAGCTTGCTCACTTTAAATAATGAGGGAAGTAAAATGCAGAAACACTGAGTGACTTGTCCAAGGTCACACTAATTTTTAGTGTTAGAGCTAGGTCTAGGGCACAAATCAGAAACCTACCTAATTATGGATGCAGTAGCTAGATGCCCCAGCTGAGGGGACCCAAGTAATAATGTTGGAGTCTGTGGACCTGGATATCTGTGGTCTCTCTATATACCTATGTGCTCAACTTTAGCTATCCTGTCTTGTCTTCCCCTCTTCTATCTTATCCTATCCTATCAATCGTATTCTAATGTGTCACATCCTATTGTAAATCTGCCCATCTCTCTGTTTACTTATATGTCATCTGCCTATTTAGATAACATTGATTGAGCTGCTATGAAGTGACATGTTTTATGTATATTTTCTCATTGAAATCTCAAAAATTCTTTGAGAAAGCTACTGTTGTCTCTATGTTACATTGAGAGAATGGAGGCTCAGAGAGATAAATGATATGTTGACCCTCTCTAACCTAGCCAGTGGTAGAGCCATGCCACTCGAACCCTCCTGCTCTCCATGACTCTTCGATCCGGCAGGTTATTCCTACCTGAGACAGCTCAGCTAGCAGCCTCTCCTTCAGTTCATCTAGGTCTTTGCTAAAGTATCACTTCCAGAGTGAGGCCTTCTTTGAGGGCCCTTTTTGCAGTTGAATTATCCTCCCCCGTCCACTTT